>NC_092644.1:25964914-26614914 GCF_039555335.1 Amphiura filiformis | reverse complement strand
ATGTAGTAGCACATATGCACAAAAAGTTTTTAGATATTACAATCCTGTAATTAGGGCAATTTGGGATGCTGTATATGGGTTCTAGGAGTGTTTTTTATGGCAGAATCTGAAAAGTTTGGGTAAAGGTTACCCAGAATAGTAATTTATAGCTTTATACCCCCCTTTTGTTACAATGTTATGAGGAAATAAATGCCCTACTTTTCAGAGCGTGGCACGCGAGAGCAAAAGAGCGCAAAAACGACATGGACTATCAAGTTGCCGTTTTTGCTGCATTCATTGTGACCAAAAATGGAACACTTTGATGTAACATCAAATTATGGATGGGTTACATGCCAACTTTTCAGAAATTTGGGCGAGTTGTCTTAAAAAACATGCTTACCATTTTATTGTTTTTCAAGGGGCAATATTTTCACAAATTACCAATAAAAAATAATTACTGGTTAATTACCTGCTCATTTCAATTAAGAAAAATTAGTAAAAATTTGAATATTAAAATCAAAGATATTAATATTTACATCCTGTATTTAGTTAACTTTAATTGCGATTTTGTGTTTGATTGAAGGTGCTATGGTTACCAAACTTTCAGGGGTGGTAAATAAGATTAATATCTCAATTCTCTTGCCACCTTTTTCCAATTAAGTGTTTCTATTTTAAGCTACAGTGTTTCCAACATAACCCAAAATTAAAATTCAATTTCTTTTTTAATAAGTAAACACTTAATCCACAAATCCTGGTGATAGAATTAAGATGTTAAGCATATTTACAACCCCTGAAAGTTTGGTAACCATAGCACCTTCCTTGTGGGCTAATATTATAAAATCAAACGGGCAAAGTTTAGGGAATTTCAGCCTTTTCCAATTAAGTGGGTTTTTAAAATTTTTGGCCTTTAAATTAAGGTATGGTTGGTCCCGTTCTCTTGTCGATACTACTCGTTTTCTAAATGAGGTCTGTGCATATTTGTCAGTTAGCATTTGTCATGATTTAACAGCTACTTCAGAAAATTAGCCAGTTTGATTTTTCACTTTCATGTGTTTTCAAAGTATGGCATACACAATATGAGGGTAGTATTCAATCTGGGTACCACCTAATTCAAAAGCCTTTACAGTTTACCCACTTCGTGCAGCGCCATCCTATTGTGTTCGCAATATCTCGGAAAAGGCTAATGACATCACAAGGAACAACTTTCAACTGGTTTCAAATTCTCAATCCAGATTTTCACCCCTGGGGGCCTTTTTCAAAATGGCCAACAAAATCATTTAAAAGTGTATATTTATCACAACATTCAAAGGGAAAACATGCTTTAACAGGATTGGAGGGTTCTTAATGCGTTAAAAGGTGGTATACACCCCCTGATAAATGTTGTGACTAATTTTGTATTTCTCTCAAAAAATATCTACACACTGGTAACAAAAGTTATGTACCGTATACTAGTATTATAGGAGCAAGGAATCCAATTACTTCACTGAAATTTCAGTGATTTAAGACAAGTGGTTCATTATATGTTAAGACATTCTAGCGGTACCTCTTTTCTTATCATATTCATTCATTCATTCATTCATATTTTATTTCCATAAATAACGTGAGTCACTGAAATTTCAGTGTAGTAACTGGATTCCTTTCCCCTATAATTTACGTAACTTTTGTTACCAGTGTGTTATTATTTCTTGAGTAAAATGCAAAGATAGTCACAAATTTATCAAGGGGTGTAGTACCACCTTAATTAAAATAATCCATGTTATCACGGGGAGAGGGGTGCTGTTTTAGAAAATGGCTGCCAATTTTCAAATAAGGAATATGATCTAGCTTGCAAGCCAAAAAAATCATGTTTTTAAATGACTGATGGCCATTTCGAAAAAGTGCCCTAGCGCAGTGAAAATGGTCACTGAAAATTTGTCGCCAGTTATGTCACTGAACACATGCAAGGGAAAAATCAAACTTAGCTAAATTTCTGAAGTAGATTACAAATGCTACCCGACTATTATATTTTTTGTTTCAGATTGGCTGAATATCACAAGTTGGGCCCAATGTGAAGAGGAGTTAATACTAGGTGAGGAATCTTGACCATCTTCGATCTATAATGAATTCAGAGGACGAGGAGACTTAAGTATGTGTTAGATGCTTGGGACATTTTGTCCGTTGAAGTAAACCATTACAGTACACTCGCCGCACTGATGCAAGCATGAACCGTAATAGTGAGAAATGTACACTGTATAAAATAGATTCATCGGTCGAACAGCGCATTAGATGTTATCATGTAACCAAAATCTAATACCAAATATCTTTTCATTGCAGGTTTTCAAGCTTGAACTGTCATTGTGGATTCATCAATCATTTTAAAGGTATGTTTTACATTTTCTTGTATTACCAACTAGGAATCATAGATTTTGGAAGTTGCAATTTAAATTTGGGGTTCACCTCAGGACCTTGAGCTTGTCAGGTTTTTTTGTCTTGACAGATTTTGTTAACGAGGTTCCAATGTATTATAAACATTTGTTACGGCGACGCATTTGTAATGGCAAAGTTGAGCAACGCTGCCCGTGATTTGTTGGGGATGGGGGATGAAACAATTAGCCCTAGTGAATACAAACCACAGGGATTTTGCATGCTTGCTTTTTCTTGAGCCCAAATAAAGTATCTCGGACACATTTGGTAAAAAAAGCCAAGTCCTATGCAATATTTTTTTAGCTGTGAAGGCACAATGTTTATGTACTTTGTGATATATTCAAAAATAGAAACAGTAATATACATACACAATGAATAGTTTTGTTTGTCTCGTTTACAATCATGGCAAAATGTATACAAAAAAACGACCAAACTGAAAGAAAAAAGACAATTGGATCGCGATACGATACTGAAAATATAAAGAAAATTGAACACATGGAAAAAAACCTGAAGTTCACATAGCAATGCGCTTTGATGTCTGAGACTTTCTCTTTTTTTTGGCCTTAAACCTTTCTGTATAGGCAAATGATGATATCATGAACTCTCTCACTGAGTTGACATTGAAGACAAGCAAGTTCTCTGATGCCTGTAATGTTATCTTTAAAAAATACAAGTAAACAGTTCTCAAAACACGAATTAAATCTCTCCATGTTTTGGTTGTTTCTCTTCATTCAGGTTGTGGAGTGCTTTATCATGGATGCAGCCCTACATCATGGAATGAGATTGACAGAGATAAAATGAAAGGGATGCTACATAGTACCAGAAAAATAATTCCTTAGTTTTTAGATATCACAAGCACAATATTTTCTGCTATTTTTGTCTAAAATGGTATGCAGTCAAGGACCGAGGTTTCTAGTTTTGAATGTCTACAATCTGATGCCAAAATATTAACCTCAATTGTTTAAAAAAGGAAGTTGATACTACCACCTTTGCAGGAAAATTGCTTCAATCCGGTTTATTTATTTAAATCATAACAAAGAAAAGTATTTTCCCCACCTCTGTTATAAGAATTGTAACAATTGTGTTTTTCTTTGTTTTTTGAAAATTCCCTTAATTTTGCCAGTAGATTTTATTAGCCCACAATGAAGGTACTATGGTTACCAAACTTTCAGGGGTTGTAAATAAGCTTAATATCTAAATTCTAGCCTGGATTTGTGGATTAAGTGTTTACTTAAGGGAATGTTAGAAACACTGTAGCTTAAAATAGAAACACTTAATTGGAAAAAGCTGGTTAAAGAATTAAGACATTAATCTTATTTACCACCCCTGAAAGGTTTGGTAACCATAGCACTTTCTATGTTGGCTTAAAAAAATCAAGGTATTAGGTAATAAAGTGTTTCTAGAAGAAAAAAAGAAAACACAAAAAAGTACCAACATTCCTATTAAAGGAGGATTTCGTGATCCTAGCATCCTCTTTTTATGACGTGTTTCAGTACATATCCACGAAAAAAGCCTATTCCCAAAATTTCAGTTGATTCTGATTTTGCGTTTGCGAGTTATCCATGATTATGTGTATTACACTGCTCCATAGACAATGCGTTGTAATTTCGTTCTGGTGCACCAGAACGAAATTCAAATTTCACGATATCTTCGCTAAACGAATTAATCTGCAAGAGATATTTTGTACATAAACATTATGTAGCCAGAGGTTTCCAGCGATATCAAGTGGGGGGATGAGGCTGTGGATCACGAAATGCCCCTTTAAATGTATACTGAAGTTGCAAAATAAACTGTATATAAATAAAAAAAAGAAAACACAAAAAAGTACCAACATTCCTATTAAATGTATACTGAAGTTGCAAAATAAACTTCCTGAAACCTAAAACTTCTATATACAACTGCTATAAAGGAGAGAAAAATCAGTTTTTAATCAAATCAAGTTTGGCTATTTTGAGAAATTGGCAAAGCGCCTAAGACCCTTCCCTGTATTAATTCAAAAACTTTTAGAAAAAGCAAGGTTTTCTCATCAATACATACATCCTATATAATTTGTGCTGACACTGTAGCTGATAAAGCTACCTTAACCCTAACGCCCCAGTTGCTTTTTGGCGAGGGGAAGGAAGGAAAGAAAAAAGAAGAGAAAACTTCTGGTGCGGTTTTGAACCCCTGACCCAATGTTTTTATCAATTTGGAATAAGTAAAATAAATAGTAAAGATAATAATTCAAATATGCGACTCCTCGCCACAACTGAGCCCGGATGTCGCCAGTGCCACTATTGAGATATGCTCCATCATGTCCATCGAACTTAACAATAAACAATAGGAAAGAAAGGATTTATTGACTGTTTTATTGATTTTTCACTACTTAAATGTCAAGTACTATAGACATCATTTTAAAGCTAATTTCAAGCAGAATATTTTGGTTGAATATCTCAAAAATGATGATTGGCGACATCCGGGCTCAGTTGTGGCGAGGAGTCACATATGTGAACAATCCTGTATTTTGTTAAGTCAAGTGAGAGAAAACCAAGTGAAGTGAATAAAGCTATATCACAATGCAGGATGGATTACTTTTGTTGGGTATTGTTTCATAAGCTGTACTTAGATTTAGATTATTAATACTCTTAGGATTATGTAGTCTAGTGCTGAACTAGAAATATTTGGCTCAAGTGAAAGTAGCTTCTGCACAGTTTTTTGGCATTTTCTTCTCGTGAGAACCGAATCTGTCGGATGGCATCATTGAGCATTTTGAAATGAATGAACCTATTGGGTTACTGATATTCAGGAGTAAAAAAAAAGTGGAATGTTTCTTTCTATAGAGGTATTCAATATGGCGTCGCTCATGACCGAGTCGTCCTTATTTCCAGGGGGGTACTTCCATATGTAAGGTATATGGGGCGTGTAGCTCTAGAGGGTCACTTTTTTGCAAGAAAACCCAAAATATGGATCCCGATCTGAGAAAAAAAATCACTAAACATGAGTCGAATCATCTGGGTTTTTTAGGTAAAAAAATCTCTAAACATCTCTCGTAGTTCCACACCCCTGTCCAAATGTAATTCAAGTACCCCCAGGGCCTCATTTAAATAAATTCTGTCCTCCATAAGGTTCCACAGGGCAATTTGCATGATGATACAATAAAACCGATGAATGTTTGTGGAATCGATCTAGAGACCGGTTCCCCTCGTCATCTTAAGCTATCTTTGAACTCTCCTCCGACATTGCTGCCACTTCAATTGTTATACCGTTACGGTTGGTTTATTGCATACACTGTAGTTTGACACACTAGTCATGAAGAGTGGAATAATAACACAATATTGCTGGGGCCTCATTTTATTAGGTATTCAGCATCCACGATTAAGCTCTTCAATAAAAACCCTGTGATTATTTTCCCAGTACTCATCTAAAATTTTGAGATCTAAAAATTTGGCATTGCCTTCAATATCTCGAGGTTTGGAATTGATCATGTCAATTCAAATATGCATGAGGCAACCACTGCATATGCTAATGGACAATTCCAAGCAAGCTCGCCCAAATTGTCCAAATTTAAAAATCATGCAAAGTATGTGATTTTGGTCTCATTATAGCTAAAAGGCTGTATTTTCTGATGTTCGTTGTTAGAAAAACATCCTAATTTGCATAAATTTGCATATTCTTGACTGGTAAAAGCAGCAAAACTAAAAAAACAGCATGTTTTTAGTTTTATTTTAGTTGTGCCAAATTTTTGGACAAAAATTATGCATGCGAATTTGAAGTTCATAAGTAGTTCAAAATATAAACACCAGAACTTTTCATATTTTATAACATATACCTTCATCAGCATTGTTTGATTACCAATTTTACAATTAAAAGCATCATTCCGCAATGCAAAAGTATCATTTTTAGCACTGCAATTTTAAAATAAGGTTGGATTTTTATTGAAACTAGAATGCAAAGCAAATTTATTCATTCCAATCCGATGAAACAAAAAAAATGTTCAGTCTTAATTTCCGGTGGTAACGACCAATAAAGTTGATTGCGGAATGATGCATAATTCATATAATGTACCACCAGTTCAAAAAAATTGTACACAATTTTGGGTTAAAACATTCTAAATTGTGTTGTACAAAAGTATCTTTATAGTACTTGATGTTTCAGCACTGCCATTGTAATTGACATTTCCCCTGTAAAACCCCTTGCATCATTCCGCAACGCGATAAGGATTAATGGATTGCAAGAATTTGTTTTTTAAATTTACGATAAAATGAAAACAGTGATGATTATTTCTTCATAGATGGTGAGAGTTGTTATGTTACATCCTATGGCTAACATTCAGTGCAAAATTCAGTGCAAAATATCACTTCCTTAGACTTCAGAATGTTGACATAATTTCGTAATGTGACCTTGCAACACAAATTATCGGATAAAAAAAATATTTTTGGATAAATATTGATATTTGTCAGCTAAGTATATAAAACGCAATTTACTCAAATATATTGATATTTTTATTTATCAAACATGGATTGCTTTTCATTTTCTGTGGGATTTTACACACAGCATCATTCCGCAACATGACCTAGTGTCTGAAAATTTGGCATAATGAAATGATGCCCAGATATTTTTTTCAAATGGATACTGATAATTATTGTTAGTTTACATCCTAAGCTTTACATTAAGTGGCCAATTTAGTATCTCAGATCACTAAGCTTTGTCAAAAATGTTTTGGTGAAAAAATACTGCTCGCGTGCACATTCTGCAACGCGAAGTTTGCATATGCAAATTAGGGTGGTTTTGAAAAGTTTCTCCTACCTTAAAGCCTTAATGTACGATCTTTTTAAATTTTTCTTTTTTTCTTCTAAAATGATAATATGCAATCATTATGAAATTTCCAAATACATTTGGAAGCGCAAAACATTGGGAATTTGCAAAGAAACAACATAATAAACTTCACCTCTATCACTCGAAACATCTCGCACTATTTGGATTAGGACAGCGAGTGCGGCCTCAGAGTTAGTCTCCCACGCGGCCAGTTTGAGTTACGCTCCCTCCACATGTGGAGGGAGCGTAACAAGCTTAGTTTTGTAGGAGACTACGGTTCATGATCGTGGTTTACATAAAGTCATAATCTAAAAAATTATGACTTTATGTCGGACCAACAGAAAATCGTCCTGTTTTACTACAAATAGGACGAATTTGACAGTTTGCTCATAGATTTAAGTTAGAACATGTGTAAGTATTACAAATATGCCAAAAAATCGTACATTTAATCATTCACTTACCAAAAATATTTTACCATTACGCTATTCACCTTGTGCTGTCAATACATGTTTGGCTGCTGCATTAAAAAGAAATTTGTACGAAGGCAGTTTGCATAATTCCGCAACGCTTGGAATTGCCCAAATACAAAATTCCTGGTAACACAAAATGTCCCAAAGTATATGCAGGTCCCCCTACTTATGAATGACCTGATAACACAAACTTCAATTTTGTGTGTCCGTAAGAGGGACACGTTTGGTCCATGGAAAATCCATGTGTTGACAAGGTTTCACTCCATTTCAGTATAATATAATCTCAAAACTATCAATATGCTGCAGCAGTTAAAAATTACCTTTGGACACATAATAAAACAAACACTTCACAAGCTGTTTTTTTTATATTATTTTATTTTACATTTTGTGTAATGAGTTTATTGAGTCATTTATACCATACACAATGCAAATTGAAAGGTACAACAAATGATATCTCAACAGTCACGATTGGATAATGCAGAACTACTAGGAAAAAAAGCAGATTCGCAAAATGAATAATTACACTGTGTATTCATCGGAAGAAAAAACAAAGAGGTTTCTGTAGTATCACAAGTCTCCTACTCAATTCATATATGCTACAGAAAGTTAGCCCATATAGTTGTAGCAGACATGAATTAAGACTGAGACTAAAGTGTATTTGAAGTCGCAATAACAGACAAGAAAATTACACTTTATTCTACAACAACATCCTATAAATAATCTCTTGTTGTTGCTTACATAATAATTAATTATCATTCAAGTAAAAATAGTTCTGTAAATGGCAAAATAAGTCTTTATACACAATTCTAAAAGTGCATTTTAGGTACATAATATTATCTTTTGATTACAGAGTGCAGTAATTACTTATCAGCCCAACTTTTTCAAAAGTATTGGAGCAGATACATGTATAACACCCAATTTGCTCAAGTGAAATCATAACGGCAAAAAAAATAACGCTATTAAGGTAGTCTTTCCACATGGACATAGTAACTGAACAGAAAATTTGCATTATAAGCTCAAGGGCATATCCAGTAAAATGTAGAAGAGGGTGTTTTGGTTTCAGCCGACAGTGGTTCCAGACCTTAATGTTACGCGGTCATGGCTAAAAGTAAAGAAAGTTTGCGAGAAAGAAATCGAGGATTGATCTGATGACTGTAGCCAGAAATAACCTTCAATTTTAGCATGATTCATCTTGGCGCATAAATAACACAAATTTAAGTGCTACGATCATGCGGCAATGTCAAACATACTTTGATACTGACACGGTATTAGGCATAATAGACAAATCAATCAATATCAACCTGTTTTGTCACAAATCCATGTGAGAGAGACTACCTTCAAATGAAAACAAAAAAGCAATACAAATCTGTTGAACTGAGCAAGAGCTGACACTAGACTCCATCACTGTCTCACATTTCTTTTTACCTCAGTTACACCAGATTTGGTAACTTGGCGACAACAAATCTGCCAGCAAAGATATATAGGGTGAAGAAACCCACAATGCAAATAGCTTGTAATGATGAATATCTACTGTTGAATATGCATTTTCCCAATATAGCATGTGCCGTACAAAAGTTGGCATATATATCACTTTTTTCCTCCCGACAACATGATTGTACTGAATTCGCCCTTCAGTACTACACACACTGTCTCTTACGGAAAAAAGTTTACGGAAAATTGAACATGAGACAAGTGTATTTTGATAATGTTACATCTTGACATGGTTAGTGATTACATACTTGGCAATAACATATGTATGGATTTGCTGAGCTGAGTGCTTGTACGCAATATCATAACTAATTGGGACATTTCTAGCCAATTTAAAAACTTCAGGGAAATTTCTCCAACACTAAACAACTAAACAAAACTAAACACCAATTAATTTAAGTGAAATCTGTGGTGATTTAATTTTTTTAATAATCTGGGTAACACTGGAGTGATATTACAAACAAAATCTACTTATTTTAATTACTGTGAAAGACACGATGAAGACCAATATTGGAAATGGAAAACAAAACAAAAGGGTAAAATGCAAAAAAAGGAATAAGAATCACTTGTTTTCATTAATACAGAAGCACTAGTAATATTCTCGGGAGGGGTATTTCCATACAAACAGATATAAGGGGACGTGCCGCTGAAGAGGGTCTAATTTTCGGCCTTCTTATGGTATAAGGATGGCCCTTTGTGTGAAAATTGGTAATATAGATAGGCGATGCTCTTAAAATGTTTCAAATTTGCCAAGAAAATCTGAGCCTCATGAGTATAGAAATGGGTCTCATTTTTAGCAAAAATTTGTATATATATAAATATGCGTCCCACTGCCAAACTCTCACAGACGCGTCCCCCAACTGAACTTGGTAGTGCCCCTGTATGTGCAACTGTTAAAAACCTATTGTAACAATGTCGATAAAGATATATTGATTTTTGTACAATGTATTAACAAGCACAAGACATTTCTGACCTATGAATTGCCTGTCTTATGACGAAGCAACCAGGCTCATCAATAATACAATCAATTCCTCATCGTCATAGTAAATGAGGACTACATAAAATCAGCATGTTGATCAAACCACTCAAATTCTGCACAGCAGTCTCTAATGGTCTGCACATGATGCATAGCTTAAACAATATGGGGAAAATGATATTTGTCCCCTACTTTGAAGGGTCAAAATAAGATGGATAAAACACTATACAATACTGGCCTAAATAGTAGCCTGATCAATGCCCTGCTGCAGTATATGCCTGTTTCTCTTTATCGAGATTACTAACTTGCTGATTTTAATCGCCTGAAACTCCTAATTTTGCCGTATTTCATTGTAGTACCAGATTTATTTAAAATCCAATTTCCACTATTTACAAAAAAGATTGATACTTCATACAATATAGTTTATTTTTAATGGTTTATGTTACATTGCTCACAAGTGATTGGAGAAATTGGATAATGGAGTAATGGCATTATAGCCAATGCATTTTTCCATCCTGCTGCTTTGCGTAAAAAAAAGCAAGCGCTTGAATTCGTACTAAATGAAACAAATAATAAAATATTACATAGAAATCCCTTTACCAATAGGACAAGCTATAAATAAACATTGCAAATAATAAACAGCTGAAGATATATATCAACGTGTTAATCAAACATTCAAAATCATAATCAAAAATAGTATCACAACAGAAAGTTGGACCAATGCTTTGTGTGGCTTTCTAACCTAGAGATTGGTAGTGATGTCGCTGTGTGTTTTAGGTTGCGTTGCCATGAACGCATTTCTCAAAATCACAGAATAATATGCTTGCATGTAAAGACAGCAAAATCAAAACGCTAACATGCATGCAGACGCTTTTTGACATCACTAGCAATCCCCAAGTGAGAAAACCTATAGAGATAATAATTAATCGCTCTAATTACTGTCATGATAAAGCCCAATTCTGAAAAAGACAGTATTTTGATGTACAGTTACTGGAACCTGCCATTAACATATCAATTTGTGAAGCTTTGTTGTTGGAGTTCACAGCACTGTTGTGCTTGCTTTTAAAGTCTTGAATAAATTTTGAAAATATCACAAAGAAATGGTGAATGCCAACAATTTGACACACAGCAAAAATCATTAACATACTGTGAAACAAGTTAATACTTCAGATTGATCTCTAATTCTACTACAAATTTAAGGTTTTTCCATCATCAAAGCTGCACTTGGTCACTACAGTTTGATCATCTCGTAATCGGCAGGAATTGTTAGGCCTTTATCACCAAGCTGAAAAGTAGACCTACATTATAAGTGTCATAGTTGAACTGTCTGGTCTCTATTGTGCTTGTTAAATAAAATAGACAGCGTATCGGATTTAATTTGTGATGCTTCTGGCAAGATGTCACAAGAGAAATCTCGAAATAAATTATATAGATATTAATCCTCTATGTTATAAGGCCCGCCGATTACGAGCTGATCAAAGTATATATACCCTGCAACTTGTATATGTATAAAGTTTTAGTTCATCTGTGGTCTGTGCTGTGCATCTGGCATATACAAGCCTTAACACAGCAGTGATACACAATCATGCTGATTGGCTGATCAATGGTCTTGACAACAAAAGATGGTTGAACCATTGGTCATCAGCAAGGTGGAGATCTGGCCTCTTCTTGTGATTTATCATCACCATTGCATTTCCGGACCACGGAAGTATCAAAAAATGTACTTTAAAGCTTGTAGAGAATGCTATTCTGTGTAATCTAGCATGATTGAAACAGTTTTTTTTAAAGTCCTAATTCAAAACTGAGTATTTGGTACAGCCCATTTTCTTTCCAAATTTGTCATCAACACATTAAAAGTATGAAACAATAATTAAACAAAATTCCACTGAATACTTTTTTGATGACGGAGAAACCTTAAATTGAAAATGTCACAGTAATATATGACCAGATGAGACGGTCACAATTTTAGTATATTACTCTGAATGAGTCAGTGTGCAACTTGTTGGGTGCAGCTTCAAATTGTGCATGTTCGCTCATAGTGCTGATGTATACACATACTTTTAAAGCCACTACATGGATGCGCCCGGGGGGAGGGGGTCACTCCCATTGTGGCCTGTACACCATCCGCGATAATAAAAACGTGTAAAAGGGTATAGGCACGATACGCAAGTATCGTGTTTAGGGTGTCAAAAACATGAAATATTGGAAAAAAGGGTAGCAAAATTGCAATTGCTAATATGCGGAAATGAAATTTAGGGTATGAAATTTGATGCAAGGAATAAAATCCCTGTTTAGGGTGTGAAAACAGGTGCGTGTTACCTGTTTAGGGTATCGTTTTAGCCAAGGGTTAAATCCTTGTTTAGGGTGCTTTTCAAAAGTTGATTATCGCGGATGGCCACAATGAGAGTGACCCCCGGGGGGATGCGCACATTAAAGCTGCCTCAACACGTGCTGAGGTCACTAACTCTCCGCGCAAGTAAAAGTACTATAGTACCGCATCTTCACAGCTAAAGTAAAATGATCTATGTGTATGAGTTTTGCGTTGAGAAACTGCCCTAGCACCTGTTTTAAGTAGCAATTTTTTATTTTCATTTTTATATAAAATATAACAATAACTGATAATAGGTTTAGAATCTGACATATACAAAATTATCAGTTCACACAATTTGTCTATTCTTCCACTAATTACTTTCAACGAAAATAAAAATCATGATGATCATATTGGCAAACTATGTGACAATTCTCAGTACGAATCGCAAAAAAAAAAAAAAAAGAGACTGATTTTTTTCCGAAGCATGGGGGTCATAGGTGGCATTTTTGAAAATTGAGTTACTATAATTACAGATCTGAAACAGAGTCTTTATAAAAAAAAGAGGAAAAGAGCTGAAAATGCTTAAAAAATGCTGAAAAACAGTGTAAAATTGGGGGTAAAATGGCTCAAATTGGGCTGAAAATATAAGAAAACACATAAATTTCAGGAACACAAAAAGAGGAAATCGGTTCTGGAAGTTTTGTGATGTCTATTTTCTTATGTATTTTATTGTTTTTTACTCCATATTTTTACCTTTATCTCAGTTTCAAATTTGCCGCCTTTGGCCCCCATGTACCAGATCGTGTCACATATATAGGGTTTAAGTAATAATAACTGCAGCTGGGACTGACGACCCAGCAATGAACTTGGACAGGCCTAGCCTGTATATTCATGAAGGCCAAACACATGTTCACCAAGTATACTCTGCCCAGCTTGCTTTTAGCATATGGCATACATACACCAGCAATTGCATACATAAACACCATTTTATCAACTTTACTACCAACATTTTTCAAGTCAATCAGCTTCATTGTATAATAAATTCACTTGATATATTGATAGTTTATTGTCAAATCATACACCACCAGCAGTTTGCATATCTGAACAAAATATACTACATGTATATGTGCCCGTATTTGGGAACCCGAGTGTAATTCACACTAGGAGTGCATATCTTCATTTTTATAGACGACCAACCCATTCAACTAGGGTTTCTCTCGATTGATAACATTTTTTTTTTGTACTTCATACTGATTAAAGGTCATATGCAGGTCAAATTGAAAATTTAACAGACTAGTTTTGACATGCAATGGGATATTCCAGTTGAAATCCATACATTCCTTACGAAAAACATGACAGGGAGTGTGAATTTCAAATGGGATTACCTGAATGGATTACTCCGTTTGAAATCTACACCCCCTGTGTGAAAGATTAAGGTCACGGATTACACTCCGTATAATTATGTAATTCAACTGGGATAGCCCAATGCTGTGCACCCCTGGTGTTACACACCTACGTATGACAACATGTACTTCAGGCTAAAGCCAGAATGGCAACTGAATGAACACAAACAACATGCTGTAGCCTCCAAGTGGGTGTGTTGTCATGGCTGTGTGGCAGGGCATTCATCACACAGTGCTCATCCACTTGCAATTCTGCCCGTAGTTTTAATGTATTCTTTTTAAAAACAAGAGATTTTCCATAATTTTCATACGAGTACATCTAACCCCACCCACCCACAATGTAACTATTCATTTACCAATGTATATCATAGTAAGCGCTAGCTTGGACAGAAGACCATGTAGGTACAGGGTTGCCAAAAGATTTCAGCCCGAATTGCGGGTCAAATAATCGAAAAGTCGCCCAATTTTTCTCTTTACCGTTGGTTTCTATGGGGCAGGAAACTATCGGAAGTCATGGAGCCAATGTTGAAAAGTCGCCCAAATTTTTTCTTAACCATTGGTTTCTATGGGACAGGAAATTGTCAAAAGTCGGGAAAAATCTTCAAAAGTCATGGGAAAAATCTTCAAAAAGTCGCCTAATTGGGCTACCAAATCATGGGTTTGGCAACCCTGTGTAGGTAAAGACACATAAATGACCATCTACAAGAGTATAAATACCTCTACAGCATAATATATTCATTTCCGCTTCTCATTAAGATTATTTCAAAAAAAAATTATCCCCTCAAGAAACATGATAGTATATACACAGATTTGATATTAAATAATAAACACTACAGTTTCTAGTATGCATTTTATAGTCACAATTGCTTAGCCTCTTGCACAGGAACATTTTTGAGTCACGGTAGAAATAAAATTATGCCTGTGCAGGAGACAACACAATCTCAAAGTGTTTCTAGAATGAAACAGGTTTTCCAGCATAGAACCCTGCACAAGATTACTTATCTGGTAAAAAAAACTAAGGCTTTATTTTGTAATATTATAGGGCTAGGGAATATAACATGATAATAAACATTTATAGTTAGTAGCGTACAAAAATCATTGACACACAACATGAAAGTGAACCGTTCATGTTTAGTGCACGTGGAATATATGCCAACAAACATTTGGCCTTTTTTAAAACAATAATTACACCATAAGACATGATTTCCATTTTGTTTAATCAATAAATTTAGCACAATTGGACAAATTACACAGCATCCACAACTTTTTTGTGTCAGTTGACATCGGTGACCTACCCAGGATTTGATATCAGCGGTGACCTACCCAGGATTTGATATCATGAGCGAGTACAAAAGACTCTTAACAAACACTTAATTGGTATCCACAGGATCCAAGTTTGTTCATTTCTTTTTACAGTGTAAAAATTTTCCTAAATCTCCTGTACTGATCAGGATGGGGGTTGAATGCTATTAATTATTCCAGATAATCAATAAACACTTTTAATTCCTTCGCTGCTTTGATATTATGCCAAAATACCTGTCTATCGATAGAGGCCATGAGTGTGACGTCACAGTGGCCATCTTGTGGGTACTAGTAAACTAGTAAAGTTTCAGGGCATGAACAACAGGTGAATTAGGTATAGAGCAATACTAGCAGTCAGCCAATCTATAGAGGTCAATCATATCAAGCAAATGAATGAGGAGCTCGTGGGTACGTATCATGTATACAAACATGAGTCACGCTTGAAAAACGTTCACACGACAATGCTGTTCACTTAATAAGATGTCTTTCTTTGAATGTAAATGCACATGACTGCACTCTCTGGAGTACTTTATATAGGTAATGTGACATGTTTATGCTTGCAAGCTAATAAACATCTGGTAAAGTGTATCTGCCAGTTAACACTACTGTAATGTGTAATCCCACTTGCTTGAATAGCATTGTATGTCATCTCATCTATAGTCAGATTGGATAGAGTATAGGGGTCTACTCATTGAAACAGTGCATTAAAGGAAATTGGTCAAATATAATGTTATACATAAACATTAATTCACCTTATTTCTTACTGATTAAAACACATCAACAGGCATTTTGAGCTAGGTTGGCCACAACAGCAGCATCTTCTCAAAACTTCATCATATTTTAAAGAAGTTTTAATTTTCAAACTGGTAAAAGATGAGGTTTTATCACAGAGATTATACCCAAAGAGTACCAACTCAAAATTACCCCATGTGTAATGCTATGGCAAATCAGCCATTTTGAATTGTCGCTCATGGAGGGCAAATAGTGAACCTTTATCGGCTAAAGCTCGAAATGGAGTGAAAATTGCCGTCTTTTTGAGTGTTGTGTTACAAACGACAACAAACTTCCAATCAAAATTTGCCAAGCACATAGCAAAATAATACATGGCAGAGTTGGTATTCTTTGGTTCTACCTCACTGGTTTTTAAGCAAATCATGTACATTCTCAAAAGAGACCAGTGATGTACATCATATTATATCCAAACCGTAATTCCTAGGAGACATAAATTTCCCCAAGAACTTTTCATTTCTCTTGCTCTTACACAAAACATGACCAACTTGAGGTTTTCCGTAATACAGCAATGAACTTGTAGCAACCATGGTGATGACAGCTCCACTGGCAGCAGAATACACACTCTCCAAGACAGGTCTGCAAACTACTGGGGTCAGTAATTCCCACATACAGGTATATCCAGGTCACTGAACTGTAATCCTTGGGTATTGTGCTATATATCCCATAAAGCAGGCAAGATTCTATATGGTTGGTTGATAGCGATTCCGATTTTTTGGCTGTTGTAGATCAGTAAACACAAAACATGGTATAACATGAAGGACACGTAGTGACTTAGTAACAAGCTAGGTTTTGAGGAGGTACGATGTTGGTACATATCCCTCCTCGTTACCGCGACGTACCCGCGTCCAGCCATCACCATCGTCCTCCTCTAAAACGTCTATAACTTCGCCTTCTCCTAAACCTAGCAAGTTTGGATCTGCCGCTGTAGATGGAAAGAAAAAGAGACCATAATTGTATTATTGATGACTTAGGTAAAGAAACCCATGTTAAAAATTGTGTTAATGATGCCTCACATGCACAGGTTTTGCTTCTTGACAGTGTTGCCAAAACTTTTCAGCGCCAAGGCGCGGCACATAACACATTCACCCACCAGGTCGCGGTAAAGGAGTCTCAAGAAACCCAATTTTGAAGCTTCCAAAAAAAGCACCCAATACTGGATATTTGGGTGGATTTACACGAATTTAGAACCCAAATTACCCAATTAGGCAGAAAAGCCTCGACTTAAGTTCTGGTACTTAATGGGAAGTTATGGACCAACTAATAAATGGTCACAAAACCCTAGGTAATTGCAATTGTGAGCTTCAGAGACTCAAAACCTTTATAAATCGGCTAAATTGAAAAGAAAATACATCAAACTACTGTCGCGTCCTGACTCTTGCAAAGTAACCCAATTTTAGGCAAGTAGCGGCTTGGTTTTTGGATTAGCGGCAAGTGATCGCCAAGAAGCCCAATTGTGCGCCCAAGGTGCAGCGTTGGCATCACTGCCTCTTTATCTTTGTTGATGATTGCTAATATTTTTAGCAATCAATACAAATCAACAAAAAAGACGAAACAATAACAACTCTTATTTTTTTCTGAAATATTTTGCATTTCATGCTCTTTGCATTCAGTTTGGTCAGTTTCAAATTTGGCTTAGTTCCAAAGATAGACTGGCCCCAGTCTCGGTTCGGTTCCATCTCTGGATAATGTAACAATAAATAATTACGTAATGCCCTATGAAAAAAAATGCCAACCCCCCCTTATTTTCTTCAATGCCAAAAACCCATTCCTCTTCATCCACAAATCGGCACGCCACTAATTACACCCACCACAGTCAACCATGCAGCAATATAGAAATATACTCGTATATAAGTGAACGCGAAAGTCCATTGAGCGCTGATTCGAGACTGGTCCAATCTGTTAGAGATCTCACTTCCAAATATTCGTTCAACGGCACGGTGATTCCGATGTCAACCACGAAAGCCCTGCCCCAGTTTCAATTCAAATATGGTAGCACAAAGCTATGCCGCGGGATGTGACCTTAAGATCGGATGGGACACTTGTCAACAACTGAGAGGTATTGAGCTCAAGTGGCACGCGCCTGATAGACCCATGGTATGCAGCGCAATAATAAAAGGCAACCACTCCACTCGGACTTAGGCCTATTGTCCATATTATGTACATTATCGCAAGGCGGTTTGCAAATGTTTGCACATTATTTAGCTAGGGAAGCCTTTTCAAATATCGCGCTGCCAAGCTGCGTTGATTGGTCGGATACAATATCGTTGTTTAGTCGCTACACAAAGCGTTAATGTAGTGAAAACATGGACGTGGTATATAGAAAGATTGCGTGACTCCAAATCCGTAAAAAGTGAACTTCCAGCAGTTTGTGGGAGCTGGAAGTCAAATTGCCTACAGACTGGGAGGGTCCGTGTATTGGGTTGATTTTTAATGCTATGTAATCTACATTACCAGTCGTTCTCCACGGACCCGAGGGAGGGTCTATTCCAAAGACCGCTTTTGGGTGAAAAAAAAACATCAGTTCTCAAGACCCTATTTACTTTTGAAAACCTTCACAGCACAAAAACTTGAGCTTCAACCATTCCAGATTCACCAAACAGTGAAAATGTGTGGAAGATTTTAGAATTCTATATACAATTTTTGAGATTGGGGACAGCTTGTGCAAAATTTGAAAATTGTCCACACTATTTCCCTAAAAGTAAACAAAAAATACACAAAATATGCATCAGATGCAATTTAAATCTAAAACTCTGTATCAGAGGGAGGGCAATTTCAAAGGGAAAAGCTGCATACATAGCACTTCATCCATTTAGGGAATAACACAAAACATTGATACGTTGTATAAACAATAGGAGAAACACAATTGACATTTTAACCCCCTCTCTCACTAATGATCATTTCGTCGTTGGGCAGGAAAAACCTCCTATGTGTCATTGGCCCTTGAATATGTTTAAGCAAAACCTCCTATGTAACCTGCTGGCAGTTTTGTTTTAAGCATGTTCAGGGAGGTACATAGGAGGTTTTTCCTGCCCAACAATGTTTTATAGGACTTAACTGATCTTTTGGTTTGTTCCCTTAGGCCTAAAAAAACCAATTTGTTTGATTGGCGTAACCCGACCGACCCGACCCGAAAGTAGGCCCGGCCCTGAAAAAAAAAAAAAAATAATAATAATTAAGTCACTAATGGCTCAACTTACTTTCAAACGCATAAATGGCCTTGGCCTGATACAGCGCTTGTACATCCTCATCAAAGTCTGGGTCATCGTCACCATCAAAACTCTGGTCTTGCTGAAGCCTGGAAGTAAGAACAGACAACACAGCATGATTATTTATTATTTATTAATTGACTACCGATTTTAAAAGCGCTTTTTCCACAGGCTACGACGCGCAATTTTCATGGCAAATACCAGAATCAGATCACAACCACTGGCACAGGTCATGTCTATACAAAGATAGTGAATATGCAAACAACACTGGGACCTTGGGAGTATAGACCACATGACATTGTTGTTTATCAACAAAGACGAGGGACTGGTCTATCGATATGCTTGAACAAACCGCTACACTGTTCAATTGCTTTCTTGTAATCTGCCCTGAGCAAACTACGATGCGTACACACACTGCAGGGCAAAGAACAATGGAAATTGCCATAATTTGCATGCAAACTGCCAGGCAATGTCAAGTGGTCTATATTTATTTATGAAAAATGGCAAAATGGACAGGGAGCTTGAGACCAAATGTCAAAAGGCTAACATCTTCTGGCCTCCCTACTTTCCCATCCTGCCATTAACATGGATGCTAAAAAGAAGCTAATCAACTTGATTGTTAGACCTACTCTATGCTACTATAATGTGTCTCGTCTCAAGTTGAAAGTAACACCATGTTGGATTTCGCAGTGGCAGACTTGAATTGTGTGTGGTAACCTAATCCCACGGATCGTGTGATTAAACACACATAGAAGCGCAATTTGCCTATACGCTGGCGAAATCTGCCACTGTGAAATCCAACTTGGCGTTACTCAACTTGAAATGAGACACACTACAGGCTCAAACAACGCCCATAAAAAAGACATCTGAAATGAAGATCCCCACCTGTGAAATGAAACGTCTCCAAAGAAAATCAGCAAATAAGACTAGGAAGATGAAATCAGGAATGAAGTAATAAGACATGGTAGGCACAAGGCCTACTTTGGCACTTAGGAGTTGGTTGAAAACCACCTAGCACCTTTCTGACTGAGCTAACTTGTATGCACAAGGCCTACTTTGGAGTTTATTGAAAACCACCTAGCACCTTTCTGACTAATTTGTAGGCACAAGGCTTATTGAAAACCACCTAGCACCTTTCTGACTGAGCTAACTTGTAGACACATGACCTACTTTGGAGCTGATTGAAAACCACCTAGCACCTTTCTGACTGAGCGAACTTGTAGGTGCAAGGCCAACTTTGGGGTTTATTGAAAACCACCTTTCTGACTGAGCTAACTTGACTGCTGGTCGGAGAAAAGGTTCAACTGACCATCAAAGGCAACCAATGCAACCAAATCATTACCTGCTAGGTGATGACTGCTCAGGTTCTTCACTTCCTGTACTGGTTCCGTTGCTTCCCTCTCTCATCGGCGAAGCCTCGCTTGGGTGAGCTCTGTCGGGTACTGGTGTGCCGTGGGGTGTGCCATGGGGTGTGCCTTGGGGTGTGCTAACGTTTGGTTTACCATCTGCTTGGTCCACGAAGCCCTGTGAAGTACACAAAATAACAATTGGGTAAGATTTTTTTTTGCAATAGTACTTTGAAAGCCATTGAATGTATGGAACCATTAAACACCAAACTGGAAAAAACTATAACACAGACTGACCCAGATATACAGGTAAAGTTATATTGGCTGTAAAACAATAAACAGAAAATTCATGTGATTGAAGAGGTTCATCAGGTCTGTTAATTAATCAGGTACTTAATAGAGTTATTTATTACGACCAAAGGAAAAACTTGTGTGTTTTTCAAAAAATTTGGGAGTTTTTCAAAAAACTTGTGTGTTTCTGCTGAGAGTTTCCCCAAAATACTTTCTCAAAGCATTGTTGATGTTATTGATCCATCTACTGGGTCAAAGAACCAGTATGGATCCTCAGGAAAGAAGACACCAAGAACACAGACGAGGGAGGGTACATTCTGTCTTAGTTACATATTTGATCCTCTGCACAAGACCAACTTTGGAGATAGGAATTCTGCTTCCGGTAAAACCAAAACATGTGGTTAAGTTTCCAGTGTTACAAGGTGGCTACTGGCTTAATTAATATACATTAATTAAGGAGGCTGAAACAGTTGCATGTCTGATACATCGCCATGATGAGACCAAAGGATGGGTGGAACTTTATTAAGCATGGTACGTTAACTATGAAGACTAGGCAATATCATATATTCTGATCCTCTGACATCCACTCCCAAAGCAGATGCATTAATAACACACACAAGTTTTTCCTTTGGTCTTGACAAACAACAGGAAACTCATTTTCTGTGAATATGGGTTCATAGTTCTGAATGTGTATGGTCTTTCCCTGGGGGTCTTCCAGGCTTGAAGGTTCAGTTTATAGGTACCCATGCTTTGTGACAAGATATTCACCCAATGTGTTCAGCTAGATGATGAAATGCACACGGTTTCAGTGAACAGTTTGGCACATTTTGGTAGGCCCTTTTTCTCTTTAAACACTAGTCCCTTTTTGGGACTATGAGTACCTACCGATTTGCGTCAAATAAACGCCCTGGGCGTTACATTTTCCAAAGGGGGGCGTTTAGTCCAGGTCAATTTTAGAACGATAATTCCCATTAAAATCATTAGGTAAAGTAAAAACACACGCTAAAATGACGAACTATGAACTAGAAACACTGACTTCTGGCTCACTTCCGGGTTTCTGATCCAGATTTTGGCCAATTATTGACACTATTATCGACCATGTGCGCAACTTGGTAAGCTTACTACACAAGATAGCATGGAAATATCAGCATTTTTAAAACATCTTGGTTGAAAAAAAGTGGTGGGGGCGTTTATTTGAGGGGGGGGCGACAATTTGACTAAATACGGTATCTAACATTGAAGACCCCTATAGGAGTACACCTGTAACATGTGTTGTGTGTGTCATACTGCAAACATTGAGTGGTCACAGTTATATCAAGAATACGACTGTTACTTATGTGATTATTACACATTCAGATTCACTGCAATTTAGAGAGAAACATCAACAATTTTAATATGTTTTCAACTTAACAGAAATTGAATTTTCACAGTCGTAAGTTGGACAAGACTAGGCCTAATATATGAATTTCTTCAATGCACGTTTTACCGAGGCAGTTGCCTATTTTTCAATTCTTTTCTGTCTCCTGTTGATTGGTAATCACTCCGCTACTTCAGACTTTTCTCATATTTACATAGTTAACATTTGAGTATGATTGAATGCATGCATTTCACACAAGTTTTGAAAATGTCAGTGGTCCATTGGGCTATTCCAGTTAAATTCCATCCACCCAATGAAGACAAGACAGTAATCTTCCACACAGGGGGTGTGAATATCAAATAGGGTTACCGGAATGGGTGACTCCATTTGAAGTCTACACTCCTTGTGTGGGAGATATCTTCCATGGGGGGTATATGGGTTCAAATGAGATAGCCGATTTTATATTGTATCGGTTGGTGTCTTTTATGTCATTTTCAAGAGTAATGTGCTAAAAAGCCAAGCATGTTTTGATGAAGTAACACATGTCACAAGTTTGGCATAACACACTCTACATTCAAGCTATGAAATGATACCATCCCAATATGCTTTGTAATGTTTGCTCACTTTTTTACTGCACATACTGCCTGGGCCTGGTCTTAGGGTTAGAATTAAGGTCAGAACTATGACAATTTGATGTGGCGATTAAAGTTAAGATTAGGGTATACTTTGTTCAACTCGTAATATGTGAAAATGATTCCATTTTTGTTACTATATACACATCATTAAGTCCCAACTTATGCTTTGTGTAAATTCACAAAAGCATGTATCGGTCACACAATATGAAAGAGTGCACTTTTTGCATAGGTGCAGCACCCAACTAGACGTACACCATTCTCTATCAATCCAATGATGTTATAAGTCTGCCCTATAATGATGAGCTGAACAAAGTATTCAAGTTGCTATCAAAGATATTATACCAAAAGAGTAGCGACTCAAAATTACCCTGCATGTAACACCATGGTAAATCATCCATTTTAGTTTGAATTCAATTGAATATATTCAGATTAAACTCACACAGTTGCACAACAGGACTTCCGTCATTGAAAGGGTGGGGGACATATTTCATAAACGGAGGAGCACCATGTGTCATGAGGGGTTGGCATCTGACTCATATTGGGCTATCCAGTTGTAATCCAGACACCCCTATGGAAGACATCATCTTAATCTCCCCACACTGGGGGTGTAGATTTCAAATGGAGTCACCCAGGTCATGGGGGGGTGAGGCAATAAAGAGTAAGAGTCATTCACATAGGCTTATATGAACCCCCTACCCTCCTATCTATGGTTATGTCAATGTCACAAGTCATGAGTTGATTTATAAGGTAGGCAAAATCTGTCTCTAAGGTTTAAGGTTCCAGGCCCCTTTTGGTCACAAATGCATGGGAGTCATTCCGCAGGGGCTATGACCCCCTCCGGCCTTATCTATGGTTATGTCAATATTGATTAAAATTGGTAAGCACAAATTGTAAGTCTTCTCTACGACATCTAACAAACCTAGTACTACTTGATCAATGCAAACAAACCATCCACACCAATATCCGTATAATCTACCATGATCATGTATACACTGATTTGTGATATTAACAAACAAAACCGACCACCAAAACAACATCATCCCAAGTGATAACAGTGTACATCAAGTGCAAATAACAATACAAAATCAATCCATGCAATCACAGAACCATGATACTAATGTTTAGTTGATATTTGTAAGTATTATACACTCTGATGAAGTCCCTATGATAGGCTAATATTTTATTTTGTAAATTAAATCAAATACTGGAACTAAAATTTGCAACTCACTTTGCTAATATTGTTATTATGATTACTTCAGGTGATGCAGGTTGCACCGGTAACCTGCCTTTTTCTTCACATCATAGACATTCAAATGACTGGCAAACCTCAATTATTATAGCTAAGCCACTGCTCACAATGCCACATGTCCTACTTGAATCCTCACTAGTCCAAATGATGATATTATGAAATTTATGCTAAATATTAGTTTGGTAGCGACATCACTGAATGTTGAAACATATTATGCGCTGTTCTCGGGATCACAAAGACAGCACAATCAGAGCACTCTCTCACATACCAAGATGCATTTTGATGTCACTACCAAATTCGAAGCATTTTTGAGTTGATTCCTGCTCTATTTTTTTTAGGTGATTGTACCGTTTTCTTCAAATTTTCTGAACAATAAAAAATATTTTGGGTGTTAAGATTTTGGTTATTCATATAAACTTATGAAGGGTGTTGAAAGGGAGACCCACCTGCCACCACTAGTATTCCTATTTTCATATTCAATTGAATAAGTATCATATAATAATTGAATAAGTTTTATATTATTAAATGATATCCTATGTTTGACAACATACCAGTGCAGAAAACACATTTTCTCAAAGCATATTGATCGATCAATAGTTTGATCGATCATCAATCAATCAATTAATCAGTCAATCAATCAATCAACTTCAGATAATAATATGCAACCAATCCAAGATGCACTTAAAAAAATGTGAAACATGCAAATTTGCATATCAGTAAACATACACATCATTCACAAACTCATTCTAAATTATCAAAACGTCTGTTGAAAACTTGATTATATTGAATGCAATCATACCACAATGCCATGATTTACTTACTGTGATAGGAGAAAAAGATTAGGGTTAGGAAAATTCCCTAGGTCTACAAGATAAGTGACATCTAACACAAACTTCAATAAAATAGTTTTAATACAAAAAAGAACAAAAACAGCGTACAGGTTACACACAACACTGATATAATTCAGTGGGAGTGGTCTAGTTCGTAGACACATAATCTGATTGGACAATTGCATGATTTTGGGTGTCATCTATCATTATCGGGCGTAGACAACCATACATCATCACAGGTATTGATAACGCATGACACACTTGTTGAGGTGCCCGTATGTAGCGCGTTGTGTGCGTAGACCTAGTATGCATAGATCGTAGTCGATAGCAGCTGCACCAGCATCCACTACTCAAAATATTGGACCTGGCTGTCGTCTATCACATAGTAGAGGATAGTTAAAACAAAAAAACCTTCAGTTTATTCTCTAAACAATATATTGTTATGGTGCCTTCATGTCCCATCACTTTATAATTTATTTTATAATTGCTTTTTATGAGGCTTGGGCAAACTGACATATAATAAATTGAGAGAGTGAAAAAATCAACAAGAGTTGCACCCCAAGCCTCACATTTACTGGTCGAGAGCTATACCACTGGACTACCCGAGTTCAAAGTTGGTACACAGGTATCTCAACTTGTCATCATGGTTGCCTATTCTCTAATGGTTTCTTAGTGGCCAATTGTATATTAAATAATAAAGAAATGAAGCTGCCTATATGCTTTCCCCAGGCAGGACTAGAGACAATGCAAGACATTATTACGTTTTGATGAATTCAAGTGTGTGAATATATTGGATCCAAAACATGATGATAAAATTGTATGCTTTACACCCAATATTCATTGGTCTTCCTCCGAGTTTTAAAATATTGGACTCGACTTCATCACGTCCAATATGTGTACATCCATATCAAAACGATGCACTTGTCGGCTGCTACATGTGTCTTATTTCACATAATAGTTAGGAATAAAAACCAGACTCATCTTCAAAGTGGAGGTCACTTCAAATCATCCCAAGTCACATGGTCTAGGAATACAGAGAACATTCCTTATACCATTTGACTTAGGGATGATTTGAAGTGTCCTACACTTGATATGAGTCTGGTATTTATTCCTAGCTATTATGTGAAATGAGACACATGTAGCAGCCGACAAGTGCATCGTTTTGATATGGATGTACACATATATAGCTCAACCAATAAATATGGGCTCAAGTGTTCCAATTTTATATCACAATTTGGTTTCATAAATGTCTGATCATTGCATATGATAATTGTGTCTTGCATTGTCTTACACCATGCTAAGGTGAAGCATAATGAGCTGCCCCATTTCTTTATTATTAATTTTATTCAATGTACAAAAACGTGTGTAACAACAAGGCCCGCAATTTAACAATGTCAACTTTAAATCAAATATGTGCTGATGATATCACCTTCTAAACTTCTATGATATAAAAATCAACAAATTCGTGAAAATTAAAATCTCTCCATTTGTGAGGGTGGTATAGCATGCACAAAATACACAAACAGTACTAGTTAGCAAGGCAGTTAGAAAACCCAAGACCAGCAGGCTAATGGTCAATCACATACAAGTAAATATAAAATAGGAAGGGGGAGGGGAGGTGTGAAAATATAATTATTACAAAATATCAAAAAACAACATCAAGGGGGAATACACATGGAAATTGTATGCATGGTAATTTTGGATACACATTGCTTGGGGTTCACAGTATTCATGCAGCAAAAGATGCAGCTGGGTAATAGATCAATTTCCAGAAAATTGAAAAGGTCCTTGGCAAGGTGGCCGAGCGCTTGCATGCGAGGTTTGGTGTGGGTCCGTGGAACAAGCCACAGCAAGGGGTTAAAGGGTATTCAACCCTTTTAACAAAAATACTCATTTCATGATAAAACGCTTTGCTTTCTTTAGCAATTTTGTTTCTGGAATTTTGTTTTATTTGGCCGCATTTCTGGAAATCAAGAAATCTCCGCAACAGAGATGACATTTCGGTCTGCCAAAATACATTTTATTAACTACAGAAATTGTGAAAAAATAAATCGCCAAACCGGGAATAGGTTAAAGCACGGGTATCGCCACCTTTAAAATGCTGTTCTTTTGATGCTGAATACTTCGTTTTCTTAACTTTTTTCTGCAATTTGTTTCTTTAGCGGTAAATTAAATTTTCCGTAAGACTGACCATCTCTGCCAGAACAGTTAGATCTCCGATGCAAGATAAGTATTAGCATGCAAGCAATGCTAGCACTGGTACGGAATATTTAAGGTTTTTACTTATTTTATGTTTAGAGCAAATTATATATGTAACCAGCTTTCTGATGATGAGTTTACAGCTATAGCACTTGCATATGTTCAGAATCCATATGAAAATGACAAAATAAACCAAAAATGCAATAGTCAAGAAAGGAAACTTTTGAATGCCTTTTAAAAAAAAAAAAAAGCTTTTAAAACTCAATGCGAAAAGCAAAATGAGCTACTATATATGCAATATATTTACAATGCATACAATTTAGTCCACTGGAAGGAACCAAGATAAAAAGAGAAAACCCAACTGAAATGTCTAACTAAGAACATCAACACAAAAAACATCTAACAAATATGAACAAAAAATTAAACTGAACTGATACTGAACTGAAAAGAAGAAAAAAGAAACAACAACTATTGAATGTTAAATAAGTGCACATGACATACAGGCAGGATGAAGTTGTAAGAAAAATCGGGGATGTCGTGGATTTTTTTTTTTTTTGCAGAACTAAATGCATGACACGCATAACAGAAACATCATGGCATGTTATGTGCAGGTATACTTACAGACGACTGACACGAATTATTTCTATACGGCGAATATCCCATAAATTTCTGGGCAAAATGGAGAAGAATGAGGCGTGGTGAGTGAGTGAGTAAAGGAGAAAAACAAACAAACGAATGCATGACAACAAAGACAAAGAACACACATGAAAAAGCGAACAAAAAAGGAGATTTTTGGTGTTTTCTTTCTCTTTTAGTTATATGTAATTAAGTGAAATGGATTGTGAGCAGTGATCGGTATCTGTGATATACCCTAACATTTAAAACTCGGGAGGGGGTCTTCATTTTGGATTGGGTGGCTATGTACAGCTTAAATTCTTACAATTGACCCCGAAAATGTACAAAATTTGAAGGGAAAAAAAGAGAAATGAAAAATTTGTTAAAAGTTTGGGAAAGTTTCACACGTTTTGCTCAAACCAATGAAAAAGTAAAACTTGTATAAATTCTTTAAAATAATGTGAACCAACACCCCTACCAAACAAGTTTTCTGAAACATGTGACCCGTAGGTATGCCTAAAAGTCTGAAAATGCTACCCAATTCTGCTGCACTTTGGGCTGTTCCAGTTTAATTCTATATACCCCCTATGGGGAACATGACCTTAATCTTCCACACAGGGAGTGTGATTTTCAAATAGAGTCACCCTTTCAGGTAACCCCATTTGAAATTCACACTCCCTGTGTGGGAGACTAAGGACATGTCTTCCATAGGGTGTATGGATTTCAACAGGAATAGCCACCACATTCACAGAACCACCATTCCAATAAGACACCCCTCCCCCCAGGAATTTAGATAATCTGACCACCTTTGATTATGGACAAGTCATCTTTAATCCATTAAAAATGTTGTTCTTTATTATGGAATTATAATCTAAATAGGTATCGGAACAATACTAATTTGACAGATACTTTTCCAACATAACACAGAGGTTACAAGAAAGGCTGCATACATGTTGTTGTCACACATAGAAACAATCAAGCATTTTATTTGGATTTTCAGGGGTCTAATGCCTGAACATATACAATTTGTAAGCTGTGACTATTATTTTGATCAGCTTCTTTGTAATCATATCAAAATCGACAAGAAAAACAAATCTAAAACTTTCTACCTTAGCCTGCCCTATAATCTACACATTTTAGTTATTGACACTCTTTAGTTCCTTGACACCATTCACAGGTACGAGTAATTTGAGCTCTTAAACCTATTTTGCCCAAATCAAAGGTAGCGACAGAGATCTGTTTACTACTATTATTTAGTAACATGCACTGTTTAGCGTCATCTTGCTACCAATGGAATGAAATGTTAATGTTAGGTGACAAATGTGCCTACTTGTGTTGACCGCTATAAAAAAAACTTAGCCTACATGTTTTAACATTAACTGCCGAGGCCCTATCTTCTATTACAGTCAATACCTGCGCTAGCAGACATGAAACTATTGCTACAATACAGAAATTTGCTCATCAAAACAAAAAGGGACCCCTTGTGAAACAATACCATCCGGCATCCTTAACCTTTCGAAAAAACATTCAATGTACACTGACTCACCGAGCACAGTCAATCACCATGACTAGTCCTTCATTTTCAAACTAAAACCACTAGAGGGCACAGTTCACCTTTAATCCATAGTAAAGGAATTACTGCAAATATCCATTCACTAGGATCCACAATATGCTCATCTATCAGGGGCACAGTTCTTAAATCCCAATACATTTGTACATTCATTGAATGACCTTTGAAGATTTGGTACAAAAACTCATATTTCTGCAACTTGAGGTCAAATTTTGCACTATGATTATGTAATTGAGGTTATTGGACTATGCCATTGGGATGAGGCTCTTGTGGTCCATAGTGATTGCACACTATGACTAAAACAGTCTCAACTCCAATGGCAGAGTACAATAACCTCCACTCAACAATCAAATCTCAAAACTTGACCTCAAGTTGTGGCGTATGAGTTTTTGTACCCAACACATTCGAAGGTCAATCTATGTGTGTACAAACAAATAAGGGCTAATGAACTGTGCCATGGCATATTGTGTTGTTGAGAACTAAGTCATATACCCTTAAAAACATAGTGCGTGTTTCAATTTCTATTAACATAATTCTCTCTCTCTTTCGCCATCGTTAACCACAGCGTACATGTACTCAATCATAGCTGCAAATCTCTAGTTTGCACACTGTGAATTACCCAGTGTGTTTCAGTTTTGAACATCAGACAATTTACTGCTGTAAACTAGAACTGGACCAAAATTCCCACGGAATAACATCTTTCCATTGAAAACCGTTCTCACCCTGAAATAATATATGAACAGTTGACTTCATACATTTAAGCACTGATATATTCACCATGACTCCATATGGCGACAAGACTATTTTTATACCATGCCATTTTCTACATAGTACTGGTATTTGAATGACCTGCCCCGTTACCGTTGTCAGATCCAATCTAGAATTCTATTGCATCTAGTTTTATGTTCAAAAAGTTGTTGTACCATGTTAATGTTATTTTGATTAACAGACTGTTTTAGGCTCAAACAAATATTGAGTCAAACTGGTAGTACTGGTCAGTAGTGTAAGAACAATATTATTAGGTCAGTCAATTGTGAAAGTGAAGTTCTACATGAACTAATGGACAATTCCAGTTGAAATCCATACTCCCTATGGAAAGACATGACCTTAATCTTCCACGCAGGGGGTGTATGGAGTCACTCATTCAGGTAACCACATTTGAAATTCACACTCCCAGTGTGAGAAGATTTAGGTCATGTCTTCCATAGATGTATGGATTTCAACTGAAATAACCCAATTAAACCAATGTATCTTTGAACCCGAAAGTACTGCATGCATAATTTCTCAGAAATTGAACTTTTTTTAATCATTGAAACCAACACCCCAATGGATAGTTAATGAGAGAAGAAAGTACGAACGATTTGTTAGCTATGGGTTTGGAGTAACCCCTTAATCTGGGAAGAAAGAAATTGAACAAAATATGAGATCATGAAAACTGAGGGATAATCTGCCATCTTGTAATATAAACCCCTACACTAATCAACTAATGTGTTGGCTACAATGTTTCAGAACAAAATATTAAATCTAGAGAACTGTGATCTAAAAATTCAACATAATCCTAATTGTATTTCTAAAAATTCAACATAATCCTAATTGTATTTCTAAAAATTCAACATTAATAGTATTTCTCCAATATCAATTTGTGTAAGAGCCTTTTTTTTATATCCTTAATAACTTCTTATTTTTGCAATATTGTTTTAAAATTGGATTTTGCGAATAAAGTGCTAAAAAACAAACGAAAACAGTTCCAACTGACCAGCAGGGTGGACTTTGGATGGATCTATAAAAGATTCAAGAAGTGTACACAACCAAGGAAAATAAATTTGCATTACAATAATTCAAAATAAATATTTGTCTATGCTTATACCTCATGGTTGCTTAAAGTGTGGCAGTGATGTCACAGCATGTTTCAACTTGCGTAGCCTTAAAACGCATGCGGCGTTCTCATAATCACTATCATAATACGCTTGCATGTAAAGGCATCACATTTAGAATGCTCGCTTACGTAGAGACATATTTTGACATGACTCAAAGTGATGAGGTGTAGAACTACAAGAAACCTAAGTACCTATGTTTAATTGTTGTTATTAATTACATGAATCATGGAGAAATGCTTATGAAATTTGCATGATTTAATTTGTATGGTTTACTTATGATGACCTGTGCTATATCTTAGCTGTGATATGAAAAATACTGCTCACGGATATGGAACCATAAGCCCAACTTTGATGGGCTTTTTCAGATATCAGAATCAAACATCAACAAATTGTACAACTTCCATTTCACACAATACATTCCATATCACAGTAATCATAACCTCAGCATTCTATCAGTGAAGTGATGCATTTGGTGATTTGAAGGTTTGATGATTATACACATGATTATGTGAGCCAAATCCAATGAAATCCTACTCCAAAACCTGAGCTTAAGACATCTTTTAACTCACTTTCAGGGAATGACGATGCTATAGGGGTTAGGTTTCAAAGGAGACCCATGATCCTTCAGATGGCAAAAGCTCAGATTTGGAAGTAAAATTGTGGACATGCCTACATTATCTCTGCATTCTATGAATGAGTGAAGCAGTCAAAGTGTCCTAAAATATGACATTACATTGCACTAGTATATTGAAAACAGGCTTCCTAATTTGAAATGAAACAAAGAATTGGAAGATATGACCAACACAATGTATGAACTGCATTCTGTAGATGTAAAAGAATAGTATTTCTATTTGGTTAGTAACACTACACCCAACTACCTATGTCATTTTTTTAAAAATCAATCGTCTACTCAAGAGATAGATCATATAGCTCCAGTAGAGGGTGAATTGCTTATGACTGATATGAAGTGAAATCAAGATAGATCAGTCAAGTCAATCAATCAATCAGTCAATCATGCACATAGGTTGTGCAGTTAAGCATGCTGGGTAAGAGTTTTATGTGTCCAGGATTCAAAGCACTGTCAAACTTTTGTTTTCATCCTTTTAATTTGTATCTTGCTACTTCTTTACATCTTTCCTCTGGGGATTGTTACACAAATTACAAACTTCATTAAAGCAATAACCCTCTTGATATTTCTGTAATGAGTCTTCAGTCTTGCACCCCAGGTTTCCATTTTGTGCTTGAATAATCTCTTCCTCCTTTATAACTTGGTTTATTTTAATCAATTTTTATTACATTTCACTAGCACCACAATGGTCTCATTCCAGTGGCATAGTTCAATAACCTCAATTAAACAATCATAGTGCAAAATTTGACCTCACGTTGCAGAGTATGAGTTTTTGTACCTAAATTTTCAAAGGTCATTCAATGAATGTGCAAATGCATTGGGGTTAAAGAACTGTGCCCTGATAGATGAGCATGTTGTGGATCCTAGTGATTAGCCTGTTGTCAAGACTTCATTGAGGGATTGGACAGCCTTATTCCGTAAGCTGTATAATCCCTGCTTTGACACTAGGCTAATTCTGAGTAGACTTACATGAAGGTAATACCAAAATAGAATTTGCTGGATTAGTAAAACAAAATTTGGCACCAAATAATCAAGATGAGATTAATGATTCTTGGTACTTAAGTGCTTTGAACTCTGTACAGAGTTATTAATATTTTTTACTAATCAAGTCTTGGAACATAACTCACAGCATTATGACGCTATATCAAGAAGAGAAAAACCATCAGAAACAAAAACGAAATAAAATAGTGAACAAAAATGAAAATATATTATTAAAGATATGCACCCATGATGATAATTCCATTGCCACATAATTTTCATCATACGTACTAGATCTCCATGCATTGGGCTAAATCCATATCCCCTATGGAAGAATTACCTCAATCATCCATACAGGGAGTATGAATTTCAAATGGGGTCACCCAATGACTCAATTTGAAATCTACACCCCCCACATTTGGGCGATTAAGGTCATGTCTTCCATAGGAGGGTGTATGGATTTCCCATAGCCCATTCTCAAACATCTGTGTATAGCTTCATTTTTATATTGGCATTTTGTCAACTGATCTTAATTGGGCATGATTAATAATTATTTACATCATTATCTATAACACATGTATAGGAAACCTCTGTCAACAAGCTCAGTCGACTCCAGGCATCAGAGTGTTTAATTATGACAGCACAAAGAGTCAACAATATACTTCATTTCCAAGTTGTATGCCCTCATGCTATAATTGGCTCTACAGAAACCTTAAATAGCAATTATGACCCTGTGTACGTCTTATATAAGCACGAGATAGTACCTTGAGTAATACAAGGACGACCTTCAAACCATATAAATATTCGGAAATCAACAAGGCTTACTCAGTAAATCATGTTTTCTTGATTGGTTCAAGTTACTGATAACTATTCCAGATTTATACATGGTCCATTCGACACATAATATGTTATATTACTTAACATTTGATAACTTTTGGAGCAAGTTTAATGCCTGTGTGTGTGGCTTTACCTCTGTGTCTATGAAACATCACATTTTTGACACATCTTTTCAACATTTTTCTGAGGAATGCAAAAATTAAGTTGTTGTAACAGTTCTTGGGTTATAAAATTTTTTTTCAGTATATCGACTGCTCAGTGCCAGAAGTGGGTAAGTGCAATAGCTGCCATGTGTTCCTGCCATTGTAAATAAGTACAATATATTGTGTGTAAATTGCCAAATGTTCACAGGGCAGCTATTGCACTTACACACTTCTGGCACTGAGCAGTCAATATCCGTTACTTGAGAACTGCTTTTCACAAAGATGTGATGTTTCTGATAAATAAAAATTGCAGCCACAGACAGAACCATCTGACATACTCAAAAACTCTTTACTTCCCTGGACTTCTGAAAAGACATCAACGTTATTGTCATCTTTGGATGAAACGGACCATCTGTTGATCTCTCAAAATCCTCTTTCTTATATCCAATATCTAATTATACAAACCTAGACATGATCTCATGAACGTTTTACTCAAACTGTTAATCTTGAAACGTCCTCATAGCTGATAAACTAGACAAAGAACAGTTGTAACAGTAGTCAATAATCTGCTGTAAGGAAACAAGATATCATCCCTTCCGTGTCAAACTTACTTGGTACTTTTGTAGTTCTAAGCGCAAGTTATCTAATTTCTTGCCAATAGCTGATAATTCTTTATCGGTGCTATTTGGATCCCCTAATTGTGTGTTCTTGGCGTACACGTCTCGCATCTTAGTCAATGCATCTCTGTAGAATGGGAGGAAGAACAGTTGGAGAGTATTCAATAAAAATGTTGTTGTGGTATTTTTTCATATAAAACATTTAAAAAAATGTTTTCATGGCTTCAAAATAACCTGACAAATGTTATTGAACTATTTCTGTATACATGTGAGAGAACATTCTGATTGTGCAGCCTTCACACGTGGGCATACCATAAAACCTCGTCTACAACATATAGAGTGCTTTTGATGAAAGCTAAATTAATCCAGGCGCCATTATGGAATTTGAGCAAACAAATTACAGATCCAAGCATATACAAACAAGTATTATTGTAAGACCAATCTATTGTATTGGCATATTTACGCATTAATCGTATTAATTAAGCTTATCAAAAACACTACATATGCTTGTAGAGGAGGTTTTACAGTATTTCATCAAAGTTAAACATCAATTTTCATGAAGACGACTTCCAATTTACAGATTTACACTCATCGACTGCATGGTAATCTTGTTTCAATCATATTTGAAATCGAGTTGCAACTTTTTCCTGGTTCAAGTAGATTTTTTAAGACTTCTATGAAAGCTTGACCCTGCCCCTACACAATATTTTGTTTCAAGCCCCCCCCCCACCTTTTGTCACCATTGGGCTATTCCAGTTGAAATTCACACTACCCCTGTGGAAGATTTTTGAAACACCTTCCTCAGGGGGAGCAAGTTTTTCAAATGTAATTAGTCAAAGTTAATCATTTTGAAACCCATACTCCCCCTGTATTTGGGTTTTACCTATATCTTCCACAGCTGGAGTGAGTATTTCAAATGGAAGTTACCCAATTGTCTATTCTATTTGAAACTTATACTCCCTCTGTGTACGACTTAAGCTAAATCTTCCACAGGGGTTGTGTGGATTTTAAATGGAATAGCCCATTGCAAGTCTTACTTTGCTTTCATCTCCTGATCAATCTGTGCTTGAATCTCATCAATCTTCTTCTGTAGTTCTCGTCTCTGTTGAGATGGAGGCAGGTGGCTAAAGTCATCTTTGGGTTTTACTTCCTCCTGTATGACAAACACAAACCCAGGCAACATTACCATCAAATTCAATGTACTTAAAATTATGTGCAATTCATGCAACTGACTCAGCAACCTTCTATTTGTATTGCAAATGATTAAGTGCAACTTAATAAAACCTAACTTTGATGGTTTTAATTCAATACAGGTACCAGATATATGTAGATTGAATTTATAATTTTGTTTTCCATCCATCATCTACACAATGATAAATGATAAATCACCTATAGAGAAAATGAGCTACATAAAACCAATGGACTTGTTGATTGTCAATGATGCTAAGCATGTTTTGAATCAAAATTAAATTTGAATGTAGTCAAAACATGTTTCTGGAGAGATGAGTTTGGTCAGAGTTATGTGATAGAGTTTTTTGTCATCATATCATGATCATGTTAGAATAGTGCGACCACAAAAAATCAATAGACTGTCACCGAGGTATAAGTTTGGTTATAGACCAGACAGGGGTGTTCTCTTCTGGTCTATGCGCTTTAAGCGCCCTCTTCTTGTCACTACAGAATCATGTGTTCGAATCTTGGCATGAACGAGTGACTCAAAGATAGCGGAGGATACTTCAATGAATTTACGCTTGATGGCTGAGCGGTTTGTGACAAAATGGTGGCAGCGGTAGTCCCTGATGTTTCTTAACACCAGACGGACCCATCCATTGGAAAAAGAGTTAGGAATTAATACAAATGCCTGGCCAGGTATGTTGAGGATGTTGATATAGCATGATACATCATCAGGCTTGTCATTAGTAGAGCTAGTCTAAATCAAGCACATGAAATATTTATGTGACTGAATTGTTGCCTCAATGAATAGTATTGGATGTAGGTAGAGCATTGAATTTGATGTAAGAGCATTTTTGATCGATGTCTATATATAAAGTGACCATGTAAATTAGTAAGTTCCTACAACGTGACTGTAAAATCATTTTGATGTAATGATGAAATACTACGGTTTTCACATTATCATGATCATACGTATATCAGTGATATGACTGGATGATGAAAATGCTCCGCTCACATAACCCTGTACATCTATCCCCTGAATCAAAATTTGCCTCAGTTACATTCAAACAAAAACAATTTTTGCCAACAATAGTTGGTTGAACTTGAAAATGTTTTGCCAACTGAATTATATATTTCTTTTAGCTAAATGTCGCAAATTACATTTTTCAGATTTCAATAGTTTCAGCTAGCTGTAAATATCAGAAGATAAGGCTATAATCTGAAACTGCAATTTCTAAAATGAAATTGTCAAGCATTATTTGGAACAATCCATTCTTGACATTCATAACATCTTAATCGTAAGTATGTTAAATCTAGTAACACCCTCTAATACATACCACACACTAATATAATAGTATAAATATCAAATATGCAAAATGCAAAGAAATAAAACATTCAGAAAAAAATTATGAGAGTGCTTTTAATATTAGAAGACAACATCAACCCAGGTGGCATAACTGGCATGCATCTTGCTGAGGGCTGGTTGGTTGGCTGGCTGGTTTCAAATGGTCTGGCTAGAAAATGTAAACCATAACATATAAAAAGCAAATACAGGGAACACAATTATGTAGATAACAAACAACAACAGTGGGCTGTTTCAGTTGAAATCTTTACACCCCTATGGTAGACATGACCTTAATCTCCCACACAGGGGGTGTGAATTTCAATTTAAGGTCACATCTTCCATAGGGGGTGTATGGATTTCAACTGGAAGAGCCCAATCAAGAGTTTGGTTTCAAAGTAGAACCAGTTCATTGTACTTTGATGATTTGAAAACGGTTTGGGTTTACTTCAAGAACGGTTTAACTTTTAATCCCAAACTTGGACAGTGATCACATGCAACAAAAATGATTCTTATAATTGAACTAGTTCTATTCTGTCAACAGATACAGTTGTGTTCTAATACATGAAACTAATAACGAAATATATATTTTAAAAAAATATTGTGATTACATGGGGAACTAAAACAATTCATATTATTATCTATGTCAAATCTAAACTAACACGTAATCAACACACTGTGTGTTATACTTCATTGCTATACTGGCACAAGTACAATGTGAACATGTGCTCTAATCAAACACAGAATACGAGGCAGTTTTGACTAAATAAAAACATGCACCAAACTGTGCAATAAATGTATATAAATAAGCAACCATCAAAACTTTGTATGGATAAAAAGAAGCTACCATTCATTCCCATCCCCAAAGACATGTGTCATCAAAGCACCCACAACAATACTGTGCTACCGACAAAAATGCCCGCTGCTGTCTGCAAAATTCAGCAACCATGTTTTGCTGTCTGCAAAATTCAGCAACCATATTTCAGTAATGTATATATGTAACCATGTCAATATCAATAAATTATTAAGTTATACACAACACAATGAATGTTTATGAGAATAGTTTTGCATATTTTCTGGTCAGTTTTATCACCACCAATAAGTAAAATATGTACACAAATGTTGCGATTAAAATGGTAAAATATGTACAGTAAATGTTATTAATATTGGCATTACATGTATCTCTCTTTCTCAAAGCCATTATTAGGCAGATGCAGGACCTATTTGCCCTCAATAACAAACTTCAGGAATGTATAGGACTATGGATAAATGACAATGTTCCAAACAAATTTAACAAGAATAACTGCTGGCAATAACAAAAGGCAATATCCATGTATATTTACACTTGCAGGCAGCGAACTGCACTTGTTTACATTTTGAGAGCGCATACAGTGTAAACATGGAAAAGGGGTTCGATTGGCTGAATCGACCGTCTGACAAGCATAACAACAAACCGATAATCTCATTGGCCGATGATGCATCAAAAACGTTAGTCCGCCCAGAGAGTAGCTCAAGGGATCATAAAGCCCTGCGTCATCAACAGGACACTCACATTGATCAGAGCACAAGATTACCATTCTTTCTCAAAGTCAATGTAACAATGAAAATTGTCATCATGTACATGTAGTGGCTCAATTTAGATGAACCTAACAGCTGGAATGGGCTGTGGCTTTCCAACAATAGTCCTGTTTGAAACTAACAAAGTTTGCATGGGTTGTTCAAGGGTAGCAGTTACACTATTTAAGTCCTAAAGCTAAACCTTAATCCTATCACTAATTCAAGGGAACTGACACTAGTCATAAACACCACATACATATTGATAACACAGCACAGACAAAAACACACTAAAAACAGTTGGACATCCCCACAGTTGAGAGAAAATCTTGAGGACGGCAGCAACACATAACACCGTACAAGCTGACTTTTTTTTTACATCTAGACTTCTTGTCAAATCAAATGTGTATTTTGGGCCAATTCCTAGATGTTTCCACATGACTGCAGACGACAAGTTTCAAATTTTCTTAAAAATTACAGAATTATACTGTAAATTTTCATGGCCATATTTGAAATCAGCATAAAAACTGCATTAAAATGAGTACAAGCAAGCCTAGTATTGGTTCTTCGGATAGCTCTTATGTTATGTTGAGAACATGATGATCTATACACCTGCCACTTTTGCACGCCAATGAATGTTACTCTAAATCTAGTTTTATTAAAAAGGGACTACTAAGGTTGAAAATTATGGCTTTTAAGGGCCTTCATTGTTTATTTCTGATCCTCACATTATATGTTACTTTGTGTCTTGCATTGTCTTACGCCCTGCTATTGTGAAGCATATACGCCGGCTCCTTCATTACAAAAATCATATTCATAAGTTGATTTGAACATATTCATTCAATTTTGTTGCTTTGTTATTTCAAGCCATGGACACGTAATTATTTGGATATAAATTTTGATTGCTCAATCTGTTGTTATTAATATCAAAACAACTTTAAGGGGGAATTATTTTTAGGCTCAATGTACAACCTTGTAAACACAGTGTATTTGTACACATTTTTCAGAAAACGACAGCTGAGGACACATCACACATTCCAGGAAATCCATCTAGCGCCCCCTATGCGTTAATCTAATTCCTGCATGACAAGAGTCAATAAGTGTATGTCATACTGTGGCCTCGCTTAATTAATTGGCTACGTCTGATTTTCTTTGGGGAAACATTGACAGGAACAATTAATTAACAGAGGATAGTATACAGTGCTATTACTGATTAAAACTTGTTTGGAAAGATTAGTAGGACTGGATGTGATCGTAGCCTTGCGATATCAAAGTTTGTACAAGCTAATAATACCTATATTCTTTAATTGTTTCTCCAATTCTACGTTCTATGAAGTTATTTTTGAACTTTCTTATTTGAGCTGTTTTCTATTTTCACTTGAAAGCTGGCAAGCATTGAAGAGAAATTGTGTTACGTTTAAAAGATACTAACATTTACTGGTGACATATCAATCCGTTTCAATGAAAAAAGTTCTCAGTTCAAAATATCTAACGATACCTTCTTTATTCCATATAAACACAGGCTGTATAATACAAGAATTTGGAGGCCTTAAAATAAACCAGAAACCAAGACTCTGCAAAAACTACTAGAAATAATTTTTAAATACTTTCAATACACATTCATTTACGTTAACAACGCCTACACTGGTACCTAAATACTGGACTATTTCAGCTGAAAGCCATACATCCCCTATGGAAGCCATGACCTTAATCTCCCACACAGGGAGTGCGACATTCAAATGGAATCATCCATTCAGGCAACCCCATTTGAAATTCACACTCCCTGTGTGGAAGATAAAGGGCATGTCTTCCATAAGGGTGTATTAATTTCAGTTGGAATAGCCAATTTGGAAGCCTTACAAATTAACTCTGCAGGAACTACAAGAAATGAAAATGACAATCCAGATTCATTTACGTCAATAGCACCTACACTGGTAGCCATGAATAGATTCAAAACTAAACAGTTTCAATCTTTGAAAATTACACTAAACTACCAATTTCATTCCAGAATTTTAATTTCATTCTAATTTTTTCATAGTACATATTGTTCAATTCCTATAACAACCAGAAATATCAGCCCACTTATTCTCTGTTCCAACTTCAATGACGCCTCTGTCACTTTCAAGGAGGCGTTAGAGTGGTTTGCTGAGACAGGTGCCCTGTTCAATTCTTAGCAACTCAATGCTGTATTGATCACATCTTTATTTGCTCCACTGCATTTACACCCACAAACCTCTTTCAGACAGTGAATGGAATTTGTCTAGCGTAATGTCACAAGGTGTCACCGTTACTGGAAAGTATAATAAGAATACAAACAAAATCTGACCAACATTCCTAAATGCAGAACCACTGACAGACCGACCAACAAGTTGTGATTTCAAACAGTACATAAAAAGTCCTAACTTTACAGAAACAACTGAACTGAACAAACTAAAGAATATGCACAGGTCTTGGTTTATCAGTGACATGACACTGCCTACTAAAAACAGCATAACCTTAGACTTTGCCCACAAGATTTTATATGCAAAAACATTTCCAATTATTCAACCATATTCTATATGTACCTCTCTGATATCTGATTTGTGTCTAGCAAAAAACCTGTCCACCAAGCAAAAAATGATCAACAACAAAAACAGACATTCTCATCAGCTAACGAGCATACAATTTCACAAACAAACCAAACTTAAGATCCTAATATGAAATCAAATTCAATCACGCAACAGATGAGTATGGTGCACAAACAGAGAACAATAATCAGCCTGCTTAGCTTTGTTTTTATATATATTTGATTATTCTACGATGGCATGAATGGAAAGCACAGATCACGTCAGCCATATTATTCAAGACATATGATGGGGCTACAGAAAAAGAATGAACACAAGAGAGAAAGAGGGGCAAGGGTGGTGCTAGATCCAGCAGAAATGACTAGGCACTGTCTACACAATAGATGCGCGGTGCACTGGTCCTGCGTGTTAAACGTAAGGGTGGTGGTGACGGGTGTCATTGTTAACAGCCCAAGCTTCCACTACATTGGTTTGTTTTAGTAAAGCATAACAAACATTTTGAATCATTACACTTAAAAAGACAAAAAAAGAGCTGATGAAATCGTTGATAATGATGATGTTAAATGATCAATTCACCCCACAAGCATATGTGGATTGATAATTGTTAAAAGTAGAGACGTTAGAAGAGACGGGAGGCGGGAGACGGGTGTTAGCGATTTTCAATTTGTTTTATATTCCAACCACAGCCAAGAAAACGGTGCAACATTCAGATTGGATATTGGCTCTAAGCTTCACAAGTTTTTCTCACTCTTGATGCATAAACTCAAGTGAACTGTACAAAATTTGCAAAAATAAATTCTTTTCAAACTAAACAAAAAGTGGGTGAAATCAAGCAAAATGTAAAATATAGCATGGGAGACTGCTCTCTTTTTTGATACTCAACCCCAGCATTGTGGGAAAGTATAAATAAACTAAGGCAAAAACCGCTAACATCCGTATCCGTACAAAAGAAAAATGGCCATTTTTTTGTTGCTTTTGTTGAAAATAAAAATTGTTTTACCTTTCGTCTGCCAAGACTTCTCCTTTTCTGTGTACAGAATTACAGGAAGCCAAATCAAAATATGACCCATGTCAAACATAAAATATACTTAAAAAAATACAGTTTTACTTTTCTCTCAAGTTAGCTCGATCATAAAATACAACATGAACTTAGCATCGACATAACATCAGATTGAACGATTCGAAAGACAATATTATTCATTTCAATTAATATAATTGCCAAGTTTGATCGTATTCCTAAGCTAAAGCATGCACTTTTACAAGAATTTCTACCACAACAACATGATTGTTTCTGAAAAATTATTGTTTCCTTGTTTGCCTTTTTAAAGAGCAATTTTTGTTTGAAGTTCCCAAATGTGGAACCAAAACCTGAAACTGCTTTCTCTCCTATTTAGTTACAATTTAATTGCTTGTCTATCAACTACCTTGTTACATTAGCTACCCTAGACCTACATCCTTTATGAAATGAACAACAGAGGTGGAACGAAAAACAAACAAGAACAGAAAGAGAAAGGACAACAAAATGAAAGAATCTTGTTGGTGAAAAGCACAATTAAAAAAGCAACAAAACTTTTAAGCAAAGGGATGGACGACAACACAAATACAAGCATTTTATCAGTTTTTTTCAAGCAGTACATACTACGTCATACTAATTTAAACTAGAATTTATCAAACGCATGCATAGTTCACTACTTATTTTTGTAACCGCATTCTACGACATTTGGTTGCCATGCAAAAGGAAGCTCACGCCACCAGTGGTATGCAACAAACATGCAGTGATGCAAGCCGATGATGAAAGGGTGCAACCGACGTACCAGGATTACGGATATGATACCTTCGTGCTTTTGGGAAGGAAAAGACAAAATGGAATAATGAAAAAGCGCCCTCAAGCATTGATTTACTCATGGTGTATTTGTTGTAGATTTTTAATTGGAGTAAAGTGTAGAAATAAAGGTGAATGGTTTGTTTTTTGATGCCATATAAATGAGGAAATAAAAATGTATGATTGAAGAACAAAAATGAAATGAAGAATTCATTTATTATTTTGTAGAAAGACAATCATTTGAATAAAAAAAAATTAAATGCAGTAAATTGTATTGGACAACCTAATGTATGGTATTGATAAGCTAATTTTGTATTGTTTTTCTTCATAAATAATAAATATGATAAAAATAAGATCAGAACAAAAAAAAAATTAAAATAACAAAAGTACTGATATTAGATTACTTCTAAAAACAATGAGAGCAGAATTTCATTCAAATCCATAATGATGGTAATAACACACATACAATAACAAAGCAGCTGCTACCACCTAAAATGATCATATGACTTAATCATGTGACTTGCATTCAAGATGATAGACAGAAAGAACAGGATTATGGGATTGATAGAAGGATTGGTATTTGGTGAAACAAGGAAAAGATCAAACAATCACAAGATGGGAAGGGAAATATGGCAGGAGTGACAGATGCGTTTTATAACAACCAACTCAGAAAAAACAAACAAAAATACCTTTTTTCCTAAACGATGAAGTATGGGGATTTTAATCTTGCGTGAACTGCCGCCATCATCCTGAATAAAAACGCATAAAAATACAGGCGGAATGTGGTAGGAGAACGTGGGATATGAAAAGAACATAAATTGAAATGAGTCATTGTTGACAATTGTAACTTTGGTGGTAAGTCAAAAATGAAGACAAAATATGAACGATTATGTACCATGGTATCCATGACGATAACGCAACACTTTGGTTATTTTTATCGCAACGTAACAACAAACATGATACCAAAATGAATGGTGTGTGTCACGACAAGTTAGTTGTGATTAGTGTTTTAACACACTGGAATTATGGTTGAAAACATAGTTTGCGATAAATTGATTTGATTGCGTGCTCTTACCACCTTTGTGTATGTGTGGGTGGGTATGTTTGAGTGCGGATGTTGGGTGAGGCATATGTCCTTGTGCCCAACTTTTCTTGTTCTATCGGATATAAGTGCGCCTAACTCCATTATGGTTGTCAGTTAAACAATAGAAAGGGGCTTAACATTCCTAACTTTTCCCTACGATGAAGAATATATGTCATTATTGGGATATAGGCTTACTAAATTTTTTAAGAACCTGATTAAATCTTTGATTCTAACAAATTTGCTGTTAACTTTATTGGTCAACAATTTGAAAACCAATAAATTTCGTACTTCCTACATGTAATTGCATCTATCAAAATGAAAAGTGTGCATTTGATTCAGGGTGTGTGCTGTCTCAAAGAAAGAATCACAAGAATTTTTGTTACAAGAGAAAAGGCGAGATAATCAACGATTTACAGCAAGAGGTATAGAACTGAAAAGTGCTGAGGATTGGATTCCTTTTGAAATTCTCTTTTCTTTTATCATCATTCAGCATGAAGCATATCCAATGCCTAAAATGCTTCTTCACACTCACACAACTTTGATATACTTCAGTTGAATAAATTATCCTCTGAAAAGAATCAAAACACCCGATTTTTGTTCCAGCAAGATGCTATACAGTGTTCAACTTACTGATGGGAAAATTATATGGTTCGCTTAAATTCAGAGAAGCAACATGCCCAGTGTTACGAGTCTACTCATTTATAAGTTGAACAAAGTGTACTGGATGACCTTGTGAAAGAACCATCCAAACGTGTTCAACCCATAGTTATTTCAATGGAGCGTGACCCCACAATCAAATCATTCATGACTTCTCAAAAAACGGTCACCTGAAGATTAGATGAAATCATTGATTTAATAAATTAGTTTGTGGATTATTGTATCAATAATTTAAGGGCTTGTGAGCCTAGTTTTTAGTTTTATACTCGAAAATAGCGCAAATAATTCCAGTCAGTTCATCACCTACAAGTCATATGTTCTGCGTTATACAAGTGTAAGGGACACAAAAGATGTGTGTGTTTAATAATTTAATGGAAGGTTACAAAAGAGCTTCATTTTATTAGCTAACGGCAAATCCTTTCAACATGATTGTCTATAATCTGAATGGGCACTACTGGCTGTCTTACAGTGCCTCTAATTGGTTAATAACATGATGTAATCATCCTAGTAACCAATCAAAATAGAGCTTTAAGACTTTTAAGCTAAATCCTCTCCAGCCCTGCTGGCCATTTTACCACATCTGATCTTTGATTGGCTCAATACATGATATAGCCCTCTTTGTAACCAATCAAAATGCTTCTTAGAGGCAGATAATCCAACCGGTAGTGCCCAATGAGTTAAAGGTGGAAATATCGGGAGGTTTGTGATGGTCAAAAGATGAAAAGGATCGAATACATCATTCTGACTACTGACAACTGGGATAGGGAAAAGAGAATACTGCACACTAATTTGGCATCACCATGACATCGTTGCCAGCCTGAGTAGTAAAGGATGCAGTAGATACACTCAGCCAAACACAATGATGTGGGCTGCATGCTCTTACATCGTAGAGGAGAAAAATATCGAAACTTAAAAAATGTAAAATAAATGAATCAATGAAACAAAACAGGAGAAAATCTTCATTGAAAGTAAAACTCAACTTCAAGGGTTAAATAAACATAAATCAACTGTAAAATCAAAAGTATCATAATCCTATCAAAGTTTTACATAAATCATAATAATATTATGGTAACAGAAGTGAATCCTATAATGAACATTGTTTCCTGGAAAAAATATAACCAATTGGACAAAATAATGTACATAGATCATTATCTAAATCAACATATAATATAACACATAATAATTATTGAATAAAGCTGTAACATCATCCATGGTTCCAGCCTCCAAGAAGTGCGTAAGTTTCACTTATTAGCAACTGGTTCCAAGAAAAATATATAGTTTTGCATATTGCAGTGTGCTCTCTATTCAAATCTTGAATGGACAAATTTCACTACATATCAGTGTAAAGGCCTGTGTATAGTCGGACGACTTGGGGGCATTTTCCACAGTGACAGACAGAGCAGCAAATCCAACTGCTAAGTGTCAGAAGTGTTTTTTTGACCAAGAGTATTATGTGTGAACTAAACCATCCATTCAAATTCTGAATAAGTGTGCAAATCTGGTGAAATCAATCGTGATGCATCATGGTTAACTTACTGAATGATTAAGCAATGAAAAGGTGATACTATCAGCCTGTCCTTTTTGTTGTTTTGTTTTCAGTTTAGGTTGTGTTTTTTTATAAAATGTTTTTAGTATCTTTCACAAAATTAAGAACAGCAATGTAAAAATGAAACACATAGATATTCTTATAGAAACTCTAGAATGAAATAATGCACTCCCAGCTCAACGGGTCTTCTGGTTTTTGAGGTTTCTAAATATAGAAACTTAACTGGTACTTTGTTGTCCATTTCACATAAAAATGTATCGTAATGTATATGTAATAACCACACATAACATTGTTGGGCTAGAAAACCTCCAATGTACTTGTGGCCCTTGAACATGCTTTAAAACAATACTGGCAAAAGGTTACATAGGAGATTTTGCTTTAAGCATGTTCAGGAGCCAATGACACGTAGGAGGTTAACTATGAGTGCAATATTTGAATTCTTTGACAGATTCCCCTATCAGTTTCTAATATCATCGTTGGGCAGGAAAAACCTCCTGTGTGATTGTGGCCCCTGAACATGTTTAAAACAAAACTGGCAATATGTTACATAGGAGGTTTTGCTTTAAACATGTTCAGGGGCCAATGGCACACAGGCAAGCCTCGAATTTCGTTATTTTTAGGGCAGGCCAACTTGGCCTTGGCTATTTAACATTTTAGGGGGCACCGATGCCATTATGCCAGGGCACCAAGGCCAAAGCAAATTTCGTTATTTTTAGGGCAGGCCAACTTGGCCTAGGCTATTTAACATTTTAGGGGCACCGAGGCCATGATTTATTTATTTCATATATTTATTCGCTCATCCATCCATCCACCATTATTTCTTCTTTCTTTATTTATTTCATGATTCATTCATTTATTTATATATATATTTATTTATTTATTTATTTCATGATTCATTCAGTGAAATATGAGTATGTAAATAAACAGAAACAAACACCTGGGAGGTGCAGTGATACAGTCAAACTTTTACCTGTTATTAGAATGATAATACAGCTTCAATTTTCATATTCGCTCCAGGTTCGTTATTAGAATACATTAAGGCATGAAAATGTCAGCGTTTTTATTTCCAAGCATTTTTTTATAACACTGAAAAAAAAAAAAAAAAAAAAAAATCACGCAAAAATACGTAAAATAAATCTCCGATAAACAAATTGCAGGATGTCACAGGATCTCTACCTGTTGCAGAACGATCGAAAAACATATTTGCCAACCCCGCTAAGGAGACACGTGTTGGGCGCTTTCGTCAGCAAGGGAACATGTGGCCCCGATATCGATGAACTTTGTTGTGTGCAGCCTGCAGCGCATTTGCTGCGCCAGCGGCAAAAGATCTGGCAACTCCGTTGTGATTTCGCTTGCGGGCGAGGAAGCTGGAGGAAACGACACGTGTGATCATAATGATTGAGTGTAACCTGCGATTGTATGAAAGCTTAAGCTTTACAGTCAATTGTGATACAAAATAAAAAGGGCTACTTTTAAATTGATTCCACTTCCGGGAATCGAGAGCATTTTTTTGCTCCCGACCCGAGACTCGATCCCAAATGCTACTGGCCACTGCAAAATTAGGGCAAGGCCATTGTGGCCGCGTAAAGTTCTTGTTTTTCAGGGCATTAAGGCCAAATGAAAGGGCACCGCGGCAATGGCCGCGGTGGCCGCCGCGAAATTCGAGCACTGCACACAGGAGGTTTTTCCTAGCCAGCAATGATATGCCAGAAGTAGTCAATATGAACTCCTAACTGGTGCATGACCCTCATTAACCTTTCCTGTAAGACAAACAGGTTGACCATGATGCATGTTGATTTTTAATTTCAAAGCTATCATAAATAAGTGACTATAAATCACTCTTTCATCACAATATATCAGAACATCAAAACATAATATACTCTGTAATTCCAACTCAGAAATGAAATGAACAAATGGTATGCATACATCAGTACTGTGAAGCCCAATATGTGACAATCCACAATGCGCTGTAATGTTAGCATTTTCACTTTTTGAGATATTGGACAGGCAAGCTTTACATTGATATATGTGATGCGATCAAGCCAAATCAGTCGGAACTCGGAAATATTGATTTTGAGATATAGCCAAACAAAGGAAATTTTTCCTTTTGTTTCCTATTGTTTTGGAAACTCTTTAATTGCTCATATCTTTGGAACTGGTTGTTCAATTTCAATGGGATTTTCTGCAAAATCCAGCTTTATAAATACTTTTTACAATCCTATAGGAAACTGAAAATTTATTATTGCCGAGTTCCGACTGATTTTGCTTGATCGCATCACATTATTACATGTCCCCGTTGCTTGTTTACAAGGTAGTACAAATCGAGATGGGAAATTGTTTGTTTTCTATTATTTTTTGACAGGTTCGATGACTCTGCTGACATTACAGCCCTTGTTCAGTCACTGAGAAATGAACTATTGACCTTTGACCACTGTAGTAGTGCACTTTTCTCCAGAAAGTGCTCTCCCTCATTGGTCAAAAATCAATTGTTCATCGCTGATGGCTACTTCGTGTACTTTGCTTTAAAAAAAAAAGTGCCAACCCACACAGTGCTTATTCGGCTCTTAAATGTATATGTATTTGCATACTTAAATTGATTCATGTGATTTCTGACTCTGGAGATAAGCGTAGATGTGACCGCCTTGCCATTCCCTCAATCATTATGCTGATAACTTGGGTGTTATACCACTTCTCCAAGATAATGACTAGCCCAAGAAACCTTGATTATCATAGTAAAGAGTACGGCTAATTTGTGCGCAAATAGATTGAGGCAACCGACACAGTTATCACACTACAAACTTTATATTATCAAATCAATAGATATACAGTGTAACTAATTATGTGCATATCACTATGGACCACAATGGCCTCATCCCAGTGGCATAGTTCAATAACCACAATTAAACAATCATAGTGTGGAATTTGACCTCAAGTTGCAGAGTATGAGTTTTTGTACACAAATTTGCAAAGGTCGTTCAATGAATGTAGAAATGTATTGGGGTTGAAGAACTGTGCCTTGATAGATGAGCATGTTGTGGATGCACAAATTGTCAACAAATGCTTGAGTATTTTGATCTGAAATCTTGGTGTATCATGGCACTTTATAACATGGATAACAATTTGAGAGTGGTCAAATGTTGCCACAGGTTTGATGTGCCATCGTTTTGAGCAAAAATCAGATCAAATTACTACAAGAACTTTTTTGACCTTTGGTGTCAAAATCTGAAACTTCTGGTCGGCGATCAAATTAGAGATATGACCAATAGCAAAATTAGTTTTGCTGGCATTCTGGTATATTTCGTCAGCCGCATCACATACTGTTGTATCTCAAAAGGCTGCCTTGGGTGATATTTTATTATTGTCATCTAATTTTGAAAAAATACACTGTAAAATTAACTTTATTAATTGATTATAAAACAGTGGCGAAGGCCATAGGGGCATCGGAGGGGGGGCACGTACAAAAATGGCTTGTGCCCCAATCATGGTCGGTGCCCCCCCCCCCCATCAGATGACCCACGCTATGCCACTGATTTTAAGATATTATCACAATGTTGCCATGCTATGTCCATTCATAAAAGAAAGAAGGATGTGGAATTTTAAAATAATATGAAATACAACAATGATAAAATCCCACAAGGCAACCTTTTGAGATACAGCAACATGTGATGCGATCAAGCAAAATCAGTCGGAACTCAGAAATATTGATTTTGAGATATAGCCAAACGAAGGAACTATTTCCTTTTGTTTCCTGTTGTTTTGGAAACTCTTAAATTGCTCATATCTTTGAAAATGTTTGTTCAATTTCAATGGGGTTTTCTGCACAATCCAGCTTTGTAAATGCGTTTTACTATCCTATAAGAAACTGAAAATTTAATATTTCCGAGTTGCGACTGATTTTGCTTGATTGCATCACATATGTGATGCTCCTGACGATTTATGGTAGGTCACATATGCTTCAACAGCACAAGCACCTTAGTCTGCTGCATCTAGAACGGTGTCAAACTTTTCCTTCTGTAGAAGATTCAAATAGATCATCCCAATTATCACAGTCTCTATTTCCGCAGTTGTCTTTTAACTTCCTGGTTTTAGTTTCATGACTGTTAACCATCAGCTGCATGATACCTGCTACTATAGTATAAATCATATGAATACAAACACTTGTACACACTCAAGCCCCCTTCTATTTCCACCCCTGTTAGTGTAATAAGCCATGCTAATAAAAGCACCACTGACCTTTGCTTTAAAGATGCCGCCAAAACCTCCTCGTTTTGTCTTGGCACGCCCGGTAATGGTGCCGCCGCCGTTGGCCTTGACGCTACCCTCCGAGGACGTTATGCTGGCATTGTCTGTCTGATTGTTGCCCACCTGATTTGACTGCAATTCGGTCTCTAGATCCATCATCTCGTAATCATCAGGGGGTGTTAGACCGGTTTTATGCCTTTCAACCACTTTATTGGAATCCTGAAATACAATGGCAAGGGGAAGTATGCAGATGAAACACTGTGATGAATATCAGGAATATCCTGGTTTGCAGGCGAAGAAATGCAAATGTATTCCCGTTTCACATGCTTTACAAACATACATATCCCCAAACGCTTGAAAGTTGATGAGCTATGACCCAAGACTTATCTATGATAACCATGCCACACAAATGCTGCATAGTCCGCACCTCCTCCATTTCAATACTGTCAACAAATTTAACACCTGGTCATGGTCACTGACCTTTGACCTGTGTCACCTACCTGTGTTGCATCGACAGACCCTCCAGCCTGTTCAATGCTATCTAGACATTTGCCTATGAGTGGTAACACATCCTTGTGACTGAGCATACTTCTTGAAGTACTCGCCAAGCTTGTTGATTCTCTTCTCATCCATCTCCTGAATTCTCTGTGGGAATACGACACCACATGGCAAAAAAAAATTACACCAATTATAATTTGTTCCACATTGATTTTGAGTAACCTGTATTATTTTATGGGTGATATTTTAAGTATATTTAGTAACCCCATTTGAAATTCACACTCCCTGTGTGGAAGATTAAGGTCATGTCTTCCATAGGGGGTGTATGGATTTCAACTGAATAATAGCACATTTATGCAGAAAATGCAACTTCAGTATTTATGACAGAACCATGACAAATAGTGTATTACATTAAATAGCGGTATTTGAGTGCCCAGACATCCTCTGTACCTTTTGTATAGAACATAGCATTTGGGTTAGGCAAGGTGGACACGAGCCAGACTACATGACTACTGCCCCTCCTCCAAGATACAAAACACATCGCCCGTTGGGCAGGAAAACCAATGTGTTTTACGCCCCTGAACATGTTTAAAACAAAATTGCCAACCAGTTACATAAGAGGTTTTGCTTTAAGCATGTTCAGGGGCCAATGACACATACAGTTTTTCCTGCCCATCAAAGTTCATTGTATAACCCTACTTGCTACCAATGAATGACCGAGCTGAAATTAACGCAGATATGAAGCTTCAGGGAGTTATTCCGTAATACCCTTCACACTGTACATTTTATGGAACAAAGTGCATTTTAACACATAGGGCACAAAAAGTATTCTGGAACACTGTTCCCATCTTGAGACTTTGACGCAGCTCTTAAGCTTCAGGGAGTTATTCCGTAATACCCTTCACACTGTGCATTTTATGGAATAAAGTGCATTACAACACATAGGGCACAAAAGGTATTCCGGAACTGTTCCCATCTTGAGATTTTGACGCAGCTCTTAGCTTCAGGGAGATATTCTGTAATACCCTTCACACTGTGCATTTTATGGAATAAAGTGCATTTTAACACCTAGGGCACAAATGTATTCCTGAACACTGTTCCCATCTTGAGACTTACTTGGAATACAGCTGGCAGCTTGGTACTGTAGTAATCACGTTGGTCTTTGTTAGTCTGTTGTAACTGTAGAATATATTCATTTTGCAATCTTCCCTGGCTTTGTTCCTACCTTCCATCGCCCTCCCGACACTGAAATTGAACAAACAGAAACAATGAGGAATGGTGCAGAGAAGGTAAGGGAGCAAACCAAAACATGGATGAAGTCCTACAAAAGTAATTCATTTCATTTCATATCTGACCCCCCCCCTCTCTACCCATCAGTAACGAAACCAGAAGTGGATCAAAATAACATCAATGTTTTTTAACCCATGAGAACTATCTGCCGATTGGCCAGAGTGAATATTGTGTCCAATTTTGAACCAATCAAGGAGGGTATTAATAAGATCATCTGTAAATGCAAGTTTGGTCATAAAGTTTTTAAAGCCTAGTCATAATTGGCAATTGAAATGAGTATTTCAAGTTATCAACCAATCAGAAATGTTGTTAGATGACCAATAGTGTCCAGGGGTTAAGTTATAGTCACAGAATTAGAGAAGGAAAACCAGGATTTGACCCCCATCTTGATACAAGCATGGAGCAAAAATTGGTGGTATTCGGTTTCCCTCGGAATGTGCTCAAGGCAATCATTTTCATGCAAGCCGACATGGATAATGGACGACTAGATGCTACCTGCAAGCCATACCAAGACACTTCAGCTGAGACACAGAATTGTTTTCGTTCGTCTTCGTGCACTGTCGGCAAGGACCTAAATACTCTCAATTTTCTCCCCATAGCTGATGGCGCTTATTTTTTTTTTTTTTTTTTTTTCTTTCTTTTTTTTCACAACTTTGTTCCCTTTACTTGTGTCCGGTGGGAAAAAAAAAACATACAAAATGACCACCGGACCCCTTCACAAAATATTAAAATTATACAGTATATTTGTATATATCTACTTTTACAATTAGTATAGATTTAATAGATTCCATTTTGCCATATCAAAATGGGAGAAACATTTCAATTTCTTGATATAGACGTAACTTACTTTTGAAGACATTTAAGTTAGGTTGCGATTCATTAATTTTTGCCCAGTATAAATAATATTTACCATATAAAATTAAAAGTTAAATCTGTCTTTCTTCCTATCCAAGATGCCAAACAGAATCTCCTGTTCTGAAAATGATATATCGAGATTCAAAATAAATCTTTCAACATCATTCCAAAATTGATAAGAAAAATTACAATTCCAAAAAAGATGATGAATCGTTTCGACGTGAGATTTGCAAAAGGAACACAGATTTGACTGAACAATACCCATACGAGACAATAGTCCATTTACTGCTAGATATCTATGTAAAATTTTGAATTGAAAATATCTTAACTTAATCAAGGTGTACAGAGTTTTGATATCGAGTAAATTTTTTTCCATTCCAAATTAGCAACATTAAAATCTTGTGCCCATTTATTTTCTGATATTGGCTTATTAAATATTTTTTTGATACAAATATTGTGTATCAATTTACACACTTTGTTACTAGTTTTTATTTTGTTTAATAAATCGTCATTGCTGGATTTGAAATCAACATCATATTCTACCCTACAATTTCTCTTCCAAGGTATTGCATGAATCAAGGAAAAGTAGAAAACAAAACAAAATGATGGCGCTATTGTATCTGCGGTATAGACCACTTGACATCACTGTTTATCAACAAAGGAGAGGGACTCGTCTGTCGATATGCTTGAACGAGCCGCTACACTGTTCAATGGCTTTCTTGTACTATATGAAATGTATGGCGATTTAAAATGCATGTGCCCTAAGCAAACTACGATGCGACGCATACTGCAGGGCAAAGAACAATGGACACTGCCATAATGCGCGCGCATACTGCCGGGCAATGACATCACAGGCCAAGTGGTCTATAGGTACAGTAATTCAGTTGCCAGCTCCTCTCCTTGACCACAAATGTTGAGATTTTGTCATCACTAAATGTATCTCTTACCTTTTCAACTTGCGCCTTTGTCTGGTTAACATCTTGGTCTACTTTGTGGAACTGATTTTTAGATTTGACGTACTCGTTATATGCTGACCTATATGCATCTTTTGTCTGCAACAATGAAGGGAGAACAAAAGAAAGGCTGGTATGTTTAACAACGGAGTACTGGAAATTCATATCACAGTTACATTTAACAACAGAATATTTGAAATAAATCCTGATTTCAACAACGCTTCCTATACATTTGTACAAGACCGTTGTTAATTGGTGATGAAGCCACAATTAGCGTATGTATACGCGAACGCAAGTAAACGGAACCGCACGTAAACGGAACCGCACATATGCGTTACGCGTGAGTGCGTAAAATATGTCATGCCTGGAGCTTGTGTGTGTATACACGCTTACAATCACTATTTTGGAGAAGCAGCTAAACATAGCCATTTTATTCTGTAGTTGATTGCTGATATTACACTCTTCTTGTAATGTCGAGTGGCAAGAACTAAAGCGACATTCCTCTTGAAATAACCACATGAATTAGATGATCTTTAGCTTATTTTTGTTGTTGAAAGGGATTCAATCATGTTTCACCATTGTTCACCACTGCTTAATAACTCACATCTGGTGCGTCTGCACTATTTACTTCTGGCTAACATCTTGGTTCGCCTCAGCCCCCATTGTACAACCATATATCATTCTATGGGCAATTATTTTTACTTTCAATGTCCAAACCACAAGTTCTAGAGCATTTAAATTTTAACTAAGAACATGTAATGACATTGTTTTAATGATGAGTTTCCATACCGTCGTATGTGTCATTGGCCCCTGAACATGTTTAAAGCAAAACATCCTATATAACCTGTTGGCAGTTTTGTTTTAAACATGTTCAGGGGCCAAAGGCACATAGAGGACCGCCCACCTTAAACCGAACTGATCTGAACCTGACCAGGATAACTTACTTGATCTAACTTCTTAATGGAAACATTCAGAAGCTTCTCTTCATGTTTCGCATCTTGAAAATGTTTATTTCTTTCCTCTTTGAGTTCTCTTATATAACTTTGCAATTCTTTGACAACATTTTGGGATAGACTGTCTGCAGTGAGTTCATGCTGATTGGCAATGCCTGTCATCTCTTCCAGGAGCTTCCCAAAGCATGTCTTTGTCGTAAAGCTGCAGAGGAAAAAACAATTAAAGGAAGATTATTAGCGATATGTTTGTATTTAAAATGTTTTCAAAAACAGACAAAAAGTTGGCAGAGTATCAGCTCACAAATTGCAAACTAAATTATTCAGGCTGTGGATGTGTGTCATCATTGAAAAACATTTTACTGTATGATCAGGCTTTGAAATTTGCAGGGGAGCTTTTAATCGCTCTCCTTGAGTGCTACAGAAAAACTTTTTTACTGTACTGTACATGTATGTGATTATTATTGTTACACCAAAGGTAGGTAAGCAATAAAAAGCTCTCCTCAGCTTTATTTGAGGGGAGTGATGGGGAGCAATCGCTCTAGCTCTCCTCAAACGGTAAAGCCTGTATGATCTACATCCAGAATTCAGTCAGTGGTGATCAGCATGTGACACATCTAAAATAAAATTAACTCAATCTTTGGCATTCCCTTTCTATAGTGCGTTTCGTCTGAAGTAGAAAGACGGCTTGTGTGTATTTCTCAGTTTCAAATCATATGGGCCAACCTAATCCAATATGGCATATATATGTGTGTAGAAGGGTAGTTTGTCTACATGTATGTGAGATGAGGCACATTATGATATAGATTTGATCATACAGAAAGACCCGTTTCACTTTGGTTCATTTTAAGTAACAAAATTCCAAAATGGTGACAGCTATGAGCTAGTAATATGTGATCATCCAAATTGTTCAAACCCACAAATGCAGCACAAATGCAGCTATGTCATAAATTAAGAAGTAACACGGAGGATGCCAGATGCAAGAGTACACATTAGGGCAAAAGGTTCATTGCATAATTTGTTGTGTCAAGTTGCGAGTAACGCCATGTTGGATTTAGCAGTAGCAGATTCGAATCGTTCACGCTAACCTAATCCAGCAGGGAGTACTACACACACATAGAAGAGTGATTTGTCCGTACACTGGCGATGCAACCATATATGTGTACATCCATATCAAAAGGATGCACTTGTCGGCTGCTACAAGTGTCTCATTTTAAATAATAGCTAGGAATAAATACTGGAATCATATCAAGTGGGGGTCACTTCAAATCATCTCAAAAGTTACATGGTTTAAGAAATACAGAGAAAATTCCAAAACCACATGACTTGGGAGTGATTTAAAGTGACCTCCACTTGATATGAGTCTGGTATTTATTCCAAGCTATTATGTAAAATGAGACACATGTAGCAGCCGACAAGTGCATCCTTTTGATATGGATACACACATATATGCACTGATTTGAATCTACCACTACGAGATCCAACATGGCATTACTCTGAACTTCAGACAAGACACACTATAGCTTCCAACTGAGGTTGAAAAGTAATATAATAAGAAGCCACATCTGTCATACCACCATATGCAGCTGATGAAGAAATACCATAGTAGAAACATATATGTGACCATCCACCACAACTGAGCCCGGATGTCTCCAGTGCCACTATTGAGATATGCTCCATTGAACTTAACAATAAACAATAGGAAACAAAGGATTTATTGACTGTTTTATTGATTTTGCACTACTTAAATGTCAAGTACTATAGACATGATATACATCATTTTAAAGCTAATTTCAAGCAGAATATTTTGGTTGAATATCTCAAAAATGATGATTGGCGACTTCAGGGCTCAGTTGTGCTGGATGGTCACATATTTGACTTATGTAATTTGTAATTTTATCAACAGTAGGTTCAACAACCCCATCAGACATAATGAACACACAAGTGAATATTCATTTCTATCAACGACTGGAGGTCACCGTGGTTGAATCCTGCATTTGTGCAACTTTGTACTTAAAACTAAAGGAAGATGTCAGCCAAGCATGCAATCACCATAGCAACATACTTCAGGTGTATGTGCTGCAATTTGACTTTCAACTTTACACTAGATTATACTGATATCCAATTTGGAACATATTACAATGCACATGTGCAGTGGCGGATCTAGAGCAGTTACAGGGCCCCAACTTGAGAAAAATTTGGAAAATGTAAAAACTGGCCAAGAAGAGGCCATTGCATTATAATGCTTGCGCTAAGCAGGAAGGTGTCTGAGGCTGAGAGGAATATAACTGAGGAGAATGCCAGAAGTTAGAAACTTTAGCTAAATGATGCCCTTACCAAGGACTGTCTTTTGGAATTTGCAGGAGAGCATTAAATAGCTCTTCTGGAGCCACCAAGGAGAGCTGTTGAGAGCATTTACAATAGAATGGAAAGAGAGAATGGTCAACTAAGGCCCTTCACAATTAATTCTTAGTTTCCTGTTTCATGGTTGAAAACCAGGGATGAGGCGACTTTTAATTATTAATTATTAATTATCTTTTATTTTCTTTATTTTAAAATAAGTGGTCGCAACCTACATCAAGCCATTTTGACAAGGAGCATGCATTTAATTATTTTACTACTATGTTTGATTTTATACATAAGTAATGGTACGATTAGGTTATATGTTTATTCATCATTATAGATGATATGATCAAAGTCAGAAAGTAGCAAATGGTAGTCATTAAAAGTTATTTTTAAAGAGAAAATCCAAAATATAAATAAAATAATTAAATATTTTGCAATTCTCTACTTTGGACGCGGGCGGGAAACAGGAAACTAAGAATCAATTGTAATTGGCCTAAGAAGAGCTTAAAAACCACTCTACTATATCAGATTTAAGGAGAGTAGTAGAGAATGATTGCTCTCACGCCTCAAAAGGCAGTCCCTGCCTTCCAATCCACGCCTGATTAGCAAAATGCCACAGAAAAATGGATGGAATTAAAGCCTTGAATTTCATCACACACACACTGTAGATTTGCATACACTGCAGAACCTCACTGGATTGCATCCATCATTGGAGGTCATTGACCTCAACTTTAATTTCAAAGTGATGAACTATGCTGTCTTGTCTCAGTCTATGCATGCCTGATCTATCACTTTCATTTGCAGTATTAACTATTTGTTAATCCTGGGTTCAACTTTAATTAGCATTTGATCCTCAACTGATTTATGATGCTTCCTCTGACTTCAGTGTTAAGGTTACAATATGTCTGTCTTCCTGCATGTAGTGTAAGAGATACCAGCTATTCAAGTACATGACTGTAGTCATGTACATGTTATGTTGTCGTCCCTGACTGCATAATCATACTCTTGATAATCATGTGACAATATCAGAAGGAAATGTTTCCAATGATGATCGTCCATCTTCCACAGGGTTCATCTTAACATTTTTGGTGGGGACAGCATGACAGTGATGGGTGACATGACATCCACATACATTATGGTGGGAGTGGCTGATAATTGCAAGTAACAAAATATTTATGAAGTCATAGTGCCTGCAGACTGTGATTTAGCCAATTTTGATGTCACATAGCATGAAAAAGAGTTTTGTGGTTCTGACCTCAATTTTAAGGGGAAAATTGCATGAAAAAATTACAAGAAAAAAGTACCATTTTTAAAATAATGTTCAGAGCTACAGGTAGCTAAATCTCAGATGGGTGGGGCAGTTCAATTCTACATGTACATGTAGTTACTCAACAGTTTCATTGTAGGGGCTTCCTATAGGTTGAAACTATTTTCATGTTTACAGCAGCTTGCCTAATAATGTTGTAAGAATGTTGTATAAGATGACACTTCACACAGAGTTGAGAGGGTCATGCCAAACAATGTATCTTGTGCCTCATCTGGAATTGTGATTGAGACTTTCAAGACCCAACCACACTACTATTAAATGAATACTATATTCTGTTACTGTTAGGGAATGAACCAAAGTCCAAAAGATTGACGAAGCCCTATGAATGAAAAGACATACATGTAGTTTCATTATGAAGAGAGAAGGGAAATTAAGCATGTTGATTAGGCCATATAAAATTAATGTTTTGGATCTTGTCCTGAAGATTTTCATGAATTGATAAGGAAGGGAGGTATTTTTCCCCCTTCAATGTAAAATTAGCATTGTTAGTAGTTTTCGGTCATTTCCAACAGTGTTCGAGGAAAGGAGGATGCATGTTTTCTTATTTCTGTGAGATTCTAAGGGGATAGGGGGCCTAAACCCCCACAAAAAGACTTGGGGAAAAAATCTGACAAATCCCAGAAATTGAGGAGGGGGGGGGGGACGAGAACCAAAACATTTAATTTTTTTCAGCCTAACGTTTCTCGCATAGGTCTACTTAAAAAATACTGATATTATTCTTGTATCCACATATAGGCCTACACTTTTCTTATGGATGGGGAAGAAGTCAAATTTGTAATGAAATTAGTTACATTTGCAGGGATCAATTTTGTTAAATCTTTTGGTTCTAAATTAAAATTGAGTGGACAAATTACTTGCTAAAAAAGTCATTCTAAGTTTGTGTGAGAATAAAACAGGTTTATTTGAATAGTTTTCAACTCATGATACCAGCTGAAGCACATGTAAACTAAACTTAAAATAGCTGAATAAAAAGAATCATAAAAAAAGGCAAAAACGAGACATTTGCTAAACTGTATGAAGTTTGCCACTTTTTAAGTAGAGGTAGGAAATATTTGTCAAAACATTCAATTTGATCATGACCCATGAATGAGTAAATCAGTGATTTTGTGACCTTGTACCTATATCGATTTACCGACACCTGGACCTACATAATAGTTGCTTAGACACGACTTTAACAATACAATAATACACAGTTAGCAAACAAACACAGAATCATTAGTTCCAGATATCGCATTGCAAAAGAGCAAGTCATTGAAAAACTGAATGTTTTTCTACCATATTTACTACTGAATTTGACCTTGAATTTGTCAAGTTTTTGTATTGTTGGCTTCTGAGCTTCCATTTCTGCAGTACACCAGAAGCGGCCCAAACTCATGTAGTGCAAATAGACAGTGCTATTGAAAGCCAATACTTCTCCATTAAGGTCAAGTACATACCAAGTTGGAAACTAAAGCCATCATAATAATCACAACCCAAATGAACTTTTACTTGGTTCAATATCAAGGTCACATGTTACTGAAGAATAACATTGAAATTGCAAACATTGCAAGGAGCAAGCATTTTATTGAGCAGTTTTACTTAGAGCAAGAAACTGGTTTAAAAGCTACAGCTCAAGTGGCAGGTTCCTTTTGCACACTTGCATTTACATGTATTCTATAAATTCTTCATTGGTGATACAATCACAATCACTCCAATCTACATGTATGTAACTCTGCAAAGTAGCTTATAACTCGCCTCTAAGAAACTCTAGAAATATGCACTCATACAGTATGCGTGTATGCAAATATTAAGCTGCTACCATATCCAAAATCCAAGGTTTCATACAGATTCTAGGTGTAGGCCTACATGTAAAATTCTTAAGGTTAGAGTAACAAGTCGATTCGCCACCCGTATTTCTAAAACATACCCTGTAAAAAGAGCAATTCTCAATGGACGGGTGATTTTTCTGAAGAAAATGTCTAAAATAGCTTCCATAAAAATATTAATAAGATGAGTCCTGATCTGTACTTTTCTTATTAAGATAAAAATTCTGCACAATCAAAAAGTTTAAATCACAATATAGTCCTATATAAATTTGAGTTTCAAAAAAAGCTGCACGATACTATTCAATTTTTTTTTCTTCTCTTCAACATGATGTTGCTAAATTACTAGCAAACATTTCAAACACACAAAATTAGAAAAGGCAATGGAGAAAGTCAGGAACATATAACTAAAACAACAATAACTTGTAATACTAAGTAGGACTATCAAAGTTCAGTGACCTTTGCAGAAAATGGCATTTATAACGTCAATGAGCTCTTTTTTACTAAGATCTGTTTATTTTTAGCCCAAAACAATCCTACAAATTCCATAGTATTTCAAATGCTGTAATCACAATACAAATTTCATCTGTATGAATAAGCGACATAATTTCCGCCTTGTCTGGTTTACAGTGCGCACTTCTGCCCCCTTGTGAGTAAGTACGATGTTATGGGACCGTGAGCGAGACAGTCTCTAGGAAGCAAAGGAAACGATAGTAGTTAACTGCAACACATAGCATATTAACAGGAATCGCCTTAGGAGTTGGTAAACTATAGATATTATCAGAATCATAATCATACTTACAATATGAAATTCCTGAGAAGTTATACAAACCAATTTGACAGTATCTGAGTCTGAATCACAGACATGTATATTATATCAGGAAATCGTTACAATATGGGCATTGACCTGCTGAATGAGATAACTAGCTTCTGATCGTCATAATTTTATACTATTGAAAACCATACAAATCTGTGAGTTTCCTAGACCCTACGGACACGGTTTATATCAATTATCTTGAAAATTTATTTAAATTTATTATTTATTGAAAATAAATGGATGTCATCCAGATCATTCAAATGAATATTATAAATCCAACTATCACTATACTGTGGTTCATATCAAGTTTGGTAGCGATGTCAATGCTTTTTTGCGGATGCCGCCCAACCATGTGGACAAACTATCCTTGTATGCATGCGTGTACACTCTGCGCGATTAATCTTACGTGTGCATTTTGATACGGCGCACAGTGAAATACGCACCTTACGTCACTACAAGACTTGAAGCGAACCACAGTATATATATATATATATATATATATATACATGAATACATTAACATGTACTGGGAAAACAACTAAATTTTGTAATTGTTTTGTTTTTATGATCATTTGAATTGTCATAATAATGGATATGAAAAGTTTAGTTGTACATTTTGACATGCATTTAATCATATTACTATTTATTTGTAAACATCTAATTAGAGCACAGAGTAGTCTCATCAGCACAAAAGTTCTCTCCCCCCCCCAAGAGAACTGTAATAATGCCCTTGTCATATTGGAACCTGGCCCAAACCAGGGAATGACTCGGCCAAGGACTTAACACATTGTCTCCCCCCCCCTCCCACACCGCAGGACCGGGTATGTGCTGGCCCTTGTCCAGGGTGTTGGCTATAATAAGTCCATAAATCCGGGAATTTGGGCGAGGACTTAGCCAAGGCAAAGGCTGGAGTATACAGTAGTAGGAGACGGGACTTGGTCAGGGTTTTGCACACAAATATTGCCCCGTCGGTTGGGGACTAGACTGAGAGTTATCCGAGAGTTAGCCAAGAGTTTAGCATTTTTAAAATACAACTCGGCCATCCGGGGGCCGGGACATCACCTGATGGGTGCAACTGCATATAATGTCGTATATTTAAAATACAATGAATTCATAAATGTGTTTATAATTTAGAATGGTCATGCTGATACTGATTTGTTTATATAATTGTCTATTATACAATTATAATCTAACGGTCTGTATACATTGATCCATCATCCAGCGTCTGATCTGTGGTGGGCAAGACCCTCCTCTTCCCCGATTCTAAGAATTAATTACATTAATGTAGGGTACTCACTGAATGACTCACATACAGTACAGACTGTGTGTTGCACAGACTGTCTCTGACTGTATGGTTGACATTATGGTGTAATGTCAATAAACGTTCCATTTATATTCACTAGTACTTTGTGGGACATATTCATCATGTCTGCTCACATGTTATTAAGTAAGCATCTAGATATTTCAGTACATTGTATGAATATATCGAAAGCAAAATTATTCCAAATGTTGTGTGTAATTAATCCCTAGGAATTAAGCATTAAATAGGGGCCTACTTCTCAAAACTTGCATCATAGGTATCCATGTATAAAAGCTGCCACACACACCTTGACAGATACTCAAGGCAAATCGCGCCAAATTTTGCAGTGCCGAGTGTACATTAACACTAATTTATTCCTTTCATTAGAGGGAAAATCAGTAGATCTCTAAATAATTAAATTAGTGCCAAATTTTGCAGTGTTGAGTGCTCATTACCACAATTTATTCCTTTCAACTTCAAGAGAGGGAAAATCAAAAGATCTTTAGATAATTAAATTAACTAGTGCCAAATTTTGCAAAATCATAAGATATTTATTTTTCACTACCAAGAAAAGAAAAATATATGGAAAAATTGTTACCTTAAATTATGAAATTTGAATTTGGTTCATGCATCTTCCTGTGCAACACACATTATTTTGCAAGTCTAGTAATACCAGAGTTAGGCCAAAAGTATTTTTTTGGGAAATCTTCAGTTCTCAATGGGCTTCAGTACCTCTTTGCCAACATACATGTACGTACATTGTATGTACCCGTTTTGGTAACAGGATGTGATAAGTGTATGGTTTTATCACAGAAGGAAGGATCTATGTGTACTCATATCTGCTACCACATTGTAAAGTTCTAGAGGTGTTAAACTGTATAAACATATAAAATAACCTAGCTAATCTTCTACAACCCAACCATGTCCTGAATAACTTGTAATAATAATATAAAGCCATTTGGTCCAAAACAAAATTCTTACTTTTGAGGTCACACAATTAAATGTAAGACCCAATTAATAATACTTTATGACCTATATATTTGATATCTATTTTGTACGGCATTGTTGGAGATCTATCAAAGAAAAAAGTTTAGAATTGAATGGTATTTTGAAATGAAATTTATTAGGAGTCAGTTCACTTCACTTCAACAATAAATCTATTCCTAATTCCCTCAATCACAAAATGTTTATATCGAAAATAAAAAAATTTACTTTGTAAAATTTACAGAACAAATATGTCCATGAGAAAATCTAATGATTGAACATATAATTTGTGTCAAAAACATTGTAAAAAGTAATTTCCCTATTTAGACAATACATTTTATTGGTTGAATAATTTGTTGAATTTCACCACAAATTTTTTTTCACTATTTACCACTTTTTTTTCAACATGAAAATACAAAATTATAGTGGACTAAAAGAAATGAAATATACTAATTTGTGTTGAAGATGCCATAAAAATGCAATTGGCAAAATATATGGCATCGCAGAACATGCCACTAACTGGATCACGCCCTACCATACTTCCTATCATGCATAATTTTGGTACAGATTTGTCGCACAAGAACAACAAATCATTTCCAGCCAATGTTCTGGCACGCATCTTCACATTCATTTATCTATATATTAATAATAAAACATTCAGAAGCAGCAGACATATTTACATCTGCAAATTGAACGAGCTACCAGATGTGTATGTCCGCCTACCCAACCTATGCAACTCCTGGCCTGTCTGTAGATGCCATAAATATGTCAAAGGCTGATGACTGCAAGAGTATTTTTAGTTTGTGCTGCTATTACCAATTGTCATCTTCGGCATCAATGACAGTAATTATATGCTCCATCATATGTATAGCAACTTCATCAACTTCTATCACAAGAAATACGAAAGCCACATGGCCACACATACTTCGGTTGATAGCAGCCAGTTGCAAATTTGATTGCATTTTGTACACTTCCCTAATAAGGAATGAGATTTGTCCATTTTAAAAGTTAGCTCATCACTCGCCATTCATGCTATGTATAAACCTGCACAGCATCTCATGACAGTACTGTACATGTACCCATTAATGAACCTTGTGGACAAAAATTGTGATGTGATCAAGCAAAATCAGTCGGAACTCGGAAATATTAAATTTTAAGTTTCTTATAGGATAGTAATAAGCATTTGCAAAGCTGCATTTTGGAGAAAACCCCATTGAAATTGAACAACCAGATCCGAAGATATTAGCAATTAATGAGTTTCCAAAACATGAGGAAACAAAAGGAAATATTACTTTTGTTTGGCTGTATCTCAAAATCAATATTTCCGAGTTCCGACTGATTTTGCTTGATCGCATCACAATTAATGCTAGTGAACACCAGTAAAAAATGTCTGCTAATGCTAGAAAAACTGTGAATATAGCCAACTTCAAAAAATGTTTTTATGAATATTTTTGCCCTCTAAACCAGGCAGAATTTGGGCTTATTCTTTTTTGCCTACCAGACTATTGAACTAAACAGTTACAAGAAATGTGAACCCAAAATTCAAACCGGAAACATTTGGGAAACCTTCTGTGACCTTCACAACATGACACCACCGTGTCCACCTTAACACAGGAAACACTTGGACCTACAAGCCCTTCCTTGCAACTTCCTGCATCAAGTGACAACTTCAGTGAGTTTACTCACAACTACATGTACATGTAGGCCTACTTGTTTACCTCAACTAGATAAGAAAGGACCACAGAATTAGAGGAGAATCGGGACTCGGTCGCCATCTTGATACAGGCAAGCATGGAGCAAAAATTGGGAGTATTCTGTTTTCCTCGGAATACGCTTGAGGCATTTGTTGTCATCCAAGCGCGACATGGATGTTAGCCGCATTTGAGAGACGTCCTGTATGCGAGTTCCAAGATGCTTCAGATGAGATGCAGTTCATTGTTTTCATTCGTCTCCGCGCACCGTCGGCAAGGACCCGAATACCCCCAATTTACTCCCCATGGCTGACAGCATGATTGTATGTGACAGTATAGGAAGTCCCGGTTCTCCTTCTCTAATTCTGTGGAAAGGAAAGTATTAATTGGCGAGTTAAATAAAGGCGATTCAAAAAAAGGCATGTTCAAATGGTGAGTTACCTCCTGCTGTGCTTCAATAAATTTTACAGTAAGTCCACTGGGCAAGTTGTGAATTTACGGAAAATTCATGGGGCAAGTTGGATAATATATTTACGACAAGTCCATGCAGTGAGTTGGATATATCCGGCAAGTACATGCAGCGAGTAAGAATATTTCCGGAAATTCTGTGCGGTAAATCAGACCACTCACATATCTATGCGGCGTCTTTAAGTGTGTGCGTGTTTACACCAGTGTTTTGAGCAAACACTAGCGATTTCAGGCTGTGCCTAATAAAATACGTACTGACATCACTGCCACATCAGGGTGGAAAATGGTAGTATAGTTTACCTGTTACTAGCCGTTTAGACTTGCTGTTGTTTTGGAAACTCACCGCTGCGACTTGACAGCTTTTCCGCAACTAATAAGGGACAGAATATACAACTTCATGGGGGGTAATTGAGGGGGATATCTCACCATTTCAATTACTAACTCGCCTGTTTTAACTCGCCTACACCCTGCTCTCTAGATAGGCCTATTTCACAGGTCTTCAATCTCAGATGTAGACCCTCCCCCTCACATGAAGGACCTCCCCCTCATGAATTACTTACTGCCTGACTTAAGGTGAAATCTTACTTTTGGTAAGAATACCAGTTGTGCCCATAAGCCTTTTTGAAATTATGGCGGGCACAAAAGGAGAGGGCGTACTTTTAAGTAAGTAATCTTTTGCATACAAAAGATTACTCACTTCAAAGTACGCCCTCTCCTTTTGTGCCCGCAATATTTCAAAATGGCTCATTATTTTGATAGGGCAACATACCATGCTACATTGTGAAATTTGCAGAAGGAACCTACTTTCATAAAAAGAATATACAGTAAATAAATCAGCTTTCATTAAATTCATGTCCATAATCACACGGGGTTTTCTGTTTGACCCTATGACCCATGAGGTGATCATCAACCTGCAGAATAAAGTAATAATTGAATCAGCCATTCCATTTCAAATACATACACCCCCTATGGAAGACTTGACCTTAATCTTTTACACAGGGAATGTGAATTTCAGATGGGGTTACCCAAATGGGTGAATCCATTTGGCATCTACACCCCCTCTGTAGAAGATCAAGGTCATGACTTCTATAGGTGGTGTATGGATTTTAACTGGAATAGCCTATTCTATGATTTGATTTCCAGACAGATACTTCCTGTTTTGAACCAACTGTGTAGAAAGTTTAATATTGTAACTATACATGTACAGTTAGAAAAGACTAGTCAGCCATGTTTCTGTGCACACACATGCATCAAATGTCCTGTATGATCTTTTGCAAAACAAGAATTGCAAGAGATATACTGAAGACTGCTTTCCTAAACCCCGATCAGTTCACCGCCATTAGCTTATTTTCGTCATTTTACTACTATATGGTCACAATGATATATAGATGATTATTTTTCCAAGTCAGCAATGCTTGCAGTTGAATCTCTTGCAACTTTACTATTCCATTGCTATGTTCTACAGTAACCAGGTGGTGGTCGCCGTGCATTCTCTAAATGCAGTAAATTTTCATCATCAACCGTGTAATTGAATGGGATTATTTTGAAATTTTAAAATGCTTGAAATATCACAAACAAATAGGCCTATGTTAATAAATAATATAAATACAAGCTAAAACCATTGGGGTTTGATAATGAACCACACAAAACTAACCAAGTATATGGAAAATGCCATACGGCTGAGCGGTTTCACAAGTTGCCGGCTCGATCATGCCATTCGCCGCCTGACAGTAACATTTCAATAACCTGTATGACACATAAGTCCTGTGACTGGTCGCAAGTTCAAACTCATCGTAACTCTATTGTACATTTGGTAGTGCTCCATTGCGCGTAGTATAAAATTGTGTGTGTTGACACCGTATAAATCCAATGGATCGGTTACGGAGAGTTTGGGACTTGAGATGGGTTTTGACTATGATGCGAAACACCCCAGGTCTGTAGTCTCACACTAAGATCTCTCTTCACTAACCCCTATATGTTTGCACATCATACTCACAGAATGACCTTTGAATGTGCCATGTCAAAAACTCTTACTCCACCATTCGAGGTCAAATTTTGAGCCATGACTGGGAAATGGAAGTTATTGAACTTCGCCATTGTGATGAGAATATTTTGGCTCATCAAACTCTCCTCGTTTGTCACAATACTTACTCTGTTTCTTCATCCCTCTTCTTCGGTGAGTACCCTTTGATAAGTTTCCTATACAAGATGGGAAAAGAAAATGAAGAGAAAAGAAGATGCATTTAAAATCACTCTGAGCATTGTATTTGTACAACAATGTAGGAACAATGTAACAAAGATATTCACCAGCGAGGTGTGATATATCTGATTTAATATCATTTGTCAACTAGATCATGATTATTTTGACTCCTGCACTATGAAATTATTGCAAAAGTCAACCGTATGTACCATAATCATATCAAAAGGTGCACGGTCCATTTTATACCACTAGGGTTATGTATATTTTTGTACGATAACACTTCACTGGCAAATTAAGGGCCCTGAGTGGTACATGTAAATGATCAACATAAAACACTTTTATTTCTATAACTTTAATATCGTAATGCCGTAATTGGGTCGGAAAAACCATGATACATAATGTACTTGTGGCCTCTGAACATGTTTAAAACAAAACTGCCAATAGGTTTATACGAGGTTTTGCTTTAAACATGTTCAGGGCCAATGACACATAGGTTTTTCCTGCCTAACAACGATATCATCAATTGGTAATAAACAAAAACATATTTCTCTTCAAATATCTAACATATTCCATTTCAAATATATGTAACTATACATGACAATTGTGCATGCTATCTTGCACCTCACAGTTCCTAAAATTATTTTTATCATTTTCTTTAACAACACACTGCACTCTCACAGCTTCCATGACCCTTTATATTTATGAGTCAATGGGTAATTGCTCACAATAGTACACATTGTATTAGGGCCAAGATGACACACATGACTGACATCATCTTAATAGTCTTACCAGACTGCATTATTAAAATCACAGATTTTCATCTAAAAATTATCCAAAAATACCTACTATATTTGTGACACTTTATCACTTATTTTTGTTCTTTACTGTATTATTTTTACTATTCAAATTCATACGCAATTTTTATGTACTCTGTACTAACATATTTGCCAAAAATACCTACAATTTGTGACACATTGTTGTCACTTCTTTGTACAATAATGTCAAGTTATTAAAATAGTATTTAGCCAAGCATAAATTGTGTCTTTTCATCATAACGCTCTCAAGTATAACATGCATAATATCTGTGGAGCTTACAGTTCACATTGTATAAAGCACACACCTCTCTAGTGACACATACTGTAATCACGGTTTATAAAGAAACTGAGTTACATGTACAATGTACATAGCACCATTCTATACACTATATTTGCCCAGACATCAAGACATTAAATATCAGCGAAGGAGGCAGTGATAACAGCATGGGTAGTATTTAGCTTCTAGATACATGCACGTATCGCATCATCTGTTGACAACTATTTGGTGGAAAATTGGGTCAACTGATTTCTTAACGAATGTATAAATTGACATCGTAATGAAACAGCGACGCTATCTACCAAATCCAATCTTCCCATACTGTATCAAACATTTTTAATGGAATTATGATGGCCAATGGACGATAGACACTTTGACATCATGGACAGTTGACCAACCCCATATGAAGGTTCCGCTCTTATTTATACAGAGATTATACATTTTGATCATATTCAAGGACTTTACAGATTAATGAATGGATGGACTTTTTTCATCATTTTAATTATGCAGCAAATTTTTATTTCTTTTCTTGGAACTGAGATTCACTAATTGTACCAAAGATAATAAATTCCAAAAGATGACATCTAATTCTGTATACATTTATTAATGTATCATGCATGTGTACATACATTCTCACATCCCTGATACATTGTACATGTGCAAACTCTTACTCAATAGTCTGTGTGCATATGTGCATTCACTTTTGTGTTTGTTTGTTTCTTTGTTTGTTTCTAACAGTAACAAGTCGCTAAGTGTGGAATGTATGTGTGGGGTTGTGGGGTATGTGTGGTGGTGTACATACACACGTGGGTGTCTGGGAAGTGCTCATCACTTCAATATGTACACTTCTTTATATCCTTGACTAAAAGCAGAAAATACACTGATCACACAATTCTGAGAATGATCACAGAAGCTTCAAATCTATACATGTAGCACTTTTTACCCTCCCCAAAATGTCCAATCTGACTCAACCAGGCAGCTTCACGCCTACATCTCCTCGCTAAGGACATAAAATGATCTGAGTGCTGCATCAGACTCGCCACTAATGTTATTGCATAAAAACCATCAGCAGTCGTTAATTTACCTGTGACATTTTCCACGCTGGATCACAGAGGAGGAAGATTTAAAGGGAGAATAGCTTAAATTTGACGTACATGTGACATTTTTTCCCAAGATGTAATAAAATATCTTGAATGATGTTTGATAAACATATATGTAAATGGAAGATTGTGTGTGAAACTGCCAGCAGTCATCTAATAACATAATTTAATGTTACCGTTTCCTTAGTAAACCGGTTTCAATTTCAATATTTTCCTAGTAACACTTGTATAAACACATGAACTTTTGTATTCCTGCATGTATATACTTTTTCAATTTCATGTTTCATAACAGTTTTCAAAATCAGATTATAAACATGGTGACTTGCCAGCTTGCAAAAATATCAACAAGCATTTTATAAGGAATACCTGGAAAAATAAACAACAACCAAAACTACAGGTAGACCAACACTTGCTGCAGTCATAATTCATATCCTAATATTTTTTTATGAAAAAATAAAATAAAAATAGTCCCCTCGTCCGACCAGGGAAGGTCCGACCTTATTCATTTCACATAATCGCACCAGACAATTACACAACACAGGCAAAATAATTTCAAATAATTTGACAAACTCTGTGAGGCTTGTGAATATTTTGGAAGTATTTTACTGAATGCCATATGGTACAATGGGGCTGTTGGTTCAGATGTCCTCTATGCAAGATCCATGAGCTTAGAGATAAGCCTTTACTGGATGAGGAGGTTTTAACCATGGCTGACACCAAGGCCTGAACCACTGAACATAACATAGTGGTTTAGGTGATGGTTGTTTTTCTTGCAAATTTCTAGTTACTGCAAAATGAAAATATTTACTTTTCCTCAAATACAAACAAGCTGACCCCCATATAGTGACACTGATGTGATGCCTATGTGTTTATGTGCATGTGTGTGTGTGGGGGGCGGAACACATCAACATACTGATTCTGAAAACTGCAATGAATATCTACCAAATTTTCAAATTATTCCCGTATAATCGAACATTTTCGAAAGGTGGGCGTTAATTAGAGGTCTTTTAAATCACAACAATAATTCCCACTAAAAAACATCGCTAGTACATGTACCGTCTGGCAGTGCTGTGGTGCTCCACAAATAATATGGAATTTCTACAATACCGATCCATGGCAGCTTACACATGGATATCGCGAAATTGGCGATTGAAAATACAGATACTGTATGGGCGAATCAGGAATTATCGCAAAATTCTCTTGCGAGAATCCAAATGGATACGCCCGCACTGCTGCAGATTTCTAGGCCTGTCTGTTTTAATTTCAATTGATATAATTTCACCATTAGTAATTTTTTATGTTTCATCACAACAAATTTCAGCAATATGAAAATAAAGTGACAGTGAAAATTAGCATCATTTGACAAGGAATATTTGCAGAAATGTGCTGATGCATTCATTAGTGCATGCACAATTGACATTAGTGCATGCATGCATTTCACAGTATTCAATCCTGTTTCATTTCAGCAAAAGAAAAGGTCAACCCAGGTACATGTTTACTCAAGATCACCACGCCAAATATAATTTATATAAATCCAAATTTGTCTGTATCAGACTCTTTTCATGGCAAACAGATTTGTTTTGCAAATAAGGAAGGAAAGAAGGAAACTGGTGGGGTCTTGACCGAAAGCATGTCATTTGTTCAGGTCTATTTAAACAGTACACATGAATCGTTATTAGCGACGTTCATTTAGTCGTTTATGTCTGGCGTTGCTAATGGGTGAAATTACTTTTTACATGAGAGACCCATATCATTATTTTAAAATTAATATTTGTTTTTAAAATTGCATGCATCAATTTTCATAAAGTCATAAAAATAAACTTTCATGGAAATACCTGAATGTGGTGTCAAAATTCTGAAATAGTAATTAGTAATATAGTGAACTTAGGCAAATTTCTATAACTGCATACATATATTTTGAAAAACTAAAAACCTGAATCCAGATATGTGACCTGCTACCACGAAATGAGTATAAAGTCGCAAGTTGGTAGTTTCGATACATCCTGGCTGCTGAGTTGATATTGTTTGTTTCACATGCACCTGTTCAAGCCAATGGTATGTCCTTTGTGAATGGGTGCACAATGGGCCATTCACGAAGGACATACTACTGGCTTGTACAGGTGCACTGGAAACAAAAGAACATCAACTCAGCAGCCAGGATGTATCGAAACTACCAACTTGCGGCTTTTCGCTCATTTTGTGGTAACAGGTCACATACTTCTCATATCTACCCATAATTCATACACAAGAGTTAAGATGTGTACAACTGAGCTGGGATTTATTTTGAATGTGCTCAGATGCATCAGTGCAGTGATGACTTTCACCAGTGCAGTGATGACTTGCACCAGTGCTGGCATGCACCACTTGCACTTGCACCAGTTGCACTTGCACCAATGCTCACATGCACCAGTGCTCATATGCACCAATGCTCACACATGCACCAGTGCATGTAACACATGTAGCATTTCTTCTTTTCACCTATACTTTGTCTCATCAGGAGTTGAGAGTGATGTGCAGCTTTCGCTGGTCACAGTGCACAACCTTCAGCGCAAAAAGAGCATACATACACACCCGTACAAGGGTGATTTGTTGGCATGCCTGCGGCGTAACCGCATAAAAGCACTGGCGTCACTCTTGACTCATGACGAGACAAAGTATAGACTTAGATCCTAGGTGTATGTACATTTGACCCCTGCCACTGATGAGCCATACTCGAAGACGCATGATGAGACAAAGTATAGACTTAGATCCTAGGTGCATGTACATTTGACCCCTGACACTGATGAGCCATACTCGAAGACGGGCTACTTACTTGAGAGCTGCTGCATATTCCGTTTCAATTTTTTGTCTTTCTCGTACAAAATGTGTGTATTTGTCCACCGCATCTATCCCTGATTGTGTGTGTTTCTCGAGCCGGGTATATTGATCCTATAGAGATGAGAAAAACAAGAGGAGACGAGACGTAATTAGCTATAAATATAAATGTCAGTCAGTCAGTCCACATGGGTAATTCATTCAAGAGCGCACAAGAAAAATGAATCAATATTATGCAGTCACCTTCAGGTTATACATGTACTTGAAATTTGGCTGACAAGAAAATTATGATCAAATTTATGATTACTTGAGGATGTTATGATTATACTGTAATATTGAAGATGAAAATCCATTTCCTTTTCTTCAGTTCTGTAGTGCTAAGAATAAGCAGAAGCTTTGGGCAATTTTGTCCCTGCTTAACATGAAAAAGCATGTAGTTCTGCATGTAAGTCTTCCTGACTCAGGGACAACATTATTATTAAAAAATTCCACTTTGTTGTACAATTGCAACCATCTTCGGATCAACAACACTCACAGTTGCTATTTCAGTTCTCTGTCCTCAGCTAGGTAATGCTGTTTTGGTTGTGACTGACTGAAATATTTGAATCAAATATTAAATCACGTGATGATATGAATGTTGTTGACCAGCTTTAAAATAACTTTAAGTATTAATCATGACATTGTTCTTCACTTAGCTCCTTTGATGTCAAATAATACTCAACGCCATAATACAAGGACTCTCGAACTAGGGGCCTTCTTTTGGTCACTGCATATTATGGTTAACGTTACCATGGTAACACCCATCTTCGATGTTCCTTGATTTCACTTAAACAAAGATAGTTATTTTTACATGTATGTACGCTGTCAATGCCTGATGAGGTTTCATGACGACGAATCGACGACACAATTGATATTCCGCACAGATAAATCCAGAGTTAAAATCCTAGCCACTAACTACGTCACATGTGGTAATGACCCTTTTGCATGAAGCCACTTATCAGTCTATATTGAACATCTTCTGGCAAATCTTAATGATGTGTTGAAATATAAGCAATACATATGCAGGATATTGATAGCAAGCTTGCAGGTTCATTGGTTCATCTATAATAGCAATTTGTCGTCCGTCAGGACAGGAATTATTTAGCCATGTGTTACACGAATCACAACAACCTACCCTTTTAATCAAAACAAAGAAAAACAAACAAATAAAGCACCAGTAATTTCTAGACCACTATTTCCAACCCATAATGCTTCCGAGTCAATACACTTTACAGAAACTGCTGATCACACTGGCCAAACACACTCTATGGCACATTTTGCATCAATCAGGGATGCAGCTCTAAATAGGTGCAGTACCCTAATGAACTTACTTCAAGAATAACTACACCAACAAGGCTCAGCTCTAGTACTGAGTTTTTATGGAAGAATTTCAAGCGCATTCAGTTTTTCCATGCAAGCAAATTATATACAACTGGGGTGCAGGATCAAAGTAGCTCAGCTCGGCGGCGCAGATAAGTCCTCAATAAAGGTGGTGCCAGTAAAAACCATCACCTGCTCTCTCTGAGATGTTCTACAATCTACAGTGTACACAGGCCAGTGAATCTTCAGCTGGACGGAGGTCACTGAACTTTCACAAGCAGAGAACTTGAGCAAGCCATGGTCAAAGGAAGGGGTGATCACAGGCCTTCAGTGATTAGCGGGTTTGCCCTAGTTGCCCCCACCTCACTGTATTGAATCTTGGGAGGGCAGTGATTAAAAGCTAGGCTGGAACATGCATTCACCTTACATGTATACACCAACCCACTGGAGTCGAGGACCTTACCTATTGAAAGTCAGTTATTGAAGGAACCATGAATGAAGCACAGACATACACTTCACAGACATACACTTGCTTTGCACTTCTGTAATTCTGTTCTTGCACACTCTGTGTTTTATGGTGGGCCTCATGTACTTTGCAACTGGCCAGCAAATTCACTGATTAATTGACTGGACTGACTGGACAGTGACTTCTACAATCAAGGGCAACAGTAAATCAGGATGATTATCATTTCATAGGGTCATTGCCAAGCTATTTAAAATACATTTTGATGTCCTGTATTCATATTACTGAGTGTAAACTTCTAATTTATGACCTCAACAGACAAATCTGGAGATACTGAGCTGTGTCCATTCTGAATTACTTGGGAAGTATAAGATTTAAATTTCATACAACGGCTATGGCGACGTGTGCATAGTGACGTATGTAAATAAGCCTCTTGGCTCAACATACATTACATACATGAATAACAACTGTCACTGCAACATCTACTCAAGTAGTTTAATACGAACGCTTAAATTTAGTATTAGAAATAAAGGAAGGCAACCTTTCATATAAATTTCGAATTTATCAAGCCATCATGCTGCATAACACACTAAATTTCATATGCTATATTATCATACCAGAGAGTGCAATAACACGATAAGTGGTGTATAATGGGCAAATATTAGATACAATAACAGATTGGGGCGTATCAAAACTGGTACAAACCAATGTTGGTGAACATTGTGAATCGATGTACATGTATAGGCCATTTTAATTACGCTTTTAGTGCAAACTGTATTTCGTTATATTAGCATTGCACAGCCACTCATCAACATTGTTTAGAAATTGTGAAAATTAATCTTATCTAATAATCTTGGCTCTTTTTTCTTCTTTTGTACAAAATTGAGCAATGAAATAAATAATCCAATTCCGATAAAATAATTCATTTGCATCCAAACCGTAAGTGTACATCAACTGACATTAAGATTCTGGATCAATGGGACGTGACAAGTGAATTAACAAAATATAAATGACCAAGCTGAACTTCCCAAATTTTTAAAATAACACACAAATTTATGACAAAAATTCTTGTTGAAAATATTATCAATGTGATAGATCTATTTGTGAACAAGGTCAGAATGACAAGATAGCGATATATGACTCATCTTCACAGAACTATGCCACATCATGGTGTGTAGCTGGCAATATGCACAGGTATAAGGAATCACTGAGACCAGGTGATTTATTTATTAAATCTTATTCTTTGCATCGCTCATTTTCCCAACTGTGTATGAGCATGATGAGGTGTTGCAAGCACAATCTTATGTACCTATGGATGTATGCATGAACATGTGCGCTCTATGTTTCCAACAATCAAATTCAATTTAATTTCAATTAAATTTGCAATGAACCTTTCAATATAGTCTTACTTCCATGGTTTGAAATACACATTTTGCCAGTTTATGTAGATACAAGTATGTTGGGGCTGTTGTCGATAGGTAGGACTGTTGTCGACTATACTAACTTCTAAGCCTGGCATTGTCGGATAATTTTGTACTGGAGTACGTCTGTACCTGACACATTCTTGGTGATTTCTGAGCCTGGAAATGCCAACCTTACTAACTTCTAAAAAGTAATGATTGAGTACAAGATGACAATGATATGGTGGAATAATAGATTTCATTTCGACTTGATTGATGTTATTGCTTTGTTGTTGTCGGATCTTGAGATTTGATTCAACAATGAAAATTCTACTCGACAACCGCCCCAAATAGTAATATGTACATGTGCGCTTGTAAACACCATCAAACAAGGATATGCACCTAAACTGTGGATTGGATGCACAACAACCGCAGTCGTCCATGGTTCTTTTCCCTACTAGCATATCGCAAACAACGTAAAAATGCAGAGATTTTACAAAATCGTATCTACAACATAGTTGTAATAATGTTAAAATGAGTCTTATCTATGCTGTGACTCTTAGCCTACATTGTATTTTACACTTTTTAATTAATTGTCCTGTACATTCTCTATGAAAGAAATAATTTAGGCAGATTCATGTCGAACATTTGGTTAAATTTAAAAGTCACTGTCATTTGATGACAAAGAATAATGCAAGCTGTTGACAGTGCATTTACATAATTACGGGCAGTGTCAGTATTAATAATGTAAACAAAAAGATTGAGTCACATCATTCAGTCACTATCAATTCATAAAACACACACCTATCCATCAACACATGCTGTAGCACAGCCACCACCACATGTGCACACACACCCCGATACACAAACACACAAACTGCACAAATATGTGCAGTAATGCAGATAGTCTCCACAGCAGCCAGTTTGGTTCCGCTCCCTCCACACAAACAGTCTGCCAATTGCCACTTATAACGCCGTTTCTGATTAGCTACACGAATGTAGCCGTCAAGCTGTACATACGGGAACTTGATTGACCTCAGTCAGCTGGCGAGAATGCCGCGAGATGGCGGGTCAAACTTGCTCATGAATAATAAAGTAGCCGTCTAGCCGATCGACCAATTGAAAGCTTTGTTTGACGTCAAGCTGGATGACGTCGGCAGAAAACCGTTAGCGAATCAAAAAGGACCAGTTTGTGATCATTGGCAGACTGTTTGTGTGGAGGGAGCGTAACCAAACTGGCTGCGGAGGAGACTATAATGCAGATAGATGAAGAAATACACATGTCACATACACTATACCATAGATTATCAACGCATCACCCACCCATCCTCACCACATAGAATTTTCTACAATTAAAGAGCCATAAAACAGCCACACAGACATGCATATCCACCCCCCCAATATACCACACACCCACATACGCACACTCTACCCCTGGTCCTCCCCATACATACTGATATATATATTTTCGCTGGGTTAATTTTTTTGTGATTTTCACATTATTACTATTCTCAGCTGTCTATTCGACCACAAAAAGCGTGGAAATGAAACCCCCATGAAAATCCCAGTACATGTACAAGTAACACCTCTATTGATCAATTTGTTCAACTGCTTCCTGGTTCCAACCATTTACATTAATAAAACTGAAAACAGCAAAAGGTCTCCCAATTAGCATAGTTATTACCTGATGACTAATCTTTGAGGGGATACCCTCAGACAGTTAATATTGAACCAAAGAGGATGATATTTAGGTGTGTTAAACCATCCATGCACATGATGACATCATCCAAACTCCTCCACCCGAATCCTCCATTAATATTATACTGATTGCCACACCGACATGTTTTTTAATTTATATAGTGTTATTAAACCATGTTATTCACGCTGCTTTGAGATCAAACTCATTCATTATTGAAAAATCACTTTTATGATAATATGCTTCTCAACATTGACAGTATTGCGCATATTGTTTGAGAAATCAATGGCGATTGTTTAATTTAGGTGATTTAATTTTATTGCGTATAATTTTCTAAAGCCCAGGTTTAAATAATTGCTTTATATTTACATTGAGCCATCACTGAACTATGCTTAATCATGTTAATGAGCCATATTGTATCAGAACAATTTCACTCATTATTATCATAATTAATAGCATGGTAATAAATCCATCTATTGTACAAATTATACTGATCTGATGCCTATAAATATCAAAGCATAGAAATAGCTTTCCATTAAAAAAAATGCCCATGCTTTCTGCATGCACTTGACCTCTGTTTTATATTTTCATTACATTTAATTTTAAACCAAAAATATAAATAAGATGAAATATCTTGATGATTTGTCATATTTACATTTTGGCACACGATGGCATTCACTATCATGATTTATCAAAATACTGGGAAATACTACTTTAATGTACATTGTACATGTGTCCATGAGGCATATATGACTCACAGCGAATGAACACACAAATATGCCGTAGATGACCAATGTGGAACCGTTGATCAATGATACATTGAACAATACTAGTACAGAAGTTACTTTTGTTCATTGTAATTTCATTTATTTCATTGCTATAATCAGTGATTAAATTGGTGTAAAGGTCAAGTTTAGCACTGTGTTCGATTTGTTTCAATTCACTTCCCTTGAGTATTATTTTGAATAAAATTTACATGAATCTACTGTTCTTCTGAAATTCTGATTGACTATTAATTTGACTAAATATTGTAATATTCTTAATAATATATATATTTTTTTTAAATCCTCAAATTACATATTAATTTTATGTTTAGGAGCCGTTTAAATTTTTTTTTAACATCTAAAAAGACCCTACGATAATTTGTGATCGATTGAAAAAAAAAATGGGTCCAAATTACAATTTTGTATCCACAAGGGGCCAAGTCATTATTTGTCTTACACAAATGATTCTTACCTGCCCCCCCAAAAAAAATACAAAAATACAAATAAAATTATTATTATTTCATTTTTCCATTTAGAAAATATGGAAATTGACAGCCTTAGTAGTTAATACCAATTAGGGAAAAAAAAGTACATTTCTTTTGTCTTCCAAATGTGACATTTTTTGTCAAAAATGAAGAGTATCAATCATTCTGACACAGCCTCTAGGCCATACATAATGAATTTCTTCCAAATCTTCCGAATATGATCCTTGCAAAAAAGTTAAAAATAATCATACCCATCCACTATCAGTGTCACAGACAGGCCTGGGTCAAAGTTGCAATTTACATGGATCTAGGACAGACACAATAATCTGCATAAGAAACAAGAAACACTAGGATCCATGCTCATCTAACAGGGGCACAGTTCTTAAATCCCAATACATTTGTACATTCATTGAACGACCTTTGAAAAGTTGGGTACAAAAACTCATACTCTGCAATTTGAGGTCAAATTTTGTACTATGATTGTTTAATAGAGTTTATTGGACTATGCCATTGGGATGAGGCTCTTGTGGTCCATAGTGAAAGGTTGTGGTTGAACTGCTGGTCATGGGCATTCCTCACAATCTCAGCATACTCATACAAAGGATGAGCGACTGAAGATGTGGGCCAGATACATGATGACTAGCACATTGATGTTAATATCCATCCAATCAAAAGATGAAAAACATCCATGGATTCAAGTTCATGTGTGATGCCTTCATTCTGGTTTACTCATCTCATTTGTGGATGATCTCTACAATAGTTCGTCAACCTTGGACAGGCTGTTAGTGTTACATAAATTATGTACATACTGTATGACTTATTGGCCCCTCTAGCTTTCCATATTTTCCTGACAGATCTCTCTGTCTCAGCAAGGCTCGAATTTCAGGGAGGCCACCAAGGACATTGCCTTCCCCTTTTCAGTTTTGGCCTTGGTGCCCACAGATCTTTGTCAACTTCAAGGCATTCTTTATCACTTGTTGGCCTTGATGCCCTTCCTGTCTTTCCCCAGTGGCATTGAAAATGGGTGCCCCCAAAAAATAAAATTTGAGGCCTGTGTCTCAGCATAGACCATTGGTGAATGTTTCTACAAATGTACCTTGAAAAGTCTTTCAGAATATTTCCTTTCTTTAGCTCTATGGGCTCTTCTAACCCTCTGGATCTAAGCCTAAATATATCATAACAAGCCTCCAATCGACATTTACTACAATAACATTCAAACCATGCTACATGTAGCACTACCAATTTGGTATCTGAAGAGTGAAGACCTCTGGGTGTCACATTCCTCCATCATTTTGCAAAACCTTGGCAATGAGAAATAAATTTACATTTTTCCAGCAGCCCCAATTTAAGTTTGTTGTGTGTAAGCACTGCCAACAACCATCAATTTATGTGAAGCTCTTGTAATGTCAAAATAACAAATAATTGTTGCCAATATGAAAATGTTCAAAATGAAATTAATTATAATTTCTTCACAAATATCTAGCTCATCCAGTCTATCTACAATGAAAATTAGGGACACAGGATTTGCATGTGAACCAAACTCCTTTTATTGAAGTTAATGTCACCAACTATGGATATATCATTTTGATGAATGGTAATTTATTTCTAACTGGGTCAAAATAGGTCAAAACAGTAAAATATACATTGTCCACATTTTCCTAAGTACTGTCTTGTAAGTGCACTGAGAAGCAGAAAATACTTGTTCTGAATTTGACAGTCCATTGACAGTCTATTGACTCCTCAGTTGCTGTAGTCTGTATCAATGATGCATACATTCAATCATTCAATTAAAACAATCAGCATCAGTTGGTTAAGTTTAATATCTCAATAGCACAAATTATTATTACATCCCAATAGGTACAATTTATTTAAATCACATCTCATCAATCCCGATTAATTATGATTACAGAAGTTACTTTCAAATGTCAAATGCCAACATATTTTTTAAACCAGACCAATCAAATATAAATACTGATATATAAATTAAAAGCATATTTTCTATGTTTTGCAATACATAGGACAAAATCTCATCCACTTACACCAATCAGGAATTGTGAAAATTCAGTAATCAAGTTCATTGAACCCATTTATGAAAACCCGCATATATTTTCTTTAAACCATTGCTATGACATCAGTCTATTCAATAAACTGTAGATTATTTTCTGCACGAATCTACAGCTAAGTGTATATTCGTACAGAGAGGTGTGGATTCGTACAAACATATTATAATCTACTGTTTTATTGAATAGAATTACAGCTGTATTTATTATAATTAGAACATGATCATGAACAAATAATAAAATGAACAACATTCAAAAATTATGAAACCTTTTTACAGACACAAGTCAGTAACTGCATATATTTTCTACATTAATTTCCTATTTCATTTCTTTTAATTTGATCTTATTTTATTTTTATCTTAAACTTCAAATTCAAATTCTCTGACATTGGCTTAAATGGATTAGTAATTTCATAAGATACTTGTTGTCATAAACAATTGAACAATTGCAAGCTAATCTGAATACAATTGTTGATCTGGTCTCTATCTTAAATATTCGTGCTTGAATTATTGGTAAAACATCAAACCTAATCCACTAATCAATCAAAATGTTGGGCAACCTTGGAACATAAATTGTAGAATTGAAGCCTGAAGAGTTGACAATAAAATATAATAGATGTACATTATTGATAATTGTTTCACTTGAATCACCTCTAAAAGCTGACATTCAAACAAGTGCTATAATTTTCATCTAGATGCAAAAACTATCAAAATTCCTAATTACACTCTTGTAAAATATTAAGGTTATGGATTGGTTTTATTTCCAAGTTTGTCAATTGCGATGACTAACTTTTTGTAATGAAGGTACTCAAATTTTTAATTAATTGCTCAAATTTGCATAGAAGACACATTATAATACGATCAATTGCATCAAGTGTAAACTTGTGGTTGAGTATGTTGAATAGTTTTTGATATGTTGGCATCAGTTTCAATATTTGCTGTGATGATGGCAGACCATGTGGTTGAACTTTGCCCCTTGTTATTAACTTTATGCAAATAATCAATGATATCACTAACACCACGATGATGACACCGACTTCATTACCAAAGAGAAAATGGACAAAGATATTTTTGGTGACAAATATTTTGCCTTCCTGCTCCAACAAATGAGCAATTTAAGCATTTTAAATATGTACATTTTATCATATATAGCTAAATGATTTTATGCATATTTCGTACAAAAACAAACAAAAAAAAACTTGTGTTTAAACTGGATCACACACCTTTTTGGAATGATGGTACATATGGCAGACTTACATAGCACGATAGTGTGACGATCATTTTGATCACGGTTCAGGACTCAAAAGGTGTGATCCAGTTGCTCGGCTTACACATTGCACTTCTCTGGGAATTGTCATCTACTTGTATTCCCACGTTAACTACATTGTATGGCTTCAGGATTCAACACCCAGCCTCACTCGCATGAGAACGTTATATACATGCTGTTATCGTATCTTCGTGATTTTGTCTCTATGATTGCTTTCTCTTTTTTTTTTGATGAATTTTTAGTTAATAATCGGCTTATAATAGGCAAAAATGTGTTGTTGTTTTTGCTACTGTGCAATGTGTGCATATCTTCAAAGTCCTAGACTTACTATTCGTCAATTCACATAAGCGCACACCAGTCACACATTACGCAACCCACAAGTTATAAGGTATTGCTGCACCAAACTGCGTGCACACCAATGTTCTATCTCTGTATACAACTATACATACACTATGTTAAGAGTCTCACTTTTTTCGCCAATTATAAGCCAAACAAAGTTGAGCAAATCACTGATGTATGCAGTGTGCCCTCAACAGCCTACAACAAAACTTGAACAGGAAATGAGAAAACAATAAAACAATATCTAGAATGTAGCACTGAATTGTATTGAATTGGGGAAATATTGTTTTCATTATTACCAAATCATTGCATGTGGTTGAAACATAAGATACTTGCCAACAAAATGTGTTATTTGTGGCTGCTGGAGAAAGACAATTACAGACTTTGTTACAACTTTGTTTGTACATAATTTAGTATCATTTCCTCAAAGCAGGGTTCTTGCCTCTATACTACTAGTCTATAGGAACATTATCATGTAGTGCTCAGTTCAGTACGCAATCAATTTCTTTACATGTATATTTTGAACAGTTTTATAATGCCGAAATTTCTGTTTAGCCCATAGATCTTAAAAAAACAAAAAACGGTTCTGATGGTACTACATGCCGATATCAAAACTGAAAATGACTTGTAAATATAATTTATATTCCACACAAAGTTGGTCTTCTTTGACCACCTTGTCCTTGCTACATGTAGTCTAGAATAAAAGTGCAATTGGGAATTCCTTTTTCCTCCAACTCAGGTCCAACTACTTAGTCTTTGTCAAAGACTACTCACAAAACAAGGGGGAACTGACTGCAAAGCCCTGACATCAAAGCACGAAGAGGCAAGACATGATCGAGGTGGGACAAGATTGGTAAAGATGTGTGCGCACAACTACCCAGTAGTTTCTCTCCCCTTTGCTCTCCCTATGTATAATATAGGTACATGGTCTGTATTACAGACTAACTTGCATACAAGATGAATCATACATGTAGGAGGACCACATAGCTTAAGATAAATTTGCAATGTTTTGGGTCATTTGAGGACAAATCAACCCACAGTACAATGTAGGTGGGGTTTTTGGTGCTCTACAGGTGAAGCCTTGCATTTCCCCCTCCCACATATCATAATTTACATGTACATGTAGGATCAACAGTAGAGTCCTATTGCTGTCGATCCCAGAGGGTATACTGTTGCTTTGCTTCTCCCTGGCTACTTTTATTTGGATAGAGTAACATTGTTTTACATGGAAAATGATAACCACCCATGACTTTGAAAGTGTATGGGGCAAGCATAAATTTTACTAAAAACTATTCAGTGGTTATCAAGGGGGTAGTCCTTCAAGAATGACTCTTGGCTTGAGAAGTTTATATATCCGCCTTCGGCCTCACTACTCGGCCTCGTTGTTCGGCTTCGCCAAGCCCCCCCCCACATAGCCGGGGTCATTCTTGAAGGACTACAAGGGGGAGGGGGCTTTGTAGTTGAAGTCACTTTTGAGTTCAGTACCTCTGCTTTGAATTTTAAAATTGAAAGCATTGTGCAAGCTTTAAAGTTCTGATTATTTTCCTTATTTTTCTGTCTATTTTAATCTATATCTTGAAAAGCACTTTGCCAAAGTCCCCCCATTTGATGTACCGCATCACATAATCATACATGTTCATCCCTATCATATTTTAAACGAGGCACTTGAGTCCTGACCTACATGAAAAATCACCAGGCATACGCCACACCAGGCATACAACATAGTGCAATTAGCACAGTTGGCCGGCCAAAAAGATTCAGCATTGGCTATTAGTAAAGACCTTCGTTTGCATGAAGTGTTTAATGATCTCCAAGGGTAATTTTCACTGTGCCGTGCCAAGTCATTTTTGCCCAACTTTGTCATTTTTCATTGCCTTGCCTCACGAAGTTCTTAAGATTTGGATGAAATCTTGAATTATCAAATCAATTGCTTCTTGATTCAAGAATGTTATGTAAACAAACAGGTGGTGAAAACAACAACTAAAGGATGGCACACAAACACACACAACACTTTAGTGTTTTTAGTATCCAACTGTGGACACACGCTATAAGTTTTATTCCATTTTCTGTGGCCTCTTAATTAACCCTAACCATACTAAATCACGCTACATGTAGGAAAACCACTGAGCATGCATGTATCCCACATGATGCCATGACACAATCAGCCTTCCAGAATCGCTGGTCAGGCCAGCGAAACCCCTGTGGCTACCTGTCGATAATCTTCTGCTTGGAACGGAGGGGACCAAGGTTCGAATCCTGGGGATACCAAGTGATTTCTTTGTTCATCTTCTCTCCTTTTTCATTTCTTCTTTCCCTTCTGACAGAAAAAAACCCATGGATTCGGTTAGGGATTAAAGTTTCCCCTTATTCTGAGCATGGACTAACCCTACACCATCAACCACGGTTGTGGTTATGTTTTAAGCTACTTTCTATCTAGCATCAATGTCCAGAACCGTGGACAAACCCCATTGTGTCCACTGTTATGCAGAAATTTCTCATCTGTTTCTGCAATTGAATACTATTTACAAAAGCAACTACACACGTCATACATCATTGCCCTTGTTTTTATTACTTTAGTTTGGCCCCCTTGTCCCCCTACCTATCCAGCACTTCCTGCCAAGTTCTGTAATTATAACTTGGCAGCTCATACACATCCCATGATATCACACATCCAAAGTGTTCCTTCCTCTGGATTCACCAAAGACCTACAAAATAATTAGAATGCGTTTCATTTCCTTTATGGTAAAAATAGATCTGTATAAAAACAAATAGTACTTTTCTACTTTGTAACCATAAACACACATCACTAACTTTTGAATTCAGTTTAAATCTGTAAATCCGAATGTTTACTTAATTATTAATTTATAAAGTAGAAATTTGCCTTTCTTTTTCTTAATCAATGTTCACATTTTGTTTGCATCAAATAAAATTTGATAATGATATACATGTATGGAATGGTTCACATTGAAAATACATATTTTTCTGAAAATACATATTTTTCTATGCAGGCCACCATCAAGAATTTCTAAGGGGGTGTATGGGGTGTACAAATTAGGTGTGCATGTGCATTGGTTCAAAGTATGAAATTTACTTTCACTGACATAAACTTGAAAGCACACTGGGCTAGCTTTCCAAGGATTTATCAACACTCTCCATGCGAGGACCTTTCCCGAGTCCTCGGTAGCAACCTCTATAGCATAACACATGTACTGCTAATGATCTCTTCTACTGAGGACTAAAAACAAACACTTGGGTTATTCCGAGGACATTTTCAATAACACATCATCACCAATCTGAGGACATAGTTTCAAGTTTGGTGTCCTCGGAAGGGAAGTGTATGTGTAGAGTAAGGGTGCGTGTAGGGTAAGGGTGCACACAAGTGGGGAGTATGCAGGGGTATGTGTGGGGGTGTGTGTGCATGGTTATTCAACATCAAACAGGGTGCAAGCATGTTTTCACATATTGTATTGTACATGCACAAGTAGTGGTCTCATCAACAAACACTATGAAACACTAGTAATACCAAAATTCAACAATGTGACTTCTTGTCCCACCTGCACTTGTTGTACCTCCATCAAACTGGCCCTAAACATTTTGCATTATTTGTAAAACAACTTCCAAGCTGAATCTGTTGTCAAAAGCATTACAAGCGCTACATGTACTCCATAGGATTTGAAAACACCAGGTTACAAAAGTTCATTTTAATATAGAATTGAATCCAGGGAAAGGAATTTAGTCATAGCAAAACCCTGCTGCTACTAGACATGAAGATCTCGGTCAATTTCCATGGGAAGTCGCTAGCACACTTTCAATCTCATGTCCTATTGTCTAGCATTACAGAGTGGCCCCTCCCAACTTACATGTAACATATCGGGATGTACAATTATACACACTATAATATCAAGACATAATATTGTTTTTGGACATTTCAAATAAAAATGCTTTTTTATTCCCATGATGACGGGCCATTTCAAAAACACTCCACCAAAATAGCTCCCTTTCTGCCATTTCCAAATCTATTTTCGTGGGGATCATTTTACGAAATATGGAGTAAATCGCTTAATTAGTCTCTGTGCATTTTGAGCCCAACCAGCAGATATGTATTAAATCAGCACAAGAAGCACCTGAACCAATTACACCCCATCCTTTCTGTTTTTGACAAGACTAAACTACTTAATTGAAGAGTAATTCAAAAGCATTAGCAAGTTGCCATGTAGTTCTTTACGGACTTACTACTCATCAAAAACAGACCAACAAAAAAACAATATGTGGATCAACACTTCATCCAACTACTATCCGGTAATGGATATCACATAATTGTATCGAATTTACTATCAGGGTGGGGCTCTATTAAACTACAAAGGCATTAACTAAGCCACACCAAGCCAACATTACAATACTAGTCTACTCACAGCAATCTGTTCATCCAGAGTCATTTGAGATTCGTTCAAAGCCGAAGTTGTTTTCTCAAGTTGAGCTTGACCCGACTGTCCATGTAATGGGGGCAATTGCGGGAGTTTCTGTTTCAGAAGACTTCCCGCAGCCGATAAATTCTCCGCAAATATCATCCTTGAAAAGAATTCGTCCGAAAAAACTGAGTGCAACAGTATCTAAATCCTCGACAGCAACTGCTACACACAGAACAAAATCCAAGCCTGACTTGTACAGCACTAAACCACTCCCGATCCTAGCCTTCCAACAACTGCGTCAGCACGCAGTATGAATCAACTATTTCTTGTCTTCTGACAAGTTCTACCTCAGGAACAGACTAATTACAGGCAAGGTCCCCGGTTTTCCAAGGGGTATTTTCAGACAGTTTGACTCGCTAATGCGTTAACTATGTCACATGTACTGTAATTGGCCTGATCCTGTCTACAATTCGCTACCTGATCTTTCATTGGCAGCCTCAAAACGTTGTTTATCTTACGGCCTCCCTGTGTAAATCAGTGAAGGGGTATGTCCCGGAAACAGCGTAAACTTTTCCTAAGCTACAAATAATGCCTAACGTACCATTGAACAGACGGTCGTTTCCTCTGGGTAATGATTGAGAAGGATCTTATTTTGTTGTCAAACTTGAAACCTTGTGTTGACGATTTCCATAGTTACAACTTCAGAAGCATTGCTTAAAGCTTACTGGAAATGACTATACACATGGTGCAAGTAGCTTACATGCGTGAAGTGTTTTTTTTTTAAACAAAATTTTCAGTTTTTGGGTTTTTTTTGCAAGGAGAATCAAGGATGGACAAAGGGAGGGAAAGAAGTTCTAGAAGCTGTCTTAAAATAACGAATAATGGGGTGGGGTTATAACAGGGGAAGGCACTTTGTGTCCAGAAACCTTGCAACTTTTTTTAGTGGGAATCCTCCTATCACAGTCATTTTTAAAGATGTGTACATGTACTGTATTACAGGACATGTTATTGGAAAATAGCAATAGTTGCCCTATGAAGTTTGTTTAAAAGTTACATTTCTGAATTTATGGTACCGTATTGATTCCAATAAGCGCCCAGGGCGCTTAACAAAGTCATTTTGCGTGGGCGCTTATTTTTTACCTGGTTTACCTAATTTGTTCGTAAGGGGCATTAGAGACAAATTGATGTAGGTTATAAAAGGGTCCTGAGACGATCTAGTAGGTTTTCTGATGCAGAAAATGTATTGCAAGTTTATACAGGACTTGTAGTCCTCCAGCTATTTCACTGTATCAACATCTATCTGTCATTGGAATGAATACGGTATCTATATCAACTGCAATGTATACACCAATGATGTTCACCACTATCAGCTATACTATCAGCTACACCTCTAAGACTCCATCATGGATCTTTGGGTTTGGTCCCTATTTACACTATTTTATGCTATACAATTCAAAAAATTTCACAAACAATGACAGAGCAAAATGAAAACAAATCCTGCAAATGCATATTGATGAAAAAATGTTTTATTCAACCATGCAGCAGCAGGTGTAAAAGGGCAAGTGGTCATGGAAGCATTGCTCAAGCTGAGCAGACATAAATGTTGAAAAGTTTCTTTGACTGATTATTTATTTACATTCCAAAAGTGCAAACATAGAATGGACAGAGCTATTTTTGTAAAGAATCTTACATGTATGACACATTTTTTTTTCAAAATCAACAAGCCAAACAAGCTTAGTTCTTTGACCAGGGTCATGCAAGAGGCCCCTCCCAGGGGCCCTCCGCCTCCGTCCAATGAAAACAATTGTGTCATCATCATTTGTATTACAAATTGAATATGATACATGTAGCATAGTGACCTCAAGTGTGTGTTTTTTAAAGTGCTGTTTTATACTGATCAACTGATGAAGGCCTGGGCTCCATCTGACCCCATCTTCCACCACTGTTAACACCTCTCTTGTCATCATGCTTGTACCTAGACATCAACAGCTTACTTTCCTTCAAGCTAGAGGGTACAATTCTGTTACACAATGTTTCTAATGGCTGAAGTCCCTGTAACAATATCAAGAGATCAAAGGTTGCCCCATTGTATACTATTTGACCAGAGCTAATGCACTATTTATACACACGATAACGGAGATGCGTTGATCATCACTGGTCATTCAATTGGTCACATCACTGTGATAAGATGATCCATCTTTTTCATGACCAGACTACATGTGAACTTTGAAACTTTGGCTATTACTACGAGTCTACGTGCACCAATAGTTTTAGCGACAGGTGTGCTTGTACTTTTGTATGTCAAAACAGTCATTATTTTTAATGTTTCATGTTTGAAGAACATACCATTTTTTTCTGAATTTGAAGTTTTTGACACCCTAAACAATCTATGGGCATAAGTCGCTTGCCCATGAATAACCACAGATCCTGAACTTACCCGTTTTACCAATTTTTTGCATATTAGCATAATGTCAACCTTGAAATACAAGTACAAGTGCCCCTCCCATATCAACCTATAAATATCATCGTCACAGTAGCCATTTGGGGGAACTTCTGCTCATCTCTGCTATTGAGTCAACTAATTCTATTTCTCCAGTTTCTTGACAATTTGCGACATTTAACTGACAATCTTACATTTCGTCAGGATTATCCAGTAGGCCTACCATATTCTTACTGGCTAAGGAAGTTCTGGTACCATCACAACTTAACAACATCCACGGCCTACGGGCTTGAAGTAATCAATTTCCACTTGAGATCAATTTCCACTAAGGCCTATGCTTGAAACAAGTATTAAAACACCCTAAACAATGTATGGGCATACATGTAAGTCGCTTGCCCATTAATAACTTATCCATTTTACCAATTTGTTGCATGAGTATAATATCAACCTCAAAATTTACAAGTAGGCCACAAGTAGGCCTACAAGTGCCCCCTCCCAACAACCCAACAAGATCATCATCACAGTTACATTTGCAACTTCTGCTCATCGCTCCTATAAATTATAATCTAATCATGAATATTTCTCCAGTTTCTTGACAATTTGCGACATTATTTGACAATCTTACATTTCCTCAGGATTATACAGTAGGCCTACCATATTCTTACTGGCTAAGGAAGTTCTGGTACCATCACAACTTAACAACATCCATGGCCTACGGGCCTGAAGTAATCAATTTCCACTTGAGATAAATTTCCACTAAGGCCTATGCTTGAAACAAGTACACTTAAATCCCTGCACAGTTGTTGTGTATTTAGCTTGTCTATAATACTCATCTTACTCCCTAATATCCAACCCAGAGGCCTCAGACTGTCATATAGAATTTCCTCTTACAAGCCCAATGTAAAAGCAACATTTTCTGAACCAAAAATAGACCGGATCAACCCTGAAGTTAAGCACAAGAAATTATGATGTGAAACAACAGTAATGTTAAAAACGATTGAATGCTTCCACTGCTGGCAATGATGTCAATCTCACTGCTATCTTTATGTAATCTTCCTAGAAAATATATGGGATAGCTTCACCTTCAAAGCATAAATATTTTGTACCTGTAGTGTTCTGTGGCACGTCCAGTTTTACAATTTTTTGCTGACTTGGTCGCCAAATTTGGGCGACTTGGACACATTTCTTTTAGCAACCCTGCGAGCCACCACAAAATTAACCATTATAATATCTCAAGTTCATAACTTCTTGAAACCTTTTTACAATCTCAACATTCCAATAAAATCCTGAAAGCATGTGATAGGCATTTGAAACTTATCCAATTGTAGATCATATTCTATTTAAAAACATCAACATCAGATCATGTGCATTCAAGAAATGATTCATTCTTTGCACAAACATGCTCCTATATTGTTGAAAATGTACAAACACAAAATTGACAGCCTAAAAAACATGATAAACAAAAACAAAAATTCCTTTCAAGGTCAGAAGAGTCTACCCTAAGGCATTATCTATTCATTTTACGAAACACAACAGGCCTTGAGCTGGAATTTCACAAAACATCTGATTCCATCATTCATTTTGTGCGAGTTTAACGCATAGAATTTGTCGAGTATGCATCAATTGTATCGCACGATTATACCGTGGTGAATTTGTCATAGTGAAACATTTGTCAACCCACATCCGAGTATGAATCGAGCTATATTCATGATAAAATAAAACTTTAAGGGGTACTATTTCTGCCCAATTTTGTGCCTATTTTTGCATTTTTCTCAAAAATTATAGCGCATTGGTGACAAGTAAGATATGTATATTATAGGGGCAAGGACTACAACTACTGCACTGGAAATTTTATTTCAACACAGACAACAGTTGTGGAGTTACAGTCAAAAATGAGGGAAAACCAATATTTGATCAATAAATCAATAACTACTTGCCTTGGGTTGCTGAATTTTCAGTGCAGTAGTTTGTAGTCCTTGCCCCTATAATATACATATCTTACTTTTCACCAATGCGCTATAATTTTTGAGAAAAATTCAAAAATAAGCACAAAATTGGCCAGGGGTGTAGTACCCTCTTAACAATGCTTATTTTTCCTATTCTAACCCCAATTCAGCATCTCATTCAGGTCACAAAGTTCCCAAGATCCCAAGTTCAGTACCGGTACTTCAAACCCATCAAAATAAAAGATGAGTACCCCCATTCATGATGTGCATGAGAGCAGGTAAGTTATGAGAGGGAAATCCCCATTTATGTAGTACCCATTGTAGACTTCATTGGATCATGGAATCTTTGTCAACTGATCATGCTGATCAAGGCATTCTTCATCACTTGTTGGCCGTGCCCTTCTTCCAGTGGCCTTGAAAATGGGTGCCCCAATAAATTAAAATTGGAGGCCTGCTGGGCACGTCACTGCGTATTAGTTGAGGTGGTTGACGGATTACGGTGAAGTTGCCTTGTGTCTCCCGCATCGCCTTCGCCAATCCGTTTCTACTGAGCCATTTATACAACATTTCCCTCCCATCACCCTGTATTACCCGTCAACTGTTTCCTCAGTAGAAATACATCATTTGACAGTCGTTAGACTACCCAAGTCTCGAGCAATCGTGCACACTTCAACTGACAGTGTGACATGGACAATATTGACAACATGTGCATTTATGAAAACTAAAACATGCATGCAGTGGGATGATGCTGTCACTGAAATATTACCAGGGTTTGACTTCCTTTTCTAATCTGTTTAACAATAGCGTATTGTATGCATTGGAAAAAAAGTGACACTTAATAATCAATTTCAATTTCCTTGAGTACAAAAAAAATGTACTAAAGTAGCCAGGTAGGCTATATATTTACATTGAAAGTGTTAAGCGTGCATGTACAATTTTATGTTGATAGACCTTCACACTAGATTGAACAGATACACACAATCCAGGTCAGACCAACAGCTATGCATAGAAACTGATACCTCCCACCAGAGTATGCCAAGAAGTTTATGTATCAGTATTCTCTAGTACTAATGCTATCGCTGTCATTTTGTACGTATACGCAGTCTGTTGATTCTGCAGTGTGGCCTTTAGGCATCAAGAAACTAGAACCATGAACGGCTGCTCGGTTTATTAGCGAGTCGAAGAAAGGGGATCAGCTAAAGGCCAGTCACAACAGGGCTGCTCAAGATAATTCAATAAAGAACATTGTATATCTCCCCCAATTAAATACTAACTTGTTATGGAGAAATAGCTTGCATATAAGTTGCGCTGACTGTAGGCTTCCTAAAAAACATCTGTACACAGTGACATGTACATTGTACAATTCACTGTTTGGATCCGAGATGGAATCATCTTGGTTTTACATGAGTGTGGAATCACAGACCCTATACATAGCTACATGTAGGCGGGCATGTAGGGTCTGTGGTGGAATACATGTACTTTCAAATTAGTTCAACCATTTTTTTTTGGTAAGAATTTGTTGTGCCAGTGTGTCAAGTATTATGGTAGGGCTGCTAAGAATACGCAAATGCGTGATTTGCGCCGCAATTTGCGGATTTTGGATAAAATTGCGTTTTTTGACATTTTGAAAAAATCTATAAAAAAAATTATTATTTTTTTTTTTTTTTTTGCGATTTCTAATTTTTTTTTTAATGATGGTAGCACTTGATGGATGTTAGGTCCAGGGATTCTCCAAATCCGCGACAAAAAAATTAAAAATGGCAAAAAAAAAAAAAGAAAATCGGGGTGCGTTTTTTTGGCCTCCAAAATCGCGTATTCTTAGCAGGCCTATATTATGGCTTGTATGTCAAACTATAATGGAGCCAAATTCTTGTAATGATATAAAGATTTATTCATTTAAATAAACGGCCTGTATCAATCACCTTATAGGCCTACCATTTCGCTACTTACGCAGTTGGAAAGCCATTATGCACTATGTGGGAGAGCCTCGAACTGGCAGCATACATGAAAGGAAGAATTATGTAACCTTACACAGAACGTTATGACTAGTTCAATTCCCATTCATGTATGCTGCCAGTTCGAGGCTCTCCCCACATAGTGCATAATGGCGGAACCGTGCAAGTAGCGAATATACAACTGTCTTGCAATTGTGTAGCCATGGGGCTACAATGTATGACCACGACTATAGTACGGAGAGATGCAGTTAGATACACTGACCATGGAGGAACATGCAGCAGATGCATTTATGTAAATATGTGTAAAATGTAAATCTGTGACTCCTCTACGGCTGTCTAATCTTATTAGCATCTTCCCCCTGATTATTTTGAGGCATAGTTTTTTAATTTTCAAGGGCTACTTTCAGGCTATACCAATATTTCGGGCTATACCAATATTCCCCATTTATTTTGAGCCACACATCGACTTCAAAATAGTTTCCTTTCAGGGGCTACTTTCTATTAAAAATCGCCCCTGTAATTTAACTTTCAAGAGCTTTTGAGATTTTGGGAAAATCACCCTTAAGAGCCTTTGTGAATTTTGAGCTCTGCTTGCCAATTCCATAAGTCATAAAATAATAATACACTTTCTAAACTGTTGCAAATTAAACTTATCACAGAAATTGGCAACATATTCATCTTCATGTCGAAAGACAGACAGACGCCAAGCCGCACTGGAATTTTTTCCTAACTTCCCCAGTTCACAGAACAGCCCTAATTTTACGGCTCCCCACATCCCGCCACATCTTGTATCCAAAACAGATTTTCATACATGTAGTCATACCATAGACTGTAGAAATCCTTTCTAGGGTCTATGGTCATTCAGGTACAAAATTAATTTCCTTCAAAACAAGAGCTCTACAAACACACCCCTACAATGTATGTGTATCAATGCCAAATCGAGAGTAAACCATGCATGGAACTCTAATGGCCCAAGAGGGGTTTGGTTGGAGTACCCTACATATACATGTATGGTCGAATCCAACCAAAAAGTGTCCACGGGCCAAAAATAAAAGTCCGAAATAAAAATGTCTCCACAATTTTTTCCTTTTGCCCATTGATTGATGACATATTGGCCTTATAGGAACCAAAAGTGCCATTACTAATCTTGAAAAATAAATCCAGGACGTGTTATAGTAAATGTTATATCAAAACCCAATGTTACCTACGAATACCACAAGGATGCTTTCACTATCGCAATACTAATCAACTTAGAACAAATGGAATATTCCCATTAACGCTTTTTTCGTGTAATGTAGACCACAGGGTGTCAGGAAAATGCTAGCTCAACCAGAAAATATTTGTTTTTATTTTTATAACGCGATCAATATGATCTTAGTCAATTTATGCTAGTTTATTTTTGAAAATGAAGTTTAGGTCAGTTTCTGTATTTTATTTATCAAATGAGTATGAATCAATTTACACATTGTATAAGAACGAGTAGGATATATGTTTTCAAGAATATTAGGAATTATAAGCATACACCTAACGCTTTATACAATGAAAAGGTGAACAAACCCGGTATTCAGTGAGGTAACATGAGCGATTTAACAATATCTATATTGAGTTTAGAGGTTTAAAGTTTGCTATTATGGTAATGAATTAATAAAATGGTAGTTTTAGATCTCTTTCAGATGGTACGTCCAAATGAATAAATGTTATTACCTTAGATCAAAATTTTTTGATGCTTTTAGCAAGATTTTGACCACTTCATTTTGATATACAAGTAGTTAATCAGCAATTTTACATAATAAATAATTGTTGAATGAATCCGTATATGGGTAATAATAGTGTCCTGGGGTACCGCTTAAAGTTCTTGACAATTAATTTCCATTGGTAGCGACACTTCATTACACATGTCATGTATTATGCTGTATTCGTAAGTAACATTTCAGTATTTGTAGGTAAGAATTAGACTTTTGGTGGATATCCCAATCAAAACTTCATTTTATAAAGCACTTTGAATGTATCATTTTTCTTTATGTGCGTTTATTGATACTTTAGACCCTATCATGTATTAATAATGTCGGTTCACAGCGGTTGAAAGAGTATTGAAGTAAGAAACAAAGGCACTAAAGTGACTTTAATTTGCTTAATTGCACACAACTCGCTTAAAACCGTTATTGCAGACTTGTGAAGTCCATCTTGGAGTCAGTTACGTCTTGTGGCCTTTCGTTTGAGGGCAACTACAATTAGCTTTATACCAGGGTCCATCATTATATTGTCTAGATCATGAGACAATGAGAACAGTCGTTTTTTCCATGGTATTCGTGAGGTAACCTTAGCGAAACGCGTCAAAAGTTACCTTCGAATAAATCAATTTGGACACAAATTACTCAGACACCAGAAGGTCGGTAAACATTTAAAATGAAGCACACATGACAGTTGACAAATCCAAGTATGTATCCCCTTCTAATCTTCTTTGAAGCTGATTTTTCTTTCAAATGAGCAGACTGTGGTCAATTTCAGTACATATTTTTCAACAATTAAGCCAGTATTCAGTTTTGCATGGTGGGCATGTATGTGAATTCGCAACTTTCATTGACATATGATTTGATAGCAAACATACAGGCCTTCGTTATGTACCAATATGGGCATTGGCATGAATGGCGGTGTTTCACAATACTGTCATGATGTCAAATTGTATTCAGAGGTAACATTCGGTTACCGAAATTTACCTACTAATACTTGCTTTTATTGTTGACATATCAGAAATATTTAAACGCAGGCTATTGAAACTTGGTAGAAATAAAGAGTGTATTACCCTGCACCTATTGCTTAACTATTGTTTACTATTCTCTCACTTTGTGGAAATGACACAGTTTTTAACATGTATTCGGAGGTAATGCATATTTTTTACCAAACCTACCTTTGTGCCATTTAGAATTTCTGGCAGCTAAACACAATAATAAAGATGCCCGAATGCAATGCATTTCAGTATTGGACATATCAAAGCTTGTATCAATTGCGCATTTATTAGTGATTTCCATTTTTAAAGATATATCTAGTGCTATGAAAAATTGTATTCAGTAGGTAATGTAAAAAATACCACTCAAAAATGATCACAAAAAATTCATAATTATGTACAAATATGTGAAAAATTGAACAGGCAATCTTTGAATACACGCCTTTCAGGAAATCAATTTAGATTCAATCCAATGACTTCTTTTCATAACTGATTTAGACGTTTTAAAAATACTTTAAGAAATATTTTGAAAAAATGGGTAAAAATAGCATGTTTTGGAGTCTCTGTGTCTAAGAGCGTGTTTCTACAGGCGCACCACTAAGTTACCGCTAAATGGATAACGCTATCTTACCGTTATCTTACCGCTTAACCTGCTGTTTCCACAGACAGGTTTTTGCCGCTGGCGTGTTCATACCGGTACCGTTTAATCTGAATGACAATGCTAGAATGGATTGTTTAATGGTTGATTATTGCTAAATGATCACTTTTTTTGTTATATTTTGCAAATCAACAGCAAAGTTTTACATTTTACACAGTGTTTCACTATTTTGTAGCATTTACAAATTTCCGTGCCACGAGCAAACCCCGAATTCCGTGAGTTTTTCTGTTTTTCCGTATCACGAAGAAATTGTGGCTTTACATAATAGTTTGGAGTTGTTATGTTGCCCAGGCTGTTATTAACGTTTTTGTCATGTCGTCTGTCCAATTAACATGTTGATTAACAGCCATTTTGCTCAATAATCGGCAAGTTACCGCTTAGGTCTGTTTCACAGAAAATCTACCTGCTTCATTAACGGCAAAAACCTACTCCAACGAGGTTTCCGTTGGCGTTGAAAAGGCGTTGCAAAAAGGCGTTGGAGGCTGTTTCCACAGGAGTGATTAACGGTTCCATACCGTTTCCGAAACGGTATTTGGCTCTGTAGAAACAGGCTCTTAGTTTTTCACAGAAGGGGGTCTTATTATATATGGCGCGAAGCGTATGATCAAGGCGAATAAACACAATACAAAAATGAATGCCAATTGATTAATGCTTTTAAGTTATGGCCCTGAACATGCCGTGTACACTTTTCGTTGGATTCGACCATATATGTATGTGTTGCCCACTCCCTCCCATTGAAGGGAAGGCACCCAGCCTGTATGGTTGTGCAGCATTCAGGGTTGTTATAAGGTTAATAATAGTGATAGGCTGTATAAGGGTGTAGTTGCAAACAGCTTAGGGTACCAGCGTATTTGATGCAGCTTGTTGTTCTGAGTAATTTGACACCAATTTTATTGAAATCGGCCAAAAATTGAGACAGTGCCGGCCAAATAACGACACACAAGGGGGGGGGGCAGATTTGACCTTTATTTTCTAGTTTTAGGGGAATTTTATCACATTAAGGATTATGTAGTGCATTTTTGGTATCTACTTACATAGTTTTAGGTCCAGGCAGGTCATTTATGCACTTTGTGTCAAATGAAACTTTTGAGTGTCCTTAAAATTAACGGTTTGGGGTAAAATTAGGCCGTGAGGGCGCTTTACCTTTTAGCGACCCCTTTCGCAACCATTTTTGATTTTTAAGTTAATCATACTAGAGATAATCATCAATCATCCATATTCTGAAATTTTCAGCCATTTATCACATTTGGTGTGGCCGTGGCGCTAATTTTTAATACAGGGGTAACCTGCCCATAGCAATATACAGGGGTCAACGACCTTTGTATCACATGTAAGTCAATGGAAGCGTCTCTACACATTTTCAAATGGGTACCACGCACAAGTGAAATAAGGTTGAGAGTTCAAATTTGGACAGATGCTGTTATTTATTAGTAACTTTGATTTGATAATAAGAAATGATAAAATTTTAGTAGGGGGGATACGTAACAGCTATTGGGCTGAACAGCGCCCTCACATCCTAAATTGGCTCTTAAACTTGCATCAAAACATATGATTTGTGTAAAAATTGCATAAATATATCCAGGGGACCCAAAATCATGTAAATAATCATTAGAATCCAACAAACAGCAAAGAAAACTCCCATAATTGTCAAAATAGTGAAAAATAGGGGGGGGTCCCAAGAAATCCCCCTTATGCGTAGTAATTTGGCCGGCACTGTCTCATTTTTCAACCGATTTTTTTTAAAAGGTGTCAAAATGCTCAGGAGGATTAGCTGCTTCAATTCAGCTGGTACCCTAAGCTTTTGAAACATCACCCCTTATTTTGGGCTGTACAGCCTATCACTATTAATAACCATAAGCACTGGCCAGTCACACATTAATTTAATTTAAGTGTTTTGGAATTTGCAGGAGAGCAATCACTCTCCAAGTACTGCTCTCCTTAAATCTGATATAGGACAGCTCTCCTTGAGGGGTTCCAGAAGAGCTATTTAATGCCCTCCTGCAAATTCCAAAAGACAGTCCAGTACTGTTAGAGCATTTACATTAAAATGTAAGGAGAGAATGTTTAACTAAGGAGAGGTTAAAATCCCTATCCTATATATCGAAAAGGAGAGCAGTAGAGAGAGATTGCTCTCACTCAAAATGCAGTCCCTGTAATTATGAAACTCTATCTTGTACATTAAAGGTGCTGTGCCCAACTTAGTGCATGCCAGTCTAAATCAATCCATGAATATATTAGACTTTGCAATTTACAAGTCGAACGAAGTATAGAACATGGTTTTTTATAACTCGCCTTTACGAAAAGCATAGATGTATCATGACAGCAAATCATCTTCTAGAGCAGCTCTGTGGTCTTTGCTGCTATCAACCAATACCACTAATCATATTGATTTCCAGAGAATCTGTTGTGGGGAAAATCCTGCAACATATGTCAGCCCTAATCTCAACTCTCCTGGATTTATTTATTTTAATAATGTCAACAAACTGAAAGAGTAAGAGTTCAATGCCATTGATCTGATGTTATAAAGTGATTTTGTATGTTGTGGGTCTGTCTCTCTGTGTGTCTGTGAGTGTGTGGGCACATGTCAGAGTGGATCTGAAATGCCCACAAAAAAAGAGAAAACATGTACAGTCCACACTTAAAATATCTTTGAATCGAAACCTTCCACGAAAACAAAAATCATGACCAGACCAACCATGCTAATAATGTGGGTCCCTTTTAATTTGAGGTTGTCTAGACTCATCCTCTACTACATGTATGAGGAGGATCCAGACCAGAACATTACATATGGAATCTGTTGGTTTTAATTAACCCTAACTGTACCAAACATCAAAAAACCTCAATTTAGAAAGCGTAGGCACAAGCGTAGGCACAATCCCACGTGATGCGATTGCGTCATCATGCGAACAGTGATATGGCGACGAAAAGCTTGGCCGGGCAAGCTACACCCCTGTGGCACCCGAGGGGTCGGGGGTTCAAATCCGCACCAGAGAAAAAAAGTTTTCTCTTCTACTTCTTTCTTTCTTTCTCCCTCTTTCCATCCCCCTCGCCATTACTCCTCTAATCGCCAAACGCCAAGAGTTTCTAGAATGCCGTTAAAATAAGCTTGTCACGTGGTATGTTGAAGTAATGAAGTTGCGATTATATGTTTAAATTTTCATGATGTTACCAACAAGTCCTTGTGGCCGAGCAGTCTAAGGCGCTGGTGATATGTCGATATTGTATAGGCCTACATGATAGCGGCTCAGTGCAGCGTTGGTTCGAGCCCCGCCGGCGCCTCTGCCAAAATAAATTTCCTTTTTTAAAAAAAATTTCATATTATGTTAGGGAAATGTGGCTGGGAGAATGTATGTATGGCGAAGAGTGGTGTGCCTCGCCATAAAGCAACTGGGGCGTTAGGCTAAAATACAATGCACTTTGTGGTTCATGTTGAAAGACCAGAAAACCATGAAACATATTTTAAGGTAGATAAGTACAGAACTTGGTAGCATTGTGATTACAAAATATTTGAAGCCAAAGACTGTGCCTCAGAGCTGCTGTGATGAGCACATACCATTTGTAGTGTCTCAGAGAAATTGGCCAATTTTTTACCCCAAAATCAGTAAAATTACGTTTTTAAAAGCATTGTTGGAAGACATTTGTGATTTAAATTTTAATTTTAATTTTATTTAAAAAACATTTCAGTGAAAATATTTCATTATGTGTAAAACTATAAAAGAATTAAGTTTGGAAAGTTCTGTGCATCTCATTTTGCCCGAGATTGAGTTGGGGGAAGAAGAGGTGAAAATATGCAATGAATTTTCAAATCTTTGCTAGTTCCAAGACACTTGGAATATTGCCTTACCATAAAAGTACATGGTACATGTACTACATTTGTATATTTTCATCATTATTATTGTTGTTTTTCTGTTCTTATTGTCAAGATATCGAGATGAGAAATTGAAATTGTTATTGAAGTATTCTTTATTAATTTTTAAATTGAAGGTTAAAATTTAAAAAATCTATGATCAAACATAAAATGGTTTACAGACATTGACTCAAATTTCATATTTTGTTGAAGATATCACCAAAACAATAATCAAGCAAAAACTACATCTTTTTACTTCACAAATAGTATAATACACAATATGATAATAATCATGCATGGATTTAATTCTAAAGAGTGTTTTTGCTCGAATAAATAGAACTTTCACCCACATTACCTGTATTGTACTTTTTATATTTGACACCCAGATGTGTCATAAATACACCTCCACAAGTTACAAAAATACAATTGACCAGCACGTCCCTGATTTGACAAAACATTTACATTGTACATGTATATGCCTTCAACTTTCAAGTTCAATGAATATTGATATTTATAATGCACATATCCCAGAAAAAAGTTTTTCTTCATTTTTTTTGCACACCAGCTAATATACCTGCATGTAATGTAATTCTGTTACACTTGCAATATTTCCAGATGGTGCTTAAAACTGCCCCCCTCCAACTTAACTGTGCAAAAAAAAAAATCTATGCTCAAATTTTATAATACTAAAATATTTTTGTCCTAAAATTAATTTCCATGTGCCCTGGAGCTTCAGGATAACGTAGGATTTTAAACACGATGAGCATATTTATAATCAATTTTATATCACTATAATATCAGGCTTTCTTTTCCTTGTTTTCACATATTTTCTGACTTCTCTCTCTCAAAATAAAAAGCCAATAAACCTTTATTTGATCTTTTGACCTCCACAAATAATGCAAAATCACTGACCCATAACATCCTTATTCCTAGTCACATTCATATTTAAAACCACACAATACATGTCCACATACAATCCAAGAGTCTCACATCCAATGTCATAATCCAATAACCTCCATAAGGGTTGCCAAACCCACCATTTAATAGCCAATTTGGGTGATTTTTGAAGATTCGCCCTCCAACTTTTTACAATTTTCCTGCCACATAGAAAGCAATGCTGTAAAACAAATTTGGGCAACTTATCACCATTGGCTCCCGCAACATCCGGTAGTTTCCTGCCCCATAGAAACCAATGGTTAATACAAAAAATTGGGTGACTTATCGATTATTTGACCTGTGATTTGGGCTGAAATGTTCTAGTAGCCCTGCCTCTATTCAACAACCGAGCTCTCAATGTGACCTCAAGTTATAAGTAAGATTTTTAGTACCCAATACACACAGATGTTAATCTATTGCTGTACAAGTATATTGGGCTTCATGAACTGTGTCCTGGTGGATTGACATGATTGTGATCATAAATGGATACAAGTACATGTATGTGCATTTTTTTTCTCAATAAGGATTTTAATTAGAGAGTCATTAACAATTGGTGTACATTTTGTTGATCCTCATTAATTATTATGGTCTTTCATGTTGGGCAGGTGCAGTGATTTGTAGCAAACCACAAGTCCAAAACCTCAATTAGATCAGTGGAAGTCTACACAGAGCAAGGGTTAGTTTGCTCTGAAAAAGAAAGTTATACATGTATACATGTACTTGTCTCAAAAGTGCCTTTTAGCTCAGTGGTGTTAGAGACTGGAATCAGTTAATAGTCCTTTCTCATTACCGTTACTCCAAAAGGCTAGAGCAAATATTGTACCGCCCAAAAAGGATTGTCAAGATGCAAGTCTTACAAAATGGCATTTTCAGAAAGACGTAAAAGTTTGTAGAAATTGGCCTGTAGTTGGGCCAGCTTGGCGTAGACTGGGGATGGTGGTGGTGCGAGCCATAACCCTCTTATGGGTTGTTGCCGAGGTTCTACAGGAAGATTATTTAAAACAGCGTAAAAAAAGCGTACCATCATGTATAATATCCCATGTGTTGATTATATTCGTTTGTGTGGGGGTGTGTGGGAGGGGGTGTAGGGGTGCGGGTGTGTCACTGGTAATATCAGTGTGTGCTCATATAAATACCATAAAGAATACCACATAAAATGCATCATGTCTGCACTAAGGCGCATTTTGAGGTGTGGAGGCAGTCTGCACCGGGGTAGAACTAGCCATGTTCATAAACCAAAACGCCTCTTGAATCTAGCGAGAAAAGCGAGCACCGAGCGTAGCAAGGATATCTTGGATCATCATAAGTACATGTACATCAGAGTACAGCACAGAGCCTGTGCTACACCAGAGTAGATAAAAGTGTGATGAACCTAACTTGTGTGACCGGACTTGGAAAGTAAGACCACAGGACTGTCCATAATTAGTGGGTGTGTCATGTGGGGGTGGGTGTGTGTGTGTAAGGGGAAGGGTCAACTTCATTTCAGCTACAGCTACATTACATCACTTCTATGTCTCACAACTCCAGTGTCCAATTATAATTTATATGAAGATAACTTTTCTACAACAATTTGGTTCATGATTTGGTTAAAATAGATCCAACCTGGTGATAAGACATGATATATCTACACGTATGGTGTCAATCTTTGATCTCATCACTTCCTCCTCGGCTCCTCCACTGTCAAAAGTCTCACGGATCAGATCCGTCACTTCCTGAATATTAAGAGCCACATCTTCTTGGTTTCCTCTGCCTATAGCTTCCTTCCTGCAGACTAGCCTGATTGGAAGTAGCGTGGTTGGGAGGTATACTTACACATGTATCATTGCATGCTTGACAGGACGGGTATCAAGATTTTCCCATACTATCATTTTACTATTTTGTCGGAGAAAGTTCCAAAGTCCACCAACTCTATAAAATGCATTATAACTTAAATGGGACTATTTGGTGTATAAATTTGTGTAACAAAATTAATTCCCTTGTCTAAACTTACCAAAATTCCCAAGTCTAAACTTACCAAAATTTTAATTGAAAATATATTCTCAAAATAAGGCAGGTCCTGACCGGTCCTATGGTAAAACCCGCAAAAGTAGGATGAGGACGCAGGATTCGCAAAGATTTGAGTATACATGCACAGTAGACAAAAACGTTGTGTTGATAAAGCTTCCAAATTCTGCAGTCAATGCGTTATTCATGCATCCATAATGGAAATCACCTACTCTCTCTTCCCAGAAATTTTTTTTTGTTGAGATCTACTGTTATGGGACCCTTGGAAATTGGCAGGGAGGGAGCCCTGGAATTTCAGAGGCAAGGGTCCAGTGCAGAGCTGCCAACTTATGTAAATGCAGAAAATTTCTGCGAAGTGTAAAAAAAGCTTAGGATGTGGCGCTCTCGTGCCAAGGGCAGCGGCCCTTGTGTGGGATCAGCGTCCTAAAGCTCCTGGATGTTAGCTTTTGAGACCCTTAAAAATGCCTTTCCAAGGCTACTCAACCTTTTTTTTGCAAAAGGACAGGACAGTGGGCTATAATTGATTTTGTTTTGATTTTTTTTAGCCAGATGGGTGTAAATGCAGAAGATTTAGCCAGATGGCTGCAAATGCAGAAGATTTAATATGTTTCGCAGAAGACAGAAGATTGTCAGCAAATGAGGAAGTCTTCAGGATCAAGAAGGGTTGGCAGCTCTGCCAGTGGATCCTTTGATCCCCCCCCCCCTTATTTTGAGGCCTGGTTCACTGGCTGTCATCCTTCTAAAATTATAATGACTATAGATCTACATATAGATCAATCAAACTGAAGAGATACAACCTATTCATGACTCAATGCCAACATCAACTGCCAACTGGCATGGCAAATATATTATCACCGGAAATGCTGCATTCACAGTTATACTTCATGAGAGCAAAAACTGTCGACACCCAAGCCAAGTTTTTAATAGTAGTCATCAAGCAAAATCCTGTTTAATTGGCATTCTCTCCCGAGACTATCTGCCATCCAACATGTTCATTTCCTGGATACGGTTGTTTCAGTTGCGAAGAGCCAACCAAATCATGCTCAATTTAGATACATCTGTTATGGCCACTTGTAAAGCAAAATTTTTCCGGCACGCTTTCTACAGCGTGGGGGTTTGGAATTCCGAAAATCGGTAAAAAGTGTGGATGTTTCTAAAAAGCGTAGGAGCAATAAAGTGTGTGGGTAATGAAGTTACCAATTGAAAAAAAAATTATAATGAAGTAATTTGATGATTTTTTTTGTAAATTTTGAATAAAAATTTCAGAAATTAATTTGCTGATGTTTTCAACTGATGTATGTAAAGTCACCCATAGTACAATCGACAATCCGATTTTATGAATGGCCATGATTAGCCAGTCTCCACACAGCAGCTTTGGTCTGCTCGCTCCACGTATCGTAATTGATTCAGGATGTCAGCCCATTACCATTCACCATGTATGCTTCACGATAAACATGGCAAAATTTTTCATAAGATGATTGCAGTGATTCACTTGTGCCAATAATGTCGCAAATGTTTCAGATGAAGAAGAAAACCATGAGACTTGTGTTTGTTAGATGAGGATAAATTCTGCATCAATTCGGACTCTGAAATGGATTGATGATGCAGATATAGTGATGAAATGGACCCAGAAGTGACTATGAAACAGCGGTAGCGCCGATGTTCAGTCTTCCGAATTTGATAAGCTACAATTTTGTAAGCTTTGGTCACAAACTGCAAAAGGGTGAGGGTTCAATTTTTGATAAAAAGAGTGTCTGACTAAAAAGCGTGGGGGAAAATATAAAGGGTAGGGATTTCACCCCCTGACAAACAGTGTTTGCACTTGATTCCAAGTTTCCTGTGGCTTCGCATACAACACAGAATTTTCTTCATTATTTGTTTGTGAAGGTTGTCATTCCTTCAGGTATAAATTGGTATATAAAACTAATCAACTAGACTCACATTTTTCAGAGGCTTTATTTCAGTCATCAAAAACATTCACAACAATTTTGACTCAAAATTCATGTCCCAAATTATCGTCTCCCATTTTCCAAGGTGAGCCATCATGTCATTTCAAACCCCTCTACATGTAGAAGTAGAAGATCCCCCGAAAGACTTTGCACGGACATTTTGCTATGCAGGGGGCCTATTCTGTTGTATAATAAACAATGATGAAACAAAAATTGCATCTTGAAAATGTGTCAATACTAGTGACGAACCGATCCAGATCGGTAGATCTGGATCGGCCCGATATTGGCCAGATCGGATGTAGATCGGGATCGGTAAAAATCCACTCAATTACCGATCCTGTGAACCGATCCAACATTGTTTGATAAAAAGATATATTCCGACCTGAACGATGTTAAAAACGATGAAATTAATAAATACTGAAGTACATGATGTGTTCCCACAATAGTTACAAAGTTCAAGAAATGATAAACCTTACGTTATATCACATAATTAACCCTATAATGCCTCGTAAGTGACTGTATACTTCCGCATTTTATGCTGCAGCGCTGTGAGCTTGTTGTTACCGTAAGCATGCCACTGCGCACTGTGTCTGCACAGGTTCACAAGTTCATGGTACACGGATTAACGAACTTTGAGAAGCAAGCTAGAATTTACCAGATTAGCGCCGTGTCGCTAGCTTAGAATTGTGTGCTACTAACACATGCTATGTGCATAGCTTTAATTGGTACACATGTTTGTTTACAACTACGCAAGTCGGCATAAATGAGTTATTTCGTGGGATATCAAGTAATTCTTTCAAGGTAAAATACTACGGTAAATATATGTACTGTACTACTGTGAGAGCTACTGAGCATACATGGAAGTGTTAAATGTGTCACAGTCGTCATTCATTCTGAGTCGGAAAATAGCCCTAACGTGGATCGGATCTGGATCTGGATCGGGCCGATCTGAAAATTTTTGGATCGGGGATCGGTTCATCACTAGTCAATACATGTATCGATACTGTATTGATGTCACATAATTTGCTTATATTATATCGACTTCAAAAAACTGTATCGATAACAGGTAGTATGTGAAATAAATGTCATTACATACATTTGTTTCACAGTATGACTAGGTTCAACATTTGAACAGATGTGTGTTAAAATATCTCTGGAAATTGAAGTTGAAGAATGGTGGATTTTTTAGCATCTTTCAAGTACAAATATTTTGCATAGAATTTTACTTCTTGTTATTCTTCAAAACAGAAGTCGTCTAGAAAATTATATTAGTACGAATGACTGATACTAATTTCCAAAAAGGTACAATTACCAACTTGCTAGACTTGAGTCCAGTCCTCGTTTACAGAGTTTAGGGTTAGGGTTTAGGGTTGGGGTAGGGCAGTCTTGTAATAAGACTAGTAGAGTTGCACCCTATTCGGCAATCGCTCCTCCAAAAAACATGGTGTCCAATTCTATTTTAGAATTCCAATAGTTTGCTTTTTGGCCAAAAAATCCAAACAGGTTTAGCACATGAAATGGAAATTGACAGCCTTATAATTTAGCATTGATCAGTCTTCCAATCCAGTTGGGGACAGACTGCAAAATCTCTAGTGGTTTATTATACAGGGCCAAAGTCAATTTTCTCAAAATACCAATTTGCCTTGTCTTTGGTATCTCCGGTACTGGTAATAAATATTATTTTATTTAAAGTTGATTTCCCTGATCAGAAATCAAACTTTTGTTGGAATTGTTTCATCAAGACTAGAGTTATTTATTTTATGGCAATTGGCATGTTTTGTGATTTCCCCCATTTAGTGTAACGGTAAGTGTCCCCTTCATGTTCGAGGGCACAAGATTTGCTCGAGAAGTCTAGCAACGAATTTGCTTACCGATAACTTCACATTAGAAGCAAGAAACCATTGCATTCAAAATCTAGCCGGATTCGCTGAAGCATGACACCGTGTAAAGCAAGTTCAGAAGTAAACACAGCCAATCACGAGAATCACAGAATAGATTCTCGTAATGATTCTTGTAAGATTCTGTTGTATGAATCAACTTCTGTCATTGTATCATACAGTAAGTGCAGTGACTATGATGGATTTTGATTCTCGCAAACCAAGACGAAATCTAGGCCCTGAATCACAGCAGGCAATAGCATCAAAAATGCTGCTAAAATTGCACTCCAATAAAATTTTAGTTCAAAATAGGCAAATTTTACTCAAAGGATACAGTTGACTCATGGAAATAACTTTCATCCAAATTTCAACATTAACAGAATAAATATCCTCTGGTGCACAAAATTGCAGTTGCACCGCTGTCTAACCGAAAATCGATAGCTTTAAGCACTCTAGCATTGAATGCGTAACATCGTGTGCAAATTTGAAGCCAGAGTTCTCGAGTAACCCCGACCGAGATAACAGAAACATATGTTGTATTGCAGGCTACATGTAGCATACCCAGGCATGCCGGTACGGTACCATGGTCATTGCCTGGTATTGCTGAGAAGCCTTGAATTTGTTCATATTGTTGGAGTTGGTGATCACCATTATTGTCATTGAGCTTCATTCCGGGGGTTCTCAGTACAAATGACCATAAGGGACGTGCGCAAATATGGGTAGCATTTTCAGCCTCTTGGTATATCAATGACCCCTTTTTCAAAGCCTATTTTGGTATATGAATGGGTCCTTTTTTTTCAAAATTTTCTCAATTTTTTCGGAAAATAGCCCAATTTTTCGTTAATTTAGCAAAAATTTTCAAAATTTTGGGAAAATTTGTAAAAACTAGGTGACAATTTGGGTTAAATTCGGCCGAAAATTTTGACTTTTGGTATATCAATGGGTCAAAATTTCTTGAAAAATTGGTATATTTATGGGTCCACTTTCAAATTATCAGCGGCACGTCCCTACCAAAACCAAACTTGAGTACCCCCCCTCCCCGGGGCTTCATTATGATCAGATTTATAAATCACAGGGCTGTCAACTCTCATGCATTGGCTATCATGAGTCTCACTCATTTGGTCATTTTCTCACATACAGTCTCACACCAAGGTAGTATAGTCTCACGCCTAGGTAGTAAATATCACGCAAAGAGCTGTCAAATGAGTAAAATCTTACGCATCGTAAAAATAATTTGTTGTCCTACCCCCCCCCCACCACTTTTTAGATTCTCATGTGCCGTGCCATGGCTCAAATAATCATGGGTCAAAATGAACATTGTAGTCCGCAAAAAATATTTCCACCCCGGTACGACAGTGTCTCACGCCTAGCACCCGGGCCTAGCAATTCCAAAAAGTTGCCAGCCCTGTAAATCATTTATTGTAAACAAGCTGTGCCTAGCCAAAAACTAAACTCATATGCATACTCATCAAATGTGATGGGTCCGGTTTCAGTTTAACATGGTTAACTTCCCTCATTTAAACGTACTATTATTTTACAACAAATAGATGAGTAGAGGTTTAAAGCTCCTAACTTAATATTGATAAATATTTACTGATGATACAGAGCACTGACGGTTCTATCAGGTGCAAATATCTAAAAATATTACCAGTCTGTCGTCAACATGCTCAACTTCTTCCGACAATCACATATTTTATCATCAAAACTAGGTGGGTGTAGCCGACCGAAAAACGCCGGTTTTATTAATAAAATAGCGACAATTTTTACTATGATCGGTACTCACCCAAAGCTCCGTCCCCCAACTCATTTCTGCTATGTTTCCTTAACAATCGCACAATATTTTAAAGGTGTAAATGTTAAAAATGTCCAGTATTTCCAATGGTAAAATCGCACTATATTCACTCATTGCGTTACAGCCATAGACCCAAAATGGAGATTTTATCGAGCGTTTCTATTTTTCAGTATAATTCCCAAGAAGCATGACAATAATTGTCAAAATACAAAATCATAATATCTCTCTGATAGTAAGTGTATTTTTTAGGATTTGTAACTCTCTATGCAAGGGTGTTTCTGCAATTACTCAATAGAATTCATGCAAATAAATTCATTTAATGGATGATAATTTAAACAATAGTAAACACTTAAATGGGTGTGGAATTCTGGGTACATTGTGGTTTTGGCAAAAAGTGGGTGGCGCTGTGTGAGGAATCTCTCCAACCTCTCCAACATCCAACTAAGCTTTCGCAGACTCCAGAATTTCTCAATTGTGACCCGTTCTGACAAAACGAGGAACAAGTCAAAATTTTGACATGTCATGATTTGAATAAAATTGTAAGTACTAGACAATAAGCGTTAAAATGATACCAAAATTATATAAATAGCATATTAATTTTGTAAATATAATACCCTGATATTTTGGCCAAATTGCTATTCTGAGTAATGGGCAGATTAGTTTCCTGCATAGGCCTACAGGATTGGATAGGGATTATCATAGTTCAACGGTTAATTATTGATTAAATAAACCTCTTTTTAAGGTGGCTGTGTACTCTCAGACATGCATGTAGTAAAAGTGCAATAACTTTGTAATTATTCGCGCAAAACATATAAAAGTATACATTTTTATGAAGGCAAGACATCAATAAATCTTAATATAAATACAGATTTGGGGTAAAAACAACATTTTTGAAGAAAATCACAAAAAGTGAGTATTTGTCTATTTTATTATGGTGCGTCAAAAGAAATATACACTCTTTCCAAAATATTTTATTTTGTTTTTAGCTCAATCTTGAGGCTCCATTCCAAAAACGGTTTTTTTTTATTTTTTGATATTGGCCTTATTTTTTGAGATATTGACCATAAATTATAAGGCATCAAAATGAACTTTTAAAATTCAAAAACGCCTATTTGCACAAAATGATGCCCAAAATCGGAAATAGACCAAAATATAAAAAATGAGAAAACCGTTTCTTGAGTCGATCATGCTTTTTACGATGATCATATTTGCTTACCTATAGATGCTGTATTTATTGAGTTATCGTGTACCTAAATCGTCATTTTACCGAGAAAATGAACATTGAAATAATGGCCGTTGAAGTTTAAAGTGGTCACATTTTGCACTTTCATCGAATCTCACAGGAGAATGCGACAGTTTTCGTTTTTGTAACTTATATTACGTGAACATCGGGTAAATCCACAGCCCCTTGAGAAGTTTGAGCGAAATCCATTCATAACTTGATATTTAAATCGGGGAAAGAACTTGAAAAAACCCACATTTTATCAGCTAAAACGGAGCCATTTGACCACTAGGTTTTTGTGAAATCAGTGCTTCCGTGGTGTTTCCATAAGATGCGCCGCGCATGCAGATAAGCGTCGCGTATGCGTCGCGTATTTGTGCGTTAACAAATTGCGCGATACGCAACGCGATGAGTTGTTGCGCGCGTGTACCTTGCTGGTACAACAAAGATTTTATTTCCTTTTCAATTTCAAACACGAGTGGAATAGTGAAATAAAATCCTTAAAATATTGCAGTTGGAGTTTACAAATCTGGATTTTCATTCCTTGTATTTATAAAAAACATAACAAGGTACAAACATATCATAAAAACTCAATTTTGAGAAAGAAACAATGGCTAGAGTACACAGCCGCGTTAATAAGTACAGTCAAATACCATGAAATTAATTCCAAAATTTGATTTTTTTTTATGGGAATGTCATCTTTAAAGGCCTAAACTCAAAAACATGCATGCCTGGCGACTTGTTGCGGGTTTTGTTGAAGCTGGTCACAATTATTCTAGGCCTAGTTATACTGCTCCTCCTTGATAAAAGGAAACAACTGACATTTTAGCGAAATTTGAGTTTTTACCTTTTAGGTTGTTTTAGTGATGTCCTTGAAGCAAATGACCAGGCGGCGGATGACATGATCGAGCCGGCAACTCGTGAAACCGCCCGGCCGTATGGCATTTTCCATATACTCGGTTAGTTTTGTGGGGTTCATTATCGAACCCCAACGGTTTTAGCTTGTATTTATATTATTTATCAACATAGGCCTATTTGTTTGTGATATTTCAAGCGTTTTAAAATTTCAAAATAATCCCATTCAATTACACGGTTGACGATGAAAATTTACTGAATTTAGGGACTGCACGTCATACACCACCTGCAAATGACTAGGCCTATAACATGATTAATATGTCACCCACAGAAACAAAAGGGTCATCTTGTACAAGTCTAATGGCGAATAGTCACCGCTTGAATATCGACTTCCTACACGTCCTGGCAGCCTCAGAAGAGAACAGGAATCAATTTATCATTATAAAAATGGCAATTTTTTTTTAAATCTCCATTTCTTCTGTGATTACCACCACGCCTATTTGGGCAGGATTGGACCCGCGCTCCCACTGAAACCCTCTTGACCCAGACATGTATTTGAATCGATTAAGGCTTAAAGCCATATTAGGCCTATAACATTTCTTTAAAAATAGTATTAGTATTAATTTTCAATAAAATATTAGCATTTACTGTCAGATATGTCCCCTTTTAATTTTGAGCCGAACAAGTGAGGTAAAGCAAAGAAAATCGGAATTTACAACTATAGCGCCAATGCATGTCTAGACTGTCCCACAGTCTCGGTTCGGTCCGGCCTGGATAATGGACCGATACATAATTACATAATAGCCTATCAAAATATGCCATAGTCCTTCACCCCCCCCACCCCACCCGATTCTAAATACACAGCGACCAAAACCACTTCCCAGCGCCCAAAGCCAATTTCTCTTTCTACAAAATTGATGCCACTACACTATCACACCTCCTACATTGACATGATGCAGTCATGTCTACAGTAGAATTCATCTCGACCTTTGCAGGACTTAACCCCATTAAAAGCTATTAAACCAAGATAACACTCATTGAAACAGCTCAACTGATTAAATCGGATCTGTTTTCATGTGCGATATCGCAATAAAGCTGGTATTATAGCTTCAGTTGCAGGGTAACCGATTATAAAGGAAACGAAAGGAAACAATGGTATGTGTAGCTTTGTTCACGAAATGAGACAATTGCCTGCTTTTTGTAAACCAGCATTCTTGAAAATGAGCAACATAATGATTGTTGACTTAACACGGTTTTGAAATAATTTCTTCATATTTTTGGTGTTATCTGTCGTTTACATATCCTTCCTAAAACACCAAAGTACGAATATTTCCAAACATCTAAATTAGCTAAAAATTTAGGACATGTTACAAAACTATATTGTCTAGAATTTTAGAAGAGTACTTTTAATATTGGCCGGTTATTTTTCACACAGCGACGTTAACTAGGCAATGTACTATTACCTATAACATGAACTAAAACACCAAAGTACGAATATTTCCAAACATCTAAATTAGCTAAAAATTTAGGACATGTTAAAAACTATATTTTCTAGAACTTTAGAAGAGTACTTTTAATATTGGCCGGTTATTTTTCACACAGCGACGTTAACTAGTCATATCCCCATACTTTTAACGTAGGGCTATTTGTAGAGGTCACGCGTCAATGGGAAAGAGCACTGTGTATATTGTGTATAGGAAAACGGACAGTAACTGCAGTATGAATGCTAAAATTCAGTGACCGCTCCCGGTTGATTTTTAATGCTATGTAATCTACATTACCAGTCGTTCTCCATGGACCCGAGGGAGGGTCTAATGCATGTCACGCCGGCGGTTGTAATATGGTACGACCCTCTGGCGTGTGTGTGTGTGTCCCGCACGCCGTGTATACGTAGGGGTGTGTTGACATCGCATACGCGTTCGACTAATATTTCGATCGTAATAATAAAACGCTGATTCAGGCGGTTTATTCAAAATCTCGGATTTTGACAAAACTACAGCACCTAAAGTCTTGATTTTTGCAGAGAATCTTTGTTTACTAAAGTAGGGGAAGGTGGGGCATAACGGACCCCCGGGGCAAAACGGAACCACCTGGAAAAATAGGCCTTGGCAATACTGCCGTCTATGCAAATTATATTGAGGAACACAAGTATGGCTACGAGGATTTACAACAAAAATTTTATCTGAAACAATCCACTGACATTCGAGCAAGATCGAGTCAAAAAATTACTACCCGTCTGGTGTAAGATATGTAGATGTTTAAGGGATCTAAAATGAGCGTTTATTGCGTTTCGACAGTATTTTTTGTGCGACATGAGAGCACCTCAGACCTATCGAATTGCATTCTGAATACGAAGCATGTCTTTCTGATATCAAATAATTTTCATTTTTGAAAATCACAATATAATATAAATTTTATGACAAATTATAAAAATTTGATATTTTTCAAATTGTTGATATATAACAGTCCTCGAAGTGAATTATATAAATCTAATGATATATTCTTAAAGTGTATGTAGCAGGGAGGAAAAGCCGACGGTCAATTGAAAATTTTGACCTTTCATGTTGAAGATATGGATTTTTTCCCCAAAAGACCTAATTTTTTTGGTGTTTTGGGAAAAAATCCATATCTTCAATACAAAAGGTCAAAATTTTCAATTGATCGTCGGCTTTTCATCCCACCTACATACACTTTAAGTATAAATCATCAGATTTATAAAGTTCACTTCAGGTACTGTTAAATATCAAAAATATCAATTTTTAATGATTTGCCATAAAATGTGTATTATATTGCGAATTTCAAAAATCAAAATTATTTGATATCAGAATGACATTCTTCGTATTCAGAATGCAATTCGATATGTCTGATGTGCTCTAATGTCCCAAAATAAATACCGTCCAAACGTTCATACCCCAGCCCTTAATGCGCTGAAATTTTACTTCATTAATATCGGATTCCCAAATAATTGTGTATATTGTAAACACGAAGGTACTAGCCATGAGCTGTATTAAGTGCATGGCCTATATGCTACGATGTATTATGCATGCAACCAATTTCTAAAAAATCGGGTATGGGGCAAAACGGAACCCTAGGTGCGGGGCATAACGGAACAGGGTTCCGTTTTGCCCCGGGCGTTTTGTCCCACAGATGGGTTCCGTTTTGCCCCAATTGGACATAACTTGTCTTCACTCAAGGAAATGTAGGCGTTATCTAGGGGCCTACTCGAACATGGTAAACACTTCGCTGAAACATAGACATATAACTAGACCTACAGATAGAATTAATGATTAAAAGTTAACCACTTACTCCACAGAGATGGTAGGCCTACTGAATATTTCTTTCTAATCAAATATTGGTCATACATATTATAGGCCTACTAGGCCTATAAGAAAATAACCACTCACTCCACAGAGATGGTAGGCCCACTTAATATTGTAACTGAATATAGGCCTACATATAACTAGGAATAGGGCCTACCGATGGAACAACTAATATAAGTTTGCACCCAGGGTGCCGTTTTGCCCCATAGGGGGGTTCCGTTTTGCCCCGATAGTGGGGCAAAACGGATTTTTTGTTGTTGAAAATATTTCTTCATTTTTATAAAAAATTGTAAGATTCAAGTCATATTGGTTAATGGTATATTACAGGTAAATACAAACTTCGACTGAATATATAATTTTTACAGTCATATTACTTATGGTGACGTCACAGAGCATCCTCAAAGTTAAGTGTTCCGTTATGCCCCACCTTCCCCTACATTACAATCGTGTAAAAACCTGAATTTAAAATTTTTTTGAGGGCGTTCTCCTCAGCAAATGTTATATGGCTTTAACTTCTGTGTGGCGGTTCAAAACTCTCACTAAGATCCGATATCTGCCCAGTGTTATCACCCAATGCCCCGGTCCAAACGGTGTGTCCCAAATCACGGTCCCAATGACCTCATATCTTCATTTTGCTCTCACAGAGATCATCATCCTATTGTGCCAAAAACCATGCTCTCAGTGATGAACCCATAAAGCTCCATAATCAGGCTCTCATGGTCAGTGGCGTAGCCAGGGGGGGGGGGGCTACTGCCCCCTGTGAAAATTCTTGCCCCCCCCCCTGTGGGATGGTGCCACCGCCCCGACATTAAGACTTTTTTGTGTTTCTGATCAAATTTACATTAGGGCCTATATTTTGCCATTTTAACCTAAAAAGTGCCAATTTTTGCGCGCTTCGCGCGAATTTATTCACTTTCTGTACCATATTTCACCAGTTTAGCTTCAATATGGCAAATTTGTTCGCGCGCTTTGCGCGCATTTGTAACATTAACTGATTTTGTCGCCAAAAGGTGCCCCCTTAAAATTTGTCTTGCCCCCCTTTGCCCCCCCCCTCTGAAAAAGTGCTTGCTATACTCCACTGCTCATGGTTCCATATTAAAGCACATATCACTAACGACTTGTTTTTACATGACAAGCAATGATATTTGAGACCAATTTCGTTGAAATCGGAGCATTGTTAATTTTCGGCCCCTGTTTGGCCCAAATAACTGACCGCCCCCAAGATTTGACCTTTTTGCTTATAACTCAAGAACGGTACTGTTGCAGGTAGGTCAAACTATACTTTTTTTCTGAATCCTTGCAATGAGAGGAATAATGTGATGTGCTTGTTAACCAGATTTGAGCAACTTTGAAATTTGACCACTGTGTTGACCTTTAACCTTAAATATGTGCCGGGAATCATTTTTGAATGTGTTGGCATAAATAGATATATAGAAGGAAGCTAAAAAGTTGATTTGGTAGAGTCCGGGGGTCATAAATTCCCGTATATAGGCCTACCTGACTAATACAGTGTTTTAACACTATGATGCTCGTTCTTTAAATCATTAAAGAACGAATATGATTATTTTATAATACCCCGCGGGGGGCACTCCCACTTTGGAGGTAACATGCGCGTAGGCCTATGTATTATAAGGGCTAGAAAATGCCCTCTTTTTCAGTGCCGCTGTCACCCAAAGACCCCCCATATATAGCTCCCTATTGAACACATGCTCTGTAAGTTGTAAACGTACAGCAATTTTCATTTATGATTTCGTTACCTATTTTGAAAAAAAAAAATATTTGAAGCCATTTAGAACTAAAAATTCAATGCTTAAGGTTTCTGTGCCTCTGTTTCGGCTCTCATCCAAAGATTCCATTTAATAAAAGATCATGTTCTCACCCAAAGACCTCAGTATTTTACATTTTGCTCTCACCGAATGCCAAAAATCATGCTCTCACCGTCCCAATGACCCCATATTTTTCAGTTAAATTTTGCTCTCACCGAAAGCCCCTTAAAAGGCAGCTGTGATGTACTCTAGACATTGTTTCTTTCGCAAAATTGAGTTTTTTTGATATGTTTGTACTTTGTTACCGTATGTTTTTTATAAAGACAAGGCCAAGGAATGAAAATCCAGATTTGTAAACTCCAACTGCAATATTTTAAGGATTTTATTTCACTATTCCACTCGTCATGATGCAGTCATGTCTACAGTAGAATTCATCTCGACCTTTGCAGGACTTAACCCCATTAAGGTGGTACGAAAGGCAAAATCAAGTTGCTCTGATTGAGATTAAAATAGACTTGTTGCAGAGAGATATGCAAAATAATCTTAATTCCAAAATTTGAGCCAAATCGGACAAACGGTTTTTGAGATATTGCTGTTGAAAGATTCTTTGTATTCTATTGTTTTTGCCAATATATTGATGAAGTTAATGAGGAAAATTGGCAAAATGTGCTCATTAACATTAATTTTTGCCAATATTTTCCCAATATTTTATGAATAAACCTTCATACTACTTTTACCTTTAAGAATTTTGACCTGAAACTTTGCCAATGTGTCTCTATGACCTAAACATTTAATTTGCATATTTGCATAATTAATTAATTCCCGCCCATCTAATTTGCATATTTGCATAATTAATTAGCTTGAAGTATAATGCTAATTAATTATGCAAATATGCAAATTAGACGGGCGGGAAAATCACATGTTAATGTTTTAGGCCATAGAAACACATTGGCAAAGTTTCATGTCAAAATCATATAAAATAAAAGTAGTATGAAGGTTTATTCATAAGATATTGGTATAATATTGGCAAACATGAATATTCATGAGCACATTATTCCAATTTTCCTCATTAACTTCATCAATATATTGGCAAAAACAATAGAATAGAAAGAAACTAAAAACATATATAGGCCTATCTTGACAACCGTATGTCCGATTTTCTTCAAACAAAAACTATTTTGCTCAGTGTATTTAGCTTAACTTATTCAATCTATTCAAATGGTTCTAAATTCAGTTTCTGTTTTCCAGAAACATCGTTTCGAACCCCCTTAAAAGCTATTAAACCAAGATAACACTCATTGAAACAGCTCAACTGATTAAATCGGATCTTCACTGGTTGTGCACAAGTGTCTGTTTTCATGTGCGATATCGCAATAAAGCTGGTATTATAGCTTCAGTTGACGGTAACCGATTATAAAGGAAACGAAAGGAAACAATGGTATGTGTACCTTTGTTCACGAAATGAGACAATTGCCTGCTTTTGTAAACCAGCATTCTTGAAAATGAGCAACATAATGATTGTTTTTTTAACTCGGTTTGGAGATAATTTCTGCGTATTTTTGGTGTTATCTGCCGGTCACACATCCGACCTAAAACACAAAAGTGCGACCCTCTCCAAACACCTAAATTAGCTAAAAATTTAGGACATGTTACAAAACTATATTGTCTAGAATTTTAGAAGAGTACTTTTAATATTGGCCGGTTATTTTTCACACAGCGACGTTAACTAGGCAATGTACTATTACCTATAACATTAACTAAAACACCAAAGTACGAATATTTCCAAACATCTAAATTAGCTAAAAATTTAGGACATGTTAAAAACTATATTTTCTAGAACTTTAGAAGAGTACTTTTAATATTGGCCGGTTATTTTTCACACAGCGACGTTAACTAGTCATATCTCCATACTTTTAACGTAGGGCTATTTGTAGAGGTCACGCGTCAATGGGAAAGAGCACTGTGTATTGTGTATAGGAAAACGGACAGTAACTGCAGTATGTGTTTGAAATTGAAAAGGAAAGAAAATCTTTGTACCATCAGCAGTGTACACGCGTGCAACAACGCATCAGGAAAACCGTGCGGAAACGCTTAAATATGCAAATTTTCCTCGCTGCGCTCACAACATGTAGGCCTATATATAGACAATTTAATGTTTGCAAAATTATTGGGATCCCAAAAATTTGGCATGTGCAAGGGGAGGGGCAAAGATATTTTGGCAAGCCGAGATGGGGACAAACGATTTTTGGCGGGCCGAGAGGGGGGGGGGCACAAGCGATTTTTGGCGAGCCGTTTGGACATTTTACCCCCCCCCCATAATTATTGCACAGCCCCTTATATAGCCGGTACGTTAAGGCCCTTTCCAGCAATAAGCTCATAGTTCAGTAATAATGCCGTACTATTGCACAAATTGCTGACGGTAGGGACTTGGCCGGGGGTTTCTTCTCATCTTCTCTGGGGGGATGAATGTTGCTTATCCAATCCTGGTTATCCTGCGCCTTTCTCAAAATAGCCCTTTCCTCTCGGGAATGTGATCAATCAGACTAATTTCAAATTGCCGTAAGTGACGTATAAAGAGAACTTTATCACACAACGCCCCCAAACAAGTTGCCGGCTCTATCATGCCACTCGCCGCCTGGTATGAAGCAGAAAATAAATAGCGCCACCACTTTCTTTTAAAAGGTCATTGCCCTTGGCAAGAAAAATATCTGGGTGGTTTCCGAATTCCTGAAAGCCGGGGAAAAAAGGAGTTGCTATTTTATCCGCCCAAAGTATGAGCACAACTTCATCGCGTCATTGTGACATCAGAGTGTGCATTTAATATGCAAAAATCGCACTCAATTCTTGGGAAAAGTAAAGTCAATCAATCACTGAGACTAGTCTCAGATCAATCATGCACAGATTGGCTGGAAAACTTTGGAAATTTATACATGTATAAGCGGTGTATAAGATAAAACAACATTATGCAGGATGAATTGAATAAAATGGTTCGCGGATCACAAAAGAAAACCAAAAGAGCAATAAAAAAAAAGGACATAAGGCTCTTCACGATTGATTTTGAGTTTACTGTCGGTTGGTGTTGAGTCCTGTTGACCCGCACCCAAAATTGAGAATTGCCAAGTATTTAATTATTTGAATAAATTGCCCAATATTCTGCCGATGTGGATGGTCCATCATGTTGACTGTCACTGTGAGTTTCTGGCCAAACCTAATTTGTTTTGGTCATTTTAGCCCCGAAAATTCATTCGCACACTTCTCGCGCATTTGTAAACCTAGTACCATAAACTTATTTTGTCCCCTAACGGTGCTGGATTCACTATGAATTGAAATTTTCCAACCTCATCCACCTTACTGTCAAAATGAAATCTACGCCTAATAGGTTATGATAAGTTCACATTCGCGCGCATGAAAACTTTTTAAAGGAGGGCAAAGGAGACCCATGTCTATTGGATGAATGCTGGACGGTTCGCACCCTTTCAATTTCGGACCCGTGCACTTTCGCCCCCTTTCTATTTCGCACCCGTGCACTTTCGCCCCCTTTTTATACCGCGGGTATTGTGCTGCTGTTGATTGATGAACGATCGATTGCTTGAACTCCCGGCGGTACGGCGTAGTATGTTTATAGTGCTGGGGCCGTCGGGCATGCACTTATTAAGTCATGATAAACCCGGGAAGGAAGGAAAGAAAGGATATTTTATAACAAAATAGAGGAACGATTTTTTTTTTCTCAGTATATATTACAGGCCAGATATTTTAGCAGCAGGCTTACCCAAAATAATGAAATAATTAGAATTCAATGATAAAAATAGTAATAATAATAAATAGTAATAATAATAATAAATTTATATTTAATTATTAATTATAATATGTATAAAAACAGTGAAAATTTGTTCCAACTGACGACCAAAGGATGGATCCAAAAGGATACAAGTGTCAACAAGCAATGGATAAAATTAAAAACAATGAAAGTATGACACAACATCCAATGGGGTGTAACACAAAACATATAAACAAAGTTAATTTAATAATATAATATGATGATAATAATAATAATATGATAATAATAATAATAACAATGTTAATAATATAAACAAAGTTTATTTAATAATATAATATAATGATAATAATATGATAATAATAATAATAAGAAGAAGAATAACAATGATATGAGGATGAATGCAGATTATTTTATCATATTCATTTATTATAAATTTTTGTCTCTTAGTGAAATATTGTATTAGTCTATGTACATTTTTGCATTATAATTATCTTTTAACAAACTTTTATATTTTATATTTTAGTAATGTTTTAATATCCACACGGACATGTGGAAGATCAATATTGTATTGAACATGTTTTACCGTGTATAAATAAAGTTATTATTATTATTATTATTATTATTATTATTATTATTATTATTATTATTATTATTATTATCATTATTATTATCCCATCAATTTTCTCAAAAAAATTGAGATTTTTATACCACTGGAAACCTCTGGCTACATAATGTTTATGTCCAAAAAATAATTCTTGCAGATTTAATTCGTCTAGCAAAAATATCTTCAATTTTGAATTACGTTCTGGTGTTACAACAGTGGCTATGGAGCAGTGTAATACACATAGTCATGCATAACTCGCATAATGCAAAATCGGAATCAACTGACATTTTGGGAATAAGATTTTTTTCAAGCATATCTACCATGTCTACTAAAAAATGTCATAAAAAGATGATACTAGGATCACGAAATACTCCTTTAAGATAGATGTCATAGCCTGATCATGCAAACGAAAAAAGAAAGAAAGGAAATAAAGAAAGAAAGGGAAAGAAAAAACGAAATCCAAAGAAATTAAGATGAACTGATCAAATCTAATTGATAGAAATAAATTGATTGTTTAAAACTGTTTATTATGTGCAGCAACATCCAAAAACAAAACAGGGTTCAAAAGACAAAGCAGCTTTCTTGATTAAAAAAAAAAAAAAAAAAGGCACTATAAAAACGAAAAAAAAAGGAAAAAGAAAAGAAAAATAAAGAAAGAAATTCATCTCCTAGCTTTACACGATCTTTATTATCTAAGAAATAGATGCTATATTACATTATTGACATCTTCGAGTTCAAACATCCCGCCTTAAAATTGTCGGCATATTTAGCAGATTAAGATATAAGATGTGCCGTGGTGTTAATAAAGCATCGTCATAATGAGTCCGTGATTGACAGGCCAGTAAACAAAATGAATCATGAACACATAAATGTCAATCATTTACAATGCAGAATTGGATAGCATTTTTCCACAAATTTGTTTATTTACTTTATGTTATTTATTAAAACCATATTTATACAGGGCTACCTTTCAGATAAATCTGCTATTACAGGGGCTCTGTGTCATAAAAACAATATACATAACAATTTGTAGAATTATACATAAGACCTATATATGTAAGACTTTTTTAAAAACATACAAATGCATAAACATCAAAAAATCATACATCAAATATATTAAAATTCATTAAAAGTATTTACATTTCTTTGTTTTATACAATTTACGTAACACTTGTAGAAATATATATTAAATTAATTAAGAACACAGACAAAATACATCATTCATTAAAAGACATAAAAGTTAAAACATTTGGTTCATTATTTACATTTCTCATTAAAACGAACAGAAAACTTTCCTGATTAATAATATTTTACGATCGTACGTCAAGAGGCATATGGCACTTTTGCGTGTCTGTTTACGGTACCCTACCATTGATTTGACCCACACCATACCCGGCGCTTTCGCGTAAGTCATTCATTACATAATGGGTTGAAGGAGTCACACCGGGAGTCACACTTGATACAATCACGCGGCCGCGTGGCCCGGAGACTTTTCAAGCAATCGATCCGGTACGGGTGTGTTCTGGGACGAATATATGCGTGCTACTGCCTAGTCACCGTAGGCTACCATTGCATTGATTGAACCCATGTCACGCCCGGCGCTTTCGCGTACTAGTGGCAGCTAATACTCGCGGTGAAGAAAGGTGGTGAAAGGCGGCACAGCATTATCGCAAAGCTGCTGCAGGCATTTGTTTTGCTTGTGCGCATTTGTCTTTGAGAAATTTGCTAAAATTTTTTTTCCATTAGTGTCATGTCAAAGAAGATCAATTCGGCAACATAAAGATGGGATAAAATTATAAATTATAAGCCATCATATTTTTGGCCATATCAATATTAGGCCCTATAAATTTTATACTTTATAGGCCATAAATAATTGAATACTAAATTATACAGCCTATTATAAAGTACTAATAAGGTAACATAATTCTAACAACAATAATATAATAATAATTAATATAATAATAATAATAATAATAATATAATAAAAATAATTAATAGGCTTAAAATAAAATAAAATAAAATAGGCCTAAGTAAAGCAAAATAACAAATCAAAAACATAATGAATACCAATCTTTAGTCGAAGCACATTTAATATATCGTAATAATATAGGCCTATTAAATTCAATCGAACCGGAGAGTCCATCAACATACTATTTGCTATTGTACACGCTGGACCCAGTACCGGTACTGCAAACACAGACAATCAACACTCAAAAGTCAACCAATACTATACACATACAACACCCCACTGTACCGCCGGGAGTTGAAGCGATCGATCGTGCATCATCAATCAACAGCAGCACATTACCCGCGGTTTAAAAGGGGGGCGAAAGTGCACGGGTGCGAAATTGAAAGGGGGCGAAAGTGCACGGGTCCGAAATTGAAAGGGTGCGAACCGTCCTGTTTCCTATTGGAATGATTACTATTTGGTGAAAATCTGAGTAGTGAATAACCATGATAACTCACCGAACAAATGCGTGGCACTTTAGGCCTAACCAGGATTCATCATTTTATTTGGGGGCTGATTTTGAAAAAGTGGACTGGTGGGAGGGTGGATTTTGAAAAAGTGGACTTTTTTCAAAATTTGGACCTTTTTTTTGTTTACCACTAGGCATCCCGTTTTTCAACCCCTCGCCCACTAGATTAATATGGTGCACTATTACAAGTTCGGAGGAACAAAGCCCGGAAAGTGACATATAAAAGATCATTTTTTTTATCTCAAGATAATTCAATACCGGTATTATAGGCCTAGGCCTACCTCGAGACTTCACGCGGCGGGCTCCTTACAAACAGTGGCGGCGCTACGGCATCCCCCCCCAGTTGAGGCAAAACCCTCCAAATTACGTAAATTCAGGTTTCGCTTTTTGCGGCAATTTTCAAAGTGCACAAGTGTCGATTTTGCCCCTTGAGAAATGCACTTTTCCCCAAATGCCTCCCCCGAATCGATCAGTGGTGCCGCCCCCACTGCTTAGGCCTACAAATTCGCCCGAAGCGCGAGAAAATTTATTTCCTTAAACTGTAACAATTTTTCTACCATGGCATCATTTCTGAAGTGGAGCAATTTGTTTTCGGTCTTTTGATGAAGCAATTTTTTTTATTCTTTTGCTAAGATGGTAAGAATAGGCCTACTCGCCAGAATACTTTGGCAATACAATTTTCCCTTAAAAAACTACCCAGTCTGCCAGTGGGGGCAAGGGGGCAAGACAAATGGGGGGCACCTTTTGGCGACAAAATCAGCTAATGTTACCAATGCGCGCGAATCGCGAGTAAATATTTGCCATATTGAAGCTAAACTGGTGAAATATGGTACGCGCAAAAATTGGCACTTTTTAGGTTAAAATGGCAAAATATAATGTAAATTTGGTCAGAAACACAAAAAGTCTTAAATGTCGGGGGGGCCACCACCCCACCGGGGGGCAAGATTCTTCACAGGGGGGAAGCCTTGCCCCCCCCCCCCCCTTGGCTACGCCACTGCAGCCGACAGCCGCCATGATAAGACCCGTTAGGGACGCACCATTAGATATTAGCGGGGGGGAGTTTTTGAAAAAAATAATTTTGCCTCACTGATGAGTAAAAAAAAAAAAATTTGCCTCACTCATGAGCAAAAAAAATTCCCCTACCCAGCTCTGTATAAAGGTACATTAAAATTGAAAAAAAAAATTGCCTCCAAAGGCAGCGATTTTTTTCTTCTGCCTGACCCAAACTCCCTCTGTGCTCAGAGAGGGTAGGTCATGGTTTTACACAGCAACTTTATTGAATGTCACATGTGCCCTTGTACCGATCACATGTACCCATGGACCTACCACATGTTTCCTCACCTAAGTGTCCAGCATGGTGATCACATGACTGGACTATAATAAACCAATCATGTATTCATACCATTTTCTGGCAGAGCAGAGCCCCGAGCAGAGCTATATTGGAGATTACCTGAGCAGATATGCAGATATGATAATTAATAAAACAAAGAATACTTATTATTTAGTATTACTAGTATTTACATGTACATGTATAAAGATTGACCGCGGCATGACCATAGCCGGGGGACCATAGACGGGCCATAGACGGGGCCATAGACTGGTTACACCGTCCTGTCAACATGGTCAAGCTCTGTCAGACAGATAAAGGACTCATCGAGAGGTGAAGCTGAGCTGATTTTTATAAACTTCTAGTTTTCTCTTCATGCCAACATGCTTTGCTTGAGCATTTATCTTGAGCCTGGTCACATCAGGACCCAAGTGTGTGCTCACCACGACCGACATTGGTATGGTGTTGCTAATGTTGTCATTTGGGTGTATTTTGATCCGATGATTGGGCGCAAATCCAGAAATGGAGTGGATTTATCAAAGAAAAACCGGGAACCGCGGGAATCGGTCTGAGTGCCAAAACATCACACATGTCACAACGACGGCGAACGGATTCTGCATGTCGGAAAATAAACAACTCAGCTGACCCAAATTAATGGTCGTATGACCGTACACTGACCAATTTGGGCTTTGGTCACCTCCGCCTAATTCCGTCTTATTTTTGAAGAATTTAGGTGAGTTTAATTTCATTCCTTGTAACTTTCATGCTTTGTCATGTTGTTGAAATCATAACCATGAATCACATAAAATAAAGATAAACACAGAAACGTGCATATATCTGGTTCCATACAGCAATACGCAGTATTGCTGTCTGGTAAGCAGGTACGAATTGAGACGTTGTGAATTGAGACGTCGGAGCCGGTCAAACACAGAGGACTAGCCTACATCCCGTATCCTACTATCACTCAAACAAGCAAATCTCTTCACGAATTCACTCACCTTGCGATCCTACATCATCAGTTGAAACAAACATCTAAGTTTCCAAAAACAACTTTGTCATTCCTCAAAACTACAAGTAACTTCATTAATAAAAAATTGAAATCATACTATTACCCGTTATTGAAAATTTTGTTCGATTTATGTGAACCAAAAGAACGCACGAGTCGAGTTCAGTTTACCAAAATGGTAGCTCCTGCCTCCTGGTCACCTCAGATATGACGTCAGTATCAAGCTGCTTATTAAACGGTGGATCGGATTGGTTGAAATCAACGCCACGCTTTTTGACCTTACAGGGGTCAGAGATATGCATATTCATGTATGAAAACAGCGATCGCGGATATAGTATCATCACCGAGAACTGAGAATTGCGACATTTTCGATGTTTGTACCGGGAATTTCAGACACGGAGACTCAGCGGAGATTTGAAAAATTCGTCCAAAGGTAACCAAAGGGTTGGGGATCGCATTTTAACTATCACTAAATGTTTCGGAATTGAGGTCGGCTAAAAAGTAGACAGTTTCGGGGACTGTAATTGGTGTAGATGTCACATTTTGAACAGTGAGCGATAAGTGACCAATTTCATGCTCAGCACAAGTGACTATCTTTACACAGGGTAAACGTGCACGCATTGCCAGCCAGTGCATTGCATCATTCAGTTTCATTTTATTTTGCACTTGCAAGCATTGCAAGTGCAATCTGGCGATGTTGCATGCATGTTGTTTGTTTATGTTTACTTATGATAAAGTTAAGCTTTACAGTTTCTGTCAGAAAACAATGCGAATGGTGGTTGTTTACATTTTGAGTGCATCGTGCATCTGCGAGACTGCGTGCAAAGCGTAAACACAGAAGTGGGTTTTCTGCAGATATCCATGATATCTGGAGCTTGATATCACTGGATATTGGCTAATTCTAGTACTTTTGCAACGCAAACTTAAAAAACCGGGCAAACAGACATTTATCGGTATGACATTTTCGTATTGGTGCTGCCCTGTGCAGAGCTACTATGCCTACTACGGTATGGGTTCCCTGTATACATGTATTTTAATTCAGCTCAGATAATCATGCAAAACAAAACAAGGTGATTGGCTGAATATGCATCAATTTCAGTGTTGGTCCGGTTGGCAAAGAGTGGCACTCTTCTTGGGAACACAAAGCTCTGTGTACGTCGTTCAATAACAGGTGCCCAGCTCGCATTGATCATTTTGAGCAACACTCCAAGTCCAACAGCAAGGGACTACAGTTTTTACATTTTAGAGTGTGCAGAGCATAAACACGGAAGTGGGGTTCTGATTAGCAGATTCAATCAATCGTTTGACAATTGTAAACAACAGACCGTCCAATAATCTGATTGGCCGATTACACGGCAAAATGTTGGTCGACGCAGTTCGGCGCTCTTGAAGGGAATACAAAGGCAAGCTCCGCATCTAGGTCGCTCATTAACAGGGCGCTTGTGTCAATCTGAGCAAGGGACCGGACCGGGACTGCCGTCCTTCTCATTGTAGGACTGCTGTTTCTTGTTTGGCGATCTTTCCTTTTCCAACCTACCCAAGCTACATATTCATAAGGTTAACTTAAAATTACAAATTAATCAAGGGTGAGGGGCAATAAACATGTTTTTATTTGTATTGTATTTTACTTGGACTAATTATCATTTTATTTTTATTCAAGTTTTTCATTTGAATGTTTCGACTATTATGTTTAAAACTTAAATGTTATCAATATGTTGATAAACATCTGGAAGATACACATGTACTCTGATTGAAGCCAGACGTTTTTCGGGTACGGTACTTTGACCCATGAATTTTGACCCGGGTAGGCCAAGGACGGGCAGGAACTCGGGTACTCGGGAATTGGTGAGAGCCTTATTGTACATGTAGGCCTGTGTATTCTGAAAGAGTTAATTGAGCGACCGAGAAGGCGAGAAGACAGGCGAATATGAAAAAAAGCAACCAAGATTTAGGTCAACGAAACACTTGTAGGACTGGATGAATAATGGTAGAGAACATTCACAAAGAACAGTGAGCAAAAGGATCATTCTTCGATACAACTATTACTTATAGGCCTGCCATATTTTACACTACAAACTATAGGACCAGGAGCCATCTTTGGGGCCAGTAAGCTCATTTTAACTCCTGGTTTTAGGCTTGTATGGCACACATGTTTAGAATATATCCTAAATTACTGTCTGCCAATTCCAAGCTGAGCCATCATCATGTCGTCTCAAACCCCTCCAGAAGATCCCCCCAAAAGACATTGAAATCACTGATTTTCAATCAAAACAAGCCAAAAGAAGCGATGTCTGGGATCATTGCGGTTTCCTGAAAGAGGGTGGAGTCGTAAATAAAATGGTAAAGTCTGTTGCATGTGTCAATATATCGATATGTTGCATAATTTGCTTCCGATATCGACTTCAAAAAACTGTATCAGGCCTAACAACTAGGCCTACTGGCATGTACAAGTCTCTTAGAAATTAAAACACAAATTATTGAATAAGACATGCTTGAAGTTGTACAGAGCAGAGTGACAAAAATAGTAGTTCTTGTTTAAAAGGGCATTTCGTGATCCACAGCATCATCCCCCACTTTTCTAAAAATAAGTTGAGATTTTTATATCACTGGAAACCTCTGGCTACATAATGTTTATACAAAAAATTTCTTGCAGAATAATTCGTTTAGTAAAGATATTGTGAAATTTGAATTTCGTTCTGGTATACCCCGGGGGTATACCAGAACGAAATTACAAAACATTGTCTATGGAGCAGTGTAATACACATAATCATGCATAACTCGCATAAAATCAGAATCAACTGAAATTTTGGGAATAAGCTTTTTTGTGGATATCTACTGAAAAATGTCATAAAAAGAGGATGCTAGCTAGGATCACAAAATACTCCTTTTAATACCAGAACTGAAATCTAAGCCATGAAAGAGTATGTGCAGGGCAGGAGCTGAGTCTTATATTATGACACTGGAATTGGTAGACTGGAACAGCCAACCGCAACTAAAGACTTTGACAAGACAACACCCCCCCTCCTCTAGATTGTCTAGATAATGTCTTTTTTTGGTCCAAGTTTAGGTGAATTTTCACAATACATTACATTTATACAGGGACAATGTGTGTACCACAGTCATACGTGTACATTTACATGTGTTACAATGAAATTCTTGGTTGTCACACATCATTGGTAAAGTCCATTGTAATAGTGATTCAGGCTAGGTGCAGATAAACTGGCGGGATTCAGAAAATTGGCATCAGTCCAGCGCAGCCAGGGTGGAAAGATAGCAAAGCCCATAAAGGTTTAATGAGAGTAGCAGATCGGATATTATGAGCCAATTCAAAGAAATGAACTGAGTAAAATTATGATGATTTGACATGCTGAACAAACCGAAGGCCTACATGTATGAGCAAACTCTAAGGAACTCTCTGAGGAACCCAGATTGTACATGATGACGTCATAGACGTATGATAATGAATCATAGATTTGCGGAAACCTAAGAGTCCTTGATACTATGTATCCATAATCCACTATTAAACCGTTAAACCTATTCTAATTTCTATGTAGATTATTCTAGAATAAATTATTGCATTTATGCATTTTTCCTAAACTGGTGTCTGGCTAGTGAGTGTATTAAATATTATTAAAGTCGGGACAAACAAAACATTGATGAAGCCCTAGTAATTTGTTATTTTTCATAGCAAACCATCAAAGTATATTAAACATCAATGTTTTTCTTTTAATTTTGAGCATGATATAATAGAACATTACCAGAAATAACATCAACATTTAAAATCTTATTTACCTTCCTATAGTTTTGCTGATCATAGACTGTAGAAGGAGGGTCTATGTGCTGATAATACTATAGACTTATCAGTCTTCTCCTTACCAAGCAAGCATAACATAAAAAACAACATATCATAAAATGTGTTTCATTTTTTGGTTTGCACTTCCCTGGTTTCAGTTTAGACAAACAAAAGCACAAGACTGGATCTAGCTAGTATAACCACATTGGTTTGGTACCCTGCGTGACCTTTATGTGCACTCTTTGTTGTTTTGGTTACTGCCTTCAGGTGTTATAGATAGGGCCTATACCTGTGCAGCAAATCATCCAAATTCAAGGAATTCTGCTTGGATGGATAAAAATTGCTTTTCTAGTAGTATTACTGGGATTACTGTTTTTTTTTTTTGGGTTGGTCAAAATAAAGTACCATAACCAAACCAGGTAATAACCAAGGTTTTTCATTTTAGAATTTTAGAATGGGAGTTTCGTTTCCAACTTAAATTTAATTTTTAGGTATAATACCTGACAGGCTGGTATGATAGTGAATATGTAGGGCCTAATAGGTATGACACCATCAAAATATTGAAATTAAACAAATGGATGCTTTGCTTATAAATGATGGTAGATTTCAATAACCCCCCAGAATAAAGGAAACTGATTCAAGTGTTAGAAAACTAGATATTAAACAAGGTGTTGACTAACCTCACTCCTCACATGAATGTAGGCCTATATTTGAGGTAGGGTTCAAATTCGTTTAAAAATAATTGTGTAGCAGTTTTTGGCTAATTCATCATAATCAGGATACTTCCATATACATGTATATACTAAAGCACTATAAAAAGTGCTATGCAAATGCAAAATTGGGTAGCAGTTACTTCAAAATGTGGAGCAAACTGCTATGCGATACAGCCGAATTCGAACCCTGATTTGAGGCATACAGCAATCTATTTTTGAAGGTGTAATTAAAAAGAAAGTTTGTATGCACAGTCATTTGAAGATGACATTTGTTTCAGTACTTGCTAATTAGAAGGTAATTTGACATTTTCAGTATGAGTGGTTCAAGTTCACATGTTTCATTTACTGCATGCAGGCAGACAGGCAGGTTCATTGATGATAATCTCAATGCCAGGGTTGTACGTGGTGGTGCAGCAATGCCAGCCAGACAAAAGACCTGCTAAACCACAGACAGGGTCACTGAACGGTCAGTCAGAATAAAATGCATTTATTTAATTTAGCTTGCTTTGATGTGAGTTTTGGAGGGAAACTTCTTTCAAATTTTTGCTTTGATTGGTGACAAAATATTAAAATTTTTAAATGGCCTAAAAAGGACATATTTTTCATCAGTGCAGACTATTTGCAACAAATCGTTGTGAGAGTCATTTTCAGCTCTAACCCGGCCTTAATCATTTTACCAGATGTGTGAAAAAGTCAATGCACATTTCCCATAGTGTTGGTTAGACCAAGTAAATAAAAAACATGTTTCTCGTCCCCTCCCGCTTCCTTTTTTGAAGATTTTGCATAATTTTTCTTTTTATTTTGCAATCTTTGTGTCATAACGTTTTTGTAAAGATGCTAGAGAAGTGGCAACTTCTTCTTATAAGCCTTTAAAATAGTATTAGAAGCATTTGTGAAGTGTTTTGTGATGACCAGAGGGGTTGACATCTCAAAACAACAAAATAAAAAGAGCCTCTTTATGTTTTTCAGCTTCTAATCGTTACGCTATAAAATGGATAAAAAGCGTCAAAGACTCAAAATAGGGCAATTTAGGGTATTTTTTCAATAAAAAAAAAAAATAAAAAGCCCCTCTTCCTCCTATTTTTCCAAAACCTGGACGAGAAACATGTTTTATTTTTTACTTTGCCTTATTGTTGGTGTAAATGTAGTTTAATGATGACATAGAATGATGCAGATCATCGGATATTAATGATGATCATATTTCAAGTCAAATTTTTGACCTCTGACCTCCCAAGTAATACTGGTGTTATCTGTACTGCCATGCAGGCCCTAAATAAATATCAGATATGTAGTAAATACGATTTTCTGAAGCAGGGGCAACTTCTTTTAAAAACTGCCCCTAGTTCATGTGTCTTTGCCTTGTACCAGAGACAGTTTCATATCAACCTGGAGGAAATGCAGACTAAAAATGAATATTATTACATGCTATTCTGAAGATGTTTGTAAGAAGGGGTAATTTTCAATAAAAAGTTGCACACTGGTCTGGTCGTGAAGATTTCCATGGGAATTAAAAGGCATTTGCAGGTTTAGCAGGGGCGAAATTTCCCCCTGGCTCCTCTGCTTATTTTGAACCCTGATATTTGCCATTTTACGTGGGAGGCAAGTTTGCATCAAACTGTTTTAATACTAGTGACTGAAATGTTTTTGAATATTGCACTATATTCGAAGACAAAATAAGCTAAAGCTTATAAATTTGATTTTGATATTGTGTGGGTGCATGTAGTAGAGACTACTTCAGATATTTATGAAGTTTTTGAATAATATTTTTGTTTTCCATTTTGTGCACTGGCATTTTGTTTTCTATTCTGCAGTGGTAAAAATTGAAGTAATGGTAGTAATTTTGAATGTTTATTATCATAAATTTGTCAGTAGATGGGCTCAACAATCGTCCATGTAGATAATGAGATAGAATTTGTTGCATTGATGCCACTTTTAATAAAAATGTGTCCAGACCTCGAGTGATGGAAGTTTTGTTTTAATTAATATGTGCTGGAAAATTGGCTTCTCAATACCATACTGATTTGACCCAGGTCACCCAGCTACACGTAGTAATGCAGCTACTATCTACTACACAGATATTTTAATATTTTTTGTAACTAGTGATACAATTTTTGTGTCTACAATGTATGTGTAAGATTTCCATATTTATGAGCAGTAAAGTACAGTAGTATTTTTTTATGAACTCCACTAAAAATTAAGTGAAGACACGTGATTGTGCATAATTTATAGCTCAAATTGTGGCTATAAATAGAATGGAACTGCTTTGCTCTAACAATAATTGAGCCCAAGCAAATGGCTGACAGAGAGTGTACATTGTAAGAGCGAGCGACGAGCGAGTAGTGAGATGAATCTGTTGTCGTTAATAGTCAAAACGTCTTGTGACATCTTGTGTTGACCCGTTGACGGGATTAAAGCTGAACTTGGGGAATGACCAATCTATGTCCTGATTGTCCAAAACTGATATGGATGGGATTTTGCAGTGAGCTGATGAAGATGGTTATTCAGTGATTTAGGAAGTTTAAAAATGTTTGTTTATTTATGGAATAACCCAAAAGATCAGCAAAGCCCTACAGTGTAAAAACCCTGGGGGCAGTACTCGGTACAAATGACCATACGGGCAGGCGTGGAAAAACAGGCTCCTTGCCGGAAATTTGGTCATTGGAGGGAAATTTTGCTTTTCTGGATAAAGAAATACATAGGAAATGGTGAGAAATCCTGCTGATCCCTCTTTGTACATGTAGGCTGCTAATTTTGGTATATGGATGGGTCCTTTTTTCAAAATTTTCTCAATTTTAAAACTGCAACTTGTCAGTTGACAGAAAACAATCGTCACTCAGTCAAATTACGCCGATCCCTTGTGCGTGGGTTTGTGAAGAGATCACTCGGAAGTAAAATCTCCAATTCTGAAATGACAATATAGCGACATAATTACCGTTGTTTGTGGGTGTATTATTAGATGGACAGAAAGCATGGCAGTCTATCCAGTATCACATCATGCTTTGGGGTACCGCTACCATCATTCGACTGCACAACGTGCACATGCCATAGAAAGTGTAGACAAAATCTTTAACTTTAACTTTCAATTACTCACTTAAAAATCAGAGATGCTTAGACTTATTTTTTTGAAAAAGTATGATTTCTATCCATACATTTGTAGCTCTCATGCTCTTACTTATTTTTTGCATACATTTGCTGTGGAGCAAGCAGATACATGATAGCACTACTTTTGAGCTGTTGCTGATAATTTTTAGTATACTATCCAAGTATCCAGAGAAGTTGCATAAAAAACGCGGACTTGGTTGAACGCCTCACGCTTGGCTGCTTGTGTTACACACTCGCTAAGTCCATGAGGGCCACATACTGCGGCCCCGGGACTGCGGCTAGCAGATACATTGCATTGCATGATGGGATAGTCCCTTCAGCTGCTGTGGACAGAAAGCATCCATATCTCATGTTTGCCCTTTTTTCATCCTCAAATCACTGAACCTTTGACAGACTGATAAGAACACATTCATTACTGGAAATAAGGAAATGTGACACACTTTAGTTTTATTTCACTTTTTGTATGGTTTATTTAGAAGCCATTACTTACAGTGAGAAGAAATTGCAGGTGTATGTGTGCCCTGTCAGTACCAGGTACGGATAAATACTGAAAATTAATTACGAGAATCAGTGAATTGATTGTGAAGACAAAATAATAAGTGACAAGTAATTTCAGTTAATATTGGGTAGTTTTAATTACTTTGTCAATGTGATTGACTAATAAGATGTAATGAATTGTATCTTGCTACTCTAACTTTGCCAACAAACGCAAATTTTGGCACTTTTTGGCCTCCAAAAAAATCGCGTATTCCTAGCAACTCTAGTATATGCAGATGCAGTGCTGCCCGGAGTGCCCAGTGGCAGCAGGTTTGGTTTGATTTTGGGGGAATTCAGGAGATGCTGTCAATTTTGACTTGGTTTTGCTGCCTACATTATGCCTCGCCTGTTTTGCCTGCCATCCCTCCTTCACTATCTATATGGCCTGCTTTTCTTTGCAGGCAAGACATGGAGTACTGTAAAAGGGGAAATTTTTGTGGGGTTTAATTTTTGCAAATTTCCATCAATTTCGCGATTGGAGCTCCAACCGCGAAAATAACACCTCGCGAATATATGCAACAATGTATTACAATTATAGGGCAGGACTTGGCAATCGCGAAAATAACATACACGAAAATGTCTCTCTTAGTCTAAATCGCGAAAATAACTGCTCGCGAAAATCCCCTTTTACAGTATATCAGTAGAGTTTTGGCAGGGTTGTCGGCTAGTTGAAATCTGTGCACACAGCAAGACGTTGTTCTACATGTATGTTTTGCAATCAGCAAGTACATAGTATAATTGTGATGATGATGGCAATGGTGAAGAGGATGATGAAAATGATGATGTCAGATGGTCATGATGATATACCGGTAAATGATGTCAAATGGTACTGATGATTTAATTGATATCAAATGGTGATGATGATATCAGATGGTGATGATGATATACCGGTAAATGATGTCAAATGGTACTGATGATTTAATTGATATCAAATGGTGATGATGATATCAGATGGTGATGATGATATCAGATAGTGATGATGATATCAGATAGTGATGATGATATCAGATAGTGATGATGATATCAGATAGTGATGATGATGACAATGATTGAAAGCCAGAAGTCATATATTTTGCTTAAAAACTGAATCTGTTATTTTTTCAATGAAAATTAACCCAGATGAGATTTTCAGCATACGATACATGCGTATTATAATAATATAAACATTGTTTATGGTTCCAGCAATTCTGGAGTGTCTTGTTCAGTTTTTGTATTTCAAAATTTGATAATCAAATATTGGGAATATTTCAGTTTTAATAGAGATCTAGTAAGTACTGTTATACGTATTTAGCTTGAGATTATTGCATTGATAGCATATTACCTGTGGGAAAAATCTGTTGCAAAGAAAGCATAGATCTAATAAAATTAATTTGGTTGATGCCATCCCAGCTTAGATTACCCCATAACCTTTCCATCATCCAGTCAGTTTGAAATAATTATTTATCATGTTTTTTAGCCATCAAATTGCATCAATCAGAAGCGATAATTTACACTGCGCAGACCTGGTCGCTGACACAATGCGTGGTCGTCAATATCAGGATGGGATATATGGCCCGAGTCTGTTTTATGGAACTGTGTACAAAAAGGTCAATCTAATTTTATCGATGTTGACTGCATTCATGCAGTTCCCTATAAAATGCAAGAGTAACTGATTTCTGTCCCCTTTTCCATGGAAGTGCCTTGCATGATGCAGCATATGATGAGAAATGATATAAACTGAGTTTTTTTGGTGTTAGTAATATTAGTTTAATATATTATTTGATCAGCACCGTACTCATGGGGGGGCAAAGCTGCAACATGGAGACGCAAAGTGACGAGTCTTGAAGGAGGGGAGGGTAAAAGATAGTCTACTCTCGATCGGGGTAGGGAAAAATCCGCTGCATGGAGCTGTGAAATATTGAAACACTGCAATGAATCCAGCAGACAAGACAAGCATTTTTATAATGACATTGATTGACACATTTGTAAGAATATGTTCCAATAATTTTTACATTTTCCAACAGAATATTATTTTTCATAAAGTTTAATCTTCAATCTATGAAGGCAAACATGACATGTTGACGCACTCATTAGTAAAATTTGCAGTGGAACAATATATATCTTAGAAATTTTGAATAAAGCAAAATAGCAAATAAACATTTTATTTATCTCCTTGAAATTGGGAGCTTTATGTCCAGAATATTTAAGTTTTCTTGCTTTTGAATAGAGGTTTCCTTTATATGTGACACAATCTGGTCCATGGGGGCCAAAGGCTGCAAATTTGAAACTGAGATAAAGGTAAAAATATTGAGTAAAAAACAATAAAATACATAAGAAAATAGACATCAAAAAACTTCATAACTTTAGAACCAAGACCTTTGGTGTTTTCAGTAAATGATAGCCTATTGTATGTGTAATGTAATAATTACTAACTAAATTTTCAAAAATGCCTGCTTTGGCCCCCATGGACCAGATTGTGTCACATTTTACCGCAGGGCTACCACAGGGCTAACAGATTTACTTTCTTTTTCCTTCAAAACAGGAAATCAAATTGTTTTGTTGAATAGAAAATGTTAACTGCATTTTTGATTCCAACTTCCTTCCTATCTATGGTTCTGCTGTCATAGCAACTAGGCTCTCGGGCAGAGAAAACCAATGAGCCAGAGAAAATAAAAGGATTCATGCCTATAATACGTCTTCAATCAAACGAATTGATCAATGATGAACTGCGTAAATCTCTACCACTAGCACTTTTATTTCAACCATTAATTAAAAGCAATACCATATTTTACATTGTAAGGTGATGAGTCTTAATGAAATATTTTGATTGGCAGTTTGTGATCCATGGATTGTAATGCAATAAACTGGCAGCTACATTTTAAAGTATCTTTTTTCCTGATTATTATTGTTTATAAAATGTCGCTGGTGATTTCAAAGCTAACTATAAATGCAGAAATATTTACAAAAACTGGGCTGTGTGATTTAGCTTCCTCCATTAGGGCCTCAAATTTATCTCTGCATAAAGAAAACGGCAAGTTACAACATAAGGTGATATGACACACGTGTACAGGTGTTTATGTCATTGTACATACGCCGGGGGGTACTCAGTTTTTGTTTGGTTGGGTGTGTGTGCCCCTGAGAATTTGAAAGTGGACCCATCAATATACCAATTTTTCAAAAAATTTGGGCTCATTGATATACCGTACCAAAACTCTAATTTTTCAGCCAAATTTAACACAAATTGTCGTTGTTTCTGCAAATTTTGGGGAAATTTCAAAATTGTTGGCTACAGTGAGGCAAAATTGAGTTATCCATTTACCAACAATTCGCCTAGAAAAAGGGGTCATTGTCATTAATATGCCAAAAGGCATTTGTACTGAGTACCCCCCTGGCTGGCATTCGGCCACAAAAGAGGGTGAAGGACGTCGTTCTTTGGGTCACATGATCAGCTTTTACCATCTGCTCCACTTTGCTTTCTAAAGAAGTCGCACAAAATATAATGGAAATCAGAAATAATTTCTTGAGAGATTTGTTTGAAATTGCATATTTACTTGGACGTAGTAGCACTGTCTACAAAAGGTTGATTGCATGCTTGAATCTCGGCATTTGATTGAATAGATAAGAAGTGTACATCCCTTCAAATGAAAACAGTGTACCAAGGGCAAGGCTCTGTGAACTATGATGACTGAATTCAATCAATTGATGGAAATCCTGAATGAGCCTCTGCCTTTGGCACAAGGAAATCTCTGGCGCATGATGTTACATAGGCAAGCACTGATCGTTAGGCCTTATACTTCAAATACTAATTATCAGTGAAGATTGGGTTATAGAAAAATAGTTAATTGGCATGCCAAAATTATAGAGTTAACATGTAAACACTGCCATAACCCTTAATGATGTTTTTTTTTTTTTTTTGCATCGCTATCTAGCGTTGTATCGATACTGCGTAATATACGAGTCAATCATGAAGATTTATCGAACACATCATTTTGCACTTGTAGGCTTGGAAAGTGGTGAGGTTTTCCATTCATTTACTAAATTGTCCATTTCTTTGATTACTTCTGAGGGATTTTGAAATGATAAGATGCAATATGGAAACCAAAATTGCCCAAAGGCTAGTTTTATTGACCCATACTGCATAATTTCAATATCTATCATCTTCGTAAGTTGCATTAAGGCGAGTGCAAAATAAAAACCCTGTTCTGACCGACCAGATTTTAAGAAATTGGGGAATACATTTTTACTATGGAAATGAATGCTGACCCAGTCTCAAAAATTTCAGGATTTTTTTTTTTTATCCCAAAATTTTGCTAAATATTTACAAATTTTGGTGATTTTTCAGAACTTTTGCAAAAAAAAGGCCTGACTAACCTACCCTACTTGAAAGGTCAGTCACCCGTAGAATAGGGTGGTTTTTTGTTTGTTTTGCTTAACAGCCAATTCTTAATAACATTTTATTCATTAAAAACGGAATAGCAAACTCCCCGTTCCCTTACATATTGGTTGCCAGGAAACATTGAAGCTAGATTTATTGCTGTAAGCGGGAATTTTCGTGTGGTTATTATTTTTGCACGTTTTGTGGTTAATTTCGGACACAGAAATATAAAAGCCTGCAAAAATTTGTATTGAGCCAAAGTGCTTGGTATAGATGTTTCAAACAGCGAATAACAAAAAATTGGAAAAATTTTCAGAACCCTTTTAATAAAAATCTATTAATAAAATTAATACCACTAAAATATTTTGCTGCATACATTCTGTAAAGGAAAAGAACTTTCCAGCAAAATCAAGTTGAGTGGAGAGAATGTGAACAAAGCTGTGCACTTGAGTGAAGTTTGGTGACGCAAGTGAATGTGGAGATTAGTTGGTTGGTGTACATGCATAGTGAATTTTGTTGGGTGTGCATGCATGTTGGTACAGTTTGTTATTATTTTGGATTTAAATTTTGAAAATTAATGTGAATTTAGAATACAAAATCAGTAGTCTATAACTACTGATTTCAAGGTAAGTAAGCTTATAGTCTAGAAATAATTGCAATGCATTTTCTGCTACATACATTGTATTTGTGAAAGTGCATAGCACTTGATCCAGATTGGATTGCGTTTAGCGATTTGATACCATCAAAATCGAAGTTCGGTGACAATGGAGTGTTTAGCATTGCACTTGTTTGAACATTGTAAATCGAAGTGTACGATAATCACAACTGACTCTTGTTTTTTTTTCTCTCTCTCTCTTTTACGCAGGCCTTAAACCCCAAACCAACATGAAAATGAGCCGGTATCTTGAATCGCAGTCGAGTTACAGGTAGCCCAGGCGTATCGCCTCATCTCTCTCACACCACTCACCATCCTGTCTTTGTCATCGTTGCCAACCAACCGACCAATCACAACTCGTCCGACAGTCCAACCTGGATCTTGATTTTAAAAAAAACAACGCTTCTTTTCCTAACTGCCCAGATTTGCAACAGTAAATTCTACCAATTTGTATTTTTTGTCCCATTTTAAGTTTCCAAAAAAGTGAAATTTTTCCAAGATGATGGCCCGACCTAGTTCAATGGTGATGGAACATGTCGAAGGAAACTTTGATTCAGGTGAGTGCCATAGATAATGTGTTAAATTGCTCATAATTTGGTATAAAAAACAAGTTTATGCAGAAAATCTGAATGGGATGGATATAAGTTGAGTCTAATGAGGCCTTTAAAAAAATATAGAAAGCTAGGAAAAAGTTGATTTTGGTAAGTTTGGACTTCATTCAGGTCAACAACAATTAATGTTCTGTTTTTATTAAATTGTAAACAAAGGATGCTGAAGTCAAGAGCATGTAAGTAGTAAATGTCAATGGTGGCACCCTGGGGGAGGGACAAGGGGTACATTTTCCCAAACCCCAGTTCCTCTCCCTCGATCAGGCAAAAAATGGCAGTAAATCCACAATTTTGGGCCATAATCACCCAGTTTCTGATCTACCCCACACCCCTCAAAAAATCACACTCCCAGAAAAAATGTCTGGTGCCGCCATTGTTTTTTTTCTTCTCAAAATCAAGCTGCACTTGCATCAGCTGCTTTAGTTCAATGTTCACAGAAATGAGCACAAAGTTCACAATTTGCTTTTTATTTTGTGCAACTATACAAAGTTATTATCATAGGTACAGGTTCATGCTAGTACTCACAAGTGATTAGGGCCATTCAGGGACTGCCTTTTGAGGAGAACGAGAGCTCTAACTGCTGTTCTTAAATCTGATATATATAGGAGAGTGATTTTTAGCTCTCCTAGTTGATTATTCTCTCCTTACATTCTATTGAAGGCTCCAGATGAGCTATTTAATTATGCTCTCCTGCCAATTCCAGAAGACAGTACCTGGCCATTTGGTATAAAATGTTGGTGCAGGATGTTGGACTGCGCCACAAAAGAACAACAAACAAGTGCCCAATTAAACAAAACCTTGCATCTTGGAGAAGAGATGCTACTAATACATGTTAAGGTTGGTCTGAACCCTGGAATTATGAAAACTTTCGGGCCTCATAACTGCTAAATTATTAGTCTAAAGAATATAAAAGTATACATTTTAGAATGGAAATGACTTGATGAATTCATCTGTGAGGCCCAATTTGGGCCAAAATGCTCATTTTGGAGAAAATCCTAAAAACGGTTTTTTGGCCCAAATTTTTTAGTAGTAACGTAACAAAAAAATTGTTTGGCCAAAAAATTTTTTTTATTGATTTTTAAAAACTAGATAAAAATATCTAGGGAGCGTTTTTTTTCATTTTTTTGAATTTTGACCAACTTCACCAAAAATATTTAAGATTTGGGCGAAAATCTTTTTTATGATTTTTTTATGATTGACCATTTTTGGTGCAAATTTCTCAAAGTTGGTCAAAATTCAAAAAAAATAAAAAAACGCTCCCTAGATATTTTTATCTAGTTTTTAAAAATTAATAAAAAAAATTTTTTGGCCAAACCCGTTTTTTGTGATTTTTTCCAAAAATGAGAATTTTGGCCCAAATTGTACCTCACAGATGAATTCAGCAAGTCATTTCCAGTCTAAAAATGTATATTTTTATATTCTTTAGACTAATAATTTAGCAGTTATGAAGCCCGAAAGTTTCCATAATTCCAGGGTTAAGACCACCCTTAAAATAAAATGAGTTGAAGCGAAAAAGTACATAGTATGGTTGACAGCCTGGTACAGTCCGACCTCCCTTATCCGGGCCTCTTTTATACGGATCTCTGTTATCCAGATAGGTAATCTTCATAGAAAAACATGTTTTCAATGTTTTGACACCTTGGATTTCTTGCAATTCTTATTCAGCATTTAGAAGGACATAACTATGTGGCATGAAGCATTCAGATGTCATTTTTCATTGTTATTGCCCCCGTTTTGGCTAATTATTTTACTGTCTCAATGTTAGCAAAATTACATTCACTTTTCACAAGTTTATCCGCCAATGCTTGGGTCTCATCATAGCCGGATAAGAGAGGTTGGACTGTACATCAAAGAAAGAAGATTCTCTGCACATATGTGTACACATTAAATTATCTGACCCATCCACTGTTACACCTGACAATGCAAATCAATTTAATTAAATTCCATCTCATCAAATTTGTTTTTCATCCGTCAAAAATCTTTATAACAAAATTATCATCCGCCAATAAGGATTTATGCATCAAAATCGTATCCTCAAGTTAAAAATAGTAATTGTGTATCTTCAGCACGGTTGCAAGCAATATATCCTCTGGTTCACTCTAACCATTAATGCTGCACAGGCTGTTACACTGGCTGGCAATCAGATGCATACAGATTTCAAAGCGGTTGTTTTCAGCATCTGAAGACGTAATTTTGTAAATTTGTATGCGGGGTGAGGTCGTTTTAATAGACATTTTTGTTGAAGGAGTGTGCATCAAGTTTCTCCTGTGCACGGTTAAATTTACAGAAACTAGGAGAGAAAAAAGTTCAACATAATTTGGAGGTGGGTGATCCGATTGTAAAACATGGTGTTTCCTACCTCACAATGCGGCCCATCACACAAACATTCAAGAAACCTGACCTGTTTGTTCAATCTTTTCACTGACTGCACTATAAGATGTGAGCACAATCAGCACATACACATGTACTTAATGAAATACAATACAAATACAAATCTATTTAAAAAAGCAAGACTCTCCTACTAGTATTTTGTAGATTGATACGGGAGTACATTGATACAATGACGACATCACTGTTTTTAACAGCCAATCAGCGATGTGCATTCACAAAAATAGGGAGAATCAGTATTGTTAAAATGATGTGTGATGATGCACCTGTTTGTTTTGTGTGACAACCTGGGACACACAGCACACACCACACAACCTACACTCCCCCCTCCCGACTAAACTGGGGGGCTAAAAAAAAACCCCAAAAAGTCTGCAATTTCCAGTAAAAAAATTCACACCCCACTCACTCAACACAAACATACAACACATAATCGCCAATCCAACCGACATAAATTCTGAGAAAAAGTTGAAAAATAGTAAGAACTGATCTAGGATCTTATCAGTTATCGGGTTTTAGTTGGTCTCGATAGTGTTCAGTTCTACCTACTGTTTGTTTACAGGCCGTATCAAAATGATTGGTACCCACTACCCACCAGTGTTTGGTGGATATAGACAAGCCAGCTTCTTCAATATGCAACATTTGCATTATTGGATCATCTTGAAATACCCAGGATTTATAATTTCATGACCTTTTATAACAGTTAATATAAATAATGTAGCTCCTTTGTTGCATTTTGTAGCAATCTTGTCCCCTAGAAGCCTAAGCTGATGGGTACCAATCATTTTGATACACCCTGTATATTTTTTAACTCAAATACACAAGTGTACACAAGTTCGCATAATTTGCACATGCACACAGCAGGCTTCGTTCTCGTAAGAAGTTGCAGCTTAGACCTCGGTACTGTGTGGAATCAGTGAAGCAGAAGTTAATTATCAAGCATCTGTTTTGCGTAGACAGACAGACAAACTAGGTTCGGTTATCAGATCCTGATTAGCCTGGATAGAGTCCGGTCGGTACCCTTTCAATATGCAGGAACTTGGAAACTGTTGCATAATCGTAATTTGTTAACCGAACGCTACTGGATTGCATGTGAATGGCTGCCTTTTGCCCTTGCAGTCTAATATCCTTCATGTAAGAGAGCATATAGAATTTAATGTACTGATTAGAATGGCGGGAAATTTTCTGGATAAAGAAATGCATAAGAAATGGTGGGAAATCATGCTAAGTTGCCAGGAAAGTTATCTCACTTGCGGGGAAATTAACACATTTTCCAGGCCTGATGGTCGGCATCTAGTTTGAAAACACCATTTATTTTATTCTTTAGTTTTAAATGGTCTAAATTAATGTGATGAGTTTTTTCAATGTTTGTATTACGGAAAAAAAAACCATCTACCTGTAAATGTACATACTAGAAGATATTGCTAGCACCGTATTCGTCCGAGTATAGTCCCACCCGTTTTTAGGTGAAAATTTTTCAAAATTGGGGGGGTGGGATTATATTCGAATTTAAAAAAAATTTGAATGCATTTTAAAATCATTAATAGAGTATGACATGAATACAAATTATAAATTTTCATATTAAAAATACAAAACATCATGCATTTTTTTTTAGGTCAACCATGAATGATCCTAGCATTTAGGTCTAGGTCCAGGGACACTCCAAAACTGAAAAAATAAATAACTTTAATTTTTTTTTTTTTTTTTACAATTTCTGGAATTTTTCCAAAAATGGGGGGTGGGACTATACTTGAACATGGGACTATACTCGGACGAATACGGTACTTAATGACACTATTTTTACTTACAGGTAGACATAATTTAATAGACACTTTTTTTATTTTCACCACTACACAATACACTTATTGTTTTGAAGTGGCTCTCAAATAATGTACTATTTGCACACTCTTTTAGTTGATAGCACACAACTTGCAACAATACTATTTATCAGCAATATATAATGATGTGCAAATAGTCCATCAGTGAGTGCAGTTTATAATCAAATATAAAAATAGAGATCAAACACGAGGCATTGGAAAAACACAGAAAGATTGATGAAGTTCTACAGACATTAAACTTGTTAGATTTTTCATAGCTGACCTTCTTTGCCCATCTCTACATGTAACGAAACCAGAAATGGGTTGCTAGAGGTTTGCCTTTGATCATTGTTTAAATCTAGAGAGTACATGTAGGAGAAGCATTTTTTTTATATTTTAACCCCCTTCTTTCCTATTCCTAAGGCCAAAAAAACAAAGTTTGTTTCTTAAACTTGCAGGCCTAAGTTTGTGAAAGCCATCCAATTGCCTTTGTTGTTTTTGTTTTACGTTGCATTAAAAAAATGCCCTTGTAGCGGCAAAAATACAAGAACAATTGGGCTAAAAACACACGCAGCACGCACCCTACCACACACATGAGCAAATAGCTGCAGTGTTAGCTTTTTACAAAATGTTCGAGAGACAAATATTATTTTTTTGCCTTACACTAGTTCAGAACTTCATCAATCTTTGGTTTGTTACCTTACTGAATGTTTAATCAATATCTGTGGTTTAATTGACGGTTTAGGGCTAAGGCTCTGACCAGCACTCAAGCAACGATATTGGTAATTGGGATCACCATCCATCATAGGGCTGGATTAATGTATAGGGAGAGCACAGGTCTTGCAAACCAGAGGTAGAGGTTTTCGGTTCGAATCCAACTTCAGCCAAATTTTCTTTGCTCCCCTTCTCCATGAAATATCTGTTACTTTAAATTCTGATTTTTTAAAAATATGTGTCTCCATTTAGAAATTAGTATTTTATAAATTTGTTTCTTTGTCTGTGTCATTACCAAACATTAAAATTGAGCAGTAGATTCAACCCACCGTGGAACGGATTTCAAACAAATTCAGGCTACCGGGCGATCATGCATATCACACTAAAGATGAGGTACAGATGATTAACCGGCAACCTGGATATGTTGAAAAAACATCCGATGGGTTGAATCGGCTATAGCACTAGGACTTTATATCTCATTTAATTCATGTACTGAAACAAAAGTGTATGAGCTGGTTGTCATTGACAGTGATTGTAATTTATAATCCATCGTCTCACCTGATTTTTTGGGAAGTCGGAATTGCAATGAATGTAGATACATGTATATGGATGCATGTTGGCAATTATCACAAATTGAGTGGGAGGAAGTACGAAGCTTCTTGTGTTATTTATCACAAAATCAACCTGTGTGATGATATAGCTAATAATAGAAAGGTGTTTTATTGTTGAATTTAATTAGCTTTTATTTTTTCCTTTTAGTCATGTTTATTACTGTCCAAAGGTAATGGAAAGAGGATTCATTTTTTATTCTAAAAAGAAAAATTAATTAAAAAAATTGTTTGAATTAAATCAGATTTTTTTTAAATTTTTTTATTTTAGTCAATTTTTTAAATTTTGTTTGATTCCAAGAACTGCTTCATTTATAACCCATGATAAAGTCAAAAGAGACCAATGGAATGCGAGACATTATGTGCAATCCTATCGGATGTTTACAGGGTTGGCACAATTTAAATCTTAAAATTAATCACAATTTAAATCCGGGGGAGGGGGGGGGGGAGAGAAATACCTTCCTTAGCCAAAAAATTGTAGGAACTTACATGTAAGTCAAAATTGTAAAGTGATCTTGGGGTAATAATATTTGGAATGAATAAAAAATGGATCCAAATATTACACATAACAAAACATTTTTTTGCTTTGCCAAATGGTTGTGAAGCAGTGATTGGTTGAGGAAACCCAGAGTAGGAAACAGTGAACTTGGTTCGCTCACCTGTGCAGTGCCTACTGAGATGGAGTAAAAGGAAATTTGAATAACATAAGATTGACTCCTCCCCCTGCTTGTGAGCTCTTGTAAGTGAACTCAGAATTATGCAACCTTTGTCAATCCAACAAAAAACCTGTGTATCAAGCATGAAATTTTAAGTGTTTTTGTATTCAATGGACCTTGTTTTTATACAGTAAACATATCTCTTCTAATCAGGGTTGCCAATAACATAAGATTGACTCCTCCCCCTCCTTGTGAGCTCTTGTAAGTGAACTCAGAATTATGCAACCTTTGTCAATCCAACAAAAAACTTGTGTATCAAGCATGAAATTTTAAGTGTTTTTGTATTCAATGGACCTTGTTTTTATACAGTAAACATATCTCTTCTAATCAGGGTTGCCAAATCCACAATTTGGTAGCCCAATTGGGTGACTTTTGAAGATTTTCACTACATTTTTGTACTGTTTCTTGTCGCATAAAAACTAACGGTTAAGAGAACAATTTGGATACTATCCAACATTGGGTCTTGCAAGTTTGCAACTTTTATAGTTTTCCTTCTCCAATTGAAACGATCGATGAAGAGAAAAGAATTGGCTTTTTGAGGATTTTAATCCAGGATTTGGGTTAGAAAAGCTGGAAATGGTTTGGCAACCTAGATCTTCTTTAGTAACATTGGAAGTCTAGATGTAAATTATAAGCTTCCTGGTTCAAAACGTGAGCCTGATTGACTGTGATGTCAGACTCTTGGATGTTACTGACATTATTATTTGTGAAGGAGTTGGTCCTTATCCAGGCTGCGAAATTCTAGAAGACTTTGTCAGAATCATCTGGACACGATGCCAATATCCAATGGCAGATCATCACCACAAAGGAATAACAGGGGTTCTAGGTCCAGTGTTAGTTCTTGTTGTGATGACGAAACTTGCTTAACTCGTAAGTAACATATAATTTATATGCCTGTCAGTCGTTGTGACTGTGAAATTTTAATATAAAAAAATTATTTGAGGACTCTGTTCTCAAGTCATAGAGTGTGTGATGTGCTTCTGTACATTAAGACATTTCAAAGTGTGCATTAGTCAGGGTTGGGATTTCTGAGGAATTTTTCCTGATATCAGGATTTTTAGCCCACGATTTCAGTAGAAACCAACCTGACCCCACTGTCGAGCATCAGGAGGCATATTCATTAGTCACCAAAATGGCTGAAGGAATCATGGAATGCCAGTGAATAGGATTAGTAAGAATGGCTACAAAATGTAAAACCTGTTCCGAATGTAACTATTGCTATGCTTATGTATTGGGCAGAACATGGAATTTAGTCTACAATATATTATAATAGTTAGCTAAGGTGAGGTGAGTTGGTGAACCCAGAGAAAGACCTTTTTTTCAACCAGGCAAGTCTTGCTTTGATACTGGTAGTTGTGACTGGATAGCAGTGTTTACACCACACTCTAGGAGAGCTCCATTCACAGTTGCCATAGAAATGATAAACAACTTCACCAATTTTCCTGTCATGTGTTGTCTGGCTTAAAACCACTTGACACAATTCAATGGTACAACATTTTGTTTTGAATTTCATCATGTACTAGTCTACATGAGATAACCAGGCGATAAAACAAGTTGTTTTGATTGATAAAAGTGTCATTGTTACCTACTTGTACTTTAGTCATGCAAAGTTTCATTAGATCTCAAACATTAATTATAATAATTTGTTAACCCCAATATGGTTGTACACTGCAGCGGGGGTCATCCGTCTGGAAAAGTGTGTTTGTGTGTGTGTGTGTGGGAGGGGGGGAGATTTGGCCTAAATTGGTTTACAAATGGCTAATTTTTCAGAAAAAATGGGAGGGACAACACATCCCTATTTCCCCCAGGATTGACACCCTTTGTACATGTATGTGTTGGATGTAAAATCATTGCAAAGGGGGTCTTTAAAAGATTTGGTAACTCTCATGGTTGCCAACTTTTGTGTTGAGTTGGGGGCGGGATGCACCATTTGACCGGGGGCCTGGAAGTTTTGACAGAAAAAAAAAAAGCAAAATTCTCCCACAGCCCACTACATTTACAAGAGCCAAACAAAAACACAAATTGCATGAAAAATATACATGGGCAATACATAGTGTAAAAAAATCAGCAGTGGAAAAAAACAACTTTGCTGGGGAAGGAATTGCCCCAACCTCAACTCCCTTCCTGCCCCGTGGAAGTAAAATGGTGTGTCCCTTATTGTGTTTTGGATTAGATGAGCTACGTGCTGAACAACATGTTTTATGCCGTCTGCAATTCCATTAAAACAAATAATATTAATAAGCATTGCCAATGCGATGTAATTGAACAAATACATCAATGATTATCATCAACCACTGCGATAATTAATCAGTTGTAGAATTGGGTTCAATGTCCCATCACTCTGTTATCTTGTATTTGTAAACATGTTATGGTAGACTTTTCAACTTTTATACAAACTTTTCTGTTTTTAATATTGTTTTTTCTTTCCTCATGATTTTTGTTTTACATCTACTTTGAATAATAATTTAATCATATTATAATGAAAATCCAAATGTTGGCAGGTATGCTGCAATGTATGCCATTGGGCTATTCCATTTAAAATCCACACTACCACTGTGGAAGATTTTGGAAACATCTGCCACAGGGGAGTATGCATTCAAATGGAATTAGCACGATAGGCAGCTCCATTTGAATTTCATACACCCTCTGAGAAAGATTCAACCTGAATCTTCCACTGAAGAGTGCGAGTTACAAATGGAGCTGCTAATATGTTCATTCCGTTTGAAATTCATACTCCCCCTGTGGCAGATGTTTCCAAAATCTTCCACAGGGGTAGTGTGGATTTTAAATGGAATAGCCCAGTGAATGAGATCATTATGACTCCTTGTGAAGGAAAAAATGAAATCTAATAAAGCGGGAAAGAACAGTTACTTCATGTGGCCCGCTAGCAATCCTCATCATTTGAACACTTGTTTCTATGCTTTACATTGTAATTAATACATTGTCTTTATTGAATTACCTTTTCGTGGAAAAGTGATTTTAAATTCATTTACTGCAAGTATTGTCATGATAATTGTTGCTTCTCTTCTTACATCCATTGAAACAAGACATATGGTGGCTAGCTAAGATAACTAAGGGGTTCGTGGAGTAGCTGTTCTCAGTGTGCATATTTGATATTCGGGTGGGGGGGGTTCTTGAGTTATTGATACATTTGTTTTTGTAAGCAGCAGCCATGGATCCTGGATGGCCAAAACATAAGGGGCCGAGGAACTGTTAGGATCCAGAAACTGTCAAAAGTGGGCTGATTTTGCCAAAAAATACAGGGGAGGGCACCTTGGATCACTAACAATACACTTTCTTGATCTATTCCCAAGTTTGAAAATATGTCCAATGATGGTGGTGGAATTGTCCCCCTGAAATAATGCTTTATTAGGATTGTACATGGTAGGGGGAAAATCTTGGAGATCATTAGCTAAGGGACCGATCGTTATTTACGGCAGGGGGGGAATGGGTGTTTTGGTAAATATATCGACAAAAAATTTCGCGTTCCCCCTTGTTTTCCCAATTTTCTCCATTTAAAATTTAACAATCCCCCCACCTGGTTCAACTAAAAATTTCAGGTTCCCCCCTCAAGACCACAAAAAAATTTTGTGTTCCCCCCTAAATTTACCCATTCCCCCCCTGTCATAAATAACGATCGCTCCCTAAATGACTGATAATGAGAATGAGAAATAATGAGAAATAGTATAATATCAACTACCAACTAATGAAATTCAGAAGTTTCTTTCATAAAATCGGAATTGAACACTAAAAGTATTATGTTTCAGCAGATTTAAAACCCCAAGGTTTGTAATAAATACTTTAGTACTAATATTTTAAGAATTATACATGACAAAAAGTCCGTTTGAACCAATCTTGCTGCATTTGCATGCAACTATTTAGAATTCAGTCAGAAGATACATGTACTACTGGAGGAAACTATTAAAGTTGAATTGCATGCAATCTATAATGCAGGTTGTGGTAATCTTTTGATATAGGCTGGGTATTGATTATTGATTTGAAATTGATTATGAAATAATGAACTCTCTCCCAGGGTGGGGATAAAGTAAGGACCTGTATAATTGTCATTCTCATGATTGTATTGTACACCACAGTTTTATCAGAGCAAAGACCTAGATCAGATGTCAGTATTTGTTCGATAAAACAGGGGTAGGGGTACATGTATTAAGCCCTTCTCTGCTGAACATGAGCACATACTCCATATACTATACTTGTGTACATGTGTATGGAATACAGTCCAACCGCTTTTATCCGGCCATGATGGGACCAAGCCTTGTCCGGATAAGTGAAAAATCCGGATATAAGTGAATTACATGGTATTTTGCATTGACTATCCCAAGCACTGAAATTGGGACAACAAAAGATCTGTATAAAACTTAAAAAGAGGGCTGGATAAGAGAGGTCGGGCTGTAGTACCAAATTGGTATCATGCCTAAATAATATAGGCTCTTTGGCACAATGTTTTAATTTTCATATTTAAACATTAAATTTATAAATTGTTTCAAAAATTAAACACAAGGCAACTTTTTTGAAAATAGTTTTGATGCACTTACAGGGCAAATTATGGATCTTTCGGTGTCTAGTCTGACCAGATAAAGGGAAATCAATGCCCTTTATTATCCTTTTATTGGTGGCTTTAGAAAGTTAAAAGTACAAAGTTTCATGCTCTAGATTCTGAGCTAGCATATTAAACTCAAGTAAAATCAATTTGCAAATAGAACTAGGAGCAGATGTACAAAAAAACAACACTTAGATTGCTCTATCACCCCCCCAATAAACATTATTATAATCCCTTTGGATTAAATTTGGTGTAACTTAACCCCAGTGTCCTTTAACCCACGCACACCACTACTTGTAAAGACCTGCAAACAAGGACCTACAACTTTTTCCTATCTAACAACAGAGGACTTTCCGCACACTTCCAAACCATGGACTCAATGGACTTAACAACTGAGACATGAGCGCCAAACTAGACAGTCTTATATGCATTTTTTACGATGTTTGCAATACACTGGTAGATCTAGGTAGACGGAACTACTATGGATGTCCTCGGCATCCTTGTTTTCAGATCGTTGTGCACACATCCAAACCCGCACACTAGAACAAATTACTGACTACTGTTTGTCTAGGTTTGAAAGTTTATTTTTACGGACACATGGTTACATTTTTGTCAAAGACCTTTCCGATCCATACAGGGGAGAGGGAAGAGGAGAAAAGCCCTCAAGTAGAGGAGGGAGGAGGGAAGAGGAGAAAAGCCCTCAAGTAGCCGCAAGGTTGGGTTCTGTGAGTGTATGGTCACCAGTAAGTTCTCTCCCTGTGGACAAAATAGTTACATAGTCTGTAACTGTAACCTTACCTGGACTAGACAAGACCAGAACAGTATACATTTAAAATTCATTGAAATTCTCTGATTTTGCAACTTTTAGAACAAACATACATGATAGATGGGCTAATAAACAATGCAAATGGAAAACAAGAAAACAATCAATTTAAATTCAAATCTGTAAGTTAGATGTATAGAAACAGCCTAATTCACAAGCCATGTTTATAAAATGTGAATAATCCGAGCAGCAGACTGATGCTCTGGGATAGCACTTTACAGAAAGGAGTTACCGTATTCGTCCGAGTATAGTCCCACGTTCGAGTATAATCCCACCCCCCATTTTTCGAAAAATTTCAGAAATTGTAAAAAAATTCAAGATATTTTGTATTTTTAATATGAAAATTGATACTTTGTTTTCATGTCATACTCTATTAATGATTTCAAAATGCATTCAAATTCAATGCATTTTGAAATCATTAATAGAGTATGACATGAATACAAAGTATCAATTTTCATATTAAAAATACAAAATATCTTGAAATTTTTTTAAATTTTTTTTTCAACTGGGTCAACCATGAATGATCCTAGCATCTAGGTCTAGGTCCAGGGACACTCCAAAACCGGAAAAAAAAAACTTAAAAAAAAAACTTAAAAAAAAAAAATACGGTAATTGTAATGTTACTTTTATGGGGAAAATTTAATTAATTCAAATTGACCTACTTATTCTAATTGTTCAATTTGTTGAGTAGGTAGGCAAAATGTTGAACTACTTTGCTTGTATTTTTTGCAGTTCTTGGAGTTTTCAAAGTCCTTCATGTACACAGTAAACCCTACAGTCTGTATGCACAAAATAAGTTAGGCTAGGTCTAAGCAGTGTTGTAGTCAAGACCTCTATGTCCGAGACCGAGACCGAGACCAAGACCTGCCCGTCCGAGATCGAGACCGAGACCGAGACCAAACCTTCGAGACCAAGACCACCCCTTCCGAGACCGAGACCTCTAAGTTCGAGACCAAGACCGAGACCGAGACCTTGGTTTAATCCCCTGGGATACTCAAGTTTGGTTTGGGTAGGGGTGTGCTGCTGAGAATTTGAAAGGGAACTCATAATTGTACCAACTGTTTTTTGGACCTGCAGTTAACACTTTTTGTCTTAATTTTTTTTCCAAATTTTGGGAAAATTTCAAAAATGTTGGCGATAGTGGAGGCAAAATTAGGCCAGTGCGTGCAGGGTCAGAAACACCAGTGCGCGAAGCGCACAAAATTGAGCGATTTTACCATATTTGGGCACAAAACACACTTGTTTTTGTGCTGAAAAGAAGATGCACACTGCAGTGTGCACAGGGCAACTATTTCTATTTGTTCATCTATTTTGCTTTTGTGGAGAATGTTCCCCTTGCAAAAGTTAAGTGGGATCCTCGTCGCTTCCACCACCTGCCCACCTATGTTTAATCATGAACTGAAATTGGAAGCTCACATCCGAACAAGCTCACTTATGATTCATTTATACTTTTTATAACTTTATAAAATGATTTTTATATCTTTATTCTTAACAATTTCTTCAACATTCTTTGAAATTTAGGGTAAGGAATAAATAATGAACAACAACAGAAAATCATATCTTTTTCTTCAGGTCTCGACAGGTCTCGAACAAAAAAACGTTCGAGACCGAGACTATTGAGGTCCGAGACCGAGATCTTTTGAGTACCGAGACCGAGACCTTGATATCCGAGACCGAGACACTACAAAAAAGGTCTCGAGATGGTCTCGAGACCGAGACCTGGTCTCGAGACCTACAACACTGGGTCTAAGTTAGACCTGGTCTAACTATGGAGAGTAGGCAGGCAAATTGTTAGAATTATTTTGCCTAAATTTTGCAGTCGTCTGAATACCTTCGGGTATAGTAAACCCTACAGTCCGTATGGACAAAACATGGTCTAACTTAGACCTGGTCTAACTATAGAGATTAGTTTATGACGAGGAACTTTTTAGTATTTATATACCTTGTTCTAGATAACAAATACAAAAATATTAGATAGCTGCAGTTTAATTTTTGGACTTTGAAATTAAAGGGATCCTTCCCTAAGTCAAATATAAATAGTTAGACTTGGTCTAACTTGTTTGTCCATACGGACCTAAACGCGTCACAAAAATATTTTGTGGGCTGTGATTCTGAAATTAAGTGAAATTCAAATGTACACATATATATATGCAAGTAAAAACCTGGCACAAATTTTCTGTTTTACATGTGTTACTCTTAACTCGGTTCCATTTGTATAATTCTGTATTTACGTGCGCTTCATCTAGTATAGATTCTCTATTCTTAATACTGGCTGGAAAGGTTAAGGCAACGTATACATAGAATCATAGAAAATGCACGCCTGCACACTTGTAAGTAACCTGGAGTATATTCCTCTACAGGCTGTGATGTACAGAAAAGCAGAATATCTAGGGTTCTGACAAGACAACTAAGCTGCATCTGGCAAATGGATGCATCAATAGACTGCCTGTCAGTGTGTGCTGTTTGCTTTTTCTCGTTCGAAGTTAAAAATAGAGAATGCCAATTTTTTTGTTTTCCAAGTATTGAGGATTTTGTTATATTATACAACAATCAGAGGCCTTGAGCAATCTTTCTCTAATCGTTTCTTAAGTCATGTTATTGTCTTAAATAGCTAGAAATTGCCATTGTGTGCGGTGTACTGTGCAATCATTCAGAAATGATTGTAATGTTGGATTGTCTTCATAGCTAGAATTGTGAGCAGTATTTGACATATTGGATCAAGATATAAGAGGCAGCACAAGGGCATTATAAATTGTGACGTTTTTGCATACATTTTGCAGCTGGTGCATGTAGTACGGCAGTGCTGTACGGTGCAAAAACTGATTGAGGAGCCAATGGCTCCTAACTTAATCAATTTAGGCGCCCAAATTTGGCTCCTAAGTAAAATAACTGAGGCGCCAACTCATCGTATTCTAACTGCTCAAAGTCATACTGCCACAGTTGTTTAAAACTACATTCAATTTTAAGGTTTTTAAGGCTTACTTCCATTTCCGGTTCCATGACCTTACATAATTTACCACTAGTACGAACTTAATTTTAGTATATAGCTGTTGGATTAACTGAATATTGTTTCATGTCCTCCTTCTCCTTGTTCCCAAAAAGTTCATCAAATTCAAAGTTCTTTTTGACTTTGACGCCACCTTCACTTACAAAAAACAATAAAAACGTATGAACTATCTTATCTTATTCGCTGGCTATTAAAAGCTTCAATAGTTGGTCGCTATTGGCGCCTGGGATTAAATGTTTAGGCGCATCACAAAAAATCTAGTTGCCAATGCGCCTAAAATGGTCGCACCGTACAGCACTGTAGTACGGTAACCAAAAAAAAGAAAGAAAATAGATGGATGCTGTCCTGCAGACAAACAAAGCATCTAGATTCTGCTTATCCTTTTAAAAAATATTTTAGTTGTGCCAAAAATCTATCATATTTTTGGGTGTCAATTGAAAAAAAAAATCAAATTCATTTGATGTTTTTTTGCTCTTGAAAATCCTTTGCATAAAATTCAAAACCTCAGTGTGCTAGCTTGGTCAAAATTATACCTGTTATTCAAGGTTGGAAACCGGAAATAATGTTACTAAAAAAAACCTATTGAACTGTAAGATTTGGATTAGGTTTAGGGTTCATCTTTTAACATTACTTGGTATAGTGGCATTCAGGTGAAACAAAAACACTTGATCATAATTAGTGAACAATGACAATTCAATGCTCATTTAGTCTGGGTCTGGGATAGAATCACATGCCATTGATTGTGTCTTCAAAATCAGAGCATGATTGCCAAAATGATCTATGCCAGATTTCTGCAGTGATGGTGACGCCAGAGAGGATATCTTACCCTTCCCAGAATCCTTTGCAACATGATGCATCACCTCATTACATTATTAAATGACACTCCTATTACTTTGTACAGGTTGCTTTCAAGTTGAGAATAGACCAGCTAAACATGGGTCAATAGTCAAGATCAGGATGCGCTCTGTTATGTGCGCTGTTCATTGAGGTACTTTTTGTCACTATCAACCCATGTTGCACATAGCAAATCAGTTGAAATGGAAGAGATGCATTGTGGGAAGTGTACTCAATCTTCTCTGTGATGACACTATCCCATGACACCGATGCTGAGAATCTGATGCATCATGTGAGGAGTCATCCACATCCTGCAGTCCACCAAGTCTGTTATTAAGCCATTAAACGATAGTAGACAATGACCGAATTCTGATGATAGCCCTATGAATCAGAACTACATGTAGCATGCAGGACATTTTATGAAAATGTACAATTTTTCACTTCTGGCTCTTTTTTACTTTCCCAAGATAAATACATTTTGCTTAGTTTTTTCCAGGTCATTGAAATACAAATGAATCCATAATACATGTACTACAATCTGTAGTACTCGTATTATAAATACACATAGGTATTTTAATATTCCAGCACTGAATTTGAAAATAAATGAGCCTGTAAAATATATTACCTAAATTATACCTCGTGAACTTCCGACTTTTCCATGAAACCGCTGGAACCTGTTAAACGTGCCTCTTTCCTTACTACTAGCCATGCGCACAGCCAGCCAAATTTTGTAGAGCGAGTATAGTTACTCCTCCTGGTAGCACACTGATAAATGCCTTGTTTTGTGTGCAGATTGTACACCCTGCAAGCAAAATAACGTTGGAAAGCAGTGTCAATTGGTGTGAAATATCAACGTCAAAATTGTATCTAGGGAGAAAAGGCGCGAGCAACAACCCTAGCAGCTCCAGATGTGTGGTGTTAGTACAGTGTAGCTTGTTCTAACCTAATAGCTACATCGTGTGTTGACTTGGTTGCTAAAATTTAAGAGAAAGCATCTAGAGGATGTACAAAATTATTATTAAGCCTGTTGATAATAATGATCGTACTGGACCAACTATATCATGTTTTTGGATTGATTTGTTAAGTGCAATGAGCATTTTCCTGTTTAAGTACTACACCCCCTGATAAATTTGTGACTATTTTTGCATTTTAATAACACACTGGTAACAAAAGTTATGTATTATAGAGGCAAGGAATCCAGTTACTACAAATGTACACTGGAATTTCAGTGACTCAAGACAAGAGGTACGTTATTTATGATAAAAAATACCACTAGAAGAGGTACCGCTAGAATGTACCTCATTTCTTAACATATATGAACCACTTGTCTTGAATCACTGAAATTTCAGTGAAGTAATTGGATATCTTGCCCCTATAATATACATGTACATATTTTTTGTTACCAGTGTGTAGTTATTTGTTGAGAAAAATGCAAGATTAGTCACAACATTTATCAGGGGGTATATATAGTAACACCTTAAAAACAGGAATTCTTGGCATCCCCCCCCCCCATAAAAAAGTCAGTATTTTTATTTTAGCCCATTTAGTACATTTTGGCCGTATTAAATGCATTATATACAATTTCTTTTGTTTTAATTAGCTAATCTGATACACCACTGTGTTGTATGTAAGTGGAATGAAATAGTAATTTCCTGTAATTTTATTGTAATTCATTGGTTTGTTTCTACATGTAAATGAAAAGGTAATTTCATTTTATAGTTCACTCACAAAATTGAACTTGATAATTGAACTTGATGATTAGTTGACTCGTAAAATTTAACTTGATAATTGCAGGCATGAGAATTTTCAGTTTAAAAACTGAATTCAGTTTTTTTTATAGTCAAAATTTCCGCAACTTTATTTAATTTCAGCCTGTTTTTGGTACTTTTCGCCCAATTTCACGCGCATTTTCAGTTTTTTCAGTTTTTTTTAGGAAAGTGCAGTCTCATGCCTGTAATTGGCAGATGATTTACTATATTCTGTAATAAAATAGCAGATATCATTCTGTGAAGATATAGCAGATATCATGTGAAGAAAAAAAGAGACAAAATATTAATTTGCCAGAAAATCTTAGAATGTATAAAAACAAAGTACTCGAAATACAAAATGATTTGAGGTTTATAACTAAACCAAATGTTCTTATAAACATGTTACCATGATTTTAAAGTCCAAACTGTCAGAGCTACTCAATACAAATAGTAAAATTGATGATGTCATTCTGATGACGTATACATAAATGTAACAAAACAATGGGTTTTGAAAATGTGGTTTGAGGCAAAAATTGTGGTGGCCAAGTAGCATTATAGGATGATAGACGCTAGGCCATTCCCCTTACACGTGCCTGTTGATTTCCATGCTGTGTTTTGATCTATTTTCAACATGATGTTTTCGAATTAAAGTTCTGTTTTAAGAATACTTTTCTCCTGTCCTCTGCTAATTTGAAATTTGTGTTACAAAATAAAATCCAAAAAAACAAATTTTGTACTTCCTCGTTAAGTTAATTGAAATAAAAACAAGCATCAAATTATTTTACATCTGTTTTAATAAAGATGTTATTATCATCTACCAATTATCAACATCAATTTTGCTAGTCGGATAGTTGATACCGGTCCGGTATGTACATGTATGCATGCTGAATCAGTAAATGAACCATCTACAAGTCTTAAGGCATTCCATTACGATCACAAACCATGCCTGCTTTATCATGCACAGCCAATGTTTAATCCACAGAGTCAAATCCAAGCTGAAATTTTTGTCATCAAAGTAAAAGGAGAATCGTTGCCAAGAATGCTCTCGGTCAATGCAGAGGCACTCGCTCACTGCATGACTGGATGTTGCATGTCATCGCAGTGTCAACATCATGACTGAGGAAGTTATGAATCGGTATAGCATAATAATTATGCTTGTATAGTCTGCAATTGTGTAATACAGGAATACAAATTGAGGGAGAGACCCGATTTAAAGCCGGAAAATATGTTATGATTTTTGGAAAATGGTATACAGCTCCCAAATATATCTTCAACAGCTAATTAATGTGATACACTGTATACAAATACTACATAGCAATAAAAATTAATTTAAAAAAAAAATCAGTGTGAGAACTCTGTGCTTTAATTTATAAAATTATTAAAATTTCACCTGATTCATAATATTACCTGTGTCATTACCACCACGTTATGGAGGCGTAATATTATTGAAGCAAGGTACGTATGCATGCATCGCTGGGAACTCTGATTGAATATTTGGCCCATATTTTATAGGTCATTGTGTCAAGTCATAAGACAAGATAAGCAATCTTGCTCATCTCTAAGGGTCATGCGACATAATACACTTGGCATATTACGACGGACGGGTCAAATTACATATCAGTCACGTTAATGGAACAGACAGCTAAGGGTAGTGCAGAGGAGTAAATGAGAATGTACTGTTGATCAAGCAGTACATGGAGGAAAGCAAACTTATACTTCCCACAATGCATTTCTCCCATTTTAATTTCCTGTACTGTTTGCTATCCAGTGAAGAAATGAATCTCAATGAACAGAGCACATCCAGATCTTGCAAAAATGTGTTTATTTCACGACTATCGATTCATGTTTAACCCGTCTGTTCTCAAGATGAAAACAACAGGAACCTGTACAAAGCCGGGGTACAAAGTAATAGGAATGTCATTTTAGGAAATGAGGTCATATAACGTGTTACAAAGGATTCTGGGAAGGATAAGGTATCTTCTCTGGAAGGCTACGGGCAAAGAGGTTAAAAGCTAGAAGAGTGAGCCATGTTAGCATGTTGCTCATTGAGGACAATTGAATACCTGAGTGGAAGAAAGGCCCAACTCCATCAAAACTGTTTTTGAGATATTAAGAAAAAACTTAATATTTGGAAAGGTTTTATAGACAGAATGTTTTCATCTTTAGGGGACCTTTAATACATGAACATACAGTATTACATACATTGAAATCATATATGATGTTTCCATGGCAGCGGTACAGGTCTTAATACGAGCTGGAGTTGGGCCATTCTTCCACTAATATATTGCAAGTGCGAGTTCCGTACGCAGATGTGTTATAAATAGCTACAGAAATTTGGAAATTATCCATTAACTGCACAAGTAGAAGCATGTTATATGTTAGCAAGAAAGTTTATTGTAGTGAAAAGCAGATTTCATGGATGAACAAAATTCCTCTTTAAGCCAATATTTGTGGAAGAAGGGCCCAACTCCATGGAGTTGGGCCTTTCTTCCATAAAAACCATGATTAAGTGTATGTGGAAGACTATTTAGAAAGTGGATTTTGGCTCATCTTTCACACACAAGGAAGAACAGTCTGCTGGCAAGAAAATGCTGGGTCTAACTCATTTTTGTGACAAATTGGAGTTGGGCCCTTCTTCCACTCAGGTATTCAATTATAATAGTGCACACAGGACCTGTTTTAGCCCTGGACCCAGTGCCGTGACCAGTACCCGCTGGAAGTAGTCCTCTGAGTGGCCTCGCTGGGCGCGCTTCACACGCCCTCGCGGCCGCTTCGCAGCCTCTTAGTCCTAGGAACTGAGCCAGCTCTAGACCTGTCTACATATTATTTGCCATGTTTCTTGGCAAAATGTTTGACCTCGACAACAACAACCTGTGTTGTGTGGTATTTATATTATGGTGCAGATAGTGGTATGTTGGCTGTCCGGATAGTTTGCTGGTTTATATGCTGGGTAGAAGCAAAATCACATATGGACCTCCAATAAAGACATCCTGATTTTGACAGTTATGCACTAACTTGTCACACAAAGACCAAAAATGTTAGCAATATTTTACCAAGACCTATTATTTGACCAGAGCACTCACGGATACCACTTTGTTCAAATGTTCTGCAGCTTCATCATATTGCTTTGCAAGCTGCCCCTAGGCCTCAACAGAAAAGTCGAAAGTTTTGAAACATTTTCTCAAAATATCAAGTGCTATCTCAAAAACCACTGAACCAATTGATACATCATGATGATTCCAAATATGGTCATGAAAATGTACAATTCTGAAAATTAAAATTTGAAACTTGTCGTCTGCAGTCGACACACGCGTGGAGAGGGATATCCAGTATTGCCTTGGTTTTTGGGTGGTCAGTAAAAGATGGTAATGTCATGTTGGATAAACTGTACAGAAAAAAACCATTTGTAGATCAGGTTACGAGGCTGGTTGCTTTATCGTTTATGCAGGCTACTGTAGTATTTTAAAGGGCAGCGTAATTATTAACTAGGCAGTGTCGCTGTGTTATCGACTGTTAGTGTTGCAGATGAATTAGCCAACAGCTAACACCAACGTGAAAACTGATCCGCATGTGTTGATTGTATCTTCTAAACATTGTAATTTGAAACTTGTTAAAGATGCTAAAACTTATCGTAGCATGATATGAGGTGCACACCCCGTCTGCATTGTCAAATTGCTAATTGTCATAAGACTAAACTGATACGAACAAAACAAAAGTTACACATGGCTAGTTTTTGAGTGGAGACATCGTTCCCTGTTTGTTGCCAGCCTCTTTTTCTTAGGTGTATCTTTAGGGTTTGATGTAGCAGGGGTAGAAATAAGGGACCATTTCCTGATAGCCATCCGGGCTATCTAGCCATTTTTTCTGATAGCCCTGAAGGAAATTCAATAGCCCTGAAAAAAGACATTGTTTTGCACAATTCAAACCAATCGTTTGTTCAAATATTCAGTTATTAGTGAGTAACCCTTACCCCCCAGTGTTGAAATATGCCTCCAAAAGTTACAGGCCAGCCGGGCTTGACCTTAAAAAGTTACCGGCCAGCCGGACCAGCAACTGTGATGCCAGTCAGAAAAGTTACCGGCCAATCCAAAAAGTTACAGGCCAATGGCCGGCTGACCGGCCCTATTTCGAACGCTGCCCCCCCCCCATAATCAGGGGTAGCACTAGGGTTTAAAACCAGGGTTCTCAGAACCCTGAACCCCTGAAAGTGTTAAAAATATGCGCTCAAATCCTAAAATGAAGGGTTCTTAATCTTGAATCTGTCAAGTATTGAATGTACCGTTTTTATTAATTGGTATCAGATTTTGTGATTTTGGTTACAATGATGTGTTACGAATGGTATAAATAGTTAAAGCCTGGCAAAAATGTGATCTCGCTTTTCATACGATTCTCGCCTGTAACCAACTATCTCGCTTTTTAAGAAAGTTCCCAAGCAGTTTACTTACTATAAAAGTGTTGCTTTATGCCATAAAAGGTCGCCGAATTCCACAAAATGCAGTAAACTTCGGCAAAGTGCAGAATTCAACACCATTGGCACCACGTGGAACCCATGCATTTCTCAATAAAAAATGACATTTCATTGCAAATGAGTTCAAGTTTAGGCCAAATATTATGATCTTTATTGAATTACTGGAGTATGATGACTATAAAACATAATTCAAGGGCAACTTTTGTCATTTTTTTTTCTTCTCTGGCCGATCATTGTGTCGTATTTCACCGATGGCATATCTCTACACACCACCCACAAAGCATTTCTTTCCGATCCCTAGAATTAGAAAATTTTCCAACTCATGTACGTGTCATCATTCAGCACTGCAATAACTTAGCAGCAGTGGTTCTAGACAATATCGCAATCTGTGCAATTATGCCGGCGGAGTGTATTTTATTTCTATTTTTAAATTATGTTACAATGCTACGGTGACATCACTTCAACAAATGTCGTTACATTGCATTTTATGTTACATAATTTCTGGACAAGCCGTAAATATTGGAGATCGAAGCTTTTATTTTTCTTTCATATGTTTTCATTTTCTGCGCATCAACCCCTGTAGCCCGGACGGGCTACATGGAATAAAACCAATAGCCCGACAGAAACCCTAATAGCCATGGCTATCGGGCTATCGCTTATTTCGACCCCTGATGTAGTGAGTGTCTGAGTGAGATATAGCCCAGGGATGTCCTAATCAAGATTCTTCGGTGCAGGACTGTTGAATTCTTGCCTGCCCCGTACTGTACTATCTAGCACATGTATATGAAGTAGAGTATGCTGAGGGTGTGAGAAGGAGCACAAGTAATATTGCATACATACAACTATATAATACCATACTGCACCATATGTTTTTCTAGGGGTTAGGCTATAAAGTGTTTGGGTGCGATAGGTGTTCTGTAGGTTTTCCGGGAGTGTACATTGGAACACTGTGGAAAACGTGAAGAGATAATATGATCATGAGTAAGACATTTTTACACAACTAATGTAGGTGCAGAAGCTGGATTTTGCCCTCATGGATTTATCTATGGGGGGTGCTCCCAACCTACTCATCTCTATGTTTCACCTTTCACTCTTTCTATAATCTTTTCTTGCTATAATTTTTCATTTCGCAATCCAGTTAGCAAGGATAGGTGAGTCAAACTAGTTGGCTTGGTAGGATGGTTAACATCAGGTTTTGTCTAGGACAATGGGTTTTGTCCTTAGTATAGGGTTTAGCGCCTGATCCCAGGGGCGATTACCGACTGTAATATCATTCTGGGGTACAGGATACAGATCCCCAGTTTGATGGTGAAGGCGAGCGCCACATGGGCACCTTCTTGTGTGCCATCCCCTGTACACCGTGTTCAGTTATACTGTTTACAGGAGCAGGCAGTGTGGACACTAACTGGTATTGTGTCTATCTCTTTCATCTTTTCTTTCTTTCTCTCTTTCTCCCCAATCATAGAGTAAAAAGTAGGTTGTTTTTAACATCTTGGGATGTGAATGTCTGGCCAGGGAGTTCTTTGGTCATGGAGATCAAGGTTCTTGCTGCTACTGTGGGGCGACACCAGGCCTAATTGCCATAATGATGAGTCAGTATTGCCAGTTAGCACCACCGCCGACCACCGGGCGGCGGTAAATAAAATAACCCGACCGACTCAGATTTTTCTGAGTGGGTTTTAAATCAACACCCTGATAGAAGAAATGCTATCTAAAGGTAGACACATGTCGCAGGGCGACCATCAATGGGCAGCAGCATTGATGTACTCATTCTTAGTGGAAGAGCTATCAGCCAACAGCAGAATGATGGAAGCTGGCAGTCGGATGATTTGATCTTTCTTATGACTGGCAGCAATGGTCGAGTTAGAGGACTACTGTTGGTGAAGAAGGAAGCGGGAACCCACTTCACTATTTTTCCCAAGACAACCTAAATGATGAAGTCTTCTAAGAGTGGGGCAGTCACCAGCCCGGCAAACCAAGGTGATACCTCTGGCTCCGGAGGGGAAAGGAACGGGCAACATACGTGTGCCTTTGAAAGGTCCTGTAATGGCGCTTCACAGGCTGATGAAAGGGCTGGAACAAAGGACAAAATCTTAAACTTAAGGCATAATAATCGTTTTGGCACATGGAATGTGAGAAGTATGACAGATGATAGCAAACTGCACATTATAGAAAGAGAAATGGGGAGATGTAATATTCCGATCTGTGGATTAGCAGAAGTCAGGTGGACTGGCAAAGGTCATTTCTCTCTTGATGATGGACATACTGTATATTATTCTGGCACTGATAGACTAAAGAGGAATGGAGTAGGTTTCATTCTATCAAGAGAAACAGCAAAATGTGTCCTCGGCTACAATCCAATCAGTGACAGACTGATAACCATCCGTCTCCAAGCAAGACCTGTCAACATCTCAGTAGTTCAGGCATATGCTCCAACCTCGACAGCAGATGATGAGACAATTGATTCCTTCTTCCATGAACTCCAAGAAACCATCAACAAAATTCCTAATAGAGATATTACCATCATCATGGGGATTTCAATGCCAAAGTTGGAAATGACCTGGTTAACAATGATGCCGTTGGAAAGTTTGGACTGGGCAAAGCTAATGAGAGAGGGAAAGACTAGCTGATTTCTGCAGCGAAAATGAGCTGATCGTAACAAACACGCTATTCCAACAGCATCCTAGGCGACTTTACACCTGGATATCTCCAGATGGGAGGACCAGAAATCAGATAGATTACATCTTAATCAAACAAAGATGGAGGTCGAGTGTGAATGTAGCAAAAACATACCCAGGAGCAGATTGTGGCTCAGATCACCAGCTTCTGGTTGCTGAAATTCGATCAAAGCTTAAGTCAGTCAAGCGGGACACTCCTCCACGTAGATATGATGTTAATCGTATTAATGATCAGTACCGAGTGGAAGTCAGGAACTCTTTTCAGATACTCCTCGAACAGGAAGAAGAGTGGACACCTAATGAATTATGGGAACAAACCAAGAAGGCAATCTCTACAGCAGCACAGAACAACTAGCCGAAACCAAAGAAAACCCGATCGCCATGGATATCAGAGGAAGTGGGTACAATGGCAGACGAAAGGCGACAGGTGAAAGCAAGAGGCATACTAACGGAGAAGGACAAAAGGCAGTATAAAGACCTAAGCAGGAGAATTCAACACAGAACCAGACAAGATAAACAGGATTTTCTTGAAAGGAAATGCAAAGAGGTTGAATCACATTCTTCTACCAACCACTCCAGGGATCTCTTTAGAGCAGTGAAAGAAATCACAGGGAAGAAAACACCAAAGCTGGATGTAATCAAAGATGAAGATGGTGAAATTCTAACTGAGAGTGATCAAATCAAACAGAGGTGGCAACAGTACTGTCAAGGGCTGTATGCAAGTAAAGATGGTTTAGGAGGTGAAACAGAACCAATTGAGGTTGATGAAGATGAACCTGACATACTGAGATCAGAAGTGGTGATGGCAATGAAGAAAATGAGGACAGGTAAAGCACCAGGATATGATGATATCCCAGCTGAATTGATCAAAGAAACCGGAGACGAAGGAGTGGATGTGATGCACAAATTATGCAATCTTCTATGGAAAGACAAGAGCTGGCCGATAGACTGGACCAGATCAATATTCCTACCACTCCCCAAAAGGGTGACACAAGAGAATGCAAAAACAACAGGACCATCTCTCTAATCTCCCATGCAAGTAAGATCATGCTGTACATTACGGTTGAGAGGATCAAACAGCACATGCGTCGTGAGATTCCCCAGAGCAGGCGGTTTTGTGGAAGGCAGAGGCACAAGAGACCAAATAGCAAACATCAGAAATATTACAGAGAAAGCTATTGAATTCAACCGTCCAATCTACATGTGCTTCATCGACTATTCAAAAGCATTTGATACTGTTCAACATCAAAAACTGTGGGACACCTTAGTATCAATGGGCTTCCCCAAAACATGTGGTAGAACTGCTTAGGACACTCTATGACGATCAGGAATCAATTGTTAGAACAACATGTGGTGACAGTACCTGGTTCAAAATCGAGCAAGGGGTGAGACAAGGATGCATTTTGTCTCCTCATCTGTTTAATGCATATGCAGAGTATATTATGCGAATGGCCCTTGAGAGTTGCAGCATTGGAATATCTGTCGGAGGCAGAACCATCAACAACATACGGTATGCAGACGACACTACCCTACTAGCAGACAGTGCTTGTGAACTTGAGGACCTGATTGAAAGAGTGAGAATGGAGAGTGAAAACTTTGGGCTTTTTCTAAATGTAAGCAAAACCAAGGTGATGGTCATCAACCAACAAGAAAGAACACCACTATTCATGCAGGAAACCAAGCAATTGAGGTTATCAAACAGTTCAACTTCCTTGGATCCATGATTTCAAACCAAGGCGGATGCTCTACTGAGGCAAAAACATCAATGTGCACCATGCACAAGTTATGGAAGGACAGAAGCATCAGCAAGTCAACAAAGATTAGACTTGTCTCCTCTTTGATTTTCCCGATCGCAACATATGCGTGTGAAAGCGTGGGTGATCAATGCGGCAGATCAAAGAAGGATTGAAGCGTTTGAGATGTGGTGCTGGAGAAAACTGCTATGCATCCCATGGACCGCCAAAAGGACAAATGAGAGTGTTCGGCATGAAATAGGAGAGAAAGTCTCGCTCATCAACTCAGTGAGGAAACAGAAGTTACAGTATTTTGGACATGTTGCCAGGCGAGAAGGAGTCAATCTAGAGAAAGTGATAATGTTAGGAAAAGTTGAGGGAAGAGAAGCAGAGGAAGACAGAGACTCAGGTGGACAGATGGAATTGTTTCGTTAACCAAAATGTCAATTTACAGCTGTTACACCAAAGCAAAAGATCGACATGAGTGGAGAAACTTCATCAGAAAGGTCACGAATACTCAGATATGAGTAGATCGACGACGACGACGACATTGGAACACAGAGCTACAGAGGATATTTTGCAGGTAACCAAAATCATGTGTCCAGAATATTGTCATCTTCCAAATATGGTCATGAAAATGTACAATTCTGAAATTTAAAATTTGAAACTTGTCGTCTGCAGTCGACACACGCGTGGAGAGGGATATCCAGTATTGCCTTGGTTTTTGGGTGGTCAGTAAAAGATGGTAATGTCATGTTGGATAAACTGTACAGAAAAAATAACATTTGTAGATCAGGTTACGAGGCTGCATGGTTGCTTTATCGTTAAATGCATGCTACTGTAGTATTTTAAAGGGCAGCGTAATTATTAACTAGGCAGTGTCGCAGTGTTATCGACTGTTGGTGTTGCAGATGAATTAGCCAACAGCCAACACCAGCATGAAAACTGATCCGCATGTGTTGATTGTATCTTCTAAACATTGTAATTTGAAACTTGTTAAAGATGCTAAAACTTATCGTAGCATGATATGAGGTGCACACCCCGTCCGCATTGTCAAATGGCTAATTGTCATAGGACTAAACTGATACGAACAAAACAAAAGTTACACATGGCTAGTTTTTAAGTGGAGACATCGTTCCCTGTTTGTTGCCAGCCTCTTTTTCTTAGGTGTATCTTTAGGGTTTGATGTAGTGAGTGTCTGAGTGAGATATAGCCCAGGGATGTCCTAATCAAGATTCTTCGGTGCAGGCCTGTTGAATTCTTGCCTGCCCCATACTGTACTATCTAGTACATGTATGTGAAGTAGAGTATGCTGAGGTGTGAGAAGGAGCACAAGTAAATATGGCATACATGTACGTACAACTATATAATACCATACTGCACCATATGTTTTTCTAGGGGTTAGGCTATTGGGTGCGATAGGTGTTCTGTAGTTTTTCCGGGAGTGTACATTGGAACACAGAGCTACAGAGGATATTTTGCAGGTAACCAAAATCATGTGTCCAGAATATTGTCATCTTCCCCCTCCCCCCCAAAAAAAAATCATTCAATGACTTTTAATTTATTTGTAACTACAAGGTATTGCAACTTCTTGTGATGAAGCCATGGGACATACAAATTGAAAAGAAATAATTGAATTCTGTATTGCACACAGGGTTTTTATGTAAGCTCGTTTATCAAAAACGGCGATGACTTGACTTGAATGTAAACTCAATGCATTGATACAATGTATCCAAACAGGAAATGCTGTTAGGTAATTATTATTTGGATATTGTCATGATGACTTGGTTATTGAAGTTGACCTGGGAGTCTGGGACCATAGAGAGACCAGATTTGTAACGTTTTGAGTCATTTAGGCCCGTACGCAGGGGGGGGGGGGTACAAAAATATATTTTAAAAAATCCCAAAATATCACCATTTGTGAGCGTAGGTATCTTACGCTTTTTTGGTCAAAAAAAAAGAAAATCATGCATACGGGCCTGGAGTCATTTAATGGTTGAGTCGAGTTGTTTCAATAAATTAACAATTTCTGGAGTCAAGTCGAAAAGACTTCCGAGTCACTGTACTGTACTACATACCGTAATCTCTATGGAACTAGAACTACATGAGGGATTAGGATTTGGCTATGTTTTTGGCAAAACAGGATAATATTTCTTTTAATCAAAAAAAAAAAAAGTAGCGCTGTATGTTTCTGGGATAAAGAGTAGAAACTGTCCATAATATATTGTGTCCCAATGTAGATGTATGTGAATGATATGAAATAGATCCATCCGGTACACATTCTCAGTCAATTTAATTGAAATTGTTTTGGTACCAGTTTTATGTATCAGTTTCATATTAATCAATGATGAACGAAAAGATGACCTACATGTTTAATCCGTCCGCCTACCTGTTCTGCAAGGGATTTCCTGCTATTAACACTACCCTGGATTTTGTTAAGCTTACCAAATATCAATCACTGTACTTTGTGATGTTATAATTTCTAGGAAGCATTCTACACATGCATTGGGGTTTTTTAAAGATGCTAATTTTGGTTGCATGCAAAATGTATTTATTTATGATGTATTTTTTATTTTATTTATTTTATGTATATAACATTTGAAAAAAAAAAAGTGCAGGCAGAAATGCATACAGTATAACCTCCAATAGCCGCCCGGCCGCTTCAATTAAACGCCCCCACTATTTTTTTCAACCAAGATGTTTCAAAAATGCTGATATTTCCATGCTATCTTGTGAAGTAAGCTTACCAAGGTGCACACACGACTGCTAATTTTGGCGTAAACCCGGAAGTGAACCGGAAGTCATTCATAGTTTTGTCATTTCAGCATGAGTTTTAAGCTTACCTAATGATTTCAGCGGGAATTATTGTTCTAAAAATGACCTTTAATAAACGCCCTCCCCCCCTTTTGGAAAATACAATGCCCCTGGGGGCAACTATTCGAGGATGTACAATGTACAGTATTGCTGGAAGAGCAATGCTAGATTAAAGCATAGGCCTTCAAAAACATTGTTTTTGAAGGCCTACCAAGAAGCCCTATTATAACAAGGGTGATGGGTCATAATACCACAATAACAAAGGCCTTCAATAAACATGATTATGCTAAATTAATCTTTGATTTATTACAATTGTTAAATTTAAGCTTTTATAAATTTTGTCCTCCACACCCTATTAAGATTATATTAGGTAAATATGTAATTGCTACAATTGTACTATAACTGTTCGATTCCAAGACATACATGCAGGTGATTTCTTGGAAAATGTCAAAACAATGCATAATCCTGCTTCATTGACATCACACAGTTCTTTGGCCATGTTTGGTGTCCAGTGTCATAAATTATGTTCCTGCTCACATACCAAAACTTTGGGCCAATCAGAGCCTGATCAGAGTAAGATCATCTCCTGCATGTACCCCCCACCATAGACTCTGAATCTATGCTCCATTTATATGATAATTGTATATTATTATGTTAGTGGTCAGTTATGATTGGACTTGGGATCTGTAAGTGAGTTAACATCTTATTATTATTGAAACAACTGATTCCCCAATTGTATCCTGGTTAAATACCACAGGTTATACTGTTATACAGGCCCAGATAAAAGTCATAAAACTGTTTATTTCTCAGGAAGATAGCCAAATCTCCCACAAAAGTTTCAACAATTTTTAGACGTTTCTTTATTTGGATTCAGAATTGATGATGGCAAAGTTGTCATCCAAATGGCAATTAAGTTGCTCCAAACTTTTTTACAGTCAAGCCTACATACAACAAACATTGATAAAAAACAAAACAAGACAAAACAGACAAATATAGTGAAGGAATAAAATCATCACATGATATATGCCTGAAGGGTGCACTACACCAAATCCTTCCGCATTTGGTGTAACCCTTCATAGTTCGGTAAAAAATAGCACCTATCACGAAATATATCGGCGTCGAGGGAACCAAATTTGAGTGACTCTTGGTTGTTTTGATAAAAAGATAGAATAGGAGCTCAACATTACATATCTGTTCAGAAAATTTTCTGAATCGAATGTGCATGGGTAATAGGCCCTCGGAACAATATCATGGCGGAACTAGTAAGGAGGCGGCGTGTCGGCTGAAATTCGGGATGGCGCTGTTCAGGAGTGCGTATCTTTTAAGTTTGTCTTAACTTGTCCCAAAAAATTAAATTTAAATAAAAGTTTAATCTTTATTTAAGACACTGGTTTGATCAAAATATTAAAAATGTTGTTACATGGGGTAGAAAAACAAACTTACTTTCTTGTATTTTCCGTGTATTTCAATGGGGACGATTATTTAGTGGTGTGTGCCCTTGAAGACTCATTTTTAAATGCTATGTACATGATTAATACCTGATTTTAAGTGCCAAAAAGTTGAGATTTTGACTGAAACTGATGTCTTTGCAAAGAAAAAAGTCTGTTTTTCTATTTCCGTCTACAAATCGCGATTTCATTCTTAAGCATACGAGAAATTAGCTTCAAAAGCATAAGTTCCGTCGAATTGACAATTTAAGACCGTGCTTGAAATTGAGCTATTTTGGCCCCAATATCATAGAAGTGGTCACTTTTGGTTATCTCGGTGCTGAAAAAATGAAACATCTTTGGAATTATTTTGATGCAAAATGTAATTATAAGATCAAAACTCAATTATAACCGTTTTGAAAATAATCACTGAACCTTTAATTGGGTCTCAATAGACATCTAAAGTCAAAGCATACTATATTATGGCCTAATGATGACAAAATAACGGCATTTTTATCTCATGACCAAATGTTCAATTCCCAAGAGAGAAATTATTTATCAATTAATTCTAATGATGGGGTTTCTTAATTTTAGATCATGCAAAAATAATACATAACTTGGAAATTTAACATTTTAGAGTGTCAAATTACCGTTCTATCTACCCATAACCCCCCCCAACTTAAGGCATATGCCTATTGACACGTCTTTATATTATGCATGATCTAAGAGTGGGGGGGGGGGGTGAAATGATCACATATGTCGCTTTTCGGTCATGTTAAATTTGTGATTGTACATATATTTTTGTAAACAAAGTCACTTTCCTGATGTAAATGGAATTATAAATACAGTTTAACATGGTCAAAATGTTGCTCTGGCCCTTGAATGCTGAAAATTGCGAAAAGTATCATATTTTCACTCAGTCCAAGCTTGTTTGGAGCCCTGTTTTATAACTTTGGAGTGACTAGCGATAAAAGCAATTACACTTTTTTAGGATGTTGACCACTGATTCCAAAAATAAAGAATATCAAAAATATTTTTTCTTATAAGGGTGCACTACACCAAATCCTTCCGCATTTGGTGTAACCCTTCATAGTTCGTAAAAAATAGCACCTATGCGAAATATATCGGCGTCCCGAGGGAACCAAATTTGAGTGACTCTTGGTTGTTTTGATAAAAAAGATAGAATAGGAGCTCAACATTACATATCTGTTCAGAAAATTTTCTGAATCGAATGTGCATGGGTAATAGGCCCTCGGAACAATATCATGGGCGGAACTGGTAAGGAGGCGAGCGTGTCGGCTGAAATTCGGGATGGCGCTGTTCAGGAGTGCGTATCTTTTAAGTTTGTCTTAACTTGTCCCAAAAATTAAATTTAAATAAAAGTTTAATCTTTATTTAAGACACTGGTTTGATCAAAATATTAAAAATGTTGTTACATGGGGTAGAAAAACAAACTTACTTTCTTGTATTTTCCCGTGTATTTCAATGGGACGATTATTTAGTGGTGTGTGCCCTGAACTAATGCAAGTTTATTTTGACATTTTATGGAATTTATTATTTTTTTTCTCTTTAAAATATGTAAAATTTGCAGCAAACGAAGTGGCAGTTAGTTTGTATTTTATTAGTAGAACTTGGGGGGGAAAAACATAGGCTATAAACTGTCAGGTAATGGTTTGTATTTTTGACACAGGTTAGTCTCAAAACGACCCTCTAGTCTTGGGAATTAATCATCAGCGATGAAAGGAAGTCAAATGGAGAATACACTTAGCGAAAAAAGCAATTTGCTTTAAAACTAGACTCCTTGGGAGCTTGAAGAAACTAGCCTAGAGGAGTTACATAATGGGACGTAGTAAACACCCGTCACTAGGATCCACAACATCTTGGCACAGTTCTTTAACCCTAATACATTTATACATTCATTGAATGACCTTTGAACTTTTGGGTACAAAAACTCATACTCTGCAACTTGAGGTCACATATTGCAGTATGAGTGTTTAATTGAGATTATTGAACTATGCCATTGGGATGAGGTCATTGTGGTCCATAGATGTAGTGCGTACTTACTATGGAAATGGTACTGATGATGATGACGCTCAGAGATTTAGCTCTTTCTCTCTGTCTCGCTTTACTTTTTTCCCAGGTGTTCCATGCATTTGAGAGTCCCTTTTGGATAATTCTTTAGCTTGTTACAATTTAAATTTTAGCCAACGAATACTGATCAACCATAGAAAAGGGGCAGGATAAAAATACAGTAGAATAAATTATTTGCAACAACTTATTTTTCACAATCTTTGATAGAAAAGATCATGTTTTTAGATGGAAGAAACTTTTGTGCATCATGTCCAGTATAGCAGGATATTTCTGCAGTATTACCGTACTGACGCGAGTATAGTCCCCACATCCTTTTTTTTCTTTTTTTTTGGGGGTTATTTATTTTATACAAGAAATTCAAAAAAATTTCAACCTAAATGCTAGGATCATTCATGGTTGACCTAAAAAAAAAATAAAAAAAAAAATTTCAAGATGTTTTGTATTTTTAATACGAAAATTGATATTTGGTATTCATGTCATAATCTATTAATGATTTCAAAATGCATTCAAATTCAATGCATTTTGAAATCATTAATAGACTATGATATGAATACAAATTATCAATTTTCATATTAAAAATACAAAATATCTTGAATTTAAAAAAAAATTTTTTAGGTCAACCATGAATGATCCTAGCATTTAGGTCTAGGTCTAGGGACACTACAAAACCGAAAAAATAAAAACTTAAAAAAAAAATTAAAATTTTTTTTTTTTTTTGAAATTGAGTATAGTCCCACCCCCAATTTTGAAAAAATGTTTACCCAAAAGCGGGGTGGGACTATGCTCAGCGTCAGTCTGGTAATTATTCTTGATTTTAACTCTCTTGAACAGTTCCTTGTATTTGCGGTTTTATGCAGCTACACATCATCATAGCCTATGGGTTAAAAAGGTAGCGGCTTTTAAATTTGCGGTTCTTAAATTCAGCGCAAAAATCAAAACCTCCGTCCTGATAAATTACCTGTTATACAGTATAGCTTTGATAGTACTATTTTGAAAGCAGGTTTACTCAGTTTAACTGAAAGACAACATTTCCTTGAACGGTCTTAAAATAAACTGTGCTTGAAATATATACACTAAATACTACCGATATATACCGTATTTTTAAGAGCATTAGTTGAAAAATAAGAGGTAAAACGTTTAAGCACTCTTTGACATTTGCTGAAACATCAATCTCAATATCATGAAGACGCAGTTATAATCAGCTTTGATGATCATGAGGCCATTAAAATCCTTTTTTCAAGGACAATAAATTTTTATAAAACTGAGTTTTGATAAATGATGCTCCATACCATACAAAAGTCATGTCTTAATAATCCACTTTCACCATGCTGCATATAATTTGGAATTCACATAGGATTTGAGAGACTGTTAGTTTGCATGGTTAAGCATGGTTTTCATAATGTGTAAATGAAGAGCTTTGTTTCAAAACCCCTTACATCCACTTGCCCATTTTTGAGAACACACCAAAAAATCATCAAAAAAAATCACTGATATATGGGGGTTTGCAACAAAAGCAGTTTTTGGCGGGATGCTTGGGTAGGATGAGCATCGTGCCGAAAATTGCTTTTGTTGAAAAACACCTTATGTATATCAGTGATTATTTTGATGATTTTTTGATGTGTTCTCAAAATTGGGCAAGTGGATGTAAGGGGTTTTGAAACAAAGCTCTTCAAATGTGGATTTAGGGAATGCAAGTTTGGCTCGAAACATTCAATGGTCTATACTCTAAATGATACGGATCTTAGACCATCGGCGGTTTATGTACGGATTTACATAAGAAGAATGAAAACAAAATAATTATGTCAAGAAAAATGAAGTCGTAACGTATAGTGTATGGATTGAGTACCGTTTAACATCTACATGTACAAAAAAAAGAAGTTCCCTTTCCCCTTGGAAAAAAGATTATTGGCCTCATGCTAATTAGCCTGTGTCTTCATATCATGGAGATTGATGTTTCAGCAAATGTCAGAGAGTTTTCCCCCTCTTTACTTTTTCTAAAACACGCTTTAAAAATCAAAATATATGTGTGATATACATTTGTCTAAAATGTAAAGGAGCGCCGTGGTCAACCATTCACTAGGATCCACAACATGCTCATCTATCAGGGCACATTTCTTTAACCCCAATACAGTTGCACATTCATTGAATGACCTTTGGAAATTTGGGTACACAAACTCATACTCGGCAACTTGAGGTCAAATTTTGCTCTCTGATTGTTTAATTGAGATTATTGAACTATGGCATTGGGATGAGGCCATCGTGGTCATCAATTGTGTTGCTGAAGATGAAACGTGCCATCCATTGAGGTTAATGAAGGTAAATGTCAGACAATTTCTGTACATTTAAGCCGCTCGCATTTACCTGCATGGTGGTTGGTCTATCAATGCCACAGGATTATATGACCACTATGACCTGTCGGCCGCATAAGTTTCAATTTCAGAGGGTTTTTTTCATGGTGTTTAATTTTGATAAATTAACAATTTTAATCTTACCAAAGCAAGAAATTTGTTATTTTTTAAAATTATTCAACAGAAGACCCACTGTTACAGAAACATCGTATAAATCTTAGGGTGTACTTGCAAAACATGAATTTATATAATGAAATTATAACTGCATGAAAATGGTAATAATCATCAATATATACGTACGTTGGACAAATCAAGAATGACATTTAAAACAAAAAAATTATTAAAAAAAAATAAATTTGTGTTTTTGTGCTTCTTAGATGTAGCTAATACTCAAAATTAGAATGAATTCAGAGTGTAATTATAAGTCTATGTAGAAAATATGAAATAAGTTAAGTTAAAAAGTAGCACAAATTTTGAAATTCTAAGCACAAAAATTAATCATGTTTTCATGACCAATTTTTAAATACAGAAGTGTGAAAATATCTGTGACTTTGTATGATAAAGAGAACAAAAAACAACCAAACAAACTATAGAAAAATTATTTAATATGTGTACATTGTGAACATTCAACGACCCTTGTTACTCCGCGACTAACCATGCTAATACACGCGCGTACAACGCTACTCTACACGTCCATATTAGCAAGGCTATCTGCGTACAACTGCTTACTACGCACAGCCACGCAAAGAGTATGTTCCACGATGTACACAAATTAAAAAAAATTTCTATAACATAAACCTAACAAACACAACTGTTAATTTTAGGCTAAAGTGCAAGAATGCTATGGATTTTAACCCCATGAGAACTACCTACCGATTGGCCAAAAAGAAGTTTTCATTATCAATTGGACCAATCCGCAACATTGTTAGAATAATTTCACCAAAAAAATTGGGGTAAATTGGGGTAAATTATTTGCAAAGCTCCATTCTGATTGGTGATTAAAGTAAAGATATCATGTAATTGACCAATCAGAGGCAATGTTAGATCGGCAGGTAGTGCTCAGGGGGTTAACAGATAAAAATGTATGGAACAAACTGACAATACTACTATTAAAGTGTCCCAGATATTAGACCATATTGACGAGAGCTTCAATTTTCCAACCGACTTCGTATGGTGTAAAATTACATACAATGTATTTAAAGGCTTCCAAACTTATATCAACAAACACTTTTTGAGGCCATTTGATAGTTGATACTCGCCATGTTATTGATGTTATTATATTAGTGCCTTAAGTCGGTCACTTTCAGGATGTGTTTATTAAAATGATTTGAAAATCAAAATCAAAATTTTTACACACATTAATTAACATTAAAAATGCAGTGTATCAGAATTCGTAATCATCATATTCCAAACCCGGAAGGTTTAAATATAATTTTATTTAGACATTAGGTGAAATTTAATGGTACAGGTGGATTGAAAAGGGGCGCTCAGACGGTTATCGCTTGAAAAATTCCTCAGGAGCCACTTATTTGAAGAGGATGTTAATTAGTTCAAATATGGTACTGTATAAAATCCTCCTTCATTATATGAATATGTTGCTGTGGGTATTTACTGTGCATTTTAAAGTAGAAATGTTCCATTTGTGTTCGTGCTTTTCCTGCTCCTCTGAGCTTGCGCAAAAGAAAAACATGAAAAACTGTATTTATTGTGTACAAGGTACAAACCTTGAAATTAACGAAAATTGTAATGTACCACTTTATCCTCTGCAGAGCACTTTCTTGTAACTGCTTTTTTTTTCTCCTGAAAATTAAACCCACAACGTTTTTTTGTATTGGCATGAAATTTATATGAAGAGGGTCTGGGCACACTTGATATTCATTCATGACTTGAAGCACAAGGTTAAGAAATGAGACTATTATAGGAGTGGGGCTGCGATGTCTGCGATGTTCTCTTTTACTAATGGGGCGATGTCTGTAAAGAAGTAGGATTGGATTATGTGTAAACAAAATGTATGCAGTAACTGGGGTGACCAGTAAAAAACATGCCAACCAGTATTATTTCCCTAATTTTGGAAAAAATAAACAATTTTTCTCTGAAAGGCTAATTTTTTCAAACACAGAAGAAAAAATATAATTTAATTTGTGGAACTTCTTGAAAATTTGCATCTGCATATTATTATGGGTATGCAATATCGTGTTAGGCGACTATATCATGAGAAAATATTAGTACTCTTAATTAATATTAATAATAAAATATTAATTGGTGGGATGTCTGCTCTTTGTTAACTTCATGAAAATAATTATCTGCACATACAGCTACACATAACTCTGTTTTCCTTCCTCACATAGCTCTGGCCTATGTTCATGTGGTTGTCATGGCAACACAAGGTATGATATTGACTTGTCAATTGAATGATCATGCAAGTCATCATGTCTCTTCTTTTTTCTCCTTTTTTCCTCTTTTTTTTTGGATGAAATAATAGTATTTTCATTTGACACTGACTAATTAAATGTTTCTGTAAAGTGAGTTGTGTATTTCGCTGCAATTGTTATTGACCACAAAGTCTGTGGAAGGTGGTTGTATGACTTGTAAGTTGTAGCTGGTTATTATTAGTTAAAGCTCCTTGGGGACATGTTCACTTTAAATTGTGTTTGTTGCAAATGATGAAAGGTATCATATCACTGTCATTGATGTCACCTTTCAGTTGCCATGCACAGTATATTAAAATTACTCGCTACAAGAACATGTCAGGGCACATTGTACTGAGAAAGTTGATACCTGACCCTGCCAGTCCATGGCAGTAATCCCTGAATCGGATCAAACCGTTAAAATTGTAAAAAGTTTACCTGCGTGACTGATATCGGTCTGTGAAAATTGATACCTGACCCTACCAGTCGATGGTAAAAATCCCTGAATCGGACCAAACCGTTAAAATTGTAAAAAGTTTACCTGCGTGACTGATATCGGTCTGTGAAAATTGATACCTGACCCTACCAGTCCATGGCAGGAATCCCTGAATCGGACTAAACCGTTAAATTTGTAAAAAGTATACCTGCCTGACTGATATCGGTCTGGTCCGGGGAAATTACGTTTGTCCGCAATCAAGTTCAGTGTTTGATGCAAGATAATATAATGTTGTTGTAATCAGTCAAGTTAAAAACTAACAACTTTCCATTGTTTTCATCATTTTTTTGCAGACCAAAAAAAGCACTCCGTCACTCCCTCCCTCCCGCTCATCTATGAGGGATCTCTCAGGACCGGGGTCTACCATGGCCACCCTGAATGAGCTGCGCAAGCAGAACCAGTTTGTCGATGTCGTCCTCCGTCTAGACAGTCACGCCATCCCCGCCCATCGTGCTGTGCTAGCGTGTCGAAGCCCGTATCTGTTTGATTACTACATGGAGAGAGCTGCCGAGGGCGTTGCTGTGTTGGACCATGAATTGGACGCTAGCATGAATATCGGTGCGATAGAGCTGTTAGTTAACTTTGCCTATACTGGAAAGTAAGTACATGTCGAGGGTTTAGGAAGCCGTATCTGCAATAGCTGCCTGATGTCATATTTGTAAATGGGTACAATATAGAATGCAGAAATTGTCCAAATGTGTACAGGGCAGCTATTGCAGATAGGGCCTTCTTGCCTTTACCCCTTGATGTTAACTAAAGGTCCGTCCACACTACGCCACAATTGCGATTCGATGTGATGCCACACTGCATGCATGGTACCGCAGAATACTGCGTTGCGGTATCGCAATAAAGTTAACTTAGAAATGCGATGAGTTGCATTGAGTTGCGGCAAAAGTGATTGATTTATCGTCAACACACCGCATAGCACAGCAATTGCAGCGTTGTATGAACGGACCTTTAGTCAGGTATAGACCTGTTCAGCAGGTGATCGAAAATATTTGGAAATTAGTTAAGAAAGATGCCATGTACGCTAAACAAAAACACCACAACTGTTTGATGAGCGCGTGACATACTTCAGGCCGTGGCATACTTGACGTGGCGTATGGAACGCGGTGTCCACTGGCACTGCGTGGTCGAATACGTGTTCAAATTGCCAGAAATAGATGTGTTCACTGTTCAATTTGTTTTTGTGGTCGTGCAAGTTCAGTGTTTTTCACAAGTCCTGCTGAAAAGTTCTATTGCAAAATGATGAGGGCGATGATTATCATCAAACATACCAACTATTACGGTTAGACCATATTGATATGGCAAAATATGATAAATACGGTTGGTAGTATGGTTTGCCATAAGATACGGTAAAACAGGATGAATATGATATAAGGTAGTACGGTTTCCCGTAACACTTCAGTTGATCCCGATGAAAAAGACAAACCCTGACACAAGTAATTTATTGCCACAAATACATGTATTATAAGACTCAACTCTTTGAATGTTACTGCTCCTTTTCTCTGCAGGATTGAGGTACCCTACAAGCAAGTGCATTCAGTATACCAAGCTGCCAGACAATGGAAGATATCCAGAGTAAAGATGGCTTGTGCTCAACACCTTGTACAAAACATGAACCCAAGATTTTGCTTAGGTAAGGTCACAGCAATTTAGACTTGACTTGGTAAATTTGCCATAATTGGCTTGTCACTCATGGAAATGAAAATAGCTAACCTCCAGCATTTATTAGCCATTCAAAGTAGTGATGTAACAGGATTAATTGCCATAGCAGTGGGTTACACTATTTTTGAATGTATTGCCCTGCACTAGATGGTACTCTGTTCCTCTCCATCACACATGTATAGATTATCAAAGAGTAGGGATAAAAACCGGGATCATAATTGTATAGAATCCTGTATGATTAGTGTCTTTGAAAAGAGTGGTATGGTAGTCAATCTATCATTTGCACACATACACAGGTGATTAGTGCATCCTGCTTATAGTGAAGGGCAATATATTAAAAAATACACTATCTTACCTTCCATGAGGGACAGGCAAATATGACGTAGTCCAGATTCGACAGTCACATATTTGGGCGGTTTCTGTTGTCTGTTTAAAAAGTAGCTCCTAGTCATCTTAAGGCTCATCTCATAAAGACTACAATCAATCATGTATGTATTGGATATATCATACATAAAAGCCTATTTAATCAAACACGATCGTATGTCTTCAAATGGTTCCTGGCTCCTCATTTGCATCATATTCATCTGTATGTGAATTCTTGATGACGCATTGAGGAGAGAGATGAAAATTTTAAAGGAGAAATCAAATTGTGGCTACGAATCTCATGTGGCAGGTATTTCATCAATTGTCATGATAAATGTTCAATTATCAAACTATTTCGCATTGAATTTTGTGCATAGTTCTATTAAACGATGAAACAAGTGCACTCTACTCAGAAAGTAATTAGAATATTCAGGCATTGGCTAAGAATAGATGATGTGAGTAGAGAATAGATTTCATGTCTGTTTATCCGACTCTGTTAATATTGATTACAAACATGTTGCTTTCAAACTTAATACACGTCAGAAATTGCACCACAAATCTTGCTCAAACCTGGGTTTAGAATTGATGAAACAAAAATTCCTTAATTTTGTACATAGTTCCATTAAACGATGAAACAAGTGCACTCTGCTCAGAAAGCAATAATTAGAATATTCAGGCATTGGCTAAGAATAGATGATGTGAGTAGAGAATAGATTTCATGTCTGTTTATCCGACTCTGTAATATTGATTACAAACATGTTGCTTTCAAACTTGATACACATCAGAAATTGCACCACAAATCTCGCTCAAACAGTCTGTGTTTTAGAATTGATGAAACAAAAATCCCTTAACATGCTTAGAGCAGAATGGAAATTGGAATATCCAAGTGGGCTGTTCCATTTGAAATCCAAACACCCCTTGTGGAAAACATGACTTCAATCTCCTACACAGGGGGTGTAGATTTCAAATAGAGTCACACAGTCAGGTAACCCAATTACACTCCCATGTGTGGAAGATTAAGGTCATGTCTGCCATAGTGGGGGGTGTATGGATCTCAACTATAATAGCCAAATGTTAAATCAATGAGGCCGTCCATGACATAGATTGTCTGATGATAGCAGATGTAAATCAAACAGCAGAAAGAGAAATCCCTGAAGTTCAAGTGGAGTTCAGTATTATAGAATTGTGTAAAATGTGTTAATTTATAATCCATCTGTGTAGTGTTTGGGAGGAGAGCGGAAGAAACAGCGAGCAGTGATTCTTAGAAATCCCAGTGATATTTTTGGAATTTGATTATTACTGAATATGTACTGTATTCCTGGAAATTGAAATACAGCATTCCAGGAGTATAGAATCCAATTCCAATGCTAAATGACCTTGCACAATGCACGTTCCCCGCATAAATCAGCTCAATTCGAAGAGATGCTTTGCTATATAATTTAATCACAGATAAAGTATAAGATGTTATTTCCTTTAATTATTGTTTATAATGGTGTATTTACTATTCAGTGTATTTATAGTTTTAAAATACGAACAATAGAGCTGAGTTCGGTGTGTTTGTATCCCTCAATTAGTGTGCATTGGCAAGGACAAGTTTGAACAAACATCAATGTTGCCAATTAGCTCGTTAAAACGACAGTACAATAAAAATGCATCCGTTCTGTTGCCTCTACCATGTTTTAAAAATATAAGGCCAAATAAAAAACAAAACATGTTTCATGTCCCTCCCGCTTCCTTTTTTGAGGTTTCTTCATTTTTATTTTTATTTTTGAAATTCAGTTATAACTTTTCAAAAATATGTCTAGGAAGTAGAAATGCTTTCTATAGCCTTGCTAATATATAAGAAACACTTTTATAAGGTTTTGTGATAGTTAGAGGGGGCCTATCTCTCAGAACAACAAATAAAAAGAGGCCTCCTCCTCTTTCCAGGCATTATATGCTAAAACAGCTCTAATTATGGGTATTTACACGATTTTGAGATAAAAATAAAACAAAAAAAAGCCCCCGCTTCCTCCTTTTTTTCAAAAATCCGGACGTGAAACATGTTTTTTTATTTTACTTGGCCTAATACAAACAAAGTGCATTTTTCAAACCAGTATCAAGGCCATATGCTGAACATGAATTCCAATATTGAAAAATATTTGCAAGACGGCTATACAATTTGTCAGTTAAGCAAAGAGTATCACTATGATCTACAATAGCCTCATCCCAATGGCATGGTCCAATAACCTCAATAAAACAATCATAGTCCAAAATTTGACCTCAAATGACAGAGTATGAGTTTTTGTACCCACATTTTCAAATGTCATTCAATGAATGTGCAAATATATTAGGGGTTAAAGAACTGTGCCCTGATAGATGAGCATGTTGTGGATCCTAGTGTATCATACAAATGTAAATGTCATGTGGATACTTTCTGATATAAATCGCAAAAGTGATGCGCAGAGATTTGATTTAATTATTTGATAAATGAGTAAATACTGGTGGAGGGGAACAAGTTTGATATAGCCTCAATAGACAAGATTCAAACATGGCTGTTCAGTTGAAATCCATACACCCCTGTGGGAGACATGGTCTTAATCTACTCAGGGTGTGTAGATTTCAAATGGAATTGCCTATTCAGGTAACCCCATTTGAAATTCAAGATTAAAGTCATGTCTTCCATAGAAGATGTATGGATTTCAACTGGAATAGTCCATCGCAATGACCTTGTACGGGACATGTATAGACCATAAAACAAACGCAATTCATCCGGCTTTCATGCCGACACCGTATTGCTTCATATCCGTATTGTTTGATATCCATGACGCTCATATTCTGGGAGTAAATAATGATAAAAAAGTCGGGATGTATGTATTTCATTTCTGGAGGATATTACATTTTTGATACAGTCAGGTCTGCATTGGGGGATAATGTGCATTGATCACTGTCACTCATCTGTGAAAAACCGTCATTGGAATGATTGATGGATGAGACTTCACTGTAAAGCCACGTATGTCAGGAGCACTGAATTTTATTGGATTTATTGTAATGTCATAATGTAATAAGTAATATACCAAATTAATGCAATATTTTTTTTATGTTGCCAGAAGATTATATTATGGGAAAAAGATAATAAGCTTGGAATACCGTTAATGAGAAATTTCTGAATAAAATATTAAATTTGGGTGCAAACAAAATGTGCAGTAGCCAAAGGACAATTGAGAAAAAGAAATGACGGATAAAAAAAACCCTCTGTCCTCGGTATTCAAACCCTGTATGCCTGAATGCAAAATACCGTTTTGATGCATCTAGGGCCCTGTGCGCAGTGTCTAGCACATACAGTAATGAATTATGTTGTATCTGTGATAAACAAGATAAACAAGATAAAGAATGGGAAACTACCAAACGTCGAAATTGGCCAAATTTTACTATGCAACAGGACATAGGTGAAAGCTGCATGGGAAAGTCACCCAATTGGGCTACCTTATCACAGCTTTAGCAACACTAGTAGACAGTGATGACTGGAAAAAGGTTGATTGAAAAAGGTCTATTGACCCAGCAATTTGAAACATTAAATTGAGAAAGTTGTACCCTTTTTTCTCGTCATGTTGTTCAGAACTCCGTGAATTTGCCAGTGAGGAGTGTGATCCTGACCTTGTCTCCATTGTGGATGATTACGTGAAGAAGAACTTTGATGATGTGGTGCTAAGTCAAGAATTCCAGCTGTTGCCACGGTTACAGGTAAGGGATCGGTCACAATTTTCTGGAGGATGATGATATTTGCATGCAATTTGTGTAGATGCTAGAAGTGAGGTTATAGTTTGTTGAGGTTATAATTGGCGAAAAATATTAAGTTTTTGGGTGTAAATAAAGTCTATTCTTACGCTTGCATGAGCTCAAGCTTACCAGTCAGTCAGTTGCACATTACGCGACACAAAATTAGCGTTTGGCGCTGCGTTCAGCTGCTTGTACGCCATTCTTTATCAATCTAAGATGTTAGGCATCTCAATTTTCGCCAATTTATAAGCCGAACAATGTGTAATACGAATCCTGTGTTAGTTTTCTAAAATGTATTCCATATTTGGTCTTTTGATAAATATTGGGCATAAAGCATCGTATTTTATGCTTTGGATCCAATTTTTTCACATGAGATTCATCAAAACATGATTTATGTTGGGCAAAATAGTGTACCTCCAGGAAACTTTGATTTGAAAGTATTTGCTCCTGTAAAATCTTTGTCAGCAAACATTAAATTGTAATGCCCAAGCTTAAAGATGGTATTATCAGCAGTAAAGTTAACTCAGTCTTTAAGGCATTCACCACTCGACTATGGTGCATGCACTGAAGTGATGGTTCAAGTTCAAAGGGGATCTGGCTGCGATGGCTGCAGAAGGTCACAGTTTTCACTCTGGCCATCTGATAAATATGGCAACACATGGCTGTGTTCTCTCGAATAGAACTTTTCAGGAGAACTTTGATGCATGCACTAACATCTAATAATGGACTCAACCAATCAGTTTCTGGAAATTTGAAGGCATATTGGACCACATTGAACACCCCATTCAATATAGTTATAGGTACATCATACAAGGGTATCAAAAAGTTGTTGAAATCACCCAGAAGTGAAGAAGCTGTATCGATGAAATTTTGTCAGTGTAATCACTGGTCCTTATGTACATTATAGTCCAAAAATGGTTTCATTTAAGTAAAGTCTTATTCAGATTCCCTTTTACAAATTAAGCGTACTGCTAGCCGTCCAGCACGTATTATTTGCACAAGGTCCAATGCACACGCTTGAAGTCGCGCGCGTATACGCGATGGTTAAGCTGTCAAATGAAATCTGAATAAGACTTTATGATTACTTTCTTTACAGGTGGAGCTAGATGGGTGGTAAGCACATAGCCTGCAAGGAGAAAATTGAGGCACGCAGCGTGATTAAGGTCCTGCATTTCCGGGCTTTATTTGAAGCGTTAGGCCTACAATGCCCAGAAAATCAATGATGAAATGAAGGCTGTCTACGGCGATGGTTGCCTGTCATATGACATTGTTGCTTTTTGAAAAAGGAATTTCCAAAGTGTCCACATGTCCCTCACAGATGAGCCAAGAAGTGGAGGTCCATCACTTAGGGATGATGCGGCCACTGTGAAAAAAGTGGAGGATCTTATCATGAAAAGGTTATTTGCTTACCGCCCATCTAGCACCATCTGTAAAAAGTAGACATACTTCTGAGACCATTTTTGGACCATAATGTACATAAGGACCAGTAATTATACTGACAAAATTCCATCAATATAGCTCCTTCATTTCTGGGTGATTTCAAAAAATTTTGGACACCCCCTCATTGGTGTGAACAATCGTGTCATGCCACATCACCACACCATTTCTTTTTCAATCTTTCATTTTCCATTGGTAAAATAAACTTTCCATTTCATTTGTTTATTTTGTGACATCAGGTTCCAGGTTTGTTTTTGCCGTGTATTAATTTCAGAGTAATCATTGACATGCATGACCCAGGTAAAAGAACTAATCTTATTGTGTGGTTTTTTATAGGGTGTATTTTGTTTTAATAGGGAAAGCATTAGACCTACATTTTATTTATTTTGTTGAGTTTCTCGCTAATTTACATTTGAAAATATGAACATAGACTACTACACTTCTCTGCACTTAGTCTTGAACCAAGTCTAGCATCGTCTGCTCATTGATGTTGACGAGATCGGCAATTGGACTCCATTTGGTATGGTTGATTCGGCTTCCTTGAGATAGAGGTGTCTGTGTGTGATACATGTGTGATCAAACGCGGTGCATCTGTAGCATGCAATGTGACGCTACTGCACCCTGCAGTACATACAATACACCGCATTTGATCACGCGTGTATCACACGGTGGACAATACTGTCTCGAGGAAGCCAAATTGACTATAGGAATTGTTGCAGATTTCTCCAAGTCCAAATTTAGCTTTATTTGACACGCAGAGGGTCAGTATTGGAACAAGTGCGAAGGTGGACTGTTAAACTTGGCCTATGGAAGTTGAGATCCACACTTCAGATGAGGTCTGATGAGGAATTTATAACAATTATGCACTACTTCATAGGGTTTCAACAGTTTTGTTATTATATTTTATAGGAGGAAGATGGAAAAGTGATCCTGTCCGCTGATCAAACCCAGGACCTCAGGTTTGTGAGACCTGTCTGTGCCTCCTGACCACTGGAGCTTCATTACCATACCGACTAAAAATTCAAGGGCGGGATCACTTTCCCTATTTCTTCTAAAATGTGTTTTGCTGATGAAACTATTAAATCTGATGAAATTTGTTAATTCCCATCGCTAAAATTACTATTTTTTACAAAACGCTCTTTATTAAGCATCCTCTAATATAGTTTTCAGCAAGGTTCTTCAGTGGTCTCCAATTTGGCGCTGTTTATAGCGTAAACACATAAGTTGGGGTTCTGATTGGCTAATTGAATGACGTCATCATCACATTGGCACCTCATTCGCTGATCAAGCTGCGAAGCAACACATGACCTAGTTCTTTTTACGCGATAATCAGGAAGAGCAGTCGGACACCGCTGAAGGAATTTGCTGAATACAGTTAGAGTAAATTGGCATGCATGGAATAAATGGATGGGGTAAGATACATAGGAGATGGTGGCATGATGAAGATTGGCATTCAGAACCGGGGTAGAAGTGGGAAGCCAAAAGTGAAATCAAAGCGTTACTAATGACTTGATCTTTATTTTTCCCATTCTATCAATTTTCAGGGAAAACAGCCAAGTGTGATTTGTGAGCAGGCAGGCCAGATAGCAGTTGCAGAGTGCGTGTTCTAATGGTTGCAGACCGGATAGCAGTTGCAGCATATATGTGTGTGTTCTAATGGTTGCAGATTTAAAAAAAAGGGGTTGTTTGGTAGACTTACATGATGATGATGATGTGTCCGATCCAAGGCGTAGAACAATGTTGCATTTTGTGTTGCATTTTCTTTTGTTCACTAGCTTGAGGTGATCGCTACCCAGGAGTCCGGAGCGACCAGCGCACGGCACATGTTTGAGACGGCTGTGGATTGGGTGCGCAGGACGGTCAAAGGCGGGACGAAACTGGACGAGCTGATACAAGAGGTAATTATAAAGAGCGATTTTGATGTTTCAAATACCTTGGATTTATTTCCCAGGGGTGATGTTCACACCTGTCACAAGGCACTTGTTCATTTTGAGAAGGGATGAAAAAAACACCTTTATAATCCAGGAAGATGTGCCAAATGTCACTCCAAGGTAGTGAAATTGATGCCCGTAAAGGTGTACAAACAGCTGGATGTTACCCTGATCGGAACTGGCTGTGAGGGCTTTGTCACCCACTACATCTGCACCACAATTTGATTCGATGTAATAGACGGGTCGGATAATTGCTAATGACATTGTCTCCTCTGGGAATCAAACCATGCATCAGAGTCAAAAACCCTGCTCTCTAAGAAACAAAACAAACAAACATTTGGCCAAAAATATGTAGGGCCTAATGAATGTTGATTCCTCTTGCACCAGTTGAAGACCTTAACTGCTGTGCCACAATGTCTCCCCCCCCCCTCAAAAAAAATGATTTGGCCACAAATATGTAATGGAAATGAACATTTTATCATGGCCATATCCTTCTTTAGATGGCTACTAATTGGATATAAAAATGAAATGCTTAGAATTTATGAAACAAAAGTTAGGGAGTGGTCAACACAAATTAGATAATTGCACCTCAAGAGATGTCACAAATAATGGTTCTTCCAGTTGAAATTCATACACCCCCTATGAAAGACATGATCTTAATCTCCCACACAGGAGTTGTAAATTTCAAATGGAGTCACCCATTCAGATAACCCCATTTAAAAAAATTATACTCTCTGTGTGGAAGATTAAGATCATATCTTCCATAGGGGTGTATGGATTTCAACTGAAATGTCCCAGTTATAATACTAATTAGGAAAATTAGCATTACCATTATTTTTTGTGACGTCATAATATCGTGATGACAAGAAAAATAACTGCAGGCAATCAACCTGAAATGGAGATGTGACCTTTATTAAGAGCTTTGAAAATTAGCTTTTCCAGATGAAATCCTTACACCCCATATGGAAGATATGACCTTAATCTCCCACACAGGGAGTGCAAATTTTAAATGGGATTACCTGAATGGGCGATGCCATTTGAACTCTAAATCCCCTGTGTTGGGAGATAAAGGATATGTCGTGCACAGGGGGTGTATGGATTTCAACTGGAATAGTCCGATATGACGTTCCTGAGAGATGAATTCAATTAGGAAAGCAAAGCAAATAAGCCTGTGAAGGTGCTTAGGTAGGATTAAAACGCTGAACGAAAACGTGCCTGGGGATTTGACCAGAGAAGGTCATGGTGAACAGTAGGGATGATATGAAACGAGGATTACTGTATTCTGACCTAATTAGTAACCCAGGTGCTTAGTTATGTCATTATTTACCATGTTGTGGATGTTAAACTGGACATTTGCCATGCTGAATGAGGCTGCAATTTACGATAAAGAAATAGGAATTGTAGAATATTTTGATGGGGAGTACACTGCAGAGCGGATTTTTGGCCAAATTGAGTTTGTAATGGATCATCCACAATATCTTCATTTCTCAGTCCCAAGCATCAGTCAACAACACGTAACTGCAAGACAACTGTAAAATGTGATGCGATCAAGCAAAATCAGTCGGAACTCGGAAAAATTAAATTTTCAGTTTCTTATTTTATTAGGATAGTAAAAAACATTTGCAAAGCTGCATTTTGCAGAAAACCCCATTGAAATTGAACAACCAGTGCCAAAGATATGAGCAATTAAAGAGTTTCCAAAACAATAGGAAACAAAAGGAAATATTGCTTTTGTTTGGCTATATCTCCGAATCAATATTTCCGAGTGCCGACTGATTTGCTTGATCGCATCACAAATATGTAAATGCAGTGCATGAATTGCGAATGCACGCAATTATACCTCTCAAAAAATATGGTTAAATGCACACATTTTAAGTTATTTTCCAAGTTTTAAAAAAGCTAACCTGAAGCTAGTTTGCTTCTTTAAAACCACAGAAAATTAAAAGCACTTTTGAATACATTGTACACCTGATTCATGTGCATTATACTATGCAATCAGCTGATTCTGGTATGCCTTGGCACAGTTCCCAGCCAGCCAGGGTCTTTAGGTTAGCTTATAAAACCCCTTGACATTAAGCAATCCACCTCCCCAATCCCACCTGTTTTGTTCACACATGAAAACCATGTGGATTTGTTTACAACAGTTGAGTCACGTAGGCAGGGTTACATAATTACATTGGCTATGCCAGATCTAGATTTAGTAGATTCTGTGCCAAACACTTGCCAGAGTGGAGGTAGTGCTACTTTTAGAGCTCTGTTGCTTTTAAAATATACTATCCAGAGAGGTTGCTTAATGATGAAGCCCCGCTTTTGGTCTAAGTTCTTTAAGGAATTTGTCAAGTTTAAAATGTATCCATGAATAATTCTGGTCTGTCTGTCTGTCTGTCATCAAAGTAACAGGTGTAAGTCAGTTCTTCTGTGGAGAACTGGTCAAGCAGGACTTCCTGTTTTATCGCGCTTGGTCCAGCCCTTCAGGCTGGCTACGTGCTTGCTAAGTCTGTGAGGGCCATAGACTGCGGTTAATAGAGTGGAGGTAGACAGGTCATGGGTTCCAATCATTTTAACAGTTTTTATAAGGGTAGGGATGTTTATGTGCTATCTTCTCCAAAGTGTTCATCTAGATTGGAAAGAAATTGTATTTTTCATCAAATTTCAGGATTTCAGGAAAATTAAATTATGCAAAACTTATTTAAATATTGCCACATGGGGTATATGTGATGCGATCAAGCAAAATGAGTGGGATGTTGAGAATATTGATTTTGAGATTCAGCCAATAATAGTATTCAACTTCCTATATATTTTATTGTTCTGAGCAATACTGAAATGGCCATATCTGAAGAACTGTAAGTCTATTTATGATGGTGTTTTTAGCAAAATAAAGCTTTGAAAATGGCTCCTGCATGAAATTAAAAACATAATTTTAATCGATATCGGACTCATTTAGCTTCATCGCACCACATTTATTTGCTTTTCCTTGATTTTATGTGCATTTCAATCGATCAATTTCATTGGGAAAATTAATAAAATTGTAGCGCTCAGGTGTAAGAATTTTCATGATTGTATGAGCAACAACAAGCACAGAAGTAAAGAATTTTAAAATACATGTTCAGTGTAACATAATTTTTTTAATATAAATTGCTGTGGTTGATTGAAAAATAATTATTAAAAATTTCATTTTCAAAATGTAACAAATTGCTATTAACGTTTGGAAAAAAAATTTGCTGACATTTTGAACCTTGGTGTGTTGGCAGTTAATAAATAATTGAATATTCAAATTTACATTATAAATTATATATCTTTGATGTCATACATTTTCAAAATCCAATATTTGTTCAAAATTACGTAGTTGACTAGCTGTATTACGCAAGTCATTTCCTCTGTATATTTGATTAGTGTGTAAATTAGACAATTTGTTGAAATTAAAAGCAAGTTTTTCTTTAGGAAAAATCAAATTGTGGTATTAAATTGCCCATTTACATTACATTGTGTAACATATTAAATTAAAACCCAATCAAAAAACATATAACCACTTTTACTGATTAAAAAGTGATTAAAAAAGGACAACATAAATTAATTTGCATCATTGCAGTGTAAATTTGGCTCTCTTATACCTCGGAATAACTTTCAGTAGCTATGAAAATCAGTGTTGCCATTATTATGTCTGCGTGCCTGATGACATCTAAAATTATTCACTTCATGCAGTTTGTATGTTTGCTGTTCTAATGAGTTGCGATCACTGACCCATGCATTTCATTTTATGGTAATAACGTCATTCATTATTGTACCGAAATAAAAAGGCATTTGTTTATTGTGGAATTAATATTTTATGCATGGATTCTTTAGGAATAATAAGGGCCGCTACAGACTTTTAAAAAGAGATAATGATGTTGAATATTCAACATAACATGTCTTTGTTATTTAATCTACTCCCACTCTATTTCCAGTAATGTTCAACTTTTAAGGTAATACACAATTTTAAAGTGTTGCGATTTGGTAGTTCACAACATCTTGCGAATGGTAGTGAGCTTTGGCAAAAATTGCATTGCTCCTTTCCTTGCGAGCGTGTAGAAGAATTCAAATATCACAGAAATATTTTGTAGGTCATGTGGTTCTTGAGTTATGTTGTAAAGAGGGCTGAAACAACAACACTTTTGTAAAATGTACATAACTTATTAACAACAATAAATTAAGCAAGTTTTCAAAAGTATATGATTTGTATAATGAACTTTTGCAAAACATCAGTGTTATTTTTCAATAATATATTGATTTAGACAATAAAAATCGATTTCTTTGGCTACTTCGACCAACAATACCGCATCTACCCTTAACGAATGTTTGATGACGTAAAATCGATAATATATTTCCATCAGACATTCTACGTAACATACAGTAAAAATTCGATAGTTAGAATATTTTCTTGCTATCGAGCGCTTTTGAAAACATGAAATTGTACCAAAGTCTGATGCTTACCAACTGAGCTAATGGGGTTGACACACACATTTGCAGGTTTACTTGTTCGTATATAACTATGTGTATCGATGATTTGCACAAAATCCTTTACACTTTTGTGGATGGGGGCTCTTCATGTTTGCATTTTTTTAAAGCGCTCGATAGTAAGCACATATGCTATCTATCAAGTTTTTACGGTATTAATTTTACATCATCAAACATTCGTTAGAACTTGAACACTACTGTAAATAGAATGGGAATAGATTAAACAACAAAGACATGTTACATCAAATAATCTACCGTAAACGTTCGCCTAATGGCGCTATGGGCTCCCTTGACATAACTGGTATTTTAGACACAAAGTGTCCTCCTGTAAAAATCCCACCAGCAAATAAGGGCACATACCCTTAATTCTTGTTGGGATTTTTAGAGGAGGGAGCTCTCTATTTGTACATGAAATTTACCCCAAGGCAAAGGAAGGAGCCCAGGTGCGCCATTAGGCGAACGTTTACGGTATGTCGAATACTCGGAGTCTGTTATACATGGACCTTAATTGTCTTTCATGCCAAGTATTTTGGATGAAGAATGCAACATCTTTTACCGATTCAAGGTCATACTAGTTTTCATTTTCATGTACCTACTGATTTGCTTTCTTGATTTAGTAGATAAGGGGAAAGTTTTCAATGCATTTGAATGAGTACAAACAGTTAACACGCCTAGTATTGGTTCAGTGGTTCTTGTAAAATTGGTCAAAATGTTCAATGTAGAAATTGGTTATTATATATACATCATGAACAGGGAAAAATAAAAGATGAAAAAATACATGTACTTCATTCTAGCAGACGCCTTCCAAGACTAATATACAAAAAATGTCAATTGCAATTTTTTATTTGCTGTAGTTGATAATTTACAAACAAGATATCTACTTGCACACTTTTTATATGATGTTAATAGAGTTTGTCAGCTCATAAGGGAGTTTGTCCATGCCACATGTTTATGAGAAAATATTAAATGAAATTGCCTGTAGGAGACATACGATATATAGAGCGATTGGATGGAAGAGAGAGAGAGAGCGTTGTCAACTACAGAGTATTATGAATATATTCATCAAGTAGATAACGACATTACAACCGATTTGACCATATATTATATAATAGCACTGTGCATAACAGACTTAATACATTCAGATTTTTATTATATAATACGGTGCATGTTACACAAATCAACTGTAGATGTTGCGTAACAAATTTTCATTCCTAACCTATCAAATGTGGATATTTGTTTACGGTCTGACTGCGGACCAATTTGAAACATGCTGTCCTCACTTTGGTGCTGCGGCGATTGGATAGTGAAGTTTTGATTGTTTGTCCTCATATTATGCTGTAATACGCATATTTTACACACACCCCACATAGCACACAATAACATATATGAGTATACTTGTGTTTAAAAACACTTGTTAACTTTTGTTTATAATGAAAATAATATTATATTATATTATATTATATTATATTATATTATATTATATTATATTATATTATATTATATTATATTATACCCTTCATGTGTTATTAGAAAAAAAAGGTTTCCTAAGGGTTGTGAGAAAAATTTGATCTTCTGATGACAAAATTTAAAATGTGAATGTCTGTACCCTGTATTTATCTACATACATTTCAAGTATAATGGTCTCTGTGCATTTCCCATAAATAAATTGAACACTAGTTAAAAGCCCCAAGATACACTCTATAAAGTCTGTATGATGCAGAGAAAGTAGAAAAAAATCTGAAAGCACACAGAATCTGTGATGCGATAAATCTACATAGAAAAAAATGCACTTCCCTAAGAGGTGGACTGGATTTTAGCTGGCATGAAAAGCAGTGAAATTGGTGAATTGGGCAATTCTATTTGAAATTCATACACCCCCTATGGAAGACGTGACTTTAATCGCTCACATAGGGAGTGTGAATTTCAGATGGGGATACCGTAATGGGTGATGGCATTTGAAATCTACACCCCTGTGTGAGAGATTAAGGTCATGTTTTCCACAGGGGTGTATGGATTTCAAACGGAATAGTCCAATACATGTTGTACTAGTGATCCAGGTAGGTAGGTGGCTAGTATTATGTAGTTGTTTACAGACCTGTATTTATTATGTGAAAGGCATTGATTGCATCAAAAGTGTAAAAATTTATATAGGGAGTTGACTGAAGGTGAATTTTGTCTTCAAAATTCTCACTATGATTTTGGACATTTAAAAAAAAAAAAAAACCTTCACAAATCGGAAGAAAAAAAGCAGCGCTGAAAAAATATGAAGGTTCATTCAATTATGCGTTGCCGTAGGCGTCGGTCTGTAGGGACAGAAATAGGGAAGGATGCGAGTGAGGATGATGATGGTGAAAGTGTTAAATTGGCTACTTCAATATAATTCAATTTTCTGAGCAGGTACAGTCTTGCTTCCCTCTAACCCACCTTATGAAAATGTCCTCTTTGTCTTATTCTAGAAATGGTAACTGCATGAATAAAATTTCTAAAAATTTAAGGAAAAATAAAATTTTCGATGATTTTGACAAAATGGGAGTCGGGCATGATCTCACTGCCCCTATTATAAGACACAAAATGTTGGTTAGGCAATGAAAACAAATCCTTTTTTATGGGGCTGACTGACCCAGATTTAGTGTGTTTTTTCCCTGCTTGTTTGTTAAGCTGTATGGAAGTAAAAACAGCCATTCACTGGCCAAAATGGATGATTTTGAAACTTTTCAGAATATGTTTGCAAAAAACAGATTTTTTAAGCCGCCTGTGATTGTTTAGGGTCATTTAGCCTGTACCACAAAAATCCCAGACTGACCAACCCTGCTTGGAAACTCCGCCCGCTCGTAGAACAGCCCCCCCCTTTACCTTGAATAATGATTGTTAAAGAAATTGTATGTAGCACATTTGTTCAAGGAAATCCTATGTACTGCTCTTTTTCATTCATATCAAGTTCAATTTTACAGTTGATATCAGGTGTTGATGTGACTTGCAATATTACCCAGCACACACAGACATTACCATGGCAACTAATTAACTATAAACTTGTACCTGGCTCGAAATGGATGTATTGATAGAATTTCAGGTGGATACATAATTTATATATAGCAGCAATTCTGTGGCGTGGGAGAGAATTGGAAACACGCTTTAAAAAAATGTTTGTGTGAAGCTGCGTAATGAAAAAAACACATAAACAATTGAGGTGTATTGATTTTGCCTCCAAAAATGTTACATCATTGTGAAATTATGAAATGATACAGTAATAAGTGATCAGAATGATGTATTACTAGTTAGATAACACAAACAAGCAAGATTTATACTTGAAATCAAAGATCATTCTAGTATTTTTGCAAAGTTGGCACAGATTACTTGCAAAAAAAATTAAGAATTCCTTTAAAAAATCCTTTGCAAGATTGGGGTCGGATTCTTGCAACTGAATTTGTTCTAATAATATTGCAAAATCGCCTTTTGCCAGTTTGGCTACTCGTGTTTACAGTAACTTTCTTTGATTCTTGAGCCCCACCCTACCCTCCCTCCCTCCCTCAGAAGCACCCCAATGGGGTTCAGGATATTTGGTCCAGCTTTGTAATATATATACCATACCGTTTTGCACCCTGATGTGGCAGTGACATCAGTGCGTGTTTCATTGGGCGCAGCTTCAAATCGCTATCATTCGATCAAAGCGCAAGAATACACACACACTTGCTTAAAGATGCCGCATTTGAACAGCTGCCTCGACGCGTTGACGTCACTGCCCCATCAGCATGAAAAATAGTATGGATATGATCTCTAAATAAGTTTTTTTTCTTCATCTTTTACAGCCCCAGACACTGCTCCTGACTGCTAACAACATCTTGAAGGACGTGCAGGAAGTGGACGAAGTCAACCAAGATCTCGTCGACAGCTTCAAGCTGGTTGTCAAGAAGTACCAGACACCGGAGAAGAAGAAACACTTGTCTGCCAACGGTGGCGCTAATGGACACGCAAATGGACACAAGTACTACATGTCCCCGGAGGATGAAAGGAATAAGTACTTCATGTCTCCGGAGGAGGAAAGAACACGATATATAAATCTGTTGAAAAAAAGTGGAAAATTATCGCCTCAACCGACATGGCAGGTAGGTGGTGATTCTGAGAAGGGGGAAATTTAAGAGCAAAATTTAGATGTTTGATATTAACACGGCGGTTGGAAGTGCACAAAGTTGAGTTTTAATCCGGGGCCGTAGCAAGATCCAACAAAGTTGTGGTGGCTTGCAACTTGTGGGAAGCAATGGTATTTGAAAGTGTACACCAGGGTTTCTCTATTATATTAGCTCACGGGCCACTGAGGGTCAAAATCATATCAAATATTGTGTTTGATGGTGAAATACACCTTGTATTGCTATGTTAATTCAAGGGAAAACTACAATTGGTAGACGGGTCTGAGCTGGTCAGCCACTGCTTATTGAGAACCCCTGGTTTACGCCATGTTTCAAAGAAAGTTTGGGACTTGGCCGGTGTCTGCTGGCTTTGGCTCTATATAGCTTGCTGCAGATTTTTTAAAGCATTTGGAACATAATTGAGGGCCAGTAAAACATGCATTTTACTGCAGCTGCATGTAAAATCAATGTACCCCATACCTTCTATATTTTACAGTCTATAATATGAGGCAAGGCCCTTCAGCAGTCTGCCGATTTGGCACTCTCAAAAGTTACAAATATTGCTAGTCTAAATTTTACACAACCATGATTATAGTTATAACACTTTTTACATGTCCATATTGTATACCCTAGATAACAGATACGTAGCTGTTGCAGTACTAAACAAGCAACTCACAGTGATAACACTCTCGGAGAAGACAGCCAAACCAACTCCCAAGAAGTCTCTTCACAAGGCATTTTCCATAGCTAGCGATTGTGCTCACCCCTCTTTAGCTACAATGGCATCTCCCAGGTGTGCAGTAGGGGTAGCTGAACTGGATGGTCAACTCATTGCAGCAGGTGAGTTCCAGAGGGTAATCAGTTGAAGGGGCTATTTTTCAGACCTGAAACTTTCCCTCATTTCAGCTGATTTTCTCTTTTTAAATTTATGCATTTTCTTTTAATTTTCAGCCCAAGTTGAGCCATTTTACCCCAATTTTACGTTTTTTTTTTTTCCCAGCGTTTTTTTGAGCATTTTCAGCTCTTTTTCTCTTTTTTTAAAGACCCTGTTTCACGTCTGATTTTTACCATTGGCAAGTTTGTTTCAACAAAAATTCAAAGATTCAATATACACTTGTTTCGTCAAAAGCCGACAATAAACAAACATCTTAATGTTAATGTAAAAAAAAAAAAGTTTGTTTCAACATCAAATTGGTACTACAGGTAAATTAAGTAATTCTTGGCCAAGCTTGTACGTAGCTGTTGCGTCCATGTGTACTAAGAGTGTACGCATTGTAAAACGTGTGTATGCTTTCTTCAGTGCTGTGCTATGTGGGTGTGTTTATCGCGGAGCCACTAGCGTTCCGAGTGTTCAAAGTTGGCCAAGAATTACTTAATTTACCTGTAGGGTACACTTTTCACCAATTTTCTTTTTACAAAAAATACTGGTAAAAATATGTTTTAAATGCATATTAATAAACAGTTTTAATTGATGAAAATCTGTTAGTAAGCTGAATTTGAACTAAGTTTGAGCCGGGGTTTGAGTCGGGGGGAACCCCATTCCACATTGATGTTAAAATCTGTGCAAGTTTCAAATTTTTTTTCTTCATAATTTGCAGTGACTGAATCAAAAGATACTTTCACTTGCATATATGCAAACTGAAATCTACTTTTTATACATTCACATTTGTATTAGAAGTCTGGGTTTCCTTTCTACAACTGTTGAAACATGTCATTTCCTCGTTGGGGAAATGATCATACGATTATTGACCTGACATTACTTCCTGGCAAGGAAATTAGAATGTCTTTAACCTTTTTAATGTTCCTTGGCCTGAAAAGTTGGTGACTTTTTCAGTTGCTGATAATGCTGTGCTGGATTAGAGGGTTATGTAATGGAATTGAATGTATTTTACGTAATTAGGAAATCAACTTGTCAGCAGTATATGAAGAGCTCTGTTGCAAAAGCCCTTACATCCACTTTTGGCTGAAATTGAGTTATTGGCATGACATTATAGTGTGGGTATAAAATACACATTTTGGTGGTTGTTTGACCTTCATACCACCTCCCCTTCCGGAGATATCGTATATTTCCCGTTTAGGAAAATTATTTTTCGCATTGAATGTTCTTTAACTGTTGAAATCAAAAAGAACTGTTTTAGGGTCACTAGGTTTGAAAAAATCATTGTAATTAACAAAAGTTGTAGCTTCGGAAATGCTCAAAAATGCCTGATTTAATTAAAAATTCATAATTAAAAAAATAAATGAGATATTCCAATTTTTCTTTTTGATTTTAAAAGCATTAGTCAAGTTTCATAAAGTAGTGCAAACAAATGGGCTCAAATTTGATTGCAAAGGTGGTTTCTAGAAAAGGGGTAAATTTATTTTGTTGCAAAAGCCCTTACATTCACAAAATGAGCGATATAAAATAAATAATAAAATAAATAGGAAGGCTTAAAAATTATACTAAACCTATTCTTTTAGTTTCTACTGATCAACACTTATCCAAACCCAAATTGAATAAAATCGAACAAGTAATACTTGCTCAATTAAAAAAAAGCTGTTTTTCTCAAAAAGTGGATGTAAGGGCTTTTGCAACAAAGCTCTTCATATTTAGGTCACCTTATGGCATCACGAGTTGTGTGTCCATCAGTGTGTGGGGGTGGGTGTGTGTGTGTGTCCGTCAACAATTATGTCGGGCTTTTGGTTAAAGTTTGGTCTGATATGAACAGTTCAAATCCTATTGCAACCAAATTTGGGTCGATCCTTCATGTAATTAATTCGTGTAAGCTAATCTTAACTCTAACCCTAATCCTAAGCCTAATCCTAACCCTAAACTAACCCTAACCTTAACCCTAACCCTAATTTCATGTAAAATTACATGAAGGAATAACCAGGTCATAGCTGCATTGTGGGTGCCTTCATGTATTGGTGGTATCGAAGGTCTGACTGAAAATTGAACATAGCAACAATAGTTTGAAGATCAAGATATTAAGAATAAAAAATCCTTGTTTCTTTCTTCAGGTGGCTCTAACCGTGGTGAGTGTCACAGTTCCGTCGAATCCTATGATCCTATCTCAAACAAATGGGAGTCTCTTCCCAACATGAATAAGCCACGAGCCCGCTTTGAGTTTGGCGTGATCGACAGCAAGCTTGTCGCTGTAGGTGGATCCAGTGGACAGATTGAGCTTCGTAAAATTGAGATGTACAATCCGGAGACTATGCGATGGACCCGTATGGCGGATCTGCCGACTGAGAGACCTAGCGCAGGTAAGTTGATTTAATAAAAAGATGAGATTGTTTTATAAATTAGGAACAGAGTGGTGTATGGTTGCAGAAAAGCTCAATTTCAATTCCACTGTGACTGTCCATGCACATAAAATGCCATCACTGCATACATCTTACACACTACATTTTTCAAAGTTTGTGCTCTATTTTACCAAGCATTTGTTATGTACCAACAAAGTCAACAAACTGAAGGACACAGGTACTGCTTGAGCTGGCATCGCCGCTAAAATTTATGGCAACAGTGGCACATGCAGTTACTCTGTGGTTAATCAGCGCAGAAGATGACATCACAAACTTGGTTTCAACAATTTTTAATGTCACACACATCTTAATAACTTTTGTCTCCCAATAATATTTTATCTTGTTAATTTTATGGATGTACAGCATAAAATTTTCAAAACAGATTTTTTTCCTAGTTTGATTACAGGATTTGCCTAAACTTTCAGTCCATTAGGCACGCATGGCACTTTACAAGTTGCACAAGTCGCCAGCACTCCATCCCAAATGTAACTTGTCTGAAGTATACTTTAGTGTGCGTTTCAAGTCACATTTTGATCTAAGCCTGTGTGATTTTCTACGAATCTCATCTAAGAGCTCTTTCAATGCCTTTTGTTTCAAAATCTGAAAGCAAAACTTGTGGCATTTTTAAATTGCTGGAGTAACCCAATTCGACTACTCAGTACCAGAAGTGGGTAAGTGCAATAGCTGCCATGTGTAACTACTATATGTAGATGAGTACAATATATTGTGTAACTTACCAAATGTTCACAGGGCAGCTATTGAGCTACCAAGCATCAGATTTGGCTACCTTGTTTGACTAAATTGGATTGTGATTGTTGTTGGTCTCTACAGGTGCAGCTGTGTACAATGGGAAGCTGTATGTGATAGGTGGTTGTGCTGGTAGTGCTGGACTCAAGAATGGTGTGGTGTATGACCCCAAGACAAACCAATGGGAGTACATTGCTAGAATGCAACAAGGTATGTCAACATCAAATGTGATTCATGAACTATGGTATACAGGCACAGAATTAGAGAAGACAAGGGTGAAAATAAGCAGGACCCAAACTAACACAGCTGCTGGTTGCTGACAATCAGCTTGAACCAAGAAAGAAAAGTGGCTCCTGGTTGATGTTGACTTCTATAATTTGCTCACATGATTTCAACACCTTACAATGAAATTTGAAATAGTGCCCACTTGGAACTAAACTCCCCATTTTATCAGGTTGGATTCTGGGAAGAAAGCAAATATATACAGAGTGTGCCACTTTCGGTTAGTTTGAATTGGACTGACTCCTTGTGGGCTTCAAGAGGCTGTGAACCAGGAACCTTTCTTGTTAAAAAGTGGCTCCTGGTTTAGACATCCTTATTTTCACCCTTCACCCCTATGGAAGACATGACATTAATATTCCAAACAGGGAGTGTGAATATCAAATTTGATTACCTAAATGGAGGTCCATGTGAAATATACACACACGTTCTGTGTGGAAGAATGAGGATATGTCTTCCATAGGGGGTGTATGAATTTGAATAACCCATTGCATAAAGGAGCCAGTACTTTTAGGTGATTGCTAGAATTATTTTAATCAGTTATTGTAATGATTTGATTTGATTTGATTGTTTATATATTTTGTATTTGTGATATTTTGATGTCTTTTAATGTAAAAATTGCTCAATTTGGCCTTGGGGCCACGATGCTTTTTTAATAAAATGAAATGAATGAACTAATATCGTCATTATTGCAGGTCGTTCACAGCTTGGTGTGTGTGCTTTACAAGATTTGATCTACGCCGTTGGCGGCTCAGACGCTTGGGATTGCCTTAATTCTGTCGAGGTCTATGATCCTGAACTGAATGAGTGGAGTATGGGTGTTCCTATGGCAACGTGCAGAAGAGGTGCTGGGGTTTGCACATACAAAGGTAAGAAATGGATACAATGTTAACTAATGCTCACAAAATATTTCAGCTCCTTTCAGGAAGGTTGATTAAGAGGCCATTCCACAAAGATTTAGAGCATAAGTTGTATGGTGAACCCAGGGTCATTGGATAGAGAGCCAAAAACAGCTCACAGAAGCCTAGTGTATTGAACTTCTGGCTTTGTTCTTGAAAAAAAAACCGAAGTAATAAAAGTAGTGTTGAGTGGAGGTTGCCATTCAGTTCCTAGGAGAAAGAAGGGGTCTTTGGGTGACAATATATAGCATGGGTTAAAAAAAAAAGGGTGTATGAGTGACATTGATGCTGAAAAAGGAGCCTTTAAAGACTAATATATGCGGTGTCGCCTCCTAAGACCCTACTGCACCATCAAATGTAAGATTGATTGTCTGTATGGATGTTTCCAGATTTTTTTTCCTAATTTCATAAAATCATAAATATGTTTCTGCTCTGTTACTGTCACCATTATGCATTCACTTTTAAATTTAGTGTCAGATTAAAATTTAGTTTACAGTGTAAATATGCAAATAAAAAAACAAAGAAAGACAGGTGCACCAAGACTAGATTTCATTATCACACTGTCACACTCATATCATCTAGACTATTCTATTGATGTCAATAGTCAAAAGAAAACACCTGGATGGCTTTGTTCATATGCATGACAGACCAATATATTGATAAAATTTATTGTTTCAGGAAATTAAGATTTTATGCCCTGTCAACATATTGTTGCTATAGCTTGTCAAGTTGGAGCTCATCACCTCATACACGTTTGAGATTGATTGTTTATGAAATTGCAGTGGATTATTGTTTTTGAAAACGTTTTTGTCTTAAAATGATTAGTACTGTACAATGTGACAATGCATAAGTGTCAATACAAAGTTGAAATTTAGTGTACGATTTTGGTAATCCACAGTTTAAATGAAAGGTGGATCTTGTGTAGTAGAATGTCGAAAGGCAGCAATTAAATCGTCAGTTCTATCAAATAGTGGTCATGCATTAAAACATGAGAAGTAATCAAAGCTGCTTCATGTCTTATACACAGGCAAGATCTATGCCGTTGGTGGCAGTGACGGTCAAGTAGCCCTCGGCACCGTAGAGTGCTTTGACCCCAACACCATGGAATGGACGAATGTGGCTAGCCTGACAGCGCCTCGCGTCAACGTAGGCGTGGCTGTTGTGAACGGTCGTATGTACGCCGTAGGTGGGTTCGATGGCAAGAATTTCTTGGACACCATGGAAGTCTACGATGCAGATACGAACCAGTGGAGCGAACACGCAACGCATCTGCTCCGTACCAGATGTCGCAGTCGGTCACCAACACCGCCACAATCACCAGATTTGTCACCCGACGAGGCTGAAATACCCGAAGATGAACCGGTCAATTAGGGAAATAATGAAGTAGTAACAGTGTTAATATATAGGTTGTGACGTGTTTGTATTTTGCTCTTTGTGTATCATACTGTATGGTGATTACAAAAATGGCACATTATTTTTTGGAATGCCACTTTGCCATATCGTTACACATTTCAGGGTTTCTATTACGTACCAAAAATTGAATTAAGCAACCAAATCAACTTGTTACAGGGGGAAATATTATATATTGTTATGGAATTTCAAGTAATTTGAGTGAATTAATTGTTACAAAGGTAATTATATATAATATTGCTATAAAAAGTTTTGAAAGTTACAGACTTGTCACAAAGGTAATAAATATATATTTAATATTGTTTCAGAAACAAATATTAAAGTTACAGAATTTAAAGACAAAGTGATTTATTTGCAGATTTTGTGAATTAAATGTCACATAGTGCTGTATTCATACATGTAGACTAAAGCTTATTTCTGCACAAATAATGATGATGTTCATCTATCTTGTGATATTTTTTTCATTTCACAATTTTTTGCGATTCATTTTGTGTCTTGTCCCAAATGTGATGATAACTTTCAACACTATAATGAATCTTGAGACTGATTTTACAGTTGGGATGCAAGCCTTGAAATAAGCGGGCGCGGGGAGCAAATTTACCCTCGTAAAGCCACCAATTGCTCCTGGTCCTTGTAAAATTCACATGAACCAGGAGCAATTTTCTAAAATAAATTGCTCCTGGTTACAGTTTTGTACTTGATGCCGTTGTGCTGGTATGCTGTATTAAATATATGCAGAAAAGGATTTAATGTTGAAAATTGCTCCTGTTTCTTCAGAAATTGCTCCTGGTTCTTGTAAAATTCCAGTGAACCAGGAGCAATGTTCAAAACAATTTGCTCCTGGTTCCAGTCTGCTTATTTCAAGGCTTGTTGGGATGGATTTAGTGTTATTGTTTCCTAACTGCTAATGCATAACGGGGTATTTTCGCAGGGTTAAATGTGCGCAATTTCAACTGGTCGGAACAGTTGCGTGGTATTTTTTTCTCGGTTTGGAGCCCATGGGGTAAAAATATTTCTGTGGGGTTTTAAATTTGCGGTTGCGTTTAACGCCCGCGAAAATTTCCTGTTATCCATTATTAAGTATTCCTTGTTTGAGTCCCTGTATTTATCCGAGTACTAACACTCACAAGTTATTTCCATGGTTGTAACGAGTCATAAGATATTCAGGTCAAGTTGAGTCATTTAGCCTAATTTTGAAGTCGAGTCAATGGGGTTGAGTCACTAAACATCACCTGAGTCAGTAGCCTCATTGTACTTTTGAGTCACAAGTCATGGCTCGTTACAACTCTGATAATTCCAGGAGTAATGATACTAATGTACACTCCCTGTTATTGAAACAAATTTTCAAGACACCCTAAATGCTTGTTTTGTCCCATTTTAAAAGGGTATGAATTTCTGCTCGCAAGTTTTGAAATCATTTGTTTGAATTGTGACATTTTTTACAAATGATCATGTGTGCATGATCTTATTGTTTAAGAGAGTAATTACAGGGTTGGGATAGTTTTTCAATGGTGATGTCGCTAAGATATGTTAGTTAAATGTCCATGTTTATGGAAACCTTGCCAAAACTTGAAAGTAGTTACGTACCTTTTTTAAAAAAAAGTCTGAATGTATACCCCCATCATCACATTTATGTATAGTTTGATCACAGATGACGATGACAATGATTTGGGCGCTGTTGTGTATCTATTTAAAGAAATCCATACACTGGACTATTGCAGTTGAAATCCGTACACCCCTATGAAAGACATGACTTAAATCTCTCACACACAGGGGGTGTAAATTTCAAATGGGGTCACTCATTCAAGTAATTCCATTTGAAATTCACACTCCCTGTGTGGCATATTGAGGTCATGTCTTGCATAGGGGTGTATGGATTTCAACTGGAATACTGCCCATTACAAAGGTATATTATATTCACTTGTATGAGTGGCATTTAAACATGGCGGAAACTGGCAACCCGAGTCTCGCAGTCAAGTTCTGTGGTGCAACTAAGAATATTTAAACTTGATACACAACATAAGGCTAGCCATTGTCTATATCTGTGTTCAAACTATAAATTTAAGTCACAATTGTGTGAACATTTTGTACGAAAAACACTTCAGACATTCGTAAAGAAATTCAGACACGCACACAAGACAAATTAGTGTTACAATATATAAGTATGTTCCTTACAAAAGCCACTAGCACACATGTTGTGTCTTGTGATAGCATTAAGAATATTTCACGATGAGAAGTCGGAGAGCTAGTAACCAAATTGGACATGAAGTGGTAAACTCGTTAATATTCTTGATGTGAAGAACCAACATGAGCTGGCACAGGTATTAACCTTTTTGTGTTGGACCCCAGATTTGGACGTCAGGCCGATTTACAGTATGCAGTAGCGATGTTCGCTAAACGATGTGCGTATCGGCGTGATGTCAAATAAACGACATCTGGGGTCTAACCGCAAGGAATTATGGGATTTCCCGAAAAGGTCAAATTGTGTGTCTCAGGCAATTGGGCTATTGCATTTGAAATCCATACACCCCCTATGGAAAACACAAGTTGGTGTGAATTTCAAATGGGGCTACCTGAATGGGTGACTCCATTTGAAATATACACCCACTGTGTGGAAGATTAAGGTGAAGTCTTCCATAGATTGTATGGATTTCGTCTGATTGTATCCCCTAGACCATCCAAAGGTTACCACAGAGGAAAGTTCTCACTTTTGAAGACTTGGGATTTGTAAGTTAGTCGGTCCATTTGGTTACATCTCTCTACCTCTCACATAGTTAAATCCATATAGACTAATAATAAGCAGGCAGTGCACCAACTGGCAGTGTTCAGCATTATCTGCTAATGAGGGTTAATCGTTCCACGAAGTGTATGTAACAAGACGAAAAATGGACTGCGCCAGGGCATATATTACTTTAAATATAGTCTCGATATTTTTTGCGTAAATGCAAAGGTACACAAAGCTGTGTACTTTTGTTAGACACTTACGATAGGATGATGAGCCCTCATGAATATGTAGAATTCGTATTGCATACGAAGCACTGGGACTATGCTTGTTAGGGGCGCTATCTGCACCTCTTTATTAATCTATGATTCAATCATCTTGTACCATTTTGGGAACATCAGCATAGCACAGTCATATACAAGTCCTTATATCTACACATTTCCATGGCCTTGTGCACTTATGGATGTGTTTAGAATTTATAATGAACAATATGACTTTGCTCAAAATGTTTTTGTATTTTGACGTGAATGCTGTAGAATTTCATTATTCTTGTACTTGTATCTGCTTGAAGACAATGCAGTGTTTTATTTTTGTACTTTTTAGAGTAGAATTTTAATAATGATAATTTTGGTACTGGATGCATTCATCCGTTGTTAGTGACATCGCAGGCCGTGAAAATTGCCATTGTCAATTATTACATCCCGAATGTCTTTGCAAGGAATTTAGTCTTGGGTTATTCCTTGCTATCAAGAGTAGACGGACACATGTTACACAATGTGATCTAATAAAGTCAGCAATAATGAAATTGAGATATAGGCAAAAACAATTTTAAAAAACCAAAAGAATATGGACGTACAAAATTTTTTACTTCCATGTCATTTTCTAGGCAAATTAATATGTAAATGGCATGAAGCATTTAATGTGGTCATCGGTATGTTGAATTACGAGGATGCATCTAGTACCAAAAACATGGCTAATTGTTCTAAAACATTAGCCAAACTTTGGGAAAATTTTTGCAAAATGTAGTGCTATTTTTCTATAGGATAATAAATAAATAAATTTCAAATGTATGTTGACAAAACAGTAGGCGAGTCAGTCAGTCAGTCAGTGGGATAAAGATTTTAAAAAAAATGCTTTGTAAAAAAAGTGTGAAAGTTGCAAAATTATGAAGTTTTGTCACCTTTGTAACGTCACATGTACAATGCATACCGCATGTAAGTGTGCAGTACTCCAGTCATAGAGAAACCCTTCTGGGCTGTTCCAGTTAAAATCCATACACTCCCTGTATGGAAGACATGACCTTAATCTCCCATACAGGGAGTGAGAAATTTAAACGTGGTTACCTGAAATGGGCGACTCCATTTGAAATATACACCCCCTGTGCGGAGATAAGATCATGTCTTCCATACAGAGGGTGTATGGATTTCAACTGGAATGGCCCACTCCCACGGCAGATAGTCTTGCCATCCCATCATGTCTATTAAACATCCACAGCAGTTGAAGGGAACATCCCATCATGCATTGCAGTGAATTGGTTTGCTCTACCAAATGTTTACAACAAAAAGAAGAGCTGCTTAAATATTGAGACCTATGGGTAGTTGCACAATACAGGGGTCATATTTGTTCAAACAAAAGTCTAAGCACCCCTTAGGGAAGTGAGTAATTGAAAGTTGAAATGAGGGATTTTGTGTACATTTTCAATGGCGCATGATGGTACCGCAATGCATAATGTGATACTCCTTTCAGCTGCTGTGATTAAGCACAATTTCACCAATTGCATCATGGGAAGACATTACTTTCCACTGTGTCTAATTCCCTGAAGCATGTAAATTAATATACCATAAATTAAGTAGTGCGAATCTGTTGTGTATCTTACGAATAAATAAACACGTGACTGAGAGTTTGAATTTCCCTGACTTTCACACTGTATCGCCCAGCATGTGTTCCCTGGCTCCCTGCGCCTTTCGGTTCACACCATTGTTCCTTGTTACTTTGGGTTGTACGGCAGTGACTAATATCTGTAGGTAGTGGCAAGTGTTCCTGCTGAGGCAGGACTTGCCAGAATTGGTGCAAAGCCTTTCGCGAAAAAAAAAAAAATGGGAGAAGTTTTCAGTCTAATTTGACCACTTTAAATCTGAACAACAATAAAATGATTAAAAGTGAACGCTGGTGGTGGCTTATTATACTGATTGACTTGCACTGTTTATGACAGTTGTATTCACTGTGCCGCAAACTGCATGATCACACTCGAGAATGTCAGTGTGTCGCTTTATAATGCATGAAGCATGCGCAGATGATCTTCTGGCAGGCGTCGCTTATATCTCTCCCAACTCAAGTCAGTGCTATAATCCAGTACTTTGGACTTAATAGGCCTTGTCTGATGAGGCATGTGAATGCAATCATGATCATAAGGAGTGCAAATTAAAGTAGCGAATACTCGTAAAAATACCAGGAGTGTGATGCAAATCACACACCTAAATATTTTGAGGAATGTGGTAGGAATACTAGAGCTAGAGAAAGCCATGGTGTAGTCTGTGTCAAAATAATTTTGATCATCTTGTACCTGCATGTGTAAGTCATTCTGAACATTAAAGCGAAGCTCAAAGGCACAGTGCACCAGGGGTACCAATGTATGCTGCATTCCAAAGCTATTCATTTTTCTATGCAGATTTTGTTGCCCGTTCAGACAAAGAATCTGAAACCAACAAAAGGCAAACAAAAGCAATTATTGGTAATATGTTTTGAGAGTAAAGTATTCTGTATCTAGTTATTATTACATGCACGCACACGGTGGGGTCTCACTTACTGGTGTTGATACGGGGAGTTTCTCTTAAAAGCTAGCACAGTTCTTTAAATTCCTGATGTTAATTAAGATACCAAAGAAAAAATGTTACGTCTGTCCATATCTTAATGTAAATTTTGTGGTTGGAAATTAATTGTTGAAAGTTTAGTGCTGATTGTATGAACACAACCAGAACCTCAAAGCTCTTTAATTATGGTATATGAGAAGTTGCATTTAAAGAATAGAAGAATGTGTCTTTCTGTTTTATTACTTTGAAGAAAAAAACTTTGCAACTTCATGAAATCATTGCATTTGTAACTCAACCGCAGTTCGGTGTTAGACTGCTGCAATGGACTATTCCATTCAAAATCCACTTTGTTAGAAATTTCTTCCACAGAGGGAGTATGAATTTCAAATGGAATGAACTCTTTGAAACTCACCCTATCTCTGTGGAAGATTCAGTTTGAATCTTTGTCAAAGAGGGTGTATGATATTCAAATGGAACTGCCTAATGTGACCATTCCATTTGAAATTCATACTCCCTTCCCCAGTGGAAGATATTTCAACGTCTTATAGTGTGGATTTTACATGGAATGTCTTTGCCAAACAAAATACTTAACATATTTGACTGAAACTAATAATACAAGAGATTATTATAATGTATTGGAATAAAGATTTACAATATTTTACAATTGTGTAAAACTTGGCTTACGCAGTATTATCTTAATTTTAATTTTAAACGAGTTCCGCTGGTGCAGTTTTAATTAAAGGTGGTTACATCTTGATTAACGAGTTTCAAATAAACATTGTGTGCTAGCTTATTGTTAAACAATGAAATAGTTAAATTATGCAACTTACGTATTGATTTTTTTTTTCATTTTTCTGCTTCACTATGAACCATTGCCCATTATTTAATGTCCATTTAATATTTTTTTGCATTATTTATTTAATGTGATTGTCTGACAATTAAAGAGTATCCTTTTATGTTGAAGAAGGTGTTCTATAGATAAACTGTCTGTTTTAATCCTTCAGTAAATGCAAATGATTGCATGTTAGCTATAAACTCAATCAGTTAATGATGTACTTTACCTGTTTGTTAAGTTACAATCATGTTGAAATATTGTTTTCTTACGGAAGTCTGGACACTTTTTGTGGTGCTGTCAGTGAGGTCAATGGATGGTCTCCTTTTTGCATGCACACCTGTTCGGTGTCCGTAAACGTATGTACGTCAACGATTTGAGTGAATGTCATGGTCGGAATCTGAGCCCATTGTAATATGCATTTATGTTTCTGATTGTACTAGAGAAAAATCAGTTTGGTATTGTATCAGACTCGGGGGTGGCTTGACTCTTCAAGCAACACTTTCTGGTCTGGTTGAGGATTTCACTCCAAACATATGCAAGTATGTGCTGAAGGATTTTGGGAGGGAGTTTACTGATCATAGGCAAGTTTATGCCGAAGGATTTGGGGAGGGAGTTTAGGTAAGTCATGGTTAATGAAGAAAACTAACAAATCTGAAGTCATAGGGCGTACTATCAAAGGAATATTAATTTGTGGTTAAAAATTGAATAATTAAGGTGCAAGAGTGTCGTATTATAACACATTAAGAGGGGGCGAGTAGAAATTTGTAAGCTTTGGGAGAGTAATGAAAACAATTTTTTGGGGATGGTTTACATGTAAATTGTGCATGTAGTTTTGGGACAGTAGTGAAAACCATTTTGAAATGATTTGCATGTAAAATTTTGCATGTAGTTAAAATGTACAGAGAATAGACAGAGATGAACGGACAGATGCGGTGACCTCTTGACTGTATAAAATGTAAGATTTAGAAGTTTATTTAAGTTAGTATTGTACAGCAATATTGAGCAGAGAAAATTGATGATGCAACTGTATGCTTTCCCAGCAAACACAAAATGTTTTACAGAAAATGTTTTATTGTTGTGTTATATAAAGGGTATAAAATGCTTTATAACGTTCCTAAAATAGGAAAACTTGATGCAAAACATTCTAAACATTTTGCAAAATGTGCGCCAAGAAATATTTTACAATAACATTTTGACATTTTTAAAATGTAGTGTTTTTCATGTAAAATGTTTTAAAAACGTTTTCATGACCTTTATGTAACCCAAAATTTAAATGTTTTTATTAAAACATTTTGTGGCAGCTTGTTTCTGAGATTTACTAGTTGCATAGGACATTGTATAAATGAACCGATAAAAAAATTTTGAATTCAAGATGATATGTAGATTTATCAACTTGATGAATCAAATCCTGGTAGTATGTAAAGATTTATTTTGTAAAAAGTTAGCGAATTTGTGTTTTTCATTTTTGAGTCTTTTAGGCCTAGTACGCAGCTGAATGAAAAAACAAAAACTGAATTTACTTGCCTGTAGGTTAGGGTAAGATGTTTGAGTGAATTTTAAGAATCTTTCCTGTTTCCCAGTGGGGAAATATTCTACAAAAATGTAGACAAATTTTTGAAATGATAGTTTAGCATGGCAGTTTTAAGAGGAAGATGTCATAATTTTTGGGCATTATTAAGGAGTTATATGTTTGAGTGCGGGCACTTGTTAGGAATAGGAAACCATAATGAATATTCATGTTACAAGACAACTAACCAATCAAAACTCTTGATGATTTGAAACCTTAATGAATATTCATTCAGAACTGTGCTGATTTGAAAACATAATGGATATTCATGTTTTAATAAGACAACTTATAAATAAATATAACAAATAATCATGTGTTACAAGACAACTAGCCTATCAGAACTGCAGATTTGAAACCATAATGAATATTCATATTTCAACAAGACAACTAGCCTATCAGACCTGGTGATTTTAAACCATAATGAATATTCATGTGTTATAAGACATGCCTTCTCTGTATATTCTGTACATATGTTTCCTTGTATGCGTGTAATTAAGGCTTTGTCCCCAAGTCAGTCAGTGCTGCAAAGAGGTTTTTGTTTTTGAGTAAATTGTTCTGAATTTGAGAATCTTGCACCAAATTGTTCATAAAAACTATTGGTTTTAGAAGTAATGCAATTTTTGAGTGTAGATCAGAAGTATTTGAGGAACTAAAAAGAACTTGAGGACTGCAAAATACACAGGAACAAAATGAGAATGAAAAACAAAGACAGAGTTGCACTGTATAGTTATGCTCCCGTTTTTGGAGGGGATTAAATTTCATGTGGTTTCTGAAATAATTTATTTAAAAAATCTGCAACATTTTGGGCATGATTTGGTTATGGTGAGGGTGATTGATTGATGAAACTTGGGTGTCTAGCTTTACATGACAATACGCTCAAAATGTTTCAAAATTTGAGTTATGATGAAGACCTGATTCATCCAGACATAGGCAGGCTCTGTTCTATTCTGAAAACTGGTGTAAATAGTCAATTCTGAAATGAAATTCTGACACGGATTACTTTCAAATCAAGAAAATAGTATTTTTTGGATCTTTTTAAACTGTTGATCAGTTGATAAATGTGATGTTCTTTCCCCCCAAATTTGAAGAACAAGAATCATTTGAACATTCCTATCAGGTTACCTTGCTTTTTGTACCATAATTATTATGAGTTCAAAGTTGAAAATGCGGTGCGTTTTGGTTATAAGCATTAAGAGATTTGTCATCCTCAATAAACCTGTTCCCCTGCAATATTTCAGTTTGAAAAATTCTGCTTTGAGAAAATAAAGGAAAAAGCACGACCTGCTCATCTGGTTTAAGCATGTGCCTGAAATAAATATTGTCACGCTGAAAAAGATGTCTATTATTTATTCCTTTCCTATAAATCAACCTGTAATCAAATGAATGTTCAACCATTTTAAGTTTTGCAATGTCTGTATTATATCTGAATATATCCAATAATTATACAATAATGCAATTTTTTTCCCCTGCCAGCTGTTTTTGTTTCTCTTCTGAAGTTCAGTATAGATCGAGACATTTTTATTTATGTTGAAGTTTTGTTTCTTTGCTCTATTATTACTCTTAGTAAGAGACGGAATGCAGCTATGTATGTATGTAATATTGATGACTTATTTTGGTTACTCAATTTCACCTAATTACTGTAATTCAATTTCTGCATTTGTACAATGTATGTTGTGTTTTGTTCGTGAGGTGAACTGAAGTATAAGGTCAATAAAAAATGCCATATTTTTGGCCGATGTCATGAAAACCTCTTTTTCCATATCTGAATTTATTTCACTTTGTATATAATTGATGTACCATAATTAATAGCCCCCCCCCCCTTATTGGTGGAGTATCAAACCCGTGATTTAGTAGCCCAATTGGGCTATTTTTGAGAATTTTACTTTTTTTATGCATAATGAAAATGTGATCAGCAGGATGGTTAGTACTCTAAAACGGATACGGATCAACAAGTAAACGAACACTCCATTGAAAAGAAAACGAGCAAGGTACACCAACTTGATGTGGGGAAACTAAGTAAAATACATACTAGACAATATGCAGGGGGGGGGGGCAAAACCAGCAAATGTAGGCATAGGAAGTAGGCAAAGTTCGATAGCCAAAATTACCAGTTCCAAGGCTCACAAAAAGAGCAAAACCAGCAAATGTAGAACACTCCATTCTTAGTAAAATCGTCAGTAGAGTATTTAGTGTTGGGGGGGGGGGGGTAGTCAGAAATTAAAGGCCAAAAAATCCTATACTATACTGAAGCCTTCAGTGCAAAACCTTTACACTAATTTGTAAATAATTTTATGTCCTAAGTAGTAAGTTAACTGTGAAAATCTATAGGGCCTACTCCGATTAGTGTGTTCATCACAGACAAGTTTCAGTTGTCATGGTTAAGTGTCTACAGTGCAACTACTAACTTTTATTCCCATCTTTGTTTCTTGTTATATCATAAAAAGTATCAATTTTTCAATTGTTTTCTGTGATAGGCTATATCTTTGTCGTTAAAAACTTCACTTGCCATTAATTTTATTAACAATCAAGTATTGTGAGTCGACTGAGCGCCCTTAAAGTGAATCTGAGACGAATATACCTATTCGTCTCAGAGTGAACTAACTTTAATTGACATCATTCATTTTTCCCACCATATCATAACTCAATTGTTGCATTTTACCTTTGGTGATGACCTTGTTATACGCTCGTATTGGAGTCAGAAAAATCGGGTTTCTGCTGTGAATTATTTTACTTGAATTAATGTTGCGAATGTAAAGATTTCTAAAGAATTATGATTAAAAAAGGACACAATAATTTATCTGTTTGGTTTTGTTTGTCTGCTCCAGGTTACTTTTGTACTCTTTCGCTGACACTTCTGTGGGCTCTGAAATTAACCATTTTTGGCCATCGAACTTTGCCTGGTTTTGTACCTACATTGGTTGTTTGGTTTACCGAGTATGTCTATGTGCACAGTGATTTACATCATTGATCCTTGTTGTTTTTGCAGGTTTAGCACTTTTGTGAGCCTTGGAACTGGTAATTTTTGGCTATCGAACTTTACCTACTTCCTATGCCTACATTTGCTGGTCCCCCCTGCATATTGTCTAGTCTGTATTTCACTTGTTTCCCCACATCAAGTTGGTGTACCTTGCTCGTTTTCTTTAGTCCTGACACAATATAATTACATTAATTTTCACTGTCAAGAAGTAATTTCACTTGCCTGAATTCATTGCATTGCCAATAAAACGATTCCCTTAGCATTTGAGCCGACATGACATAATTTTACAACTTGCCTGAGTCATATGTTGTAGAATAAACATCTATGCCTGAATTCAATGTGAAATAGAAAGCAAGCAATGTCAGATTTATGACGAATTTTGATTTAAAAAGTCCACATATAAAATAAGATTAATATCAAAGAGATTATCTTGGTATTTTTGAGCCGACATAATGACATATTACTTTACCATGCTAAATCAATGATTAAAAAAAAAAAGTTCAAACGGTTTCAAATGGTATCATCAGTAGATAACAAAATATTTATAACCTTTCTTACTTATGTTTTTTGCATTTGATAACTAAATGCTATCTTAAGTAGATAGCGTAAAAAAACAAACAAAAAACATCAAAAACAAACTTTCCTAACAGATGTTTTCTAAATTTGTGAAATATTTTCTGTTGTTTTATTAGGCCCTCTATCTTCAGAAGAGAGCTGTTTGCGCATTCTGAAAAAAATGATGCAGGTCGTAAGTGGGCTATGCTCACGCGTGTTCACTGAAGATGATGCATGTCGCAACGGATGATTTGCAAATCGCACCGTAAATGGTATCTTGAGTAGATAAAAAACAAACAAACAGACAGACAAACAAACATGAAATATAAAAAAATACACCAAATGATCTTTCTGACTCCTCTCATGCTAAATCTATGATTTCCTTCTTTTTTTTGGTATTATTTCATTAGGTTTAAAAGTCAGTAGATAGTGTGATGATGTCGCAACGGGTGATTTACAAATCGCAACAGATGTTATCTAAATTTGTGAAATATTTTCTGTTGTTTTATTTGGCCCGCAATGCTATCTTCAGAAGTTCAGAAGATAGCCGTTTGCGAGCGCGTTGCGAGAAAATGATGCAGGCCATAAATGATGCAGATCGTAAGTAGTGGGCTCGCGCGTGTTCACAGAAGATGATGCATGTCGCAACGGGTGATTTGCAAATCGCATGGTAAATGGTATCTTGAGTAGATAAAAAACAAACAGACAGACAGGCAGACAAACAAACATGAAATATAAAAAAAATATACCAAATGATCTTTCTGACTCGTCTCATGCTAAGTGTTATGATTTCCTTCTTTTTTTGTATTATTTCATTAGGTTTGAAAATGCTGTCATCAGTAGATAGACCTAACAAAATATATTCAACCTTTCCCAATTTCTTTGTATTTTACGAATAAATAATATCTTCAATTAGATAGCGGAAAAAATAACAAGCAAACAAATAAACAAACAAAAAAAACATCAAAACAAACTTTCCTAACAGACGTTTTCTAAATTTGTGAAATATTTTCTGTGTTGTTTTATTAAGGGATCTAAAATGAGCGTTTATTGCGTTTCGACAGTATTTTTTTGTGGGACATGAGTACCTCAGACTATCGAATTGCATTCTGAATACGAAGCATGTCTTTCTGATATCAAATAATTTTCATTTTTTGAAAATCACAATATAATACAAATTTTATGACAAATTATAAAAATTTGATATTTTTCACATTTTTGATATATAACAGTCCTCGAAGTAAATTATATATATCTAATGACATATTCTTAAAGTGTATGTAGCAGGGAGGAAAAGCCGCGGTCAATTGAAAATTTTGATCTTTCATATTGAAGATATGGATTTTTTTCCCAAAAAGACCTAAATATTTTTGGTGTTTTGGGAAAAATCCATATCTTCAATACGAAAGGTCAAAATTTTCAATTGATCGTCGGCTTTTCATCCCACCTACATACACTTTAAGTATAAATCATCAAATTTATAAAGTTTACTTCAAGTACTGTTAAATATCAAAAATATCAATTTTAATGATTTGCCATAAAATGTATTAAATTGCGAATTTCAAAAATCAAAATTATTTGATATCAGAATGACATTCTTCGTATTCAGAATGCAATTCGATAGGTCTGATGTGCTCTAATGTCCCACAATAAATACTGTCCAAACGTTCATACCCCAGCCCTTAAGCTCGGTCCGAGAAAATGATGCAGGCCGTAAGTAGGCTTTGAGCTGACAGCAGATGATGAGTGATGTCGCAACTTAGGGCCTATAATGATTTACAAATCACACCGTAAATTCTACCTTGAGTAGATAACAAACAAACAAACAAACAAGCAAATAAACAACAAATATGTACGTATAGTAACAAAAAAAAACCAAATGAAATTTCTGACTTCTATGATTAAAAAAAAAAATTAGTTCATACGGTTCCAAATGGTATCATCAGTAGATAACAAAATATTGTTAACCTTTTTACTTACAAATTGATGAATGTTTTCATCAATTTGATTTAATTCCAAACTTCACTTTCTTACTTACTTTCTTTGTATTTTATAAAGAAAATACTATCTTGAGTAGATAGCGGAAAAAACAAACAAACAAACAAAAAGCATCAAAAACAAACTGTCCTAACAGATGTTTTTTAAATTTGTGAAATATTTTCTGTTGTTTTATTAGGCCGCAATGCTGTCTTCAGAAAATAGCCGTTTGCGCGCGCGTTCAGAGAAAAGTGATGCAGGCCGTAAATGATGCAGATCGTAAACTTTGTGGGCTCGCGCGTGTTCACAGAAGATGATGCATGTCGCAACGGGTGATTTGCAAACCGCACAGTAAATGGTAGGCCTATATTGAGTAGATAAAAAACGAACAAACAAACAGACAAACAAACATGAAATATAAAAAATATACCAAATGATCTTTCTGACTCGTCTCATGCTAAGTCTTATGATTTCCTTCTTTTTTGTATTATTTCATTAGGTTTAAAAATGCTATCATCAGTAGATAGGACTAACAAAATATATTCAACCTTTTTCCATTTCTTTGTTTTTTCCAAATAAATACTATCTTGAGTAGATAGCGGAAAAACTAACAAGCAAGCAAACAAATAAACGAACAAACAAAAACAAACCTTCCTAACAGACGTTTTCTAAATTTGTGAGATATTTACTCTGTTGTTGTATTAAGGGTGGTCTGAACCCTGGAATTATGGAAACTTTCGGGCCTCATAACTGCTAAATTATTAGTCTAAAGAATATAAAAGTATACATTTTAGAATGGAAATGACTTGATGAATTCATCTGTGAGGTCCAATTTGGGCTAAAATGCTAATTTTTGAGAAAATCACAAAAAACAGGTTTTTGGCCCAAATTTTTTTCATAAAAACGTAACAAAAAATTGTTTAGCCAAAATTTTTTTTTTTTATTAATTTTAAAAACTAGATAAAAATATCTGGGGACAGTTTTTTCATTTTTTTGAATTTTGACCAACTTCACCAAAAATATTTGAAATTTGGGCGAAAATCAGGCTTTTTTTGACCATTTTTGGTGCAAATTTGTCAAAATTGGTCAAAATTCAAAAAATAAAAAACGGTCCCTAGATATTTTTATCTAGTTTTAAAAATTAATAAAAAAATTTTTTTGACCAAATAATTTTTTTGTTACGTTGCGCAAAAAAATTTGGGCCAAAAAACCTGTTTTTTGTAATTTTCTCCAAAATGAGCATTTTGGCCCAAATTGACCTCACAGATGAATTCATCAAGTCATTTCCATTCTAAAATGTATACTTTTATATTCTTTAGACCAATAATTTAGCAGTTATGAAGCCCGAAAGTTTCCATAATTCCAGGGTTAAGACCAACCTTTAAGCCCGTAAAGCCGTTTGCTAGTTCCGAGAAAATGATGCAGGCCGGCTGTAAGTAGGTTTTGAGCGTGTTTTCTTTTGCAGATAATGATTTGCAAATCACACCGTAAATTCTACCTTGAGTAGATAACATGATAACAAACAAACAAACAACAAACATGCAGTAACAAAAAAATATACCAAATGGAATATCTGACTTCTATGATTTTTTTAATTAGTTCATACGGCTCCAAATGGTATCATCAGTAGATAACAAAATATTGTCAACCTTTCTTACTTACTTTCTTTTTATTTTATAAAAAAACTATCTTGAGTTGATAGCGGCAAAAACAAATAAACAAACAAAAAACATCAAAAACAAACTTTCCTAACAGATGATTTCTAAATTTGTGAAATATTTTCTGTTGTTTTATTAGGCCGCAATACTATCTTCAGAAAATATCCGTTTACGCGAGCGTTCAGAGAAAATGATGCAGGCCATAAATGATGCAGATCGTAAGTGGGATCGCGCGTGTTCACAGAAGATGATGCATGTCGCAACGGGTGATTTGCAAATCGCACCGTAAATGGTATCTTGAGTAGATAAAAAACAAACAAACAAACAGACAGACAAACAAACATGAAATATAAAAAATATATACCAAATGATCTTTCTGACTCGTCTCATGCTAAGTGTTATGATTTCCTTCTTTTCTTGTCTTATTTCATTAGGTTTAAAAAGATGCTATCATCAGTTGATAGGACTAACAAAATATATTCAACCTTTCTCAATTTCTTTGTATTTTCCAAAAAAATAAAATCTATCTTGAGTAGATAGCGGAAAAACAAACAAACAAACAAACAAACAAACAAAAAACATCAAAAACAAACTTCCCTAACAGGTGTTTTCTAAACATGCTAAATGTGTGAAATATTTTCTGTTGTTTTATTAGGCCGCAATGATATCTTCAGAAAATAGCCGTTTGCGCGCGCGTTCAGAGAAAATGATGCAGACCGTAAATGATGCAGATCGTAAGTGGGCTCGCGCGTTTCACAGAAGGTGATGCATGTCGCAACGGGTGATTTGCAAATCGCATCGTAAATGGTATCTTGAGTAGATAAAAAACCAACAAACAGACAGACAAACAAACATGAAATATAAAAGAATATACCAAATGATCTTTCTGATTCGTCTCATGCTAAGTCTTATGATTTCCTTCTTTTTTTGTATTATTTCATTAGGTTTAAAAATGCTATCATCAGTAGATAGGCCTAACAAAATATAGGCCTAATTATTCAACCTTTCTCAATTTCTTTGTATTTTACAAATAAATACTATCTTGAGTAGATAGCGGAAAACTAACAAGCAAACAAATAACATCAAAACAAACTTTCCTAACAAACGTTTTCTTAATATTTTCTATTGTTTTATTAGGCCCGCAATGCTATCTTCAGAAGATAGCCGTTTGCGAGCGCCATGCGAGAAAATGATGCAGATCGTAAATGATGCAGATCGTAAATGATGCAGATCGTAAGTGGGCTCATGCGTGTTGACAGAAGATGATGGATGTCGCAACGGGTGATTTGCAAATTGCACCGTAAATGGATAAAAAATTAAACAAACAGACAGACAAACAAACATGAAATATAAAAAAATATACCAAATAATCTTTCTGATTCGTCTCATGCTAAATCTTATGATTTCCTTCTTTTTTGTATTATTTCAAAATATAATTATTCAACCTTTCTCAATTTCTTTGTATTTTACAAATATATACTATCTTGAATAGCGGAAAACCAACAAGCAAACAAATAACATCAAAACAAACTTTCCTAACAGACGTTTTCTGAATATTTTCTGTTGTTTTATTAGGCCCGCAATGCTATCTTCAGAAGATAGCCGTTTGCGAGCGCCATGCGAGAAAATGATGCAGATCGTAAATGATGCAGACCGTAAATGATGCAGATCGTAAGTGGGCTCACGCGTGTTGACAGAAGATGATGGATGTCGCAACGGGTGATTTGCAAATTGCACCGTAAATGGATAAAAAACAAAAAAACAGACAGACAAACTACATGAAATATAAAAGAATATACCAAATGATCTTTCTGATTCGTCTCATGCTAAGTCTTATGATTTCCTTCTTTTTTGTATTATTTCATTAGGTTTAAAAATGCTATCATCAGTAGATAGGCCTAACAAAATATAATTATTCAACCTTTCTCAATTTCTTTGTATTTTACAAATAAATACTATCTTGAGTAGATAGCGGAAAACTAACAAGCAAACAAATAACATCAAAACAAACTTTCCTAACAGACGTTTTCTTAATATTTTCTATTGTTTTATTAGGCCCGCAATGCTATCTTCAGAAGATAGCCGTTTGCGAGCGCCATGCGAGAAAATGATGCAGATCGTAAATGATGCAGATCGTAAATGATGCAGATCGTAAGTGGGCTCACGCGTGTTGACAGAAGATGATGGATGTCGCAACGGGTGATTTGCAAATTGCACCGTAAATGGATAAAAAAAAAAAACCAGACAGACAAACTACATGAAATATAAAAGAATATACCAAATGATCTTTCTGATTCGTCTCATGCTAAGTCTTATGATTTCCTTCTTTTTTGTATTATTTCATTAGGTTTAAAAATGCTATCATCAGTAGATAGGCCTAACAAAATATAATTATTCAACCTTTCTAAATTTCTTTGTATTTTACAAATAAATACGATCTTGAGTAGATAGCGGAAAACTAACAAGCAAACAAATAACATCAAAACAAACTTTCCTAACAGACGTTTTCTTAATATTTTCTGTTGTTTTATTAGGCCCGCAATGCTATCTTCAGAAGATAGCCGTTTGCGAGCGCGTTGCAAGAAAATGATGCAGATCGTAAATGATGCAGATCGTAAATGATGCAGATCGTAAGTGGGCTCACGCGTACGCGTGTTCACAGAAGATGATGGATGTCGCAACGGGTGATTTGCAAATTGCACCGTAAATGGATAAAAAACCCAAAAAAACAGACAGACAAACAAACATGAAATATAAAAGAATATACCAAATGATCTTTCTGATTCGTCTCATGCTAAGTCTTATATTTTCCTTCTCTTTTGTATTATTTCATTAGGTTTAAAAATGTTATCATCAGTAGATAGACCTAACAAAATATAATTATTCAACCTTTCTCAATTTCTTTGTATTTTACAAATATATACTATCTTGAGTAGATAGCGGAAAACCAACAAGCAAACAAATAACATCAAAACAAACTTTCCTAACAGACGTTTTCTTAATATTTTCTGTTGTTTTATTAGGCCCGCAATGCTATCTTCAGAAGATAGCCGTTTGCGAGCGCGTTGCAAGAAAATGATGCAGATCGTAAATGATGCAGATCGTAAATGATGTGGGCTCGAGCGTACGCGTGTTCACAGAAGATGATGGATGTCGCAACGGGTGAATTGCAAATTGCACCGTAATTGGATAAAAAACAAACAAACCGACAGACAAACAAACATGAAATATAAAAGAATATACCAAATGATCTTTCTGATTCGTCTCATGCTAAGTCTTATGATTTCCTTCTTTTTTGTATTATTTCATTAGGTTTAAAAATGCTATCATCAGTAGATAGGCCTAACAAAATATAATTATTCAACCTTTCTCAATTTCTTTGTATTTTACAAATGTATACTATCTTGAGTAGATAGCGGAAAACTAACAAGCAAACAAATAACATCAAAACAAACTTTCCTAACAGACGTTTTCTTAATATTTTCTGTTGTTTTATTAGGCCCGCAATGCTATCTTCAGAAGATAGCCGTTTGCGAGCGCCATGCGAGAAAATGATGCAGATCGTAAATGATGCAGACCGTAAATGATGCAGATCGTAAGTGGGCTCACGCGTGTTGACAGAAGATGATGGATGTCGCAACGGGTGATTTGCAAATTGCACCGTAAATGGATAAAAAAACAAACAAACAGACAGACAAACAAACATGAAATATAAAAGAATATACCAAATGATCTTTCTGATTCGTCTCATGCTAAGTCTTATGATTTCCTTCTTTTTTGTATTATTTCATTAGGTTTAAAAATGCTATCATCAGTAGATAGGCCTAACAAAATATAATTATTCAACCTTTCTCAATTTCTTTGTATTTTACAAATAAATACTATCTTGAGTAGATAGCGGAAAACTAACAAGCAAACAAATAACATCAAAACAAACTTTCCTAACAGACGTTTTCTTAATATTTTCTATTGTTTTATTAGGCCCGCAATGCTATCTTCAGAAGTAAGCCGTTTGCGAGCGCTATGCGAGAAAATGATGCAGATCGTAAATGATGCAGATCGTAAATGATGCAAATCGTAAGTGGGCTCACGCGTGTTGACAGAAGATGATGGATGTCGCAACGGGTGATTTGCAAATTGCACCGTAAATGGATAAAAAAACCCAAACAGACAGACAAACAAACATGAAATATAAAGGAATATACCAAATGATCTTTCTGATTCGTCTCATGCTAAGTCTTATGATTTCCTTCTTTTTTGTATTATTTCATTAGGTTTAAAAATGCTATCATCAGTAGATAGGCCTAACAAAATATAATTATTCAACCTTTCTAAATTTCTTTGTATTTTACAAATAAATACGATCTTGAGTAGATAGCGGAAAACTAACAAGCAAACAAATAACATCAAAACAAACTTTCCTAACAGACGTTTTCTTAATATTTTCTGTTGTTTTATTAGGCCCGCAATGCTATCTTCAGAAGATAGCCGTTTGCGAGCGCGTTGCAAGAAAATGATGCAGATCGTAAATGATGCAGATCGTAAATGATGCAGATCGTAAGTGGGCTCACGCGTACGCGTGTTCACAGAAGATGATGGATGTCGCAACGGGTGATTTGCAAATTGCACCGTAAATGGATAAAAAAACCCAAAAAACAGACAGACAAACAAACATGAAATATAAAAGAATATACCAAATGATCTTTCTGATTCGTCTCATGCTAAGTCTTATAATTTCCTTCTTTTTTGTATTATTTCATTAGGTTTAAAAATGTTATCATCAGTAGATAGACCTAACAAAATATAATTATTCAACCTTTCTCAATTTCTTTGTATTTTACAAATATATACTATCTTGAGTAGATAGCGGAAAACCAACAAGCAAACAAATAACATCAAAACAAACTTTCCTAACAGACGTTTTCTTAATATTTTCTGTTGTTTTATTAGGCCCGCAATGCTATCTTCAGAAGATAGCCGTTTGCGAGCGCGTTGCAAGATAATGATGCAGATCGTAAATGATGCAGATATATGTGGGCTCGAGCGTACGCGTGTTCACAGAAGATGATGGATGTCGCAACGGGTGAATTGCAAATTGCACCGTAAATGGATAAAAAACAAACAAACCGACAGACAAACAAACATGAAATATAAAAGAATATACCAAATGATCTTTCTGATTCGTCTCATGCTAAGTCTTATGATTTCCTTCTTTTTTGTATTATTTCATTAGGTTTAAAAATGCTATCATCAGTAGATAGGCCTAACAAAATATAATTATTCAACCTTTCTCAATTTCTTTGTATTTTACAAATGTATACTATCTTGAGTAGATAGCGGAAAACTAACAAGCAAACAAATAACATCAAAACAAACTTTTCTAACAGACGTTTTCTTAATATTTTCTGTTGTTTTATTAGGCCCGCAATGCTATCTTCAGAAGATAGCCGTTTGCGAGCGCGTTGCAAGAAAATGATGCAGAAAATGATGCAGATCGTAAATGATGCAGATCGTATGTGGGCTCACGCGTACGCGTGTTCACAGAAGATGATGGATGTCGCAACGGGTGAATTGCAAATTGCACCGTAAATGGATAAAAAACAAACAAACAGACAGACAAACAAACATGAAATATAAAAGAATATACCAAATGATCTTTCTGATTCGTCTCATGCTAAGTCTTATGATTTCCTTCTTTTTTGTATTATTTCATTAGGTTTAAAAATGCTATCATCAGTAGATAGGCCTAACAAAATATAATTATTCAACCTTTCTCAATTTCTTTGTATTTTACAAATATATACTATCTTGAGTAGATAGCGGAAAACCAACAAGCAAACAAATAACATCAAAACAAACTTTCCTAACAGACGTTTTCTTCTGTTGTTTAATTAGGCCCGCAATGCTATCTTCAGAAGACAGCCGTTTGCGAGCGCGTTGCAAGAAAATGATGCAGATCGTAAATGATGCAGATCGTAAATGATGCAGATCGTAAATGATGCAGATCGTAAATGATGCAGATCGTAAATGATGCAGATCGTAAATGATGCAGATCGTAAGTGGGCTCACGCGTACGCGTGTTCACAGAAGATGATGGATGTCACAACGGGTGATTTGCAAATTGCACCGTAAATGGATAAAAAACAAACAAACAGACAGACAAACAAACATGAAATATAAAAGAATATACCAAATGATCTTTCTGATTCGTCTCATGCTAAGTCTTATGATTTCCTTCTTTTTTGTATTATTTCATTAGGTTTAAAAATACTATCATCTGTAGAAAGGCCTAACAAAATATAATTATTCAACCTTTCTCAATTTCTTTGTATTTTACAAATAAATACTATCTTGAGTAGATAGCGGAAAACTAACAAGCAAACAAATAACATCAAAACAAACTTTCCTAACAGACGTTTTCTTAATATTTTCTGTTGTTTTATTAGGCCCGCAATGCTATCTTCAGAAGTAAGCCGTTTGCGAGCGCTATGCGAGAAAATGATGCAGATCGTAAATGATGCAGATCGTAAATGATGCAGATCGTAAATGATGCAGATCGTAAATGATGCAGATTGTAAGTGGGCTCACGCGTGTTGACAGAAGATGATGGATGTCGCAACGGGTGATTAGAAAAATTGCACTGTAAATGGATAAAAAATTAAACAAACAGACAGACAAACAAACATGAAATATAAAAGAATATACCAAATGGTCTTTCTGATTCGTCTCATGCTAAGTCTGATGATTTCCTTCTTTTTTGTATTATTTCATTAAGTTTAAAAATGCTATCATATCAGTAGATAGGCCTAACAAAATATAATTATTCAACCTTTCTCAATTTCTTTGTATTTTACAATATATACTATCTTGAGTAGATAGCGGAAAACCAACCAGCAAACAAATAACATCAAAACAAACTTTTCTAACAGACGTTTTCTTAAAATTTTCTGTTGTTTTATTAGGCCCGCAATTCTATCTTCAGAAGATAGCCGTTTGCGAGCGCGTTGCAAGAAAATGATGCAGATCGTAAATGATGCAGATCGTAAATGATGCAGATCGTAAATGATGCAGATCGTAAGTGGGCTCACGCGTACTCGTTTTCACAGAAATGATGGATGTCGCAACGGGTGATTTGCAAATTGCACCGTAAATGGATAAAAAACAAACAAACAGACAGACAAACAAACATGAAATATAAAAGAATATACCAAATAATCTTTCTGATTCGTCTCATGCTAAGTCTTATGATTTCCTTCTTTTTTGTATTATTTCATTAGGTTTAAAAATGCTATCATCTGTAGAAAGGCCTAACAAAATATAATTATTCAACCTTTCTCAATTTCTTTGTATTTTACAAATAAATACTATCTTGAGTAGATAGCGGAAAACTAACAAGCAAACAAATAACATCAAAACAAACTTTCCTAACAGACGTTTTCTTAATATTTTCTGTTGTTTTATTAGGCCCGCAATGCTATCTTCAGAAGATAGCCGTTTGCGAGCGCATTGCAAGAAAATGATGCAGATCGTAAATGATGCAGATCGTAAATGATGCAGATCGTAAATGATGCAGATCGTAAGTGGGCTCACGCGTGTTGACAGAAGATGATGGATGTCGCAACGGGTGATTTGCAAATTGCACCGTAAATGGATAAAAAAAATTAAACAAACAGACAGACAAACAAACATGAAATATAAAAGAATATACCAAATGGTCTTTCTGATTCGTCTCATGCTAAGTCTTATGATTTCCTTCTTTTTTTGTATTATTTCATTAGGTTTAAAAATGCTATCATCAGCAGATAGGCCTAACAAAATATAATTATTCAACCTTTCTCAATTTCTTTGTATTTTACAAATAAATACTATCTTGAGTAGATAGCGGAAAACCAACAAGCAAACAAATAACATCAAAACAAACTTTTCTAACATACGTTCTTAATATTTTCTGTTGTTTTATTAGGCCCGCAATGCTATCTTCAGAAGATAGCCGTTTGCGAGCGCATTGCAAGAAAATGATGCAGATCGTAAATGATGCAGATCGTAAAGTGGGCTCACGCGTACGCGTGTTCACAGAAGATGATGGATGTCGCAACGGGTGATATGCAAATTGCACCGTAAATGGATAAAAACAAACAAACAAACAAACAAAAAACATCAAAACAAACTTTCCTAACAGATGTTTTCTAAATTTGTGAAATATTTTCTGTTGTTTTATTAGGCCGCAATTTTATGGACTTATTAGAGGACATTGCCCAGAAGATGATGCATGTCGCAACGGGTGATTTGCAAATCGCATCGTGAATGGTATCTTGAGTAGATAAGAAAACAAACAGACAGACAGACAGACAGACAAAGAAACAAATGATCTTTCTGACTCGTGTCATGCTAAGTCTTATGATTTCCTTCTTTTTGTATTATTTCATTAGGTTTAAAAATTCTATCATCAACAGCTAGGCCTAATAAAATATATTCAACCTTTCTCAATTTCCTTTGTAAAACTTTGTAAAATATTACATATAATATTGTCAACCTTTCTTACTTTCTTTGTATTTGATAAACAACTATCTTGAGTAGATAGCGGAAAAAACAAACAAACAAACAAACAAACAAAAACATCAAAAACAAACTTTCCTAACAGATGTTTTCTAACTTTGTGAAATATTTTATGTTGTTTTATTAGGCCGCAATCTTATTTTCAGAAAATAGCCGTTTGAGCGCGCGTTCAGAGAAAATGATGCAGGCCGTAAATGATGCAGGCTAGGCCGTAAGTGGGCTCTCGCGTGTTCACAGAAGATGACGCATCATGTCGCAACGGGTGATTGCAAATCGCATCGTAAATGGTATCTTGAGTAGCTAAAAAACAAACAGACAAACAAAATATGAAATATAAAAAAATATACCAAATGACCTTTCTGACTCGTCTCATGCTAAATCTATGATTTCTATCTATTATGAATTATTTCATGAGGTTCAAAATGCTATCATTAGTAAGATATGATTAAAATATATATATTCAACCTTTCTCAATTTCTTTGTATTTTATAAATAAATACTATCTTGAGTAAATAGCGGAAAAACAAACGAACAAAAAACATCAAAATAAACTTTGCTAACAGACGTTTTCTAAATTTTTTGAGATATTTTCTGTGTTGTTTTATTAGGCCCGCAATGCTATCTTCAAAAGATAACTGTTTGCGCGTTCCGAGAAAATGATGCAGGCCGTAAGTGGATTATGCTCGAGTGTATTTGACAGCAGATGATGCATGTCGCAAAGGGCCTATTATGATTTGTAAATCGTACCGTAGATGCTTTCCTGAGTAGATAACAAACAAACAAACAAGCAACCAACCAACCAACTAACCAACCAACCAACCAAACAAACATGTAATATAAAAATATATATACCAGATGACATGTCTGACTCGTCTCATGCTAAATCTATGATTTTTTTTTTTTAATTAGGCCTATTTCATAAGGTTTCAAATGCTATCAGCAGTAGATAACAAAATATTTTCAACCTTTCTAAATTTCTTTATATTTGGTAAATAAATACTATCTTTAGTAGATAGCGGAAAAACAAACAAACAAAAAATATCAAAAACAAACTTTCCTAACAGACGTTTTCTAAATTTGTGAAATATTTTCTGTTGTTTTTTAGGTCCGCAATGCTATTTTCAGAAGACTGACTGCTTTGCAAAAATCGGGGAGGGTTTTATATCCAAGTGGGTTAGAAGATGTAAGTCATAAAACTGACCACCAACAGTTTGGTAATGTCAAAGGTGTGTCAACCTCAGATTATTTAATTAGCATGCTTCACATTCTTCATCAAGGCGCTGACAAGGTCAGCAACGTTGGCACAGTGGTACTCACGGTTTTCTCAAAAGCATTTGACTTGATCGACTATACTCTGCTTATGGAGAAATTTATCCATATGTGAGTCCGTGAGTCTATTGTGCCATGGTTGTCTGACTTTGTCAGCAATAGACAACAGTGTGTTCGTTATAAACATGTTCTTTCTGACTATACAAAACTGTAAATGGAGGTCTCCCACAAGGTACGAAACTAGGACCAATAGGCTTTCAGATTATAATCAATGATGCTGTATCAAGTAGTGTGCCTAAAACAAAATGTTGGAAATATGTTGACGATTTGACAATTGTTGAGAACTGTATCCACCCCAAATCCAGCCAAATTCAAGATGTTTTGGATGAATTCAGTGAATTGGTCTGCCAATAATAATCTGAAACTTAATTTGGTATTTGGTGTGTTTTTGAATGATGTCTTGAATAAGTGCAATATTCATTTTCTATCAACAGCAGTTGCTGTATTTTTCCTTGTTAATATTGATACTGTATCTTTTATTGTTTAATTGTTTTTTTAATATTGTAAACCACTTGTAATTTGGCCTCAGGGCCACAATTTTTGTGTGAAATAAATAAATACTATCTTGAGTATATAGCGGAAAAACTAACAAACAAACAAATAAACAAAAAACATCAAAAGACACTTTCCTAACAGACGTTTTCTAAATTTGTGAAATATTTTCTGTGTTCTTTTATTAGGCCCGCGATGCTATCTTGTGAAGATAGCTGTTTGCGCGTTGCGAGAAAATGATGCAGGCCGTAAGTTGGCTTTACGCGCGTGTATTTGATAGCAGACGATGCGTGTCGCAAAGGGCCTACATGCATACGCCTAATGATTTGCAAATCGCACCGTAAATGCTATCCTGAGCAGATAACAAACAAACAAGCAAACAAATAGACATGTAACATATATATATTAAAAAAAATATACCAAATGAAATTTCTGACTCGTCTCATGCTAAATCTATGACTTAAAAAAAATTATTTCATAAGGTTCCAAATCCATTCATCAGTAGATATAAACAAAATATTTTCATAGTTTCTTAATTTTTTTGTATTTTGTAAATAAATACTATCTTGAGTACATAGATAGCGGAAAAATAACATACAATTAAACAAAAAACATCAAAGGAAACTTTCCTGACAGAATTTGTCTAAATTTGGGAAATATTTTCCGTGCTGTTTTATTATAGGCCCACAATGCTGGCTGTCGCAAAGGGTCTATAATGATTTGCAAATCGCACCGTAAATGCTATCTTGAGTATAAAACAAACAAAAAAGCAAACAAACAAACATGTAATATTCTTTCTCAATTTCTATAAATTTTATAAACACTAAATAAATACTATCTTAAGTAGATAACGAAAATCTAACAAACAAACAAACAAATAAACAAAAAACATCAAAAGACACTTTCCTAACAGACGTTTTCTAAATTTGTGAAATATTTTCTGTGTTCTTTTATTAGGCCCGCGATGCTATCTTCTGAAGATAGCTGTTTGCGCGTTCCGAGAAAATAATGCAGGCCGTTAGTGGGCTTTGCTCGCGTGTATTTGACACCCGGATTTGACAGCAGATGTGATGCGTGTTGCAAAGGGCCTATAATGATTTGCAAATCGCACCGTAAATGCTATCCTTTTGTTAATCCTCTAGTTCCTGATACGTACGGCAAGTTGGGCTTGTGATGTTGCCATATGCAGATCTGCAAGAGAGGGCATTTGGCCCAGGAGCTCCCAGGGAGTGCGTAATTACGCGTGCGTTGAGTGCGTAAACATGTCGCGTGGCAACAAATGGTCAATGTAATCCGTAATCAACGTGATCGTGGCAACGCTTCAGACACCGTACTGAACTCAATGAGTCCAGTGCATAGTCCCGCAGCTCTGCGAATTTTAAGTTTTAGTTTGTGATTTACTTGAGTCATTCGTTTAGTCGAAGTGAAGTCAGTTTGCGACCTTTCAACCAATCAGAGAGAAATATGATAGACCCGTCTGAATTGAAGAGGGTGATAGACCGACACGGAAACGATAGAGTCGTCGGGAGTGGGATATTCGGTGACTGCATTATTAGGAGATATCGAAACAAGCTTGTAGTAGAGAAGCTACTGCGATTGCGAGATGTTCAGAACATGAGTAAGTTATTATAACCAGAACTAAACTGCGCTCAATTCAGAAACTGGCAATTTTTCAAAAGGTCTTTTCTTAAAATCCTGTCCATCAAAATGAATCAAAATTACACACAGGATTACTTCAATACTTTACTCCATAACACAAGTCAGTAACTAAGCAGTTGCCCAACTGACACAACAGCAAATTACACTGACATGGAACAGCTTCCTGGAACACGCGTCACAGGCAATTTGATGTAGGCCTACAGTGTGTGTAACAGCAAACCAATGTGGACTTTCCCGTCTCAGGATTGCCTCACAAAAATAACACTCGTACCCAACTTGAGAGTACTAAATTAATGACCCAGTCCCAACGAACATAAACACACCCCGACAAATAAGCGAATACGTATACATAATACGCCCCAACACTTTCTCACGAATACCTTCATTGGTTTTGACTTAAACCTGTTTCAGGACCCTGGCAATATAGGGTCCATTTCGGCTATCGGATCCACTGGCCACGCGTTACACCCATCACGGCCACGTGATTCATATCAAAACACTGCCCGTAAATGTTGCCACTTTCCTTTATTCTTTTGTCTTCGTTTAACTTTCTTCCCCCTCCCTCCCTGGAACTTGGGTCCAGGTCATAGGTCAATATGGTAATGGCCCTTTTGATAATCCGACCCTGATGGCGTAGTTCGTACTAGTGAGCTCGGATCTCGAGTCTTCTTGTATTGGGTAGATGTGCATGGTATTTTAGACAGAAACATCACATGCTAATTATAGGGTTAGGGGTCAGGGTTAGGTGCCACATTTACCTTGTATTGTGTTTGTTTTTGTAACAGCTTTACAGGTTGCCGTACACAAGCGTACGAAAGAACTGAACAAGGAGGTGAAAGCGTTTAAGGCTGTATCTGGAGTTGCTGGATTCCCGGAATTCTACGGGGTAGTCGATCGTACCCCTATCGATGCATTTGTCATAGAATTCATTGGAGACCACTCCACTTTCAAGACCTGTACTCTAAATGACGTGGAAGAAGGACAAAATTGCCCACCATTAAATCGATGGGAAATTGTAAAGGTAAGTGGCATAAAACCTTATAGTTTGATCAGATCGTAATCGGCGCGCCCTATAACATCGCGGATTAATATCAATCGGCCGATATTTATTGTGAGATTTGTCTTGTAAAATGTCGCCAGAAGCGTTCCAAATGATGTTTCAAGTCCTACTTTTTTTTAAAAAGATACGCGCAATATAGACCAGACAGGTCAACTATATCACACTTAGCATGGGTCTACTTTTTTGGCGTAGTGGTCAGGGCCGGATTTACCATTGGGCCAGATAGGCTTCAAAATTTGGGGCCCCAAAATTGCCCTGCACATCTTCCATTTTAGCCGAAAACACCATGTTTGGGCCAAAATAGGGTAGGCCCTACAATATTGTAATTTTTTTGCGTGCAATGGCCTGTTATAATAGCAAATTTCAGCTTCATTTTGGGCTAAAATAGTCTAAAATTAAAAAAGTTTCGCGCGCTTCACGTGCAAATGCTTGTCTCCCTCTAAATTGTAATGCTCTCGCAGACACCGTCGATCTTATATCTAAATCAAATATTGGCCACTTGAGTGTACATGCCTTCCTCACGGTGCGTTTTTAGGCACTATAAAAGACAACCACATGGGCCATTCAGTGGTTCACAGCAGCTTAAAGTGGGGGAGGGGGATTGCTGGCCCCTTCACACCAGATACACACCTAAGCGGTGCGGTGGGGGTGCACACTATATACATGACATAAACTGAAAACATCCTGACATTCAGAACAGTTTGGGCATCCAGATGGCAGACGATACCTCTCGATCAAGGATAGGGTGGTCAATGCGTTAGATTAATGGCAGACGATACCTCTCGGTCAAAGATAGGGTGGTCAGTGCGTTAGGTTAATGGCAGACGATACCTCTCGATCAAGGATAGGGTGGTCAGTGCGTTAGGTTAATGGCAGACGATACCTCTCGATCAAGGATAGGGTGGTCAATGCGTTAGATTAATGGCAGACGATACCTCTCGGTCAAGGATAGGGTGGTCAGTGCGTTAGGTTAATGGCAGACGATACCTCTCGATCAAGGATAGGGTGGTCAATGCGTTAGGTTAATGGCAGACGATACCTCTCGGTCAAAGATAGGGTGGTCAGTGCGTTAGGTTAATGGCAGACGATACCTCTCGATCAAGGATAGGGTGGTCAGTGCGTTAGGTTAATGGCAGACGATACCTCTCGATCAAGGATAGGGTGGTCAGTGCGTTAGGTTAATGACAGACGATACCTCTCGGTCAAGGATATGGTGGTCAGTGCGTTAGGTTAATGGCAGACGATACCTCTCGGTCAAGGATAGGGTGGTCAATGCGTTAGGTTAATGGCAGACGATACCTCTCGGTCAAGGATAGGGTGGTCAGTGCGTTAGGTTAATGGCAGACGATACCTCTCGATCAAGGATAGGGTGGTCAGTGCGTTAGGTTAATGGCAGACGATACCTCTCGATCAAGGATAGGGTGGTCAGTGCGTTAGGTTAATGGCAGACGATACCTCTCGATCAAGGATATGGTGGTCAGTGCGTTAGGTTAATGGCAGACGATACCTCTCGGTCAAGGATAGGGTGGTCAGTGCGTTAGGTTAATGGCAGACGATACCTCTCGGTCAAGGATAGGGTGGTCAGTGCGTTAGGTTAATGGCAGACGATACCTCTCGATCAAGGATAGGGTGGTCAGTGCGTTAGGTTAATGGCAGACGATACCTCTCGATCAAGGATATGGTGGTCAGTGCGTTAGGTTAATGACAGACGATACCTCTCGATCAAGGATAGGGTGGTCAGTGCTGTAGGTTACACCCATCACTACCCTCTCATTTGGGGCCTCCAAATTTTAGCCTGACCCAACATGCCCAATGCCCCAAAAAGGTAAATCCGGCCCTGGTAGTGGTAAAAGCCAAATAATTCCTGTCGATTATGAGCTGATCAAACTGTAGTTACTTTTTGTAGCGCGTTTTAATTCAAATATGCACGAGATTAGGCCCGTTACACAGTTTATGACGAATTACGAAGGGTGTATTGGAATTCGGTTGGGTTCCCATGCACAAAAATATGAATCAAATTCTGGACTCACCATCGAATTTTCTAGTAACCATGGTAACGTTGCGACCCAGCGGCGTGCCTTGACTTTTTAATGGGGGGGGCATTGCCTAGTGATAATTATTTTGGCCCAAATTTACTGCTGTTCAGTTAGAGGATTACGTCTGCATGGGTTTTTTTTTTTTAGACTAAAAAATCTTTATTCTTTCTTTTTCATCTTTACCACAGTTGTTGTTGGACGTCGCCGAGGCACTAAATGGGCAGCAAACTATCGGGTTTCTTCATGGCGATCTGCACATGAAGAATATAGTTATTCATCAAGTTGAAGGGCTATGGCGGGCAAAGATTATCGACCTCGGCCTTTCCGTAGAAGTACCGAAGGATAGGTACTACAGCAAGCCACTCAACGTATGCAAACCCCAAGATTTCAAGCAAAATCAGTTAGATTACCCTCATGTTGCTCCGGAGATTTTACTAAACAAAAGTGGTGATACATTGGCGACCGAAACCTATGCCTTGGGAAACATGATCAGAGAGATGGGCAATGCACGCCAGCTTCTAATTTTAGTTGCTCTGGGACGCACTTGCCAGGCAAGAGATGCGAGACAACGCCCGACAATGGTCGAGGTTGTTATGAACCTGAAGGGGCTTTTAAAGCAAGTGGAGAAACACCGGGTAAGTTGGCACATTTTACACCCACTGACACTGCACCGAGACCATGCAGACTCAACCTACCCATACACACCGCCGTCGTCAATGTAGGACCCGGGTGCAGTAGCATTATTATTAGGTACTCTGTGTATACCAGTCAGGTACCTTGGAGATGGTTTACCCTTGCAGGCGGTCATATGAATCTGGTGTACCAAAACACCCCCTACACATATGCAGTGCTTGACCCGACTATACTCAACCATATATGTAAATCATCGTGCCTGAATATTGGCTTTTGTTCACACAATATTTGGTAGATACTAGATCACTTGATTGAGCAATATACAAATCAAATCTTTATGTCCAAACATTTCTGATTTATTTTGAATATGTTGCCTCTTGTTTTTATTTTAATTCCAGCCAAAGCCTGGTAAGATCCGGATCCCACAGAAAGTCGTAGTGCCAACAGCATGCAGCCCTATTGTGGATGCGCTAAGTTTCAAGCGGAAGTCTCACACCACGCCACCGTTTCTGGCAAAAAAAACCCGGCCTTAAGCAGCCAGAGTTAGACCAGCCGGGCCAATTCCAAGTTCACGAAGTATCACCCCCATTGTCAACAAATGTTTGCCCATAATATCTGACACATCCGACTCTTCAATGTCAGATAAATCCAAGTCATATAAAACATCAGGATCACCTAAGGTCATAAGCACTGTTCTTCATAACACCGGGTCAGCGACACCAACGGCAACCACTTCCAAGCCTCGTGCAACAGCTCCTGCCAGTGAATCTGTAGCCATCATAACAAAACCTGCTGCTACGGATATGACCGGCTTAGCTGAGCAACCCGATTCCTGTGGAGACAGCAAATATCAGGGTAAAAATACAGCGTCATCAAACATGGATTCTTCAGCAGTAACCAATTTGGATCTGACAAATGGATGCACATCTAGCGCATGGGCCATCAAATCCGATGTTTGGGATCAGAAGCTACCTAACCAAGGACGTGGTGCTGACGTCGACAGTCAAAATCCCGAATCAGTTCCATCGGTCGTGTCCCAGAAAAGCACATCAAATATCTCAGGGTCTCATGAAGGTACCTCAAGTCAGTGTGCTGCTGATTCTGGTAGACCAATTGCTACCACCGCTACTTCTCCTACATTCACACCGGTGATGGACACATCCTCTAATATAGTACGACCCCGTGTAAACACCGTGACACCAGGACCATCCACAACAACATGTTTTGAAAACAGATTGTCCGTATCAAACAGTGCTGTGGCCGCATCTAGATCAGACAGAGATGAGGGAATGTTCAGTGCATCGGGCTTCGCTTTACCCGTCTACCGCTACAGCTATGCATCAACTGGGTCTCAATCCTCTAACAACTTCATGTTGTGCAACATAAGCAAGGATTCCTCATTGGCCAATTCGAGCTCATCAACACATACTTCTAACATCCCGTTAGCGCGCCACAAAGCTTTGAAATCACGCTATTTAAGGTCAAACTCTTGTAATGTTTTTCCCACTACTAATCTGGGGCGGCGCATTAAATCAACGGAATCGCAATCACGTAAGAACTTCGGAGGATCATGCATGTGTAGTACCGGGAAACTCTTTCAACAGAAGGACAATCTGCTATCAACCAGCTTTCATGACTATACACCACAAACCGTATCCAACATTGCCGTCAAACTGCAAGAATCAAGGGATGACCTGAAGACGACAACTGTATCTGAAGTCAAACAGATCACAAGCAGTAATACATCACTCGCTGAACTCATACCTAACGATGGCTTGAAGGCATCAAATGAGACCAAAAGTGTACTCATCAATGACGTTTCTAACCGTAGCACCCAGAAAAAGAACGAAGCTGGAGATGAAGTTGGCATCCTGACTGAAAAAGTCATTCCCAAGGAAATTACTGCATCTGAAGTCAAACAGACCACAAGTAATACATCACACGCTGAAGTCAAATTTGAGGTACCTAACGATGGCCTGAAGGCATCAAATGTAGCTGAGACCGGAAGTGTACTTAACAATGACATGTCTAATAGTAGCACCAAGGAAAGGAACAAAGCTGGGGATGAAGCTATCGACGTGACTGAAGCAGTACTTCCCGAGGAAACCAAAGAAAAACGTCACAAAGGCCGCATCCGCAAATGTTTCAGCAACTGCTTCTCATGTTTCAATTTCCTCAAAAGGAGGCGTGGTCGGCGTTCTTAAGTCACTCTGTTTGACAAGCATTCATGTTTCAATGTATGTCAAGCTATTATATCCTAGATGTATTCCTATTCTGCCTTTATTACCTTCAAAATATGCCCGTAACTCTTTCAGTTCCAGTGGGGACGATACAGACGACCACAAAGAGATTCAAGAATCGGACAGGGTCATAAAATGGAATCGAGCTCAGAATTGAAGGCAACCGTGGCAATGGCAAAAGATGCCAACGTGCCATCGACGAAGCGAGTCAGATGTGTGGAAATCATAGAAGGCGACAGGTATGAAAAGAAAGATCGAGTCTCGAAAGGTCTTGTTGAAAGGAGAAACGGCAGTTGGGGTGATCAAAACATTACATTGCATGGATCTTTAAATTGGTATATGGATTGGACCTGGTTTATTGAGGTATATCGCGGTTTATTGAGGTATTTTGTGGTTTATTGAGGTATTTCCCGGTTCATTGAAGTATTTCTTGATTTATTGAGGCATTTCGTGGTTTATTGAGGTATTTCGTGGTTTATTGAGGTATTTCTTGGTTTATTGAGGTGTTTCTTGGTTTATTGAGGTATTTCGTGGTTTACTGAGGTATTTCTTGGTTTATTGAGGTATTTCTTGGTTTATTGAGGTGTTTCTTGGTTTATTGAGGTATTTCGTGGTTTACTGAGGTATTTCTTGGTTTATTGAGGTATTTCTTGGTTTATTGAGGTATTTCTTGGTTTATTGAGGTATTTCTTGGTTTATTGAGGTATTTCGTGGTTTATTGAGGTATTTCGTGGTTTATTGAGGTATTTCGTGGGTTATTGAGGTTTTTCTTGGTTTGTTGAGGTATTTCGTGGTTTATTGAGGTATTTCGTGGTTTATTGAGGTATTTCGTGGGCTATTGAGGTATTCCGTGGTTTATTGAGGTATTTCGTGGGTTATTGAGGTATTTCGTGGGTTATTGAGGTATTTTATATTGGTTTATTGAGGTATTTCTTGGTTTGAGGTATTTCTTGGTTTCTTGAGGTATCAGAATCATTTCCTTTGCATTTTTGAATGATTATTTGGGGGTAGTTGCACTGTGACCCGTTTGTTGTTTTGCTATTGGTTTTGTTTTTGTTGGCCTTTTACAGTGTTTCTGTTAGTTTCTTTTGATTTGTATTTTTTTGTTCGTTTATTTATTTTTTAGATACAATTATAACATCTTTTAAAGTTGCAGCAGTTCAGGGTAACGAGGCCACTTGTGTTTCACCTTGTTCTGTTGTTCTTTAGAGATTTATTTTTGCATCTTTTTGTTCATTTATTAGTTTGTTTAGATACAATTGTAATATCTTTTAAAGTTGCAGCAGTTCAGGGTAACTTGTGTTTCACCTTGTTCTGTTGTTCTTTAGAGATTTATTTTTGCATCTTTTTGTTCATTTATTAGTTTGTTTAGATACAATTATAATATCTTTTAAAGTTGCAGCAGTTCAGGGTAGCGAGGCCACTTGTGTTTCACCTTGTTCTGTTGTTCTTTAGAGATTTATATTTGCATCTTTTTGTTCATTAGTTTGTTTAGATACAACTAGCGGGATACCCGCGCTTCGCGCGGGTCCCCGCTTGATGAGTAAATGGGAGCGTTCACTATAACAGGAAGAATTACTGGACAGGTAGAATCATCGAAAAGATACATTTTGATTTTTCGTTTCCATGTTATTTATTTATTTAAACCCGTTCCCATTTTTTTCTAAATCTGTTATTTGTTACATTTCCTTTTAGCTTCATTTTTATTTGCTGCTTGTGATTTCCCGTTTCCATGTTTTTTATTTAATTCTGTTATCATTATTAGGCCTATAGCTTCTTTTTTTTTTTTTTTTTTCTTTCTTTTTCCCCTTACATTTCCTGATTAGTTTCTTTCCTTCTTTGTTTCGTTCCCGTTTCATTTAGTTAATTTAACCCGTTGGCCTATTACTCGTACCTCTTTTGTCATTTTAATTTCATGTTTCTTTATAGTATAGGTCTACCGCTTCATTTTGTTTATACAACACACATATTTGTCCCGTATACGTCCTCTCAGAGCGTGTATGCGGACATGTTCATCTTTATCATAATCCCGTGACCCGTCCATGTACCTTTTTGTCCTTTAATTTTTATTTATTTTTCCTTCTTTCTGTATTATCATGTCCACTGGTCTCTGGCTCGCAAGTCGCGTGGCTCTGCGCCGTTTACGCGCGCATTGGCGTAGTGCGCATTACGCTCGCGCGCCGACGCGCTGCCTGCCAGCTGCAGTGACGCGCAGGCTGGTAACTGATTTTCATAACAAAAACCCCGTTTTTACCCATATTTTCACTGTTTTTGCAGCCAATTCTTGACCGATTTCAACCAAATAAAGTCGAGGCAATTTCCCGTATATTCCTCGATCTCCCGTATGAATTTGGCGACATGTGGATCGAAACTGACGGAGCCTTTTACATAAACCACATACATACATACATACAACATTCGCATATTTATAGTAAGATTACGAGGGGCAGTCAGTATGTTTGAAGAGTTGACTCGTGACGTCATATGTGGATTGTTTTCATGGCATTTCTCAATGAATTCATAAACACTGTACCTTTGTCTTTCAAACAACACATTTAAAAATTATATCATACACATGATTACGTAACAGCATGAGCATAAAATCAATATACTAGGGACACTGCCAAATCACGCAAAAAGGCGGGCCTTTTAAATTACAGAAAAAACACGTGTTTACAATGTCCGAAAACAGCAAAAGTACAAGGTGCATGTGGCTAGTTTTGGGCAGGAATAAACACTAGGTCCTCCGTTTGCATTTGGTAAAATATGAGACTTGCCATTTAACTTTGGTGGAAATGGGACGTCTGGAAACTTCAACAACTTTAGGGCTTGAATGGAAGCAAAATTATTCTGCAAAAATGGCGAAAATGAAAAAGCAGTTATTACAAATGACATTAATTATCTCCAAAATGAAAAAGACTAAAATATAATGACTAGTCACGTGGGAGAGCTGGTACTCAGTGCGATGATAACTGGTGCAAATGAAACAACAATCTGCGCATTCGCAGGTGGGATGACCGATACAACATGGTGGAAATGCACAAATTTTGCTAAATTCCATGTAAATAGGGCCTAAAATAATACAAAATGCTATGAAAATTGTAATTTAAATATTCATATGAATTTTTATGGATGATCTCAACCTGAAATGAACAGAAAAGTTTTAAAATAAATTTCTCATTCAAACGATGGCCTCTCTCTTTGTACCACTACTTTTTGTATAAATGTAACAATGGTACAATAACAGTTATATTTTAATCACGGATTCAAATATTTTCTAGGGAGACTCCCGTTTAAATGTTTGGAGATTAGTCAACAGAACTGGCAAAAAAAAATTAAATTTCCACGTTTGCTATTTTTGGCAATATCAAGATTTTTAAAGAATGAAAAGCCTTGTTTTTGTCAAAAATAAGACATATTTGACCACGCATTTTAAATAAACTAAAACCTTTACAGCCCAGCAAACATGGTTTAATGAACTGGTAGTTTGTGTTCTATTACTGTTCAAAAAGGCAGCATTCTCCATTCTTTAATTACCGTGAAAATATAGAAAATACAACAATACCTCATTTCAGCCTCTTATTCCCCTTAACAAAAACGCCTCAATTTCACCAGGTGACTCTAGACCATTGATTTTATGTTAATGCTGTTACGTAATCATGTGTGTGATAGAATTTTTACATGTGTTGTTTGAAAGACATAGGTACAGTGTTTATGTAATCATTGAGAAATGCCATGAAAACGATCCACAAATGACGTCACGAGTCAACTCTTAAAACATACTGACTGCCCCTCGTATAATATCTTTAAAGCTGCAATAGTTCAGGGTAGCGAGGCCACTTGTGTTTCACCCGGTTCTGTTGTTCTTTAGAGATTTATATTTGCATCTTTTTGTTCATTTATTAGTTTGTTTAGATTTAAATTTGTATTTAACAATGTTGCTGTTGAGTTCGAAATTGTCTGTGTTACAACTACCTCTCCAATAGTCATTTCTCTTTGTCCGGGGACCCAGGCCATATACGAGACTCAGTTTCATCTTGTAGTCTCGCTACTGTATAATATTATCTTGTATTTCTGTTTATTGCTGAAACCTTGGTTGCTGACCATGTCCCTTCTATTAACACCAATCGAGTCTATGGTCACATATTAAAATGGTAACAAAGGCATGGAGCTATGCTGGCCACAAATGATGAATCACATGATGACATTATGAGTAGCAGACCAGTTTCATCAAAGGTGGCTACTGATACATCAAAGTCGGTCGTGTCCATTTTAAAGATCCATGCAATATAATGTTTTGATCACCCCTTCTTTTTGATCTTGAGCTGCCGTTTCTCCTTTCAACAAGAACTTTCGAGACTCGATCTTTCTTTTCATGCTTGTCGCCTTCTATAATTTCCACACATCTGACTCACTTCGTCGATGGCACTTTGTCATCATTTGCCATTGCCACGGTTACCTTCAATTCAAAGCTCGATTCCATTTTCATCACCCTCACCGATTCTTTAACCTCTTCGTGGTCGTCTGTATCGTCCCCACTGGAACTGAGAGTGTTACGGGTATATTTTCAAGGTAATCAAGGTAGATATAGGAAAACATCTAGGCTATAATAGCTTGACATACACTGAAACACGTATGACTGTCAAACTTAAGGGATGGTGCAGTAATTATGTGTAGGCCTACCCCTGGTCTGGTGAATTATAGGGGGGCAAAGATTTTTTGGCAGGCCAAAGGGGGGGGAAGCATTTTGGCAGGTCGAAAGGGGGGGGTCAAGCGATATTTGGCAGGTCGAAAGGGGGCAACAGATTTTTGGCACAGATATTTTGGGCACCATTTCTATATTACGCCCTAAAAAGGTATAGGAAAACGTTAGGAACACATTCAAATATGCAACATTTCCTGCTCGCTGTGCTCGCATTATAAGATATAGGCAATTTAAGGTTTTGGGTTTCCCAAAATTTTGCATGTGTAAAGGGGGCAATGAATTTTTGCCACGTCAAAGGGGGGGCAAAGGTTTTATGGCACGTCAAAAGGGGGGGGCAAAGTATTTTTGGCACGGCCAAATGGGGGGGGGGGGGGAGGAGCGATTTTCGGCAGACCATTTTGAAAATTCAACACCCGGGGGTACACATAATTATTGCACAGCCCCTAACACAGATTTCACATAGCCTAATCATAATCTCCTTGTTGTTGATAAACAAATAAATATAAAAAAAGTAGGATGTCTCTTGAAGAATTGTTCTGAATCAGTATGACTCATAAGTTAGGATGATATACATTTATCTTTGCTTTGTATGTCATAACATTCTGTGAATGCCTTATTATAGGATGGTGAACACATTATATCATCCAGGTGTCGAATATTCAAAAGCCTCATGAATATTCAAGAACTTCATGGATATTCAAGTATCATTCAATGCACTCATGAATATTCCCATATGGACTCCTGAATATTCAATAGCCTCATGACTGATTCATATCATGAGCCTCGTGAATATTCTCAATGAATATTCAAGTGGACTCACGAATATCCAATAGCCTCATCAATATTTAAGTGGACTCATACATTTCCAATAGCCTCATGTCTATGAGTCTCGTGAATATTCAATAGCCTAATGAATATCCAAATGCATGACCCATGAATGTTCAATAGCCTAATGAATACTCAAAAGCCTAATGAATATCAGTGGACTCATGAATTTTCAATATAGTCTCATAAATTTTCAAGTGGACTTGTGAATATTCAATAGCCTAATGAATATCCAATTTGACTCATCAATATCCAAAATGGACTAATGAATATTCAACAGCCTCATCAATATATTCAATAGCCTAGTGAATATTCCAGTGGACTCATATTCCATAGCTTTTCATGACTATTTATCAGCGTCGTGGATATTCAATGAACATTCATGCAAGTGGACTCATGAATTTTCAATAACCTCGCGAATATTCAAGTGTGCTTGTAAATTTTCAATAGCCTCATGACTATCCTCGAGTCTCGTCTTAATGAATATTCAAGAAGGTTCATGGATATTCAATAGCCTCATAAATATTCAAGTGAATTCTTAAGTTTTCAATAGCTTCCTGACTATCTCGTGAATATTCAATAGCCTCATAAATATTCGAGTGGACTAATGAATATTTAAGTTGACCCATAATATGCAATAGGCTTATGAATATTCAAGTGGACTCATGAATGTTAAATAGCCTAATGAATATTAAAGTGGACTCATGAATATTCAAGTAGACTCGCGAATATTCTACAGCCCTAACTATCAAGTGGACAGCAATTCACCCTGAAGGAAAAAGGTCAAGAGCAGGAAATAAAAAGAAGAATCAAGCTTGGATGGAGGCAATATGGAAAACTTATTCCAACTACAGTAAGCCAAAAAATTAAGGTACCAGTTGTGTTCATCCCTGTATCTCCTAAATAAAGATATATGTGTCAAAATTAAAACAAGCAGCCAATACCTGTACTCTTTAGCTCTGATTTAAGACCTTATTTGTTGAAATTGGTAAAGACTTTAAGAAACGGTGGTCTAAAACCTAATAAAGAAACGAAATCAAAAGTTGCACTGCAACTTTTGATTTCGTTTTTCAGAAGTGACTTTTGTGTTCTCATCAATGAAAGCACGGCGCTGGTTCTCCTGTTCGTGAACGCATTGATTGCAAATCAATAGGGCACGCAATAGAGGTTATCCGTGTTCTATAAGCTGCATATCCTATAACTGCTATACCTTGTTTAGGACTTTCAAAACACGTAGCTGCATGTGTAACCATGATTGTTTCAAAATAGCCCGCCAAAGTCATGCAGGTAACTCCGAGGTCGTGCATTGAATTCGTTTGAATGAGGATTAATACTACGGGAATCAGCGTCTTTTGTTAGAAGTCACACATGAGTGAAGTGGATAACCTCTATAGAGCAAACTGCAACTTTTAAATTGGCATCTTCCTTGGGTTTTTGGATCGTCATATCTTTATTTCTTGAACAATTTCAATAAATGAGGTCTTTTGAGTAAATGAGGTTTTTGGCTTACTGTATTACATTACATGGGGCTCAGCAAGCGGCACAGCACAACATGGAACGAAATATAATTATGTTAGGGATCACTATACAAAGACAGAAAGACAAACAAATGGGTTAGAGAACAAACAAAGACTCAAGACATCTTGTTTAGTTTATTCTTTCTTTATTGAGGGTAAGAACTCAGTGACCAGCACTGTGATACAATATAAGATAGATATACACAGTAAAAAATATTTTAAACAACTGTTTAAAATTTCTAAGCAACACTGTTTACGCCGGTCACTCTAACAACTTCAGTTCAAAGTTTAAACAACCTTGGGTTGTTTAAACTTTAGACATCCAATTGTTTAAAATTGTAAACAATTTTTTTAAACAACAGTTTTTAAACATCTGGGTTGTTTAACTTTAGTTGTTTAAATGTACACAGTTGTTTAAAGTATTTTAAACAACAAATGTTTAAAAGAAACAGTTGTTTATAAGCTGTTTATGGCTGTTGTTTAAAACAATTGTTTAAAACATATATAGTTGTTTAAACTTGTTGTTTAAAAGTTTTAAACATATTTGTTTGTTGAAATCAATTTACTTGGGAGAATGGGCAAGAAGAACTGACTGTAAAACATGCACATCAGCCCCATGCATTTGTGCATGAGCAGTGTGAATGTGATACATTCAGAGGTAAGTGTTTGGTTTAAATATTGTTTGATGTGGTTAAGCTTACACTCACACTGTACTTGTCACGGCTGCATACTACTGCACAGCTTGCATCATTTAGCATGTACAACACACAACTGTGTGTTCATATAATACCACATCAAACAATATTTAAACCAAACACTCACCTCTGAATGTATCAATTAGGTCTGACATTTCCCACTTTTGGAGCAAGTCAATCACATAGTCATCCGCCATGATGATGAATCTGACCCTGATTTCAAGGAAGGAAATCCCTCTTTTGGAAAATTCGATCTTTTTTAAACAGCATTGTTTAAAAGTTCCTTTTGGTATTATTCATGAATTAAACACACACTGTTTAAAATTCAAGGACTGTCTTTTAAACAATGTTGTTCAAAGTTTGAACAACATCGTTTTAAACAGCGACATTTTAAACAGTGTTTTTGCTTTGTATACAAAATAATGCAATGACAACTAGGAATTCATAAACTACACTTAACATGAAATGAGAACGTTTGTTTTGAATTGTCTCAAAGACATATTTTCCATATGTGTTCAAATCATTGGGATAAACTTTTCCAAATATGAGCAGCTCTGACATAAAATGTACTACGCAAACCAGAATTAGTGTTGTATTTTGGAACAAGCAATATGATTTCTGGTTACACGAGAATGAGTATTATGAGCAAATTCAAACTGAAATGATACTGGCGTCTTAATAATTATCAGCATATAGAATTGTTCTAGCTAAACTATTTTGTAAAACCTGAAGCCTTCTTTGATATTCAAGAGAAAAATTACACCACACTAAGCTAGCATAATCAAAATTGGGAGTTACAAGAGCATTTGATAACAGAACAAGAGTGTGATGTGGACGAAAATACCTACAATATCTAAAAATACCAATTCTTTTTAGATAAACTGCTATCATCAGTAGATAGGCCTAACAAAACATATTCAACAATTCTTAATTTTTTGTATTTTACAAATAAATACTATCTTGAGTAGATAGCAGAAAAACTAACAAGCAAACAAATAAACAAAGAAACAAAAAACAGCAAAACAAACTTTCCTATAACAGACGTTTTCTAAATTTGTGAAATATCTTCTGTGTTGTTTTATTAAGTCCGTAAAGCCGTTTGCGAGTTCCGAGAAAATGATGCAGGCCGTAAGTAGGCTTTGAGCGCGTTTTTTGACATCAGATGATGGGCAAATGACACCGTAAGTTCTGACTTGATTAGATAACAAACAAACATACAAACATACATGAAATATAAAAAAATATACCAAATGATCTTTCTTACTCGTCTCATGCAAAGCCTTGTGATTTTTTGTGTGTATTATTTCTTAGGTTTAAAAATGCTATCGTCAGTAGATAGGCCTAACAAAATATATTCAACCTTTCTCAATTTTTTGTATTTTACAAATAAATCCTATCTTGAGTAGATAGCGGAAAACTAACAAGCAAACAAATAAACAAAAACATCAAAACAAACTTTCCTAACAGACGTTTTCTAAATTGATGAAATATTTTCTGTTGTTTTATTAGGCCGCAATGCTATCTTCAGAAAATAGCCGTTTGCGCGCGCGTTCAGAGAAAATGATGCAGGCCGTAAATGATGCAGGTTCACAAAAGATGATGCATGTCGTAAAGGGTGATTTGCAAATGGCACCGTTAATGGTATAAAATGGAAAAACAAAACAAAAATCTTGAGTAGAAGAAAAACAAACAAACAGATAGACAGACAAACAAACATGAAATATAAAAATATATACCAAATGATCTTTCTGACTCGTCTCATGCTAAGTGTTATGATTTCCTTCGTTTGTATTATTTCATTAGGTCTAAAAAATATACTATACCGTATCATCAGTATATAATTTCAACCTTTCTTAATTTCTTTGTATTTTCCAAATAAATACTATCTTGAGTAGATAGCGGAAAAACTAACAAGCAAACAAATAAACAAACAAAAATATCAAAACAAACTTTCCTAACAGACGTTTTATAAATTTGTGAAATATTTTCTGTGTTGTTTTATTAAGCCCGTAAAGCCGTTTGCGAGTATCGAAAAAATGATGCAGGCCCTAAGTTGCTTTGTTGAGGGTGTTTCTTTTTTTGACAGGAGATGATGCGTAGATAACAAACAAACAAACAAACAAACAAACACGTAGTATAAAAAAGATATACCAAATGAAATTTCTGACTTCTATGATTTTTTTTAAAAATTAGTTCATACGAATTAGTTCATCATCAGTAGATATTGTCAACCCTTTCTTCGTTACTTTCTTTGTATTTTATTAAAAAATACAATCTTGAGTAGCGGAAAAACAAACAAACAAACAAATAAATAAAAAACATCAAAAACAAACTTTCCTAACAGATATTTTCTAAATTTGTGAAATATTTTCTGTAGTTTTTTTAGGCCGCAATGCTATCTTCAGAAAATAGCCGTTTGCGCGCGCGTTCAGAGAAAATGATGCAGGTCGTAAATGATGCAGATCGTAAGTGGGCTCGCGCGTGTTCACAGAAGATGATGGATGTCGCAACGGGTGATTTGCAACTCGCACCGTAAATGTATCTTGAGTAGATAAAAAAACAAACAAACATACAAACAGACAGACAAACAAACAAACATGAAATATAAAAAAAATATACCAAATGATCTTTCTGAGTCGTCTCAAGCTAAGTCTTATGATTTCCTTCTTTTTTGAATTATTTCATTAGGTTTAAAATGCTATCATCTGTTGATAGGCCTAACAAAATTATATTCAACCCTTCTCAATATTTTGGGGTATAATAGTTTGAAATTGAATTTTTTTCGCGCGCTTCGCTCCCAAAGGTCCTATGCTCTTCTTCCTCTAAATTGTAGTACTGGCCGCCGACTCCGTCGATCTTACACCCAAACCAAAACTTGGCCACGTCAGTGCACATGCCTTCCTCACGGTGAGTTTCGGGGCCCAACATTTTGGCCTGGCCCAGGCCCCCCCCCCCCCCAATAGGTAATCCAGCCCTGTAAACGCCTAATGTGTTTAAACAAATGTTTGTGTTACAGGTAGGAATTCACAGTGCAATGACTCAACAGAAAACAAAATCATTCAATAATGTTTTTGACAACACAAAGACTATGACGAAGCATAATAACATAAAGCTATTTCACTTCCCTGCATAAAGTAACCAACCACCATTAAATTTGCCAATGATAGAATTGTACAAAAATGTTAGGCAGGCAAGGTTCATTAATTCAAAACCATTGACTTGTTTCATTTCCCATATACTTCATGACCTTTTCATTGTCTGTGTATAATGGGTGCAAAAAACAGGTTTCTCTGGATATTTTGTTAAAATGTTTATAGCTGCTTCCTGTGAAATATTATTTTAAGTTTAAGATAAATTTAAGGGGGTACCCTACCCCTGTGGTAAATTTGTGACTATTTTTGCATTTTTCTCAAAAAATAATAACACACTGGTAAAAAAAGTTCTGTATATTATTGGGGCAAGGAATCCAATTACTACACTGAAATTTCAGTGACTCAAGACAAGCGGTTCAGTATATATGATAGGAAATGAGGTACATTCTAGCGGTACCTCTTTTCTTATTATAAATTTTGGTAAATTCAAGATCTGTCATGTCTGTAGTCAAAGTTGACAATAAAAACTTAGAAAAACGTGTAAAATCTCATTTTAAGGAATCGACTACAGAATAAAAGTATCACTTGGTGTATGGTATTTTATCTACATTGATTGACGTAGCTAGCTTTCATGGTGGGGGGGGGGGGCATTTACACTATATTTTGGTGGAAAACGGGCTCTTTGCTCCCTTCTCTTTTCCTTTTCCTTCCTGATATTCTCTTTCATTTATTATCAGAGGCACACTTTCTCTTCACATTTTTTTTATCAAGGGGGGTGGGTGGTGTTGGGCACTATTCTCCCTGCCGGATACGCTACATACACTGCCTATATTATTAACAGCGATTAAGGGCTGGTGAACGTTTGGACAGTATTTATTTTGGGACATTAGAGCACATCAGACATATCGAATTGCATTCTGAATACGAAGAATGTCATTCTGATATCAAATAATTTTGGTTTTTGAAATTCGCAATTTAATACACATTTTATGGCAAATCATTAAAAATGATAGCGCCTATTTTTGATATTTAACAGTACTCGAAGTAAACTTTATCGATGATTTATACTTAACGTGTATGTAGGTGGGATGAAATGCCGACGATCAATTGAAAATTGTGACCTTTCGTATTGAAGATATGGATTTTTTTCCCAAAACACCAAAAAAAATAAGGTCTTTTTGGGTAAAAAATCTATATCTTCAATATGAAAGGTCAAAATTTTCAATTGACCGTCGGCTTTTTCCTCCCTGCTACATACACTTTAAGAATATATCATTAGATTTATATAATTTACTTCGAGGACTGTTATATATCAAAAATTTGAAAAATATCAAATTTTATAATTTGTCATAAAATTTGTATTATATTGTGATTTTCAAAAATGGTGCTCTCATGTCCCACAAAAAATACTGTCGAAACGCAATAAACGCTCATTTTAGATCCCTTAAGGGCGTTGCTGCAAAATTCTGAAACACGCCAATACCTGAATTTTTCAGCATAGTTATTTCATATCGTGGCAGCTATCGGAATTTCTGTTCAGTTTTGCATTTATACAATAGGCCTGTATTTTTTAAACCGAGGTATTGTCCTATCGGGCATTTTACGCTTTCTTAATTAAAGTCAACCTTGTCATTCATTAATTGTCTGGGAATCAGTGGACGTGTTGAACTTCAGAGTTCACCTTAACTAGGTGTTGGAAACATGGCAGGTACTATCATGATGAAAGCCTCGGTGACATTTGGTGAGTTACGTCAAAATGTTAAAATATTATTATTCGGTAATAATTTTCATATCGTCGTACTTGTATAGTATGTATTAATATGTAGATTATTAGTATAAAGAAAGTGCAAGTTATAATTATGCCAGTGAGGCAAAGGACTTTTGTTGTTGTTGTGAATTACGTTAAATAAGGCCCCAAAGGCCCAATAAGAGCTAATAAGGGAGTTTGAAATGCTGGCCAAAATCCGGATGACCATTACATCATGACAAGGATATGCCACAAACATTGGTCGCATTTTCGTTCATTCATTGTCATTTGGTACAGGCTCGTTTAGGCCGTATAAAATTAATATTTTGGTTCTCGTCCAGAGGATTTTTTTTTTTCAATGTAAAATCAGCATTGTCAGTAGTTTTCGGTCTTTTCCAACAGTGCTCGAGGAAACGATGAGGCACTTTATTTTTTTCAAATGTAAGATTCTGAGGGATATATACAGCCTGTCTCAAAAAAAATTGTGCAAGTGAAAAGCGCCCTCTTTGGCAATTAGAAAATACCGTTGTGACATTATGCTTACATCAACGTCAATATTGCATAGTCTTAGCTCTCAAATACCGTTCTGTTCAATTTGCTCTTTTAATCTCGAGATATGTTTAGTTAACAACGAAAGGGTAAAATCACAATTGTGCCACTTTTACTAGGGAATAGGGCTGTACATGTAAATCAATGATAGCTGATGTTGATGCGTCTAATGCACTCCTCCCTTGCTCGTGCATTAGACGCGTCAACACCAGCGTCCGTGCATTATTTTGTCTAATTTCATTAATTTGTCAAATTTCATGAACTTGTCAAAGTTCATTAACCTATAAGTGTGCAATATTTGTTTGTCTTTTAACATGTCTTGAATGACAAAGGGAACAGTATTTACCATATGTAAAATCATTGACATGCACATGTATTTAATTTTACAGCAGAATGTGAAATATTTATTTATCGTTTAATTTGTCGTAAGTGCAAAAAGAGAATCATTATACCTTTATCATGATAAAACACTAAAAACAATTTTGTATTGTTGTGTAATTGATGCATTCTTTTGATTTCACGAAGGAACTCTTGATAAACTTGATGGTATCGTTGATTTACATGTACATGTACAGCCCTCTTTCTTATAGTAAAAGTGGCACAATTGTGATTTTACCCTTTCGTTGTTTAAAAGTAAGCATATCTCAAGATTAAAACAAGAAAATTGAACAGACTAAACGGCATTTGAGAGCTAAGATTATGCCCTTGACGTTGATGTAAGCAATATGTCACAACGGTATTTTCTAATTGCCACAGAGGGCGCTTTTCACTTGCACAATTTTTTTTTAGACAGGCTGTAAACCCAATAGAGTACCACAAAAAGACTTGGAAGTGATCCTTTTTCTCTTCCAAAATCTAAAATAATTGAAAAATCTAAAAAAAAAAAAAAATCTGACAAATCCCAGAACAAAAACATTAATTTTATACGGCCTTTAATATGAGATCTATTTTGGTATATGAATGTGTCAAATTTCAAACAATTTCTCAAACCTTTTTGGACAACTAGCCCAAATGTGTCTTTGTAGCCAGTTCAGACAGAATTTTGGGCTCAGTAGGTATACAGGTCCGGTCCAATGGAAAATTGGCATAGTGATGGGCCCAGTTTATGATTGTCAGCACCTCCCTTATACCTATATACATGTAATGATGTATATACAATCAGTGGCGTAGCCAGTGGGGGGGGGGCGGCCGGTGCCCCCAACTCGGTTGGCCGTCGGTTCATGTAAGGCCGTCGGTAGACTGAAGGCGTTGGTGAAAAAAAAATTGGGTTAACAATAGACTATTTTATACCCAGTGTGACAGAAAAAAAGGGGAAAAAGTGATGAGAAATTGTGAATGAAATTGTTTTTATGTTGGTAGCCTACCGCCTAATATCCTTTTTTTTTTTTTTTTTTTGCTCTTCACTTTTTCAAACCATGCAAAAAAAATTTGGGTCAACAAAAGTCACAACTTCCGTCGGCAAAAAATATTTCCGTCGGTACATTTACAAGTTGTGCCCCATCGGTTCCGAAATCATGGCTATGCCACTGTATACAATCAAGTGCAAATTTGCTGGGACATTTCCATAGTTCAATTACCCTCCCCGCTCCCTTTATTCAATGTTGTATACCAAACGTCTCTTTTTTTAAATGGGCTATATTTTTGCTCCAACATTGGTTGGTGGGGGAGGGAGGGGATTCGAAATAGGTTGAAAACTATACAAATAAAATATCATATGGTGACCTTCATATGACCGGTTTTATTGAACAGAGGGCGCGAAATATGTGTCCCAGAGAAATTTGCACTTGATTGTAGTACCTATAAACCCAATTTCTCGGACCATTTTTAGATCTAACATTTTCCTATGAAGTTGTAATTACTCAATTAACAGGGCCTAGCCAGGATTAATTTGGGGCGGATTTTGAAAAGTGAACATTTTCTTTCCCAAGAGTGGATCTTTTCCCATTTTTTTTTGCATGAAAGGACCTAATTTTTTCACTAGTTGCGCTCGCAAATGCGCAAATTTTGTCCCTTTTCATGCTTTTTGACCGAAAAAAACCTATTTGTTTTTCGCTCGCAAAGTGAACCTTTTTGGCATTTTGTATTTTCGTTTTAGTCTCATCCAAACAACACGAGGGCAAAATGTTTCTTTATTTATTTAACCTGTCGAGCAAGATGTTGGCTTGTATTTTTGTATGCTTCATACGTCAGCCTGTTTTTGGCGTGTCTATTTTCATTTTTCATGGTAAAACCAAATCGTTTAGTTGTCGCTAAATGATCGAATGCACGCCGTTGTAATTTTGGTATTTTAAAAGGTTTCAAGGTATCAAAATTGCATCCTTTGAAAAAAATACAATAGGCTGTTACTGCGTGACAATAGGCAATTGAAGGTTAAACAAGTTTTGACCTTTTGGTCTTTATTTTGACATTGACTCTGGATGGTATAACTCGAATAAACAGTATGAAGGAATATTTTTAATTCGTTGATTTTCAGGACTTTTTAGGGTTATTATCAGTCGACCGAAAATAAATATACAGGCTGTATCAAAAAGATTGGTACCCAGCAAGTTTGATGTTTATTGAAAAGCCTGCCTGTCTCCGGGGGGCACTTCAATTTGAAATGGATATAGGTGTAGGGCTGGCACTTTCGCACAAGGGGCATTCGGTGAGAGCAAAATGTAAAAAATATGGGGTAATTGGGTGAGAGCATGATTTTTGGCATTCGGTGAGAGCAAAATGTAAAAAATATGGGGTCATTGGGTGAGAACATGACCTTTTTTTAAATGGAATCTTTGGGTTAGAACCGAAACAGCGCAACAGAAACCTCGAAAATCGAATTTCTAGTTCTAAATGGCTTCAAATTTCTTTGTTTTTTCAAAATAAGTGACAAAATCAGTGATAAATGAAAGTTTCTGTTAAAATTGAACAAGTAGGCCTAAGGGTCTTTGGGTGACAGATCAAAGGAAAAAATAGGGGGTCTTCGGGTGACAGAGCATGTGTTCGTAAAAATATATGGGGTCTTTGGGTGACAGCGACGCTGAAAAAGGGGGTCTTAACAGCCCTACATACGCGTCACCTCCAAAGTTGGAGTGCCCCCCGGGGCCTGTCTCTTCCAAATGCAACATTATATTCCCTCAAATGTCCAGAATGTATGGTTTATGACTTATACAATTAATCTGCAAATAATAGGGATCTTAGGTTGAATTTTCATGTGTCAGACTCATCCACCGACGAAAAAAAGAAACCCTGTTTTACGAGGGGAGGGACCTTTCAAGAAGGGTCGGTCGGTCGGAATTTTCTTTTTTCTTTTTTTTTTGGAAATGACCCCAAAAATAACCAAAATCTGTAAATAATTTGCAATTTGAGAAAATTAAAAAAAAACTTCTTCCTGAAATTTCCGAAAATTTTCCCAATTTCTTCGAAATCTGGGTCGGTCGGGCCCGTAGAACAGGGTTTTCTTTTTTCGTCGCCTTATCAATGAAAACTAATGGGTACCAATTATTTTGATACATATACTCATAGACTACGGGTAAACAGTTGCCGCCGCAGTTCAATATTTTGAGTAGGCCCTACAGTGTGTGCCGGTGCAATATCTAGTTTGTTGTTTAACTGGTCGGTCCTGGCGGACACACGCTTGGGTCCTGATGAGACCAAAAAAAATCAAATTGAAAAAAAAAATCAAATTGCTCAAGTCAAGGCAGTAAGCAAGCTGGCCTGTATATCATGTATATGGGAGAAAAAAAAAACAGAATTGAAGAAAAGAAAAAAACAACACTCCCAGCAAATCAAGTGAATATTTATGGGCTGTGCAGTATATGAACTCTAGGGAGGGTAAAAAAAAAAAAAGGGGGGGTAAAGATTTTTGGTAAGCTGAGAGGGGGGAAGCAATTTTTTGCAGGCCAACTCTCTTTGTAGACTGATTTCACTATCTAATCAAGTGTTATTCCTAATGTACTGCCAAATGACATGTGTTGCATATGTTTGGAATGAGATTTCAAACTGTTTTAGAGTGAACATTCGCAAAAGATTGAAAAACAATGAAAATCAATCCTTGCTACTGAAAATTCAATCGAAAAAGATTTGCCCCTAACTTTAATCGCTAAAAGATTGTAAAATATTGAGAATCACTCATTTTGATTGGAAAAAAAAAGTTTGAAAATTTCAAATCACCTGACTGAATATACAGTCGAAAACGATTTGTCCCTAATTCGGGACGGCGAGATTGAAAATTCAATCTTTTATTGGATAGTGAAATCAGTCTTCAAAAAGAGTTAGAGTTAATCCAAAAATCATTTCAATCTATTTAGATCTATTCCTATCGACAATCGTTAAAAGATTGAAATATTTTTCAATCAGTCGATTTAAGGGTAGACGAGGTATTTTGGTCGAAGCAACCTAAAAATCAATTTTCATTATCTAGATCAATATATTATTGAAAATTAACACCTTGATGTTTTGCAAAAGTGTATTCTACAAATCGTATACTCTGCAAACTTGCTTAATTTATTGTTGTTAACGAGTTATGTACGTTTTACAAAAGTGTTGTTGTTTCAGCCCTTTTCACAACATATCTCAAGAACCGCAGCACCTATAAAAGTATATCTGTGATATTTTAATTCTTCTACACGCTCGCTATGAATTGAGCAATGCAGTTTTTGCCAAAGCTCACTACCATTCGTAAGATGCTGTGAACTACCAAATCACAACAGTTTAAAATAATTAATAACCTTAAGATTATTACGCAATGACTTCAATAACCAACTAATAATTATTTGAAAATATTCGTTTCTCTCAGTTTGCAGCTTGCTACTATTCGTAATCCCGGTCATGGGACAAGACAAGACAAGACTGATTGGGACAAGTGGGACAGACTTGGTCTTGTCCGTCATTGACCAGATCAGACAAAGTGGCATCTTTCCTCCAGATAGCAATTTCTTCCTGTTCTTGGGTCGTGCATCGTATTTAGCATCAATGGATGGGGGTAATCCCGACACGTATAGACCGGGGTTTGGTGGAGGTATATGGCAGGTAATCAAATAACATTACGTTTTGTTACCTAGAGAGATTTGATCATGTCTCACCTCCTGTTTTAACCAAATCAACGGTAATAACTCTTGCAGTGAGGGATCAACATTTAACCACAAAATCAGGCAAAACTTACTTCACTGGAACCAAATACTACACAAGGTCATTTTTGTGGCGCCCTCTACGGAGGGGCCACATATAGGCATGTACTTTGTGAAATCTTCTAATTTCAGTCTTGCTAGATTTACTCCTTAATTGTTTTGCTAAAATTATGCCCAGCTCAGAAATAAAACCACAATATGCAAGGATTTTATTTTATTATTGTTTTCTGATATGCACGGGATAAAATGATGTGTGTATATTCTTTGTTTAAAATACAAAATTAATGGACTTATAAAAACACCAAATAACCCGTGACCTTTGTATGGTCCGGTTTAAACCAGTTTACCGCCTCTTAGAACCCGATAGACGGTGACATTTGACCATTCTAATTATGTATGTTTTGAACATGTTTGCACATGAACTAGTTGTTTACAGTGTGAAGAATCTACAACATGCTCATCTATCAGGGCACAGTTCTTTAACCCCAATACATTTGTGCATTCATTGAATGACCTTTGAAAATGAAAGTAAAAAAACTCATACTTTGCAAATTAAGGTCAAATTTTGCACTATGATTGTTTAATTGAGGTTATTGATAATATAGTGATTGCACACAGTGCACCTAATCCTTAAACAAACACCAATTAATTATAGTTGACCAACACAACCACTGACCAAACATGAAATCACTAATGGTTTATGTGCTTGAATACAGCTCAGTATCTTTGTGGTGACTATCTCTGATAAAAAACAAAACATTAATTAACGAAAATCAACCCTGGTCAGCAGAGAAAGGAATAAATTTGGAAGACATGACTGTGTTGAAGGTCAGAAGTTTATTTGCAAAAATAATATTTATTGTAATATGCCTAACTGCTGGGATGGGTTCCTAGCAAGGTAAAGTGAAAGAAACCCCAATGGCTATTTTGTCTGTTTAAAATAGAGTTCTATGGCCGACTTAAAGTCATAATTATGACGTAATTTTGTTATTTATTAATTAATTTTAAGCAGAATTAATAACATAAAAATGGGCTGTGCCGTTTCATGAAGAATAACGATCGATCTTACCCTTGATTTAACAGGCCTGTCAATTTCTTGGTATTGTTTGATATGAAAGGAGGGTATGATTGTTTTGTATTAAGTATTTCCTAGCCTCTCTTAGCCACATGGTTGGCTACAAAAGACACAGAGTAGCCTATACCTTATAAACTGGCATGAGTGCGCCGACCCCAAGTTTTCAACATTTCAGGATTGTTTCTGGACGGAGGTCGGGTGAAAAACGAAATTACGTTTACATGACTTTGTCGAAATTCGTCGTGTGACAAGAATGAGTGTATAGACTAGGGGGAAGCTTACTTATTTGTGTCTTCTAGTTATCCATCATATACCCTAGGCCCTGATAACGAAATTCAACAATATTCAATATCCAAAGCAATATCCTCACTACAACGGCCCCCAAAACAGAACTCCCACCCCACATAATCGCAAATTGATTACGAAAGCTTCATTCCATGAAGCATTTCTCTCGTATTTGATCATCTTCTACTCTTCCCTAAAAAATCATTATAATACCAAATCTAATCACCATGGAATTCACCATATCCCGTCCAGCTCACATTGGGCGCCACATTCCTTTTTTAAAGGAATTTTTATTATGTAACTCGTTGACCAATTTGTGGTCTATACTGACTCTAGCTATAATGACAGATACGAACCTCAGGAGGGAATTCAAATTTTGATCAATTTCAGTTCAGTTCAGTTCAGTTTTATTTCATCAAATTCCATCCATACAAATAATTACAATAGAAAAAGCTTTTACAAACATCGTATAATATGGTGAAAATGATGAGGATGCCATTGAACGCAGAGCGTGTTGTTGTGGCGCCCTTTATAAAAGTTAGTATTAAATAATAAATGATAAACAAAATTATAGAAGGATAATAAATACATTTGCAGTATCATAAATCAATTCTCTCCAGGTAGTGAAACGTAATGAAACATTCCATCATATCTATTTTTTATAGACTGAAGATTAGGGTATTGGCATAGGGTAATATGATTGACTAAATGTGTCAAGATCTAGTGCAGAAAACTTCTCGACAAATTCCCACCCAAATATTAAATGGTTAAGATTCTACTATGTAAATGCTAAGTTAAGCAGATACGGGATAACCAAGCTGATTTCTTTTGACTTAACTGGACTTATTTCGAGTGATGTCCTCGAACTGTGATGGCTTTCCACAACTATATGTCCTCCATTGCTTTCCTGAAGCCGGCTGCCTCCAGTCCAGTGTCATCTTTCAGGATGTCAATGTAGGTCAAAGCGGGTCTTCCCGCTTTTCGCCTCCCGTGCTTGGGTATCCAAGGAACTATTTTTGATGCGGGCTCACTTCTGGAACAATGTCCACCGGATTCTTCTTTCACTGATCTTGTGGCTTACTTTTGTATGATAACAACGAGTTCTATTTTTTTTTAAATAGACGGGAGTTCCAAGTTGAATCACCACAAAGACATGAAGGAAACTCGATGTCAATCCACCCCACTCAATTGCTCTAATGTGTTTTTTTTTCAATGTCAAAATGAGGTCTAGGCCTAATGTTGAACTGGAAAATGTATTTAGTGATACAATTCGTCTTTTGCTGTCCAGACGTACTGCTGTTCTCAATGAGTCAAATATTTGATTTGAATATATCAAACGTTTTGAAAAATGCCTTCGATTAAGGTTTCATGACCATGGTTTCTTAAACTATTCTGATTCCATTATTTCTAACAGATTACCGAAGCACAGTTTCAGGCGACACAAAACACTGCAGCTTTCCCTGGTCTCGTGGATAAAATATCTCGCATCCAGGAAGAATTTGGTATTAACTGGCTTTCACTGACATGGAATGACCTACGTACTCCATTTCATTCAGGATTAGCAGAGAGCTTGTTCTTCTGCACTATTCCCGAAGTCATTCCTCAATCTGTTGCCGAGCAGGCCAGAGTTTGGAGCCAATTCGTTGCCAATGGCAGACCTGCACAGACATACATGGATATTGTTAACAGTCTACCCGATCTAAGTAAGCACAATATACCTGTCATGGTATAAACTGGTATAAATGCCACTCCCTACAGGTGCTTATCACACGACATACATTGATAATTCATTGATTAAGATGGCTAGTTGGTGCATTGGGCTATTCCAGAAAATAGGTGCACACTCCCTATAGAGGAGTAAATTTTCAAACAAAGAAATGTTACTGGAAAAAGCTTGAAAATCCAATCAAATGAAGGAAAAATCACGGAAATGTTGAAAATGAGCTCTCAAATTGAAGATTTCTGATTTTAAACTATTTTTCTGCCGGATTTTTTTGCCTTTGAACACTTTAAAAGTCTGGATTTCCAACAGTCACGACTGGACAAAAAGTCCGGATATCCGAACTCCTCTATAGGGGGTGTGCATCTATTTTCTGGAATAGCCCATTAGCGCCAATCCGGCTTGAAATGGGGGGGGGCAACCGACCAAAATTGTTAAAAAGTGGCTGAAAAGAACACAAAATGGGTCAGTTTGCTGAAAGGTGAGGGATACGCCCGCCTTCCCCCGGGATTGACGCCCATGAGTTGGTGCAACTTTGTAATGGTTTAAACCACTATAGTCGTGGGTTCGAGCATGCATGGGCCTTATTAAAAGAAGCCTTTATACCAAGACCGAAATGCTTCATTCTTTACATGTCTGAATTTGCTTCTTGTAGTTGAAGATCATACATGCATCCACGGCGGGTGAGCAGCAGTACTCTCACCAAGATCAAGCTAAATATACTCACTTCACTAACAAGTATTTTACCTACCTTTTACAGCCCCCGACCCTAACTGCCCAGGAAATCAGAGAGGCATAAGCCCGAACCTTCAGGAATATGGCAGACTTAGCTGGACGCCTCCACCGAACATCCGCGCCGCTGGCAGCAGTTTTGGTGGGGCATCTGACGTGCAAATTGCACCTGGAGTTTCCTACCTGTTTACGAATGAATACACCGATACCAATAATAATGTGAAGACTTGTGTTTTTACCGGGAGTACATCGGGTAGGTTTCGGGGCAAAGATTTCGGGGCAAAGGCGAAACATTTATCCCGGCTGTATCTGTCATTTTGGACCGTATTATCAATGGGATATATAAAGAAACAGTAGAAAATAGTGTAAAAGTCTTCCAAAAAAGGACTTTAGTGGGACAATGTGCGCATATAGTCAGATTAAAGTGTGCAAAAATTTGGTATTTGGGGTCATGATCGGGGTGAACTTTGGCGGGAAACAGGCTCCTTGCCCCTTTGCTTTCCCGATTTTTTCTTTCATGTTTCGTCAGAGGGGCACTTCTCTCTTTCATATTTTGTCACCTGAACCCCATACAACCCCCGCATCGTTATAGCATCATAATGTCTGACACTTTTAGAGCTTAAAAGTTGCAATGTTGATAATAATGGCAGACCCTATGACAGCATTAATATCATGGTATTCTTTATCATTCAGCTGGTACAGCTCCGCCGATGGCTTACTGTCCATCCAACTTAATGATGTTTGTGCCTGAAGATGCGTCGTCAATGACGATATCCTGGTCTCCTCCTCGAGCCAATATACCCATGATTAGGAAGAACCGTAACCCAGACGAAACGTCCATCTTTACCGTTGGATATCATCTTGTAGAGTATATCTTTGAGCAACGGGATACAAATAATAACGTCATTGATCTTCCCGTGTGTGCCTTTGTAGTCAGTGTCGTAAGGGGTGAGTTGTCGTAATGATTGAACTTCTAAACGCGGCGGTAAAACAGCGTACCTGGTGGTTAATTTTGCACCTTCAAACATACAAACCGTTTCAAAAGTTAGGTCTTAATAATAGGACACTTTCTTTCCTGGAGGCACCAAGCCAACAATGCCTAATTTTGCCTTGAAATATTACTGTAATTTTTGCCATTTTCTGCGATTCCCTTTCTCCAATGAAGGTACTATGTGAATTAACCCTCCTTCTACACACTACTAAAGTACAAACCAATCAAGGGCAGTGAGGACTTTGATTGACGCGTTGATTCAGCTGTTTCGCTCGCGCATCTATGCGGCGTGCGAGTGTATACCAGCGCTTTGAGTGAACTTAGCGATTTCAGGCTGCGTCCAATGCGCACTGACGCATGCCGCATCAGGGTGATAAATGGTATAACTTGGTCTGGTACTCTAGATATAAAGAATCGCATGCATACAATGCGGGCCTCTAAGTTCAGGGTTACAAGAAAAACAGTATCGATTTGGAGATCAAATCTAATTCGAAATTAAACATTTGTAATACATGTTTACACTTCTACAGGTGGACCAGTTATGCCGCCTGCTGGACCAGTTGAAGGAGGTATGGCTTCTGCTTTATTCTAGAGGAGCAAGGGGTTGCAATTTAACAAACGGAATTAACTAATTAAGGGGGTTCGAAACGATGTTTCTGGAAAACAGAAACTGAATTTAGAACCATTTGAATAGATTGAATAAGTTAAGCTAAATACACTGAGCAAAATAGTTTTTGTTTGAAGGAAATCGGACATACGGTTGTCAAGATATACATGTTTTTAGTTTCTTTGTATTCTATTGTTTTTGCCAATATATTGATGAAGTTAATGAGGAAAATTGGCATAATGTGCTCATGAATATTCATGTTTGCCAGTATTATACCAATATCTTATGAATAAACATTCATACTACTTTTATTTTATATGATTTTGACATGAAACTTTGCCAATGTGTTTCTATGGCCTAAAACATTAACATGTGATTTTTCCGCCCATCTAATTTGCATATTTGCATAATTAATTAGCATTATACTTAAAGCTAATTAATTATGCAAATTAGATGGGTGGGAAAATCACATGTTAAAGGTTTAGGTCATAGAGACACATTGGCAAAGTTTCAGGTAAAATTATTAAAGGTAAAAGTAGTATGAAGGTTTATTCATAAAATATTGGGAAAATATTGGCAAAAATTAATATTAATGAGCACATTTTGCCAATTTTCCTCATTAACTTCATCAATATATTGGCAAAAACAATAGAATACAAAGAATCTTTCAACAGCAATATCTCAAAAACCGTTTGTCCGATTTGGCTCAAATTTTGGAATTAAGATTATTTTGCATATCTCTCTGCAACAAGTGATTTTGCCTTTCGTACCACCTTAATTCAATCTAATTAATAACTAGAGGTTTCATTCAATAAAAATCATACAAAATGTTGAAGTCATGAATGGGAGTTTTGAATTCTCGGAAGTGAATTTTAGGTGATGTGTCTCGATCGAACAAGATACTATGTGCTACATCCACATTTAAGATATTGAAGTGCCGTAAAACCCCGTCTACAAGCATATATAGTGGTTTTTTTTATAAAAGCTTAATTAATTCGAAGCAAGCGTTAATATACCAATACAATAGATCGGTCTTAAAATAATACTTGTTTGTATATGCTTGGATCCGTAATTTATTTGCTCAAACTCCATAACGGCGACTGGATTAATGTAGCTTTCATCAGAAGCACACTATATGCTTGTAGACGGGGTTTTACGGTATTGCATGATACGTAAATTCCAGGTACTATTTCTATTACAATAATGTTGCCAGCTTGTTTGCTTTCTCGAATGTGATACGAATGAATTGAACAAAAGGGTTACAAATTATACTAACCCTTTTTACTATTAGAGATAGCGGGATTCTGATTTCCATAGACTTTACACGTTAGTGATAGCGAACCTTAGAGATAGCGAACCTTAGAGATAGTGGTCCTTAGAGATAGTGGTCCTTAGAGATAGCGGGATTCTGATCTCCATAGACTTTACACGTTAGTGATAGCGAACCTTAGAGATAGCGAACCTTAGAGATAGCGGTCCTTAGAGATAGCGGGATTCTGATCTCCATAGACTTTACACGTTAGTGATAGCGAACCTTAGAGATAGCGAACCTTAGAGATAGCGGTCCTTAGAGATAGCGGTCCTTAGGGATGTCACCGTGTGGCTGGCATTCCGAAAACATACCAAAATATTTTTAAAAAAATACCAAATTTGGCGACTGAAATAGAACCAAATATTTTTATTATTTCATTTCAAAATGAAAGACTCCTCCATGTAATGTTGCTGTAGGGGGATCGCTACACCTCCTCCACAGCGAGTCTATTACCTTACCTTCCCAGCAATTAAGAATGCCGGTACCCATTTATACACCTGGGTGGAGAAGAGTAATCGAGATAAAGTGTCTTACTCAAGGGCACAACACGATGGCGTCGCCGGGGCTCGAACCCGCAACCTTCCGATTATGAGTCGGAGCCCGATCCGCTCGGCCACCGTGCTCCCCAAACTTAATAATATAGGAATTACACAATCAGTCGCAAAAATCTGACGCAAAACGATTTCAAAGAAACCACTTTCTTCTCATCTATAGACCTAATAGGAGATGGCATTTGTGGCACAAGACCTGCAGTGGGACTACAGCCTCGAATTGTCAGTGGAAACCCTGCGCCAGCTGGAAGTGTTCCGTGGATTGGGTCTCTTCAAGATGACTTTGGCAATCATTTATGCGGTGCTACCCTGATAAGGGCACGATGGGCTATCACCGCGGCTCATTGCATGTATGTTTTATTTATTTATTGTTATTTTATTTATCTAATAATAATAATAATTAAAACAAATCAGGTCAAATAATATCCCGAAGTGAAACTGTTTCAAATTGTTAATCCTGTCAATATCAAATCTAAAAAAAGAATAGTTTGCACTACGTGCACTGACTCGTTACCTCGGCAAAACCCTGGGATCAATTATACAGCAAAACATGTCCATTACTCATTGAGTTATATAATGGCTAATTAAAAAAACAACAAGTTTCTCTTTCCTATCAACCATTTCAGTGTCGACCCCGGGGTGACGATTCCGACTAAGATTGTCTTTGGAGATATTTCACTGTCGACCACAAGTGCCAATCGACAGGAATCTACTTTTACACAATTTTTCAACTACCCATTCTACGACTCAAATGACGACATTGCCGAGTTTGATCTCACTCTCTTGTACTTGGCGAACGAGATACAGGTAACAGACTTCGTACGACCCATGTGTTTGGCTACAAATGCCAATGAAGGTAACACATACAGGAACTGTCAATCGGCCGGCTGGGGCTCCCTCACGGAGAACGGACAGTGTAAGTTATTGAGAAAAATTTAAAACGGGAGTTGAAACTCTTGTATTTGTTGATTTAGAGGTTAATGACTTGCATCAGCTCGGGCATCAGCTGTTTTGAGGGTATTGTGAAAAATTTAAAAATTCCAACAAAAAATGTTTAATTTGTTTGTTCAAGCATTCGATATTTCCACAGAAGTATCATAAATCATATCTTATGTTAATATTACGAACGCAACACAACTAATCATTGGAATATTTTGATGATTTTTGGGTTTTGTGAAGGGAACATCCGAACTTGAGTAAATAATAAGAAATCAAATATCGCGCCGTTGGCGCAACTCGCATGTAATTGAAGGTCGTAAAAGATAATCCGATAACAATATATAGCCATCAATATACATAACTCTGCTGAACTCGTTGGGGTTTGTGTTGGGCCTCGGTATTTGATCTCAGGACCTCATGCTCCCTCGGAAAATTACCTCGGCTCAAAGCAACTCCTTATTATTGTCTAAACAATTAGTAAACGCGCCGATATCGTTCGTTTGATTGAGTCTCGCGTATATTCATGGGGTTATATATGGGCTATATTCTGTTTCTTATACCTACAATGAACATTCTTAGCTAATACAAATTTTTGAAGGTGTTTTGTTTTATACCGGAAGTGACCCCTTAATGATCTTTGACCCCAAATTTGTGTACGCCACATAGACATTCCTTTCTTTTGTTGATTCATTATTAATCCATGCAGACCCAGATGACTTACAGGTGGTAGGTTTACCACTGATACCAACGGCGACCTGTCGCGCTCCGCCGTTTAATAAAAACCCAACCAGCAATATCATCTGCGCTGGCGGTGAAAATCGAAACCTAGCTGGGGACACGTGTCAGGTATATATCATTTTGTTGTGTTTGTTGAAGAATGTTGTGTTTTGCTTGTTCGTTGTCACCTGTTGCGATATATCCAGGCTAGTCTCGGTCCCAGCCGGTTTGTACTCGTCACCAGGGTTCGTCACTAAACAAACCTGCTGGGACCGAGACTATAATCAGGCCGAAAACGAAGGGCCATGTATAATTATAATGCTCTTGCATATAAAATATATAAATATGGAGTAATATCTAGTTGCAAACTCATATAATGCTGGTGTAGACTTGAATATAACTAGCACATAATCAATTTCAAAGCAGACATTACTTTTACCCTTCAGGACTACTTATCCAATATGCTACAGTTTGTCTTAAAGCCATATTATAACATTTCCATGAGAAATTGTATTTTTTCGGTATAAAATGTTAGTGTCAGATATGTCCTCTTTTAATTTGGCCCCAACAGACTAGGCAATACAAAGAAAATCGCTATTTAATAACAGCGCATATGTCACCAATGAGAGTCACTCATTTGAACTTGAGTCGTGTCGGCTATTTTGATATGTCACGATTGCCCGCATGCCATGTACATACTGTGTTATGCACATCGTGACCGGGAGGCAGTCCCTATCTGAAATGGCAGGGATGTGCCTCGGCCATGTTAAAAGTAGGGGGCATTTAGGTCAAATGTACAATTACAAATATATGGGGTCATTCAGTACACAACCTGAATAAAAATGGGGTCATTTGGTATGAAACTTTGAAAAAAGGATGGTCATTGGGGTAACAAAAAGTAAAATGGGAGTCATTGAGTACAGGATTGCCAAAAGAGAATCATTAAGTACACATAAATAAGTGCCAAACTGCGTAAAAACAACTTGGCCACCTTGGAAATGTAAAAAATCTCATTATTTCTGGAGGAGAACACAAATACCACCTAAATTTGGGAATTAAAAGGGGGGTCATTGGGTATAGCAGGAAATAGAAAAAGGGCGTCATTGAGTACATGAATTTTTTTTAAGGTTGTCATTGGGTAATAGGTAGGACCATAACACAAAAAAGGGGGTCATTGGGTACACGCCGGTTTGAAAAAGGGGGTCTATCCCGAGGCACATGATGCATATCTGTCATGGAAGTGCCCCCCGGGCATCGTGTACGGTACGCGTTCGACTAATATTTCCATCGTAATAAAGACTGGTTAAACATGGGTTGATAGTCATGAATAAACATAATTTGCATGCAAGATCTGGATGTGCTCTGTTCATCAAGGTACCTTTGGCCACTACTGTATTGGCCCAGATGCCCGGGCCCAGATGTTGTACAAAAGTAGTGTGGGTTACAACATACAGAAGTGCTAAAATGTTGCTGGGTGTTTTTATAATCAGGAACTAACACAATTACCAAAGTCAACAATTTCACATGTATTTGCAGGGTGACAGCGGCGGTCCTTTGATCTGTCAAAGCAATGGAGACAATGCATTCCATCTAGTGGGCGTGGTTAGCGTTGGTGATGGATGTGGTCGTCCTCAAAGCCCTGGCTTCTATACCCGTATAACGTCATTTATTGGATGGATTCGAGGCACAATCCAAGGTGCTGAGGGCGTCATGTTACCATAAACTGACAGTAAGTGATTAATGGTAATGACCCATTATAATTACATAGTTCCTAGGCAGCGCGCCAAATATGGAAAGTAAGACCTTTGACTTTTGCTTGTACAGCAACATAATGGCGATATAATGGGAAACTGCATACAGGAGGGAATAATTTGGATCTAAATGGCTAGAATTCGTTCTCCTCTTGGATGTGGATGAGACTTTAGAATTTTGACGCGTATCACATCTGTTAAGACAATAGGGCTATTCAATAAAAACCTTTGACCTCTTTAGACTTTACCGGGGCTGCGGCGTCATTACAGTACCTCCACGTGTGTAAATGATTCTCACACCGTTCGGTAAATTTATCAATTTAGCACATGATAATTTTAGCCCAAAGCAACAATTTCTCGAAACCTGTATATTTTAAAATTGACCCAATAAAAATATAATTGTTTTGATTGGTGGGCAATAAGAAGATATATTTAACAGCTTAGACACATTTTTATTTTGAATTTAATACACATTCCTGATATTCCTGTCACTTTTTGCCAAATGGCGTGGATGAACATGGAGTGTTTGTTAATTTTGCAACTGGGATCTTGATCGATCGAGAACAAAAGCTATACAATAATGGACAATATTGCCAACGCCGCGGTTAAGCCGCCAAATTGTACTAGTTCAGTTTATGACCGTTCGTTTACCACGGCTCCCGAGCTTCACCAAAATATGTATGACTATTTAACATGTTTAACATTGATCCCGGTTTTGGATGGATGTATTTTTTCTTTGCGAGTTGATCGGAGAATATCCATCAATAGGTATTGGATGGTTTATCAATGAAGTGTTCCTTCTTTGTCCGAAAGTAACATTTTTTAAACCCGAGGACTTCAGTTGACGCGGACTGGGATGTCGATTGTTGACACGCCTTGTGCTTTCACTGCTTATAGGGCATCGGCAACACTGACTGACATCCGAATAACCCCCTTTTTATAAGTTTACATTTAATGATGCTCTTTTTCAGAAGTTTACACGCAATAACCCTTTTTTTAGAAGTTTACTCCAAATTTTTACACGGTGTATATAGAACTGGACCGTTGACGAATGCCATTTTAAGACTGTGAGGGGTTGTGCAATTATTATGTGTATCCGTGGTGGTGAATTCTCAAAAAAATCGGCAAATCAAAATTACAAAATGTTTCTAACCCTTTTAGGACGTAAAATCGAAACGGTACCCAACTGCGCCAAAAATCGATTGCCTCCCCTTTTGGCCTGCCAAAAAATCCTTTCCCCCATTTTACCTTGCCAAAAAATCTTTTCCCTCTTCATACCCTTTGTCTTGCCATTAAATCTTTGCCCCCTTTAATTCACCACCCCGGCGGTACATATAATCATTGCACCACCTCTAAACCAAAAGGCTAATTGTTCCACAATTTATTGATCTGTTAAATTTTTCTTGCAGGCAGCATCCAGTGCTACAACGACACTGAGTTCGACTTCAGAGATAGACGTGGCGTAACCTGGTGGTGTAAAAAGTTTTCTGTGTGATGATACGTGTTTTTTTCACTCAACTTTCTTATCGTTTGATAAATAATTCTGGAAAGTTATAAATATCTGTCAAAACTGGTCTTTCATTTTTTTAAAAAGTGAATCCAATATTTTGTTCTTTCAATTAAAATATCGTTGAATACTTACACCAATTCTATCCCTTGCAGGAAGGACAAATGTTAGATCTCACGTCAAGCATATTATGAAATTGCAAAGAGCATCGTCATTTTCGTTTAAAAGATAAAGTAAAGGGGGAACAATGAAAGAAATGGATATATTATCACAGTTTGAAGCGTATAGTAGTAAAGTTACGGTAGAATAATATCTTGGAAGATATTCATCGGGACTATTCATAGTAAACCGTTATTTGTCATTTCATACAACTTGTCCACATATTTCCTCTTGCAGATATTTCGGAAACTGACAGTTTCCTTTATCGATGCTATTGTTGCAGTGACGATCTGTGTACAGCCTGATTCTGCTACTTGACAACAGAGTTGCCAATTTTTCTTCAATGATCAGATCGTCAAAGACGTGACTCAAGTTGTATTGCCCTTCGTCTCTGTTTATGGTTTCCCCCGCTTTCTAATGTTGATCGCCTCCTTAATCCATCTCTTATATCTATCACTCACTTTGCCAACGATTCCAGCCTCCTCCCAATTGATGACGTGATTGATGTCTACTACATGGTCAGTAATGGCCGATTTGTGAACTCCGCCGTTGCCCAAGCAGCAGCAATCATCAGCTATACACAGATCGTCACTGCAACAATAAAGGAAACGGGCAGTTTCCGAAATATCTGCAAGTAAGTGGAAATATTGGACTAGTTGTATGCAATTGAATATATGAATACAAAAGCCACCTAAGTCCATACTTTGGCCAAATTGAGTTAAGCATGGGAAATTGTTGCTATACATAGGCCTGTCATATGCATGAAAGAACAACTCAAATTCATTCTCTGTGTCTATTGGGCATGTGAAAAATAGCATGTATGAAAGAATCACCCAATTCCATGATTTGAGTCTTGTAACACATTGATTGAAATCCAGTATGTACAGGGTGTCCCAGAATGATTTGTACCGTGTTTGCAAAAATAACTAAAAATAGAAGACGGGCAGTGTATCTATTTTTGATACATGCATTATAATGCTGGACATGTCTCCTACTTATTCTGTGAATTTCAGCACGCTACCTTTATTTGTTTTGGCGTGGCATGCAATAATGTAAAATCAATGAAAACTGCTTTTCATTTTCAGCGCAAACGACTCGCATACCCTTGAAAATGGCACGATACGATTAAATAAAGAACGTGGGATGTTTGGCACAGCATTTCGACGACAACTACTGTTGGGGTTGGGCCTTAAAGCTTGCCAGACAGCTGCAATCTTCGCTCTAGTTCTTACAGTCTTACGAGCACCTGAAGCTTCACTCTGCCGATTCCTGACAGTTCTGTGCTCGTCAAACTTCTTTACGTTATACACTTTCGCTCCTTTGACTGGAACGCGTGCTCGCGGAAATCGTCTAATGAATCTTCTTTGCGTCTCAACATAGCTGCCGGTTTGCCAGTAAGTTTTTGAAAGGAATCTACGCTGCTGCACAATAAATTGAGGAGCCATCTTTTCTGTACCACAACCAGTTCGACCTCTGCAAGCATTTCAAATTACATGGACCTCACACCACAATAACTAAAATTACCGCCAAAGAGAGAATGGGATTAGGCCGCAAATCCTTAATTCCATGTAATGATTGCTTCGTAACGTCATAAATAATAGATAGATATCGGCTATTTAGTGGAAATATGAACAGGGCACAACTAAAATACCTGCATAACTTTTTCCAAATAACTTTGTGCTGAACGGTTAGTAATGTTACAGATTTTCAAAATAGGTTGCGTTGTCAAAACTTAGAATTCACCATTTTTACGCAATCTTCTATAACTTCTACTAGAAACGTACAATTTTTAAAATCTAAAAAATCTGAGAAAGCTAAATATATGTAAAACTTAAAATGTAAAACAATATGAACATTTAACATGCCCTTCATACCTAAAAAATTCCATCTTTCCCGGTACAGATCATTCTGGGACACCCTGTATAAAAGTCCACTTGTAACACATTCATTGCTAGAGAATGACTTTTGAACAAAAAATGGGTTTAATAAAGGAAAGTGTGTGGTTTATATTACATGGCAGAATGCTTATCAACATTATACATACCTGTGTGCTTTATTTTGTATTATCTTACTAGTGGTAATCTCATTCTAACATTGTTGTCTTTGTATATGATTCAAAAAAGTCCAAAATTTAAAATGAACCCCACGAAGTCCCTGAAATGCTAATCGTCATACCTAATACAGGTTAATCCACTCATTTGCACGTAAAACTTACCATATTGACCAGGTAAATCTAACTGAAGGAATTAAAATGATACAAGGGTTTTTCTCTCAAAATAACTTCGCATGGACTTAGGTGGCTTTTGTATTCATGTATTCAATTACATATAACAGGTAGACTACTTTGTTTGTGTTTGTAGCAGTAAGTTGTAACTTGGTTGTTTTTAACTTAATACTATTGTTATTTATATTAGACATGTACAAGAATAATGTAGTAGCATGTTTAAAATGATCATTGTATGCGCAATGCGGTTTTTTGATCTTTATTTTATATACCAAAAACTGCAATGCGCAACAGGAACCACTTCACAATTCGTGTGTTTGTCGCTACCATTGTATTCCTGTGATTATAATCAATTCCATTGCTTCCAGTTGCTTTCTCAGATCGTGTAATTATTTCTAGCTTCTTTTCTATCTTGTTGTTTTTCTTTTGTTTCTCTTGCCTTTTTTGATTTTAATGATTTTTGAGTACAAATATTTTAATAAAATTGCAATACACAAAAAAGGTCCTCAGAATGCAATGCACGCGCTACTGGAAACAGACTTGTTTCTTTTTTGGCCTTATACGTATATTTTAATATGTCTTAGGGGGTACTACACCCCTACCCATTTTTGTGCCTATTTATGCAGCTTTCTCCAAAATTATAGCGCATTGGTGACAAGTAAGATATGTATATTATAGGCATGCACGGACGGCAAAATCGAAGGGGCGGCGGGAAGATGAAGGGGCGGCAAAAAGAGGGGCGGCGGAAGAAGAAGGGGCGGCAAAAAGAATTAGTAAAGAAAAAAGGGCGGAAAATGTGAAAAAATTGTACTATACATCAAAATGTGTTGCTTTTGGGGCGGTAGCGCCTTAGCCCTTCACTTTTTCAAACGACCGTAAAAAAATTGGGGCAACCTTTTCGGGCTGTTGAGGAAGGGGCGGCAAAATTGGCTTTTCTTCAGTCCCCCGGGGAAGGGGCGGCCACGGTACGCCACTGATAGGGGCAAGGACTACAACTAGTGCACTGGAAATTTTATTTCAGCACAGACAATTAACAGTTGTGGAGTTACAGTTAAAAATGAGGGAAAATCAATATTTGATCAATAAATCAATAACTACTTGCTTTGAGTTGCTGAATTTTCAGTACAGTAGTTGTAGTCCCTGCCCCTATAATATACATATCTAACTTGTCACCAACGTGTTATAATTTTTTAGAAAAATGCAAAAATAGGCACAAAAGGTGATGGATTGGTTCTATTTTGGAAATCATAAATATTATATGTGCTTATCTCAGCATCAAGCGGCAAGTTCGCGTAAAAGCTGGCAACCAAACCAATTTGGTGAATTCGGGTTTGCTGACTTTACATATTTTGTCTGCCAAGCTATATTGGAACCCATTGACTCTTAAAAAGACCCCAAACCCCTACATGCTCATATAGGGGTAAAAATTAAACACTAAAAACATGTCAAATATTTCGTCTGGGTCTAAGAATCACAAAAACGTAACGTATTTGCGCGTAGGACATATAGTTACCAAGTTATGAGGCTCAACATGGCCAATTTGTATGTTATACAGGCTGGGGTGAACAATTAAAGTTGCTCCGATTTTCGTAAAAAGGGTATATACTGTTTCTCAAGTTCAAGGGATTCAGAAAAAGAATAGTTTTTACACTCTGCGATGTCAAGTCAGAAGATAGATGGTAAATAAATGCAAATTCTATTAAATCCTATGCAATTCTACATATACTTTGATTCTTTAATGTGTACATGCTAACTAGACATCTCAGATAGTGCAAACTATTCTTTTTCTGAATCCGCCAAGCTAGGCGAACAATTTGTGGCAACTGTTACAAAAATTGGAGCAACTTTGACTTTTGACCCATACACCACAAGCAAATCGACATGTGACCTTTTCGCCCATTACTTCTCAACTATAGGTCGTATACGCATAAACATTACATTTCTGGGATCCGCGGGACCAGACGCACGATTTGACATGTTTGAAAGTGTTATTGGAATTAATTTTTGCCCCCTATACGATCCTATGAGGTCATTTTTTTAGGGGGGGGGGGGGTCTTTTTGAGGGTCTTAAAATATTGCATGGCAGACAGCAGATTCGAGTTTAGCATACCCAAATTAACACGCAAACTTGCCGCTAGGAACATGATTTTTCCAAAATAGAACCAGTCTATGATAGGGTTTCGCCATGTACGTGACACAGCGTCGACACCCAGTGTTATAAATATAAACTTAAAGTCATAATGTACGATCTTATAATATGAATTTGGTTAAATTTTTTCAAACCTAATTTTTTTGCATATTTGTAATGTTTTACACATGTCACAACTTGCACCCAAATGGAATCAGCCAAATTTGTTGTGTTTGTAGGTAAACAGAGCAAAGTTCGACATAAAGTCATAATTCAAGAAATTATGACTTTATGTCCGCCCATAGAACCGTGTGTTAAACGGCCAAAATAACAAGCAGTGTTTCTTTCATGTTACCTCGTTATTTCAGCTCAAAATGGACAGAAACCATTCCCGATCATTATTACTAGTATTATTTCAGCATTTTGAGTATATAATGACAAATTTAAAATTTGAAGGAAATCGTACATTAAGCCTTTAATACTCCGTTGGTGAGCGACGGGCGATTGGTATTTCACCGAACGCAAGAAAAGGATGCCTATCTGATTGGCTAGAAATCGATCGCTAGATAGCTCAGTGGTGTAGTACAAACTCAAACTGGAGACATGTATTCAATTCGATTGAACTCAATATTCTATTATTGATGCAGATAAAGAAAGTGGTATAGTGTGTCGATAATGTACATTGTATTATAGATACAGCACCTGGATCTTACACGGGTTCCTTTATATATATAATTCATTTCTCAAACAGTTGAATATATCACAATTTTGACTTTTAATTTCAAAATCTTTACTTATAAAATGCAGTAAAATATATCCACAGCAAACAGCAAGGCCCCGCTAATTAGTGTATTGCATTTTGAGTTAGTGTATTGGAAACAAAACCTGCGTTTTACCTGACAACAAATCGAATTTTCTATAATGGCAACACCATATGTGGTACTGATCATGCGCAAATCGTAGAATAGAAACTTTGCGGCAGGCTCTGTGGTATCTCATATCGTGTAAATGGTATGCTTAGCCTGAGTCGCTCGGCCTATCTCGAACAAAATCGCCATGCGTAGCTTTTGAAAAACGAGAGGATTCGCCGTACTATCACGGCAATTTTTGACACGAAGATATAGGGATGATGACGCTATGCGTGAGTGTCTTGCATAATGAATGTTTAGTATGTATTCCAAAATATCCGAAATACAAAATTTCGTTCTAATTACGCAGTAAGAACGCGCGTGTTTTCTCTTACCATCGTGTCATTTATTGTTTCATCTAATCGCAAAGGCCAAATTAAAAAAAAAAAAAAGATCGCCTGCACTACAACGTTCACACGGTACCTATTCGCCAGCGAAGTGGTTACGTAACTCCCTGGTAACTAAATCACGCACCTTTTGGAATTGGTAGTACATGCCATAGACTTTGTGTTGCGATCATTACGATCATGGTGCAGAACTCAAAAAGCTAGATCCAGTTGGCATGGTGATAATCGGATTACACGTAACACTTTGCTGGCGAATTCGCTGTCGTAGTGCACGTTAGATTATGACCGTTGCTAGGTCAACCGGCTCACGCTCTCTTTGTTACAAACCACTGATCGAAATAATCATAACACAAAGCCTATGGCATATCAAAATTCGGAACAGGTGTATGAGCCCAGGCTTGAACCAGTAACCAATGGTTACTAACTCGCACTACGACAGTGAATACGCTGGTGAAGTGATAATTTATAATAATCGGATTAACTACCATAGCAATAGGTGAAAACAATTTTTTAGTACATCGCGCTGCTCTACAAGCAGGTTGCACTCATCACATTGTGTATATGCAATCATAGATTGAATACAATACTGATCTTTTCAAAGATACTGATCTTACAGGTGCGAGTGATCAGTATGATATGGTTCAATGCAGAGGTACCGCGTGAACGTGCCAGTGCAGCGCGGTATATACAAAAATTATTTTCACCTATTGCTATGGTAGTTAATCCGATTATTACATTACTTCGCCAGCGTATGCATTGAACCATAGATGTCATAGAAATGGTGCTTTCCTCTTCCCAAAGTGGTCTTCTCTTCCCAAAAAGGGAATGTATTCCTGAAGTCTGGTTTACGAAACACCACACTTGTCAATAAAGTAGATCAGGGCAGAAGAAGCCTGTTTCCTGGAGAAAGAGAATGATTGGTGAAAGCAGCACCATTTTTGGAAATTGTTATCTGTGCAAGGAATTTATCGCAAAGGACATATAATTCAAGTGTTCAGTGGACTTCGCTGAACAGTGATCTTCGCAGGACAAGTGAATCAGGATATACATCAAGAACATTGAGTGCAACAGAACTTTGTAAACAACAAGAAGAAGGCGGCTGATTAAGTAACAGCCCTTTATTGATTCTAAGTGATTGGATGTATTTATGGTCATTTGAAAGATCAATGTTAAATCATACTTGACTTTTCATTAAAGATTCAGATATTGTTAACTTAATCAAACAGTGTATTGTGTTGTTGTGCATTCTGAAGTGAATTTGGGTAAAAGGTGTTTTTGGCCGTTATACACTCTATTCCCATTGGGTAAATAATAAGGCGCTCAATTTACATTATACTACATTTATGCTGAAAACATTCCCTCGTTTCAAATTATGAGTTTTCGTTTCTCTTTTTTTCAGAAACCAAAAATCAGGGGATTAAAATAAGGAGCAGAACTTGTCTGTAATCTACGGAAGTAACTAAGGGCCATGCGGGTTGCTTTACGCAAGAAGGCAGTATCTTGTGATCACAAATCCTGACTTCTTGTGTTCCTGACTTAACCAGTTTGAAATAAAGAGAAAGTAAAGATATCAAAATAAAGAAATAGTTAAGACAACTCAGGATCTCAAGAACTCATGAAATCTAAAGCTGAATTTATTCTACATCGCTGTATGACAGCGATTGGTTTTTACACAATGAGGTAGATCGCTTTTTGTTGCGTTGGGGAAAGTGCCACTACCTCATTGTACATGTGTAATAATTTGGCTGTTCAATTAATACTTAAATTCGATGAAATTTATCTAAAGAGTTCCTATCCTTTTCTGTAAAGTGGAAAAGCGGTCAAGGCATGAGGATTTGGTCACGATTGCTGATCTTGGGATTTCGTGCCCATGGGTCATGTGTGTATTTATAAATACATATTTATAAATATAATATTGTTCAAGGTAAATGCAATCATAGATACTAAAAATTATTTATTTTTAGTATGTGCAATAGAATGATTTAACCATATTCGTCTTTTGCGTCATGTGGTGCCGAATACGGCGAATAGCCTTAACTATAGTTCATGCGTTTCGCAACCTTTTCAAAACAAACCCTGTAAAGAAATGGTACAGATCACCAGTTTAATTTTGAACTTGACCCAGAACTTGAAACATACCGAAATGACTGTCTTTTGTACTTGTCATGTCATGGGTGTGGGGTATGGGTGGAAAATGATGGGGGTGATGGAGTGGAAAATCCAATCAATCAACAGTGTGCAATACGTATGTATATATTCCGTATATACATGTAGTGTGTATGACATTGGCAGCAGCCATACGAAAAAGAAGGGAACACTAGTTGCTAAAATTTTGTGTGTGTCTTACAAGCAGGTAAAACTTTTATTAATTTATCTTTGATCTCCAAAATGAGTGATAGTTTAGCCATTATATTAGGCCAGTATGATGACAAAATTAATATACAAATGTAAAAACTGATTAGAAACAGTGATTTATCTTGTTCATTACACCTACAACATGGCAGTCAGATATATCGATATCGATACACCTTTGCATTGAAGTTATTTTCTGTTGCGCAAGAGGCGCGGGAAAATTTCGCATTTTCATGGGGGCTAAAATGGGGGAAAATAGGGTTAAATCAGGTCAAAAACTGACCAAATGATAAGTCGCAAATGTTTGGAAATTTTGTCTCGGTATTTTCGAGCCGGGGATGCAACTTAATTCCCCTACTCACAGTGTACATGCAGTATGTAAGCACAGTAGACATATGCCATTGGCGCTGATGAATGGTGCGATCCGGGGGTTGACAGCCCACATTGCCAATCTTGCATCATATGCTTGCATAATCATTTCATGCATTTTCGTTCCATCATTGCCATCAAATTACGTCCTTGGGCCTAGTATAGTAAGATCTAACATTTGGACCCTACTATAATGGGCCCAAGGCCCAAGGATGTACTCCAATAGGCCCAATTTATATGAACAACCTAATGGGGTTCAATTGTACAATTTTGACCCTGTATCTTGCTCCCATTGTTGTTTATGAAAACAAGAAATAACACGGGGCTCAGCACAGTTCCTTTAGGGTGTTGTTGACATCTGCCCATCAGGGACCACTTTCTGTGTTCGACCACTGAAAAATGACTGAGAAATTCTTCTGTCCACTTCAAAACTTGGCCTGTGATGCCATAATGTTGTACATTGAGGAGGAGGAAAAGGAGGCGCTTATGAGAGACTCGGTCAAAGGCCTTCGAGAAGTCTAAGAGCACTATGTTAGCCGTATGTTGTTGTTTGGAATCAATACCTTTGGCTAGATCTTGGAAACTAGTTGAGACTCACATAATCGGTATTTTCTGAAACCATTTTGAGCATCACATAATATGCTGCAACTGTCCATGTGTGCCATAACATTGCTTTATGTGCTCCATAACCCTGCAGCATACAGAAAAAAGGGATATTCCTTCCTGTCTGCTGGAATGCTGCCTTGGTCCAGCAAATGCTTGGAAAAGTAGAACAAGAGCTGGTGCAAGTTCAGTTGCTACCTCTTTCAGAAATTTAGGTCTTACGTTATCTGGTCCATTTGCTTTATGTGGGTTTAGGTTCGTAAGCAGCTTCACAACTCCAGAAACTTGGATCTTAATATCAGGCAAACTAGGATACATGCTGTCACCTTGATCTGGAAGTAGATTGTCCCCTTCACTTGTAAAAACAGATGATAACTGATGGTTGAGAAGATACGCTTTGGTCTTGCTGTCGCTGTAAACCATCATGTTTTAAAGGAGAAACGCTAATGTTGTCAGTTCGTTGGACTTGACCGTTTTGGTGAAATTGACCTGTCAAAATCTAGGGAGTGGAAAATCTGGTGAATAATACAATATACCTAGATTTGGTTAGACAAAATGCCATTTTTCTTTTTTGTACAAAAATATTAGCTTGCTAATAATTAAACGTAAAATATATACCGGCAACAATGCAAAGGAACAGGACATTAGATTACCTAAGAAGATAGCTCATAAAACATTGAAATAGTATTAAAAAAAATATAACCCTATATATTAAGCAGATATTGACAACGCACTGGAATTTACAGTTTCAACAGGTTATCCTGTATGTGGTTGCCTGCAGCATGGATGCAACGATCAGCCCAATCGCCATTGTAATTTCCGGTTTTTGAGAGCAGTTTTGGGACACTTTGACCTCTGAAATATCCAGGAAATTGCTGTAATTGTTCTATCAAACTTTATTCAGGAATGCAAAAATACAAAATAAATGCAATTCAAGAAAGAGGAACAAAAACCCAGGACCAAATCTGGACAAGATGCCCAAATTAATGCAGGGTGACACATTATACATTAGCAAAAATAAACAAGAATATACAAACTAGAGGGCCTTATTTGAAAAACGGAGCGGTCAATTGTCAAAATTCGGAAAGTATACGATAGCTGATATATTCCGCAACCACATCAGGTATTTAGTTATGTTTGGTTTATGCGTTAAAATGCCCAAACAATTCAGTTTCCGACGATACAGTTCTTTCAGGGACACCCTGTATGCCGGCAATAATGCAAAGGTGCAGTATATTTAATTACCTAAAAAGATAGCCCATTAAACATTGAAATAGTATTTTTTTAAATTTAGCTCTATATAAAGCAGATATTGACATGACTTTTCAGATTTCAAATTACTTAAGTTGAAGTATAAAATTTCACTGGCCATACAATTCCATGACATGACTTCTACTTCTTTAAAAGACTGAGAGAAATTACTATTTTGCATGATGCGATCATTGCACAATTATATTCTTAATTGTGACATTGTTGCTCCGATCATCTCGGGGAAAATGATCCCTGACACTTGGGGAGTATGAAACCACAAAGGACATCAAAGGTCAGGTCAAAATTAAAGTTGCTCCCCTCGGCCTGTAACTCGGGAAAAATGATCCCCGACACTTGACGACACCTCAAAGGTCATCCGAGGTAAAACGTCAGGTCAAATTTAAAGTTGCTCCGATCGGCCTGTAACTCGGGGGAAATGATCCCTCACACTTGGGGAGTATCAAACCACAAATGTCATCCGAGGTAAAAGTTCAGGTCAAGTTTGTAGTTGCTCTGATCGGCCTGTAACTCGAGGGAAATTGATCCCCAACACTTGAGGAAACCGCAAAGGTCATCCGAGTTCAAAGGTCAGGTCACATTTAAAGTTACTCCCATCGGCCTGTAACTCGGGGAAAATGATCCTTTACACTCGGGAGTATAAAACGGCAAAAGTCATCCGAGGTCAAAGGTCAGGTCAAATTTGTAGTTGCTCCGATCGGGCTGTCACTTACCAAAAATGATCCCTGACACTTGGGAGTATAAAACCGTAAAGGTGAACCTAGATCAAAGGTCAGGACCAATTTAAAGTTGCTCCGGTCGGGCTACAACTTGCGGAAAATGATCATTGACACATGGGGAGTACGAAACCGTTAAGGTTATCTGAGGTCAGAGGTCAAGTTAAATTTAGAATTGCATTTTCCGGACATCTGTAAGGTGTACGGGACTCAAATTCAGTGATAACAAACATCATGCCCAGGGAAACATTTTAGAAACATTTTGCAGGAGTCAGATACCTCCAAAAGACCAACACGCCCCACCTAGGTTTGTGGTCTTTAACTGCAATATGGCTCTATGATATAACTATGTGTTTGCCTGCCGTATGGATGCAACAATTTTACACGATTGATTGAGAAATAGATGACAATTAAGTTTATGATTATCATCGCCATCTAGGATGTAACAACTGGGATGGTAAATGTATGTAAAACATTCTTAAACACTTAAGAATGTTCTTGCAATCTTATTGGTTCTTATCCGTATGATATGACACGATATCACACACCTTAGCGCGTGTGTGTCGACGCGATACTCGTACTCGCTATTTGAACCAATCGGAGGCGCATAGCAACGACAGGACTGATCGATTCTCAGCCCCAGGTAATTCCTTGTAAAATGTAGGATTTAATTTGATTAAAATTTGGTATGCTAATGATTACGGGTATTTATTTGACTTGAAGTGTTTAAGAATGAGAATAAAGGTATTGTTTTTAGCCGCTGTCGTGCATCTATCGTCTCATATAACACGCGACATCATTATTTTTAGCGTAAAACAACTCGGCTTTGCCTCGTTGTTTTACTTAAAATAATGATGTCGCCCATGTTATATGAGACGATTGATGCACTCCAGCGGCTAAAAACAATACCTTTATTCTCTAATTGTCCTTTTGTCCAAAGACATACGTCAATTGATAGTTACTCATACATGTACTTTTACCATATCTTTCTAAGTTAGGTATTATACCATATTTTTTACTAAGTTAAGTATTAGCGCGTAAAATACAGGCGGCCATTTTGGTCGCCATATTTAATATCAGTCAAGTAGTTACGAGAATATATTACTTTATTGATATTTACGAATTAGCAATCATTTAAGGGATAATAAATAAACGAATAATAAAAATGATTCGTTGAAATGAATTGCTAATTCGTTGAAACGAATGATATTGATGAGTGAGTTAGTCAGTGCGAATATGGATGGCATATAGTGCAGTTTTGTCCACGGCAAATTCACCGTGACCTTTTCAGCCATAAACCCGCTTAGTGAAGATTAAACCGAAATATGCAGTACTAAACCATTGTCCAATGCACATTTCTTACCACGTGATAATATCAATGAGCGATCGAATTGTCCGCTACGGTCGACTAATCCAATCGATAATGACGCTAATGAGTTTTGGGGATTTTTCACTGGTTTGCTATCATTTACTATTACCGTTATTATAAGGACTATGCTAATAATTTAAAGATTGACATGTAGAAAGTAAACCATACTTGATTGACAGAAAGTACTAAATTTGTACCTATTACGGTTTGGTGGCACTCCTCTTCCAAACGCGACCAAGTCAGGGCGGCCCGGTGAAGCAAAATGTGCATTGGATTAACACGGGAGTTTGGATAAGATGGTAGATTTCCTTTCTCATATAAATGCATGCTCCCCCATTATTAAAGCTTGTACCGGATTAAAAATTCAGATATTTTGAAAAGAATAAGTAATTGAAACATAGAGCAAGTACTAAAATCAGAGCTTTTATACTTTTTGATATATGATGCTAACTAGTTCATCTCCTATACCCACAGCACAGCACTACTAGTACGGGTCAATTACCTATGCGAGTGCCCCTGTGTTGTGTGCAACAATAACTGCATGATGGGTGGGTGAAAGAGTGAAGTGTATGAAGGTGAAGGATCTGTCATCTGTGTGAGATACTTTTAGGGTGTGTGCTATTCATAGTTGCGGCCAATTACATTTGATAGTATTTTTTTTTATTATAGCCGAATCAAATAGGAGTGCACCGACTGGGACTTTTCCAAAATGACAGAACCAGCTGTTTTAAACACGGGAAAGGAAACCGATTCTTTGAAAGGAGATAATAAGGTAAGTTTGAAAGCTGAAATTATACTCAATCGCTGTCAGCGAAGAGCGATTGGTATTTGACCAATGAGGTAGCGCGATTTTCCCAATGCAACGAAAGGCGCTCTACCTCATTGGCTAAAAATCAATCGCACGTCGTTTAGGTATGTATTGTGCATGGGCAATTAAAAGTTATTAAGGCAAGTTATGTTGAAGTTGTTGGTTTTTTTTGTGGGTGGGGGAGGGGGGTCATAAAAATGTTTGACCTGAGATAGGGTATCATAAAAATTTTAGCCCGCGATAGGGGGTCATAAAAATTTATTCCTGTCACGAGATATTCATGAGTGACCCCCCCCCTTTCCGAAGAAAATGACATTCCCCTTAGCCTACAATGTAATCAAAACAGCAGTTTTGCATGGAGGAACAGTCATTGTTAAGAACTTGTTAAAGCCATAATAACATTTGCTGAGGACGGCCTCAATATTTTTCAAAATTCTGCTGTTTACACGATTGTTACGTAGCCTACTTACCCTGCAAAAATCAAGACTTTAGATGCTGTAGTTTTGAATAAACCGCAGGAACCGTCGTTTTTATTATTACGATGGAAAAATTAGTCTCACGCGTACACGATGTGCATAACACAGTACGCACATGGCGTGCGGGCAGTCTTGACATATTAAAAGAGCCGACACGACTCACGTTCGAATGAGTGGCTCGTAAGTTGGCGACACATGCGCTAGTATTAAATAGCAATTGTCTTTCTATTGCCTCGTCTGTTTGAGCCCAAATTAAATGACATATCTGACAGTGAAAACTAACATTTTATACCAAAAAATAAAATACATTTCTATTTCTTATGGAAGTGTTATAATATGGCTTTAAGAACACTGCAAAAATCGTGTTTACAAATTCTACACGTTTCTAAACATGTTTGATTGCTAAACACCAACATCATGTGTTAAATCCTAAACACAAGGCATCAAATTCCTAAACATGTGTAGATTTTAAACATGTTATAAACGTGGTGCAAGATAGTGTTTAGAAAAGTGTTTAATTTCGAAAAACACTCGTTGCAGTGAATATTTTATCCGGGGGGGGGGGAGGAGGGGGGCACTCAACTTTAGAAGTGACGGGTATGTGCCTACCGGCGTCGCGAAGTAGGGGCCTATCGGGTACAACGCGTTATTTTAAAAAAGGGGGTCATTGGGTACAAAAAAAAAAAAAAGGGGTCATTGGGTATAATATTTTGAAAAAAGGGGGTCATTGAGTATAAGATTTCAAAAAAAGGGTCATCGGGTAGAAAATTTTGAAAAAATGAGCAAAATTTTGAAAGTTTCGGCATAATTTTGAAAAAATGGAGCAAAATGTGAAAGTTTCGGCATTTTTTTGTGGCATTTTGATGATGCTATTCTAGAAAATCTAGAAAAAAAGGGGGTCATTGGGTAGCCACAACCAAAAAAAGGGGGTCATTGGGTAGCCGCAACTAAAAAAGGGGGGTCATTGTGTATGACTTTAAAAAAAAGGGGTCATCGGGTATAGTCGATTTCACAAGAGGGGGCCTATTGACAGGCACATACCGTCACTTCCAAAGTTGAGTGCCCCTGGGTATTTTATAAAAGTCCTCGGTGCAGACCGAAGGCCAAGGTCTTCGCCATACTTGGTATTAATTAATTACGTGTGTGTGTGTGTGTGGGGGGGGTGGGGTGTGTGTGTGTGTGGGGGTGTGTGTGTGTGGGGGTGTGTGTGTGTACCATAGTGCACTTATGTCCACGGCAAATTCACCTCGACCTTTCCAGTGTCCAATGCAAATTTATTACCACGTGATAATATTAATCCGATGCGCGACCGAATTGTCCGCTACGGTCGACTAATCCAATCGATAATGACGCTATTGACATGTACGGCGGAGCTCCACTGACTGAGTTTTGGGGTATTTTTCACTGGTTTGCTATCATTTACTCATCAAGGCGGTCCACCGTTATTATAAGGACTATGATAATAATATAAAGATTGACATGTAGAGAATAAACCATACTTGATTAACATAAAGTACTAAATTTGTACCTATTATGGTTTAGTGACACCCCTGTTGCAAATGCGACCAAGCCAGGGCGGCCCGGTGAAGCAAAATGTGCATTGGAATAACAGGGGAGTTTGGATATAGATGGTATATTTCTTTCTCATTCAAATGTATGTTCCCCCGTTATTAAAGCTTGTACCGGGTTGAAAATTCAGATATTTTGAAAAGACTTAGTAATTGAAACATAGAAAAAGTACTAAAATCATAGCTTTTATACTTTTTCATATATGACGCTAACTAGTTTAACTCATATATCTACAACACAGCGCTACCAGTAGGGTTCAATTGCCTATTGTGAGTGCCCCTGTGTTGTGTGCATACATGTAGTTAACAATAACTGCATGATGCCGTATCCCATGCAATGAGACTGTCGACATTTAACAACCAAATGCCCAGGGTGAACTCACTTCGTAAAAACAACTTGACTGCACAAGCCACGGGCACAAGCCTTAACCAATCTGGTTATGAGACAACGTGTTTATATGCTCACTTCAGAGACAGACAGGGGCGTAGACAGCTTTCTTGGTCGGGGGTGGGTGATGGCAAAAATGGCAAAGATGGAAAATTCCCAGTTGCATTATTTTGATCCGGTAATATCGGTGGGATATATCGTTTTTTTAGAACGATTTTAGATGTAAAGTGTTGGGACAATGTTTGGTATTTTATACTATATTGGTACATGATGGGACGACTTTGGGTGGGAAACGGACTCCTTGACCTTTTTCTTTGCCTTTGCATTTCAGATTTTCTCTTGCAGCTAGGTTTCGAATTGAAAATGAAAACTTTGTCAAAGGCAGAGATAACGTAATGCGACTGCTCAGTGCCAGAAGTGGGTAACTGCAATAGCTGCCATGTGTAGATGAGTAATACACTGTGTGTAAAATGCCAATTCATAGGGCAGCTATTGAACTTACCCACTGGCACTGAGCAGTCAAATGGTAAAATCTTGTTACATACATACATACATATAAGAATTTATATTGCGCCATATCATAAAATACCAAAGCGAATTGTTTACCTTCTATTATGCCTTATTTTGTACAAAAGGAAAAACAAGTATTTCGCCAAGATGTCGTAGTCTGGTGTGCAGGTATGCTGTTCATAATCGCCTTGCTTGGTGTCATGTTTGGTCTGGGACATCTACGCGGATGGGACGCCCAGTCTGGCTACTCAAACAATACTTCGACTAACGACCGCTTTCTTCCAGAGCCATCTGATCCTGGAGCTAGAAGTAGATGGTAAGCAGTGCTTTTTTATAATTACACGAATACAACATATACCCCGTTTCCAATGGGCGAAAGTCGTAATCGAATTCACTAAAGTCGTAATCGACTTAATTCGTATCATAAGTGTAAACAGGTACAGTCGTAATCAATGCCCGAGATATTTCGTTTAAAGGAGGATTTCGTGATCCTAGCATCCTCTTTTTATGACATTTTCCAGTAGATATCCACGACAAAAGCTTATTTCCAAAATTTCAGTTGATTCCGATTTTGCGTTTGCGAGTTATGCATGATTATGTGTATTACACTGCTCCATAGACAATGTGTTGTAATTTCGTTCTGGTGCACCAGAACGAAATTCAAATTTAACGATATTTTTGCTAAACGAATTAATCTGCAAGAAATATTTGGTACATAAACATTATGTAGCCAGAGGTATCCAGTGGTGTAAAAATCTCAACTTTTTTGGGAAAAGTGGGGGATGAGGCTGTGGATCACGAAATGCCCCTTTAAATGGTGTGAACAAAAACGTAGTTACCACACCGGAAGTGTATGCAATATCCTATGGGGCATTGTTATACACGTATCTGCTTCTTATATCAAAACAGCTGCAGCAATGAAACTCAAAATTTGGGAACGGTAGACATCAATCTAAGATAGCAAACAGACATAGGCGTAGATCCGGGGGGATGGGGTATAAATCCCCAATATTTTGTTAGGGGAGGGTCCATACAATCATCCCCCAATGTTGATGCCTGTGTGTGGGTTTCTGACCAAATTAGCCTTATGTTCATGATGTTTGGCCAGTTCAGCCCCAAAAGTGCCAATTTTTTCGCGCTTCGCGCGAATTTATTCCACACTTGACCCATATTTCACCAGTTTTGATTCAATATGGCCAGATTTTTCGCGCGCATTTGTACCATAAACTTATTAAGTTCTGCAAAATAAAACATAGCTAAATCCTAATCCTTTAGTTAGTCCTAACTGGCAATAAAAGTAAAATTTTAATATTTGGCCAATTTCTTGAATGTTTTCTGACAATCGAGTCACAAAAATCAAAGACTTGGAACAAGTCTAAGCATTCAAAATCTTGAGTAGATGCCGCAATTTTGCTCTAATTCCCACTTTTTTTGTGTTACTATAATTAAATAATGGGTTATAAAAATGAAATATGTCTTTTCCAATAACAAGAATGCATAAACCGAAATTAGTCTTAGTACAAGTCTTTGAGCTTGATTGTCACAGCATACGAAAAACACCCTAAAACGCATGTTTTTGGCCCTTATTTCCAAAAATTGGCCAAATATTAAAATTTTACTTTTATTGCCAGTTAGGACTAACTAAAAGATTAGGATTTAGCTATGTTTTATTTTGCAGAACTTAATCATATTTTTTTAATCCCAAAAAATAAGTGCTGTATTTATCTGGAATGGGGAGTAGATTTCTTTTTGACATTGGGGTGGGGGGGTGGGGTTGGAAAAAAATTCTTGAAGTATAGTACGGTGTCTGATCTCCGCCAAACTCCCCCTTTTATAATTCATATCCCCAAATTTTTAGTTTTCCCCCTTTTTGCGAAATGCTTTCCCCCTTTTTCAAATATCTCCCCCTTTTTAACGTTCCCCGTTTTCAAATAGTTTCCCCCTTTTCGACTTTCCCCCTTTTCAAATAGTTTCCCCCTTTTCGACTTACCCCCTTTTCAAATAGTTTCCCCCTTTTCGACTTTCCCCTTTTCAAATAATACCCTTTTATTTTCACCCATTTTGTAAATAGTTCCCCTTTTTACAAAATAATAATCCCTTTTAACTTTCCTCCGCTTTTCACAAATAGGTTCCCATTTTAAATAGTTTCTCCTTTTTAAAATAATACTCCCTTTTTGTTTTTAATACTCCCTTTTGTTTGGGTACTCCCCGTTTTCCGTGCGTAGGCTTTACCAGTAAGCCTGGACCCTGGAGAGTACCGTGCACTCACTAGAGCTCATTCCGCTACATCCATTATTGGAAAGGCGTTCTACATGAATTTGGATAACAACGTAGGTAGATTTATAGCCTGTTGTGCAAGCGCCCGCTAAATTCAATGGGTTAGGGATCCGTCAACTTTTATGTACGTTTATAGAGGGGCTGTACAAAGAGCAAATCCGATATGATTGATAAACCAAATGATGTTCAGAATGTTAAACGGGTGAAATGGCATGCATAAATATTTATGCTGGTCAAATTCATAGCAATGATGTTTGAAAGTATGTGAAGAACTTGTCTATAAACAGGGATATGTCAGAGACAACAAACAACTGGCTGCCATTGTTACAGAAGCCTAGATAGGCCTAATAAGAATTGTTTGTGCTATATATTCAAAAGTTTTTTTTTTTTTTTTTCACCAAAGTTTAAAACAAGCGGTCTTAACAGTGAAATGACAATAAAAGCATACATTTATAAAACAGGCCTGGACAAAATGGGCATTGCATATTTATGACAAGTGTGGCTGTGTGATTTTATGCAACTTTATTTTTAAGCCAGTTCCGAGTAATTTTCGCTATTCTTTGTTTGTCAACAATCCCGTTAACAATAAAAATGTGCTTTCTAATCAAAGGCTCTATGGCATATATTCAATTGACCAGACAAATGAACCAGGGACTTCGGTCAGTGGTGCACGCCTCAAAAATCCAAAAAGAATTAGTAGGCCCTATATGTTAGATGAAGAATTAAGTAGCAATTAAGCCTAGTCTCTTTTAAAAGTCGAGACAAGTCCAAAATAATAACGATTAATAAGGCAATCTAATTGATTCGAATTCCAATCTCCTGGCCTTTTCCTGGGTCTATATTTAGTTGCATGATATAATTCAGATTATGATTTTTCTTATGATGTAGATCTATATCCTATAGAATTAGAATTCATAAATTACATAATAAGCATCATTTTATTCATTTTATTTAGCTCAAGAATTTGTATCAGACAATCACGTGCTTTCAACGTGTAGGCTGGACCTGTTTCAATATCGAAGTACATGTATGCACGATCGAAGCATGAAGGCTGACACTATAGATGGTCGGTGCCTACTGGTAAAGCCTACGCATCGTCAAACGGGGAATAAAAAAAAGGGAGTAAAAATTTAAGAAGGAGAAACTATTTTAATGGGGATATCTGTTTTAAAATGGTATTATGTAAAAGGTGAAAAGAAAATTCGAAAAGGGGAAACTATATGAAAAGGGGAAATTCGAAAAGGGGATACTATATGAAAAGGGGAAATTCGAAAGGGGAAACTATATGAAAAGGGGAAAATTCGAAAAGGGGAACTATATGAAAGGGGAAATTCGAAAGGGGGAAACTATATGAAGGGGGGAAATTCGAAAAGGGGAAACTATATGAAAAGGGGAAATTCGAAAAGGGGGAAACTATATGAAAAGGGGGAAATTCGAAAAGGGGGAAACTATATGAAAGGGGGGAAATTCGAAAAGGGGAAACTATATGGGGGAAATTCGAAAAGGGGGAAACTATATGAAAAGGGGGAAATTCGAAAGGGGGGAACTATTTGAAAAGGGGGAAAGTCGAAAAGGGGGAACTATTTGAAAAGGAAAAGGGGGAACTATTTGAAAAGGGGGAAAGTTAAAAGGGGAAAATATTTGAAAAAAAAAGGGGGAAAACTGAAAATTTGGGGAGATGAATTATAAAAGGGGGGGTTTGGCGGAGATCAGACACCGTAGTATAGTGAACCCTGCCCCTTTTGGCGACAGAATAAGTTTATGGTACAAATGAGCGCGAAAAATCTGGCCATATTGAATCTAAGGATTAGGATTTAGCTATGTTTCATTTGGCAAAACAGGATAATATTTTTTTTATCCCAAAAAATTAGTGCTGTATTTATCTGGAATGGGGAGTACGCCACTGCAAACAGACCATGAAAAATCGGACCACGCTTCTTTGACTGAACCTTAATACGAAGCTGGACTTGAAATGGTTTCTTTGTTTTGTTACGTTTTGTTTCCCTTAATAGGTACTTTTGGCAACTCCCGCCAGACGAGGCTGATGCATTGACAAGACTATTTGTATGGTTATGCTACATCGGACACCAGCTAACGATATGGGCTACCATCTACTATGCTCAGAAGAAAAAAACCAGTGGTAAATTTCCAGGACCCAAATACAGCAGTCAGATTTACGATATCCAATGGATCCCGCTAGTTTTCAACATGTTCTTCAACATAATGCATTTGGCGCAGACTCACATCACTTACGATGCTTTAGCGCAAGACGTATCTATATCAAGCTCGCAAAGTTGTATGATCGGCGTCCTGGTGTTAATTATACTTATGGAGTATCGTGATCGTGGATTGGTCTTCGGATGGCCAACCGCGCAACATAAGGACAAGGTCAGCCGTAAACTCCGCCTATCGCAAGGTCCAACGAATCTAGTCAGGAAATACCACGGGTACGCGTTCGCGTGGGGAGCAATATATAACTTTTGGTACCATCCCATGGAAAATACATGGGGACATGCTATCGGATTCGCGCATACGTGGATGGTCATGCTTCAGGGAAGCCTCATGTACACTAACATCCACCTGAATCGTCTCTGGAGACTCACCGTAGAGGCATGGGTGCCAGGGGGGGGGGGGGCAGGGGGGGGCACTGACAAAAAATGAAAGAAAAAAGTGCCCCTCTGACAAAAAAAAATAAAAGGGCAAATCAGGAGGGCAAAGGAAAAGAAAAGGGGCAAGGAGCCCTTTTCTACCAAAATTCAGCCCGAAAATAAATAGACAATTTTTCCGCGCTACGCGCGCATATTGCAAGGATTAAGCCCTTTCCATCCTGATAATGGGGGGGGGCAGGGGGCAGAGTGCCCCCTGACAAAATGAAAGAAAAAAGTGCCCTCTGACAAAAAAAATAAAAGGGCAAATCAGGAGGGCAAAGGAAAAGAAAAGGGGCAAGGAGCCCTTTTCTACCAAAATTCAGCCCGAAAATAAATAGACAATTTTTCCGCGCTACGCGCGCATATTGCAAGGATTAAGCCCTTTCCATCCTGATAATGGGCAAAAATAGTGTAAAATACCACTATTTTTTTTTGCGCGCTACGATAAAGCACTTTGTCTCTATGTATTATATGATGCAACTGTAATTTTTTTTCTGTGCCCCCAAAATTTTATTTTGCCCCCCCCGACCAAAAAAAGCTGGCTACGCTCCTGTGTACGAGCCACGAAGGGGGGAGTGCATTAGACGCATCAACATCTCTCAACATCTCTCAACATTGCATTATTTTGTACAATTTCTCGAGCAATAAGGGATGCGCATTTATTAACCTATTTCATACACGAGAAAATGCCGTGATTTTTGCTATTTTTATTTTTTTTAAATCGTCACTAAAAATGTTGACAAATACGAGCAAATATAAATGCATCAACCCGCAAGAAAAATGAATCAATCTTACGCGATGCGAACGCGCGCGAAAGCACTGCGGGTAGTACGCGGAGTGCGCGCCCGTGCAATTATACAATATTAAGGTTTTACCGTCGTCACCCGATTCGACTTGACTATTGCGCCTGTTTTCAACGCGTGCGTACTCAGCGTCGTGCTCGGCGTTGCGTTGCAGACATCGCAGAGAACGATGCGTGTAGTGTGCGTGTCTATGCTATTTTTGCGCCGGCGCTAACTAGGGCCACAAAATAAAGAAAACAATGTTTGCTGAGCGCAATAAAAAGTGGCCGCTTCTAATTATATTAAATGCAACATGTACACACCAAATGCCAGCGTGCTTCCACTGATAACGGACCTGGACCCCTCCCCAAAGTAGGCCTACGACAGTAGTGTCCAATAGATGGTATGAAGTATGATAGGCCTACACTCACAGAATCAGTGTGTGGTTTTTTTAACATTAGGCCTAAACGAGTGTTGGTTAAATTGGTCAATTCGTTTTAATAATATTTTGGCCTAAATGTTGGGTAGGAGGGGCCTAAGCACTATATTATCATGATTATAGGCCTACTAAAGGTTATACGTTTGTAGAACGTTTCATACACTACAACAAAATTAAAAACATGTTGTGAAAATATTATTGTAGACATATATTATTTTGACAACATTGTTCCAATTTAGAATATATTTTGCAGCAAGTTGTTCAATGTTTTTGATTATTATTTGAAAAATGTTTTAAAAGTTTATAATCCAACATTTAAATGTTTAAAGCATTATGTGTTATTGGGTAAAGACCTACTACGTGCACTGAATTCATAATGCATGCGATAGACAACACCATCAAAACTATTCAGTCTATAAAAAAGGGTCATACATTTACAAAAATGATATCATAATTGGCCAAACGTTTTTCTACAGCTATAGGAAACCCAGTGTTTAACTTCGCTTTAATTGAACTGCAACCATTGTTTTCCCCTCGGTAAACGGCACTAAGCATGCTAAGTAGGCCTATACCTAGGCCTATGATAATTGTAGGCCTATTATAGTCAAACACTTCCGCCCATGGTGTCAAACGCTTCTCTTTAACATGTTTAATAAATCCTCTTTTTGGCCATTAGCTGAAAATTCCTCACTTTGTGGAACTTGATAACTCTTTGGCCCAATATCTTTGCCGAATGGGAGTCTTTCTTACACCCGTTTGTGACCAAAATACACCAAATTAGAATTAGGCTAAGAACTTTAAGGCTTCATTTAGTCTTTTATAGTCGACATCATTATAATTGGACACTTCTTAGCCTAAGAAGTATCTTAGGTAACTTTTTTTTACAGTGAAACTTTCCTGCGTAAACAGACAATTCCTTTTTTGTGGCCACATGCGTAAACGAACGCTGATCCGGCATCAGATCGCGCTTGTATACCAACGCGTTGGTACGCACCAAAATATCCATCTACGCAATTAACTACGCATGGTGTCGCAGAAAAATGCTTTTTGACCTATTTTGGTCAATTTACGCGAAAACAAGGTCCGGTACCCCAATTTTTTTTTGCGCGATTTTACAGAGCTTTTTCTTTTTCATAACATATATAAAATTAAAAAATTTTGTCTCGACAATTTTTTTTTATACAACGCAAAAGGTGGTATATTTTGTGAAAATTGCTGATTTTGCCATTGAAGTGTACAGAGATTTTGGAAATGTACACCTCTTTTAAAACGGCTGTAGCTCAAAAGTGAGGTCCGGCACCCCCTGTTTTTTTTCCTGATTTATTATCTACACATATTAATGTACAAAATATGTCAATTTAAAAAAATTTCGTCGATAGGTTTAGTAACGACGGTAAAACCTTAATCACCGAGCACTACTATAACATTACCAATGAAGTAGATAGGGCGTTTTTTTTTGTGTTGGGAAAGCGCGAGACTTCATCGGTCAAATACCAATCGCTCGTCGCTCAGCGATGGAGTATAAATTCAGCTTTATCGTTCAACATGTTACGGCAACGCGTCATGGCCCTATTAGTATGAATGCATGAAGATTATACGCGAAACCTTACACGTGTAAGATGGCATCTTATTGTGTAAGATTGCATCTTATACGTGTAAGATCCCATTTTATACGTTTTAGAAAGCCGCGGGATGCTTAAATTGATGAATCATATATGTACCGCGGTCATGAAAAACGTGATCATTTTACTTTCACCTCATTAATTAATATTAAGTATAGATTGACTCCAGATAACTGAGAAAAGTAGTCAGAAAGTGAGATAAATCGGGTTATGACCATGATGGACCAACAATCGGGACAATTCCTGACAGAGTTTCGGAATACGATACAGAACATTGTAGCACACACCGACATCGCCTGGCTAATAATTCGTCGCCCGCAAGACATAGTGGCGTATCACGAAAATGACCATTTTGAGATATTTGCATCTGAAGTTTTTGCAACTTTTAACCGTTTGTCATACATTGCCTCGATTAAAATGTCCCCTTTTCTTGAATGGATATGAAAATATAAATATTTAAGTTACATTTAATGTATAAAATACATTGTTGTCATTCACCAATTTTGGGAAAGGGAAGATGTAAGAATTGTTTATTTTTACAAACTTTTGAGGAACATTTTGTGTTATTTTGTTAATTTTAAAGATCAAAGTGACGGTTATGAATGAGGTTAATAACTGCGCATCGAAAGTTATTTGGAGGGCATTGTGAAAAATCTAAACATTTTGCCTTTGGAACCGAGGAATATCCGAGGGATATTCCGAGGATATTCCGAGGTCCAAAGGAAAATGTTTAGATTTTTCACAATGCCCGACATATAATCGATGCAAAGGTACCATCCCATGGAAAATACATGGGGACATGCTATCGGATTCGCGCATACGTGGATGGTCATGCTTCAGGGAAGCCTCATGTACACTAACATCCACCTGAATCGTCTCTGGAGACTCACCGTAGAGGCATGGGTGCCAGGGGGGGGGCAGGGGGGCACTGACAAAAATGAAAGAAAAAAGTGCCCCTCTGACAAAAAAATAAAAGGGCAAATCAGGAGGGCAAAGGAAAAGAAAAGGGGCAAGGAAGGGGGGAGTGCATTAGACGCATCAACATCTCTCAACATCTCTCAACATTGCATTATTTTGTACAATTTCTCGAGCAATAAGGGATGCGCATTTATTAACCTATTTCATACACGAGAAAATGCCGTGATTTTTGCTATTTTTATTTTTTTTAAATCGTCACTAAAAATGTTGACAAATACGAGCAAATATAAATGCATCAACCCGCAAGAAAAATGAATCAATCTTACGCGATGCGAACGCGCGCGAAAGCACTGCGGGTAGTACGCGGAGTGCGAGCCCGTGCAATTATACAATATTAAGGTTTTACCGTCGTCACCCGATTCGACTTGACTATTGCGCCTGTTTTCAACGCGTGCGTACTCAGCGTCGTGCTCGGCGTTGCGTTGCAGACATCGCAGAGAGCGATGCGTGTAGTGTGCGTGTCTATGCTATTTTTGCGCCGGCGCTAACTAGGGCCACAAAATAAAGAAAACAATGTTTGCTGAGCGCAATAAAAAGTGGCCGCTTCTAATTATATTAAATGCAACATGTACACACCAAATGCCAGCGTGCTTCCACTGATAACGGACCTGGACCCCTCCCCAAAGTAGGCCTACGACAGTAGTGTCCAATAGATGGTATGAAGTATGATAGGCCTACACTCACAGAATCAGTGTGTGGTTTTTTTAACATTAGGCCTAAACGAGTGTTGGTTAAATTGGTTAATTCGTTTTAATAATATTTTGGCCTAAATGTTGGGTAGGAGGGGCCTAAGCACTATATTATCATGATTATAGGCCTACTAAAGGTTATACGTTTGTAGAACGTTTCATACACTACAACAAAATTAAAAACATGTTGTGAAAATATTATTGTAGACATATATTATTTTGACAACATTGTTCCAATTTAGAATATATTTTGCAGCAAGTTGTTCAATGTTTTTGATTATTATTTGAAAAATGTTTTAAAAGTTTATAATCCAACATTTAAATGTTTAAAGCATTATGTGTTATTGGGTAAAGACCTACTACGTGCACTGAATTCATAATGCATGCGATAGACAACACCATCAAAACTATTCAGTTTTAAAAAAGGGTCATACATTTACAAAAATGATATCATAATTGGCCAAACGTTTTTCTACAGCTATAGGAAACCCAGTGTTTAACTTCGCTTTAATTGAACTGCAACCATTGTTTTCCCCTCGGTAAACGGCACTAAGCATGCTAAGTAGGCCTATACCTAGGCCTATGATAATTGTAGGCCTATTATAGTCAAACACTTCCGCCCATGGTGTCAAACGCTTCTCTTTAACATGTTTAATAAATCCGCTTTTTGGCCATTAGCTGAAAATTCCTCACTTTGTGGAACTTGATAACTCTTTGGCCCAATATCTTTTGCCGAATGGGAGTCTTCTTCTTACACCCGTTTGTGACCAAAATACACCAAATTAGAATTAGGCTAAGAACTTTAAGGCTTCATTTAGTCTTTTATAGTCGACATCATTATAATTGGACACTTCTTAGCCTAAGAAGTATCTTAGGTAACTTTTTTTACAGTGAAACTTTCCTGCGTAAACAGACAATTCCTTTTTGTGGCCACATGCGTAAACGAACGCTGATCCGGCATCAGATCGCGCTTGTATACCAACGCGTTGGTACGCACCAAAATATCCATCTACGCAATTAACTACGCATGGTGTCGCAGAAAAATGCTTTTTGACCTATTTTGGTCAATTTACGCGAAAACAAGGTCCGGTACCCCCAATTTTTTTTGCGCGATTTTACAGAGCTTTTTCTTTTTCATAACATATATAAAATTAAAAAAATTTTGTCTCGACAATTTTTTTATACAACGCAAAAGGTGGTATATTTTGTGAAAATTGCTGATTTTGCCATTGAAGTGTACAGAGATTTTTGGAAATGTACACCTCTTTTAAAACGGCTGTAGCTCAAAAGTGAGGTCCGGCACCCCCTGTTTTTTTTCCTGATTTATTATCTACACATATTAATGTACAAAATATGTCAATTTAAAAAAATTTCGTCGATAGGTTTAGTAACGACGGTAAAACCTTAATCACCGAGCACTACTATAACATTACCAATGAAGTAGATAGGGCGTTTTTTGTTGTGTTGGGAAAGCGCGAGACTTCATCGGTCAAATACCAATCGCTCGTCGCTCAGCGATGGAGTATAAATTCAGCTTTATCGTTCAACATGTTACGGCAACGCGTCATGGCCCTATTAGTATGAATGCATGAAGATTATACGCGAAACCTTACACGTGTAAGATGGCATCTTATTGTGTAAGATTGCATCTTATACGTGTAAGATCCCATTTTATACGTTTTAGAAAGCCGCGGGATGCTTAAATTGATGAATCATATATGTACCGCGGTCATGAAAAACGTGATCATTTTACTTTCACCTCATTAATTAATATTAAGTATAGATTGACTCCAGATAACTGAGAAAAGTAGTCAGAAAGTGAGATAAATCGGGTTATGACCATGATGGACCAACAATCAGGACAATTCCTGACAGAGTTTCGGAATACGATACAGAACATTGTAGCACACACCGACATCGCCTGGCCAATAATTCGTCGCCCGCAAGACATAGTGGCGTATCACGAAAATGACCATTTTGAGATATTTGCATCTGAAGTTTTGCAACTTTTAACCGTTTGTCATACATTGCCTCGATTAAAATGTCCCTTTTCTTGAATGGATATGAAAATATAAATATTTAAGTTACATTTAATGTATAAAATACATTGTTGTCATTCACCAATTTTGGGAAAGGAAGATGTAAGAATTGTTTATTTTTACAAACTTTTGAGGAACATTTTGTGTTATTTTGTTAATTTTAAAGATCAAAGTGACGGTTATGAATGAGGTTAATAACTGCGCATCGGTTATTTGGAGGGCATTGTGAAAAATCTAAACATTTTGCCTTTGGAACCAAGGATCGAGGAATTTTTTCCAAAGGAAAATGTTTAGATTTTTCACAATGCCCGACATATAATCGATGCAAAGTTATTAACCTCATTCATAACCGTCACTTTGATCTTTAAAATTAACAAAATAACACAAAATGTTCCTCAAAAGTTTGTAAAAATAAACAATCTTACATCTTCCCTTTCCCAAAATCGATCAGGCTAAAACAAAACGACCAATAACAAAAGTGCGTATCAGAATCTGTGCAAATATGGTAGCGCGAAATCCAAATACGGCAGCCAGCGCGCGCGCAGTTCGTTGGACGCACAATACGGCGCACGCAGAAGTCAATTGTATGCGACATTGGAACAATTACGCATTTTGCGGTCAATTGTGAGATATTAATGACCTCGATTTGCGTTCGCGTTTTCAAAAATAATAAAATATGATTGGATCGCACGCATCGCGTTTATTAATGAGGTTATGAATTAATTGTAATTAGTCATTAAACTTATACGCCAGTATGTCAAATTTTTTGAAAAATTATTCTCCATTCAAAATTGACATACAACACGTGATACGCCAGTATGTCGAATAATAGTTGAATTCATATCCATATTGGTCACACAGCCGCGATATTTATTTATAATTAGTGATAATACTTTATTAATTAATGACATGCATGTCTTGAAAGTTTGTCAGAATGTAGAGCTTTATACATAGATTATGAAACTGATTTTAACTCATTTTGTCAAAAATGGCTGATACGCCACTATGTCTTGGGGGCGACGAATTATTTGATGCAGCAAGAGATATTCAAATAAATACACGGGATCGATACACGTGAATTGCTATGCACGATTTTGATATCAGACGAAAATCTTCGGATACCGGGTTGGAAAATGATGAATATCTCCCGTAAATGATTTTTTTCTCAAGAAACCAGATGTGGTCTCATACACTTGAAAATACGTGTTGAACAGATATGATAGTCGTTAGTTTGCGCTTTGAGAGAGTAGCTTGCGTCTTGAGCTGAAAAAGTGACCAAAATTCAAGATTTTAAATAGCGCAGCGTAGAACCTCGTGGAGGTAGTCTCTAAATTTTTGCTATTTTGAAGCTAAACTGATGAAATATGGCACTGAAAAAATTTGCTAATTTTGGGGCTAAAATGGGCAAATATGAGGTTAATTTGGTCAGAAACCCATTATCAGGCGTCAACATTGGGGGGGATGATTGTATGGACCATCCCCCCCTGGCAAAATATTGGTGGGGATAAATCCCCCCATCCCCCAGGATCTACGCCTATGATGTTTAGGTGGGGGCAAAGGCTTTTTGGCAGGCCGGGGGGTGTGCAAGAGATTTTTGGTGGGCCGAGAGGGCGGGGTGTAGCAATTTTTGGCAGGCCGTTTGGAAATTTTACCCCCAGCACCTTTAAATGTTCCATAACAATTAAGGTATAGGACGTTTTTTGTTTTTGCTATAGCCCCCGAATGAAATGTATTTAATTATGTTTGTACTCACTCAGGTAGCATTGTGTGTGAATTTTACATCCGAACTAAGTGCTATTTTTTTATGGGCATTTTAGTGTCTAAAATGGCCCAAAATGAGGGTTTTTCAATATTGCCGTCCATTTCTAATCGTCGCCCCCATAGACTTAAGGGGGTACTACACCCCTGGCCAATTTTGTGCACATTTTTGCATTTTTCTCAAAAATTATAACGCATTGGTGACAAGTAAGATATGTATATTATAGGGGCAAGGACTACAACTACTGCACTGAAAATTCAGCAACTCAAGGCAAGTAGTTATTGATTTATTGATCAAATACTGGGTTTCCCTCATTTTTTACTGTAACTCCGCAACTATTGTCTGTGCTGAAATAAAATTTCCAGTGCAGTAGTTGTAATCCTTGCCCCTATAATATACATATCTTACTTGTCACCAATGCGCTATATTTTTTGAGAAAAATGCAAAAATAGGCACAATATTTGGCAGGGGTGTAGTACCCCCTTAAACATGTAAAATAAAAAGGCTCATAAAAATTTAATAGCACCTAGTTCGGATGTAAAATTCACACAATGCTTTTTGAGTGATTACAAAGATAATTATGGGGCAGTGGCTCAGTGGTTACGGCCTTGGACTCATAATCTGAGAGCTTGCTTGATGTGCATGGGTTCGAGTCCCCGTCCCACCGTGTTGCGCCCTTGGGCAAGGCGCTTTGCCTCGCTTGCCTCACCCCACCCAGGTGCAATGGGAAGCTGTTAGGGGTTGTCACAGTCGTTGTACTGATGAACCCTGCGCCAATTGAAGGCTGCAAACGTGGTTCCGACATATTCTAATGACGGCGGAATAAATATAAAGCGCTTTGAGGCTGTTTACGGCATAAAGCGCTATATAAATATCTAAAAAAAAATTTAATTAAATACTTTTCATTCGGGGGCTATGTATTCCTTGTCCAATGACACTTCACAATAAAAATGTCCATTGGAAACAAAGGTGCCCGGCTCATAATTATTGCACAGTCCCTAACTTGTTCGTTGGGTATTGGTCTTTAGTAGCCCCCCCCCCCTCCAATAAGACATTAATAAGAAATTATTCAAGAGAGAGGAAAACGAAAGATACGGGATAAAGCACAAGCCATCGTGTTTGATAAGCCTGGAGGAGGGTAGCAATTTTAGTTCTAGTAAATTAATTACGAACACTAACTTGGTTTAAACATTCTGTTAGAGTAGGGAGTAATCCCGGGGGGGGGGGGGTCACTCCCATTGTGGCCTGTACACCATCCGCGATAATCAACTTTTGAAAAGTACCCTAAACAAGGATTTAACCCTTGGCTAAAACTATACCCTAAACAGGGATTTTATTCCTCGCATCAAATTTCATACCCTAAATTTCATTTCCGCGTATTAGCAATTGCAATTTTGCTACCCTTTTTTTTCTCCAATTTTTCATGTTTTTGACACCCTAAACACGATACGCGCGTATCGTGCCTATACCCCCGGGCCTACCCACGAAAAACTACCCTTTTTACGCGTTTTCATTATCACGGATGGTGTACTGGCCACAATGGGAGTGACCCCCCACTTGATGTTTCTGGGATATAATTGCAGCAATAATATAGCCATTTGCCTTAGTAATTTAGATCAAGTGATGCCCCCATTATCATACTTATCATATTAAACATGTTAAACAATGTTCACTTAATAATTGCAGCTATAAAATAGCCATTTGCCAGGCCGTCCCTTTGTCATAATTTAGAACGCCTTGTCTTCTGCTGAAATTTAGAACAAGTGATGCTCCCATTATCATACTTTCATAACCATGTTCACTTGATATTTCTGGAATATTAACATAATTGCAGCTATAAAATAGCCATTTGCCATGCAGTCCCTTTGTCATGCTAGAACGCGTTGTCTTCTGCTGTAATGTAGATCAAGTGGTGCTCTCATTATCACGTTGGGCCTATCATAGTTACAATCCCGGCATACTTTCATAACTTGTTCACTTGATATTTCCAGAATAATTATGATATTAATGCAGCTATAAAATAGCCATTTGCAAGGCAGACTCTTTTGTCACAGAAAAGTAAAAACTAAAATCAAATAGATACTAATAAATTAAAAACTGAGCAAAAGTAAAAAAAGTACAAAAAACTTATAATATAACTTTTCTCTAATAAAAGTCAGTCTGCAGAGCTGACAATACAAAGCTTATTCACACGGCACAGATGACGAATGTAAGGAAAATATTTGCATTAATTTGGTTCGTTGAGACAACCTGTTGGTTATCCTCAAAATTGCCTTCGCAGTAAATGAGGATCAGACGAAGAAAAAATTAAACCAATTCTATAAAGCTAAACTTACATAGCCTGCAAGTGTGTCCCTCCCCCCTGTCATAAGGAAATTCGAATGCTAACTATAAGGGGTTATCGAGGTAATAAAAAAAAAAAAGTAGATATTTATATAGCGCTTTATGCCGTAAAAGGCCTCAAAGCACTTTACATTTATTCCGCCGTCATTAGAATATGTCGGAACCACGTTTGCAGCCTACAAATGGGACCGGGTTCATCAATACAACGACTGTGACTACCCATAGCAGCTTCCCATTGCACCTGGGTGGGGTGAGGCAAGCGAGGCAAAGCGCCTTGCCCAAGGGCACAACACGGTGCAGGCCTTGCCGTCTAGATTTTAAAGGCGAGTGGTTAATCACTCGCTAGCATGATGCTAGGCGAGTGGTCGAATTTCCACCAATAGCATTTATTTAGGTATAATCACTAGGAGACAAAAATACGTGATCGGTTGAAAAATCCATGAAAAATCTGTAATCCAACACAGATTTTCATGGATTTTTCAACCGTTCACAAATTTTTCACAGAAAATTCTCGTAGTGGTCTTAAAACGGTATGTATGAACTTATGTCGAAATGCGCCCGAAGCGCGCTAAAATTTGTGATTTTCTCCGCTTGGAGAGGGCACAGAATGGAATAAATGCTGAATTGGCTGATTCAATTGCTGATTGCTGAGATTCGCAGCGAGTGATATTTAGTGTCTATGGCGAGTGGAAAATCGAGTTTGGGCGAGCGGTGGCGAGCGAGAGCAATCGCTCGCCTCAAACGGCAAGGCCTGACGGTGGCGGGACGGGGATTCGAACCCACGCACGTCGAGCAAGCTCTCGGATTATGAGTCCAAGGCCGTATCCGTTGAACCACCGTGCCCATGAGGTGGGCTCATGCAAGTATTCACAAACCTTACTCCTAAGCAAGAAGAAACTTTTCTACATTCGTGGGCCCATGTATCCCAATGAATGTACGAATGATTATTATGGGTCGTATCATGGAAGTACTAGTACTTCCATGATCGTATTTATGCCAGAAGGGGAAGTGGGACTTTTGACCAAAAAAAAAACGACAATAAATTTTGCGTTCTTCCACCCCACCACTCGCGTCTATTCAAAATGTTCGGATTCCCCCCCTTGTTTTCTTCTTTTTCTACATTTAAAATCTCAAGGTTCAAGTAAAAATTCATATCCCCCCCGAAGGCACCTAAAATTTCAGATTCCTCCCTTAAAACTATGTAGGCCTATATTGAACGGTCCTGGGGTCAGAGTCAGCTCTATTGACAACTTTATGTTGTCAACTTTATGTTGTTCCCTGATGCCAAGAAAGTATTAATCTCGAGGCCCTTGTAAAATTCATGTTATTACACATCGGAGTCGAACCCTACATAGAAAATGGCCCAAAATAGGCCTACTAAATAAACTAGGGCCCTGGGAGTGGGACCTAATGTTATTTTCATCTTATTTTTTATGTGGTTGAGAGCTATAAAGATGTCAGCGAAAGGATTGTAATCCTTTACCATATTTACAGGCGACTTTAATGGGAGGAAAAGCACATGGGCCACGTAGGCCAAGTTGGAAGGGGCCTTGCCAGTAACTGCTGACTTGACACTCCTATTTTGAGCCAGGATGCAACTTGTACCCTGCTCTCTTCCCAAAGCATTCCGTAAAGTAAATGCAGCGAGAAGCGGATTCGGCGTGGCCGTGAAATTTTGACTAAACCAGAGGCGTTGTACGAATTTTCGGTTGAATAAAAAAGGAAAACTACCAAATATCATTTGCATAGGATTTGTCATGATCTTACTTCGTGGAAGAGCTTCATTTCCTGGTCATTTGACCTGTTGAAACTTGAATCAGTTGAATGGCTAGCCTAGCAATATTTTAAGCACGGAATTTTAATTCTCACTGCACGGATTTTTAATCTCACTGCACGAACGTGCCAGGAGGCACGTTTAAATAGCCCCTGTAATGAGAATATGTTTAAAATATGATAATTATGTGGTTTTATCTGACATTACTGAAAAATGGAGTATCGATCGACTTCCACCACGACTATCCGTCGTTTTATCTTTTCAGTTTCTGTTTCCGTAACCGTAATAGTTTTTGTAAGTCATTGTTATTCTGAAGTGGTCGTCTCCCAGGTGTGACCAATCTTTTATTCTAACCTTTTGTTAGTTACTGAAAATTTGAAGCTCGTGAATTTCAGTTTTTGTTTTGGTAAGTTATATTGATTTTTTACATAAAATCTTGAGATGTGCGGTTGGGTGCTAATCTAGACAAAAGAAGAGTCTAAATTTTACGGTCCTAAATTCACGGGAAATTGTACGGCTTCAATTGACTTGTGTTTGGTGTATATGCACTTACGCCTAGACGTAAGTGGCTCCTAAAAATAGTCTTGCATTGAAATATATACTAACCATATTGCCAAGTTATAAGCAAGTCTTTCATAATTGGCGATGAAACGAGCGTCTAAAATAGTCAAATATCTCCCAATGAGGCGCGTACAAGTGGTGATATGGTAATCATCAGTCCCAGAACAACGCCAAATATGGATTAAAAGACCTTTGACCTTGGATGTACAACAGCATGTTATGATCTAATGGGAAACTGTGCACATCAACAAACACCATTTCTATCAAAAAGGCAGCGTCTGATATAATTTGAAACCACATAAATTACTAGAGTTGGTTCTTCTCTTGGATTTGGACCAAGCTTTAGAATATCGAATGTTGCGTTTTGAAATAAAACAAACCAGAAATTTATCACCCATTGTAAAGATATGGTACATGTACCGAATACATGTACATACATTGGCTGACCTTGTGGATTTCCTGGCCCAGCCATGCTAACCACATAAGGAGATTATACCATTAACCTAGTGCAGCTATTGTCATAGCAGGGTATTATTATGTAATACTCCTGATCCATATTTGGCGTTCTCTTGGACTGATCATGTTTTATATTGAAATGCAATACAAAAGAATTGCACTGGAGCAAAGATAATGTATTCTATTCATTCGTACCAATGGTAAGCTAATCTGATAATTGGCTGGGTCTATATGTAAGGCTCGGGTTTAATTTAAATGTTATTTTTGCAGAGCTTATTTTCAGTCATCGATCGTACTGATAAATTTCGCAACGGATGGAGAGGGAAGGAGGGAGGGAGGGAGGGAGGGAGGGAGGGAGGGAGGGAAATACTTGAAACTGAACAAGTGAGAGTGGGAGGGGTGAGGAAGAAAGTGAGGAGAGGGAGAGACTGAAAGACTAGAAAGAGAAGAACTCGAGAGGAGAGAGTAGGGACTGGGGAGGGAGTGGGGAGACTGATCATGGGGGGGGGGGGGGGCAGGAGGAAGCAAAATAGGGAGATATACATTGGTGGAAGGGCCACACTGTGGCCATGCACAAGTGCTTTGGGTCCGACAGGCTCATAAGCGGACCTTTTGTGATTTTAGGGCTTATTTGCAACGTTTTTACAGAAGAAAGTGGACTTTGTCATTCGGATTGGCATGCATTTTGTCAAATCAATGTAGATCAATTTAACAAGAGAGCGCTAGGCCATTAAAAACACTGGTGTTAACATAATCTTTTTTCTTCCGATTTTATTGACATAAGCAATCACCTCTATTGAAATAAGCTGATTGGTACTTCAGAGTTAACAATGAAATCAGATTACAGTAACTTACTGAATCTCTTGCGTTTTCGTATCTGAACAAAAGACTTACGGAAACTGAAAAGATAAAAAGACCCTATGCACTAGCAAAGTATTCTAGCCATACGCTGGCGAAGTTACGTAATTAATTAGATTATCTACCATAGCAATACGCTGGCGAAGTTACGTAATAATCGGATTAACTACCATAGCAATAGGTGAAAACAAATTTTGAATATACCGCGCTGCACTGGTACGTTCACCGGTACCTCTGCATTGAACCATATCATGCTGATCACTTGCACCTGTAAGATTAATATCTTTGAAAAGACAAGTATTGTAATCAATCTATGATTGCAGACATACACAGGTGATGAGTTTAACCTGCTCATAGTGCAGCGCGATATGTTCAAAATTGTTTTCACCTATTGCTATGGTAATTAATCCGATTAATTACGTAACTTCGCCAGCGTATAGGTCAAAACAATTTTGAACATATCGCGTTGTGCACTTCAAGCAGGTTGAACTAATCACCTGTGTATGTCTGCAATCATAGATTGAATACAATACTGGTCTTTTCAAAGATACTAATCTTACAGGTGCAAGTGATCAGCATGATATGGTTCAATGCAGAGGTACCGCGTGAACGTATTCAGTGCAGCGCGGTATATTCAAAAATAGTTTTGACCTAATTGCTATGGTAGTTAATCCGATTATTACGTAACTTCGCCAGCGTATGGATATTGCACCAGACAAACCACTTTGAAGTATCATGGCTCGTTTTATCTTTTCAGTTTCCGTAAGTCTATTGTTCAGATACGAAAACGCAAGGGATGACTCAAAAGTGATTGATCATGAAGCAGACAAGACCACCAGGTGGCTGAAAGAAGCCATCTGGATCCGCCGAAAAGGACAAGACACTCTAAATAAGGTGCTTCCTGTTGCCTATAAAAGCAAGCAGTCAGATGTGATGAGTTGCCAGTCTGAAGAAGCCACTAGTGTAGTGGTGAAACGTCACTAAAAACGTGAGTAAAACAACTTCGTTTTTACTTGGAATTGTTCAAAATGAACAAAATTCACAGTTGATATCAACATTCCTAATGAACCTGTTCAAAGATTATCTTTGCTCCAATGCAATTCTTTTGTATTGCATTTCAATGTAACCGGCACCAGAATGGTTGGTTTTAATAATAAGGGTAGGGTTTGAAATGTTAAGAATTAAGGTAATATCATTATTTACCATGTTTATTATTTTGTTTATTTTGATTGTGTCATTCTTAATTAATGAATGTAGGTTTTTGGTTTCATATCAAATTATATTTCTATCTGTTGTGTAATTAATCGATCATGATCATCATCAAGTTAAGTTATTTTCCATCGTAATCATCATTGTCTTTGAAACTGTTTTTAATAGATCATGGTTTATCTTTAATTTGAAAAGGTCATTTACCTCATTGATGTAGGCATCCTTTGATTCTCAAGTTTATGAGTACCTTAAATGTTTATGTCTTCATTGTTTATTGTCTTCCATTCATAGAAGTTTTAAGAGCACTTTAGCAATTGATTATATGAGTGTGTATTGTTATTCTAAAAACTTAAGTGTGGTGTAAATTATTGCCACTTATCTTTTGGCTCAAGATGGTAGGTGACCTACTTATGAATTATTCATGAGAAAGTTTTATCTCTTAAACATGTTATGTATTGTTAAGATGTGTCAATGTAAATGCTTAGTTAAGGTTATTATTTATGCTGTTGCAGAGGTGGTACTCAAGTTGGTTTCCCATATGAACTTGTCTTAGATAATTTTAACTTCACTTCCATCTGAGCCTCCAACTGCTCAACATCAATTAAATCGTGGTCATATTAATTAAATATATTTATAATATTGCATCCATCTTCATTGGTTCTATCATCATATATTAAAGCCGGAGCATAACAACAGCGTATATCTACAAGTCTTCCATCGTGTCTATTTATTTTGTGTAACGGTATTGGACATTTGATATCGCCCGAATAAGTCCCTGGATCCAAAGTTGAACAAAAAGAAAATCACCCTAAAAATCTTCCCCGTTACATTGGCGCCCAACGTGGGGCTAAGCTTGGCGATAACTTTTCTTCAACAAATTGGATCAGGGCACCCACGACCCTCGGAAGCATCATGATATCTAATATTATCTCGCGGCTTGAAGCCTTGGAAACTGAAGTGAACTATCTTCGTCATCTCCATCACATTAGACAGCGTTCAACTCCATCATATCTTGCACATCAAATATCCGGACATGTTAAGTGGTTCAACGTCAAGAATGGATATGGATTCATCACCCGCGATGACACCAGAGAAGATGTGTTTGTGCATTGGCGAGGTATCACTAAGAACAACCCTGCAAAAGTTCAATCAAGTGTAGGCGACGGTGAAGCGGTTGAATTCGACGTTGTGCTCATTCCTGGAAGAACTCCTGAAGCCATTCACGTCACCGGCCCTGGAGGCATATGTGTTCGTGGTAGTAGCTATGCCATGGACAGACCTGATAATGTACAGCATCAACCTGTGACTTCTTTTACGCAGACAGATGTAGGCCTAGATGAGAGCCATGTAATGACTGAACTTGAACCCCAACCTGATCCTAGTGACAACGCCCCTTTGGATATATTGGACACTGACTCTGATCATGCTGATAGTCATGCTGCCGATCATGCTGATAGTCATGATGATATGTTTGAATACAATTCTGATGATTTCCCGTGTGACACTAGTGATCAAACAGCTGAACACTCTATCCATGATGACATTCCTCCTGAAGATCCATCATCTGAACCATCTGAATCTGATACATGTTGTGACTCTGAGTCTGAACTAATTTCCACACCAACAGCTATCAACCATGCACAAACTCTTGATAATCACCTGGTTAGCGAACATGAAAAACATGCTATGTCTGAAGCTTGGGAGAAATTGAGTAATTTACAGACTGATGATTGTTGCGACCAGTTGCTAGACAGAAAGTTTAATTTTCTTATATTGTGTCAACTTGAGGATATTTCACGTCGTGTCCCATCCCAAGATATTTTGGACGTATTATTATGTTTATGCCAACACCTTCTGGACATTGACCACCATGGACATCTTCGTGATATTATACCACCTTTTGTGACAGTACTTAGGAAGTACCATGCTTTTATTTCCTGTGGATATGTAGCCATCAACTCTCACCCCTCATATCACAGTTTATATTCTGATGATTCTGCCGTCCTTACATCATATTCAGACTCAGAAATTGCAAATGCAACTAGTACACATGCAAGTAAAATACTGCTGAACTTTCAAGGTAACAACCTAGAACAATATGGACATTTGCTGGATAAATTATGTCATCTCTTCTATATCAGCAAAGAGCAGGAACTCATCACCACTACATTATACAACTGTTATCGAAGATGGAAGATATATTATCATTATCAGCGAGCAGCAGAGCAACAAAAGTAAACTGACTTTTGAAAAACACTTCAAAAGACATTATCATACAACATTTAAATTTCAAATTATTGTGCGATCAACATATTTTTGTCATCTGGACAATATCTCTCAAATACTGACTCTATCAAAATATTATAATGAAGTGTATATTGCTAAAATCTGCATCAAAGTTCAAACATTATTGTCATCATGTTTTTAAAGTGTCATAATTTATATAAATGTCGAGGACGCCATTTCCTCGCAGCAGAGTTGAAAGTAGCTGTCACCCCTGAGTAACTTTATATTATGTTTGTCAGATAATGTTTTTAAATGCTTCATTTTATGATCATGATTAAGTTCGTTGTCTTCTTTGTATACAACTTAAATTCTTAAATCATTATTTTAAAGGTGTTTATCATGTTTATATTTATAGTTTTGCAAAGAGTAAGTTTGGAGACGTGCACTTATTCAAACTTAGTTCCTCTTTCAAATTAAGAGTTGCGGTCCTCTTTTGTGATTCTAATCATTATTTTGCTCATAAAAATCTGAGTATGTCATGGTATTTTATTAATCATATTATTGCTTTGAGTTTGAAGCCATTGTTTACTTCACTATTTTATTTCACTACTACATGTTTTATGTAGGCCAAAGGAGTTTAAAAGTTGAGCATAATAACTGCTCATATCCAATTTATCTTAAAAACAGAGTTCTTGATAGTCTCCTGTTGTTTTACATGTTTATTGATTTTTGCAAACTGATGTTTTATTAATTGATTCGAACAGGTTTCCAAATTAAACCTATTATTGTGGTATTTTGTGTTTTGGCATATTTTAGATCATTACCAAAATTGATCCAATTTGCATGCAATTATTGTCAATCCAAAATGATCATCAAATCATCTGAATATTTGTGTTTGGCATCAGTTATTTAAACAAAGGTATTTTTCATTTCCATCATGATACCATCCTGAGTAATTTGCCAACCAATTTATCTCATAATTTATTTTTCTTTAAATATGCCATTTGATATGAGCTAAGTTATGAACCTTAACATTGTGTTCTATCATTTTGTTCAATAATCATATCATAAAGATTATGGTTTGCTAGGATTGTTTTTGGTTCACTATTTTGTTCGAGTAGTGTAGGTTTTACAAATTAAACCTATATTTTATTAATTATGTTTTTGGCATGAAGATCACAAAAAAAAGATGATCTTAATTTGCGCAACATGTCATTACATTTTTCCAAAATGCTACTCACCAATGTTTTATTATTTTATGATATCACGTCTCAGTCATCATCATGATATTGATTTTATTGACATGTCAGCTACATGAGAGAATTATTTGTAGAAACATCAATCACATTTTCTATTCTGTTCTTGATTTCATTGTCAGGAATATTTATGATTAGTTAATTATGTATCCTCCATCTTAAGTTCGTTAAGTTCATAATTATCTTGTCATCTTATAACTTGCTTGTTTTCCATTGTATGTATGCAAAGTTATTCACTTGTTTATTTTTGATCTGTGTCATTTTCACATGACTAAATTAAAGGTAGAATCTCAAAAATGTATTATACATACAGTCATTGATGTAGGCCTTTATTTTCTTCCAAATTAGTCTTGTTTATCATGCTTAATTCAAAATGAGTCATTGCATTCAAAACATTGTGAAGTTTTGTTTCTTCCAAAGTGTTAATTGTTTTCATCATGAAAGTCATAAAAGTTGAAGTGTGGTTATTGATTCTTTTCCATTGTTTTGTATATGAGTAAAGTGTACCTTTTGGATTTCACACCAAAATTAGCCAATCATAATCCACTTTAAATGTTAAAGAGATAGTTACATCATGCATCACTTAAGTATGTACATGTATGTATTTTGATCATTATGTTTGGATGAAATTTGTAACATTCAAATTATCATTTTCCAAATTTCATTTAAAATGCCGAGACGTCATTTTCTCTGCAGCAGGGGTGAATGTAACCGGCACCAGAATGGTTGGTTTTAATAATAAGGGTAGGGTTTGAAATGTTAAGAATTAAGGTAATATCATTATTTACCATGTTTATTATTTTGTTTATTTTGATTGTGTCATTCTTAATTAATGAATGTAGGTTTTTGGTTTCATATCAAATTATATTTCTATCTGTTGTGTAATTAATCGATCATGATCATCATCAAGTTAAGTTATTTTCCATCGTAATCATCATTGTCTTTGAAACTGTTTAAATAGATCATGGTTTATCTTTAATTTGAAAAGGTCATTTACCTCATTGATGTAGGCATCCTTTGATTCTCAAGTTTATGAGTACCTTAAATGTTTATGTCTTCATTGTTTATTGTCTTCCATTCATAGAAGTTTTAAGAGCACTTTAGCAATTGATTATATGAGTGTGTATTGTTATTCTAAAAACTTAAGTGTGGTGTAAATTATTGCCACTTATCTTTTGGCTCAAGATGGTAGGTGACCTACTTATGAATTATTCATGAGAAAGTTTTATCTCTTAAACATGTTATGTATTGTTAAGATGTGTCAATGTAAATGCTTAGTTAAGGTTATTATTTATGCTGTTGCAGAGGTGGTACTCAAGTTGGTTTCCCATATGAACTTGTCTTAGATAATTTTAACTTCACTTCCATCTGAGCCTCCAACTGCTCAACATCAATTAAATCGTGGTCATATTAATTAAATATATTTATAATATTGCATCCATCTTCATTGGTTCTATCATCATATATTGAAGCCGGAGCATAACAACAGCGTATATCTACAAGTCTTCCATCGTGTCTATTTATTTTGTGTAACGGTATTGGACATTTGATATCGCCCGAATAAGTCCCTGGATCCAAAGTTGAACAAAAAGAAAATCACCCTAAAAATCTTCCCCGTTACATCAATATAAAACATGATTACCAAATCACCACTTGTACGCACCTCATTGGGAGATATTTGACTATTTCAGACGCTCGTTTCATCGCCAATATGAAAGACTTTTGCTTATAACTTGGCAACATGGTTAGTATATATTTCAATGCAAGACTATTTTTACGAACCACTTACGTCTAGGCGTAAGTGCATATACACCAAACACAAGTCAATTGAAGCCGTACAATTTATCGCGAATTTAGGACCGTAAAATTTAGACTCTTCTTTTGTCTAGATTAGCACCCAACCGCACATCTCAAGGTTTTATGTAAAAAATCAATATAACTTTCCAAAACGAAAACTGAAATTCACGAGCTTCAAGTTTTCAGTAACTAACAAAAGGCTAGAATAAAAGATTGGTCACACCTGGGAGACTACCACTTCAGAATAACAATGACTTACAAAAACGGAAACAGAAACTGAAAAGATGAAACGATGGTCAGTGTTACAGTGACGTGTCTGGGATGGAAAAGCATGTCGTTCGTCTGCAGTATATTTTAAGATTGCCAGCTGGTTTGCATGCTTTAATTGTCATGTGTGTACTTGATTGCCGGTTTATCTTGTTCAGTTAACATATCTCTTTAAACTGCTGATAAATCGTGGTTTACTGGAGTTGACTCTGTTAGAATTCAATATTTTTAATAGAATTCTATCATCCAGATGGGGCAATGCAGCGGAATTTGACATTACTAGATTTAGCTAGATTTCACCTGAGCTTGACACTTTAGATGATAAAAAACGTACAAACTTGACGTTTACACAAAATAAATTGAACAGTTTCATTTATTTTATTACAAAAATGGTATACTATGGAAAGCCGATCATTTGACAGCTATTTAATTGCGCATTCCAATATCTGTGATTTAACCCAATATAGCCTGAATTTGAGTCAAGCTCTGTATATGAATTGGACACATGCAAATTACTGAGTGTCACATCCTGATTTAATGATCCTTGTACTGATCTTTATGATATTCAGGTTTTTGTACACTCATAATAACATGTCACTATGGTCACTAAGCAGATCATAATGTCGTGGCCTTCTCCTATTGTACTTGTTCATCATCCACGTGAATTGAGTGCCCTCTCAAGGATGTCTACTTTGATAATATTTAGGCCTAATAGTTCCGCTTTCAGTTATACATTTGCTATGTAGAAACCAGGCGGCTGACACTGAAAAATTTGCATGGCAAAATAACCCGTCTCCTCCGCAGCCAATTTGGTTCCGCTCCATCGAAATCAAGCTGGTCACGGAGGAGACTACCCTCCTTTGTGTTTGTTCATTTGTGTATGGAGAGCCCTTCTTGGAGTCCGTAATGACTTAGGCTACGCTCTCAGCTAGAGTCCTACGCTGCATTGCACTAGAAATACCTTTTCTGTGAAATCGCTATAGAGCCAACCAGGAACACGTATTCGTTTTGAAAATATAGCATTAAAATTAGTATCACCCTTGTGGCCCCCGTGCAGCAGTAAACCTTAATTCTTTCATTAAAAGGAAATGAAAATTAAAAAAAACACGGATCCACCTGTGCACCTATAAAATGGGCACAGCAATTTGTCTCAAATATGAATGAATTTTAAGAAACATACGGGATATGATGAACATTGACCTGACGCCATGATAGTAGGATCTATTAGTCGTTTTATATACAATGTATATACCGTATTGTCATAATACCAATATTTGTCATTATATATAATGAGTAATATTTAGCAACGTAAATGTGCAGTTCATATGCACAAACGAATACTGATCTTTATGATATTCAGGTTTTTGTACATCACATATAACATGTCACATAGGTCATACCATGGAGGTATATAAATAAATGGAGAATGATCCAGCCAAGCCTCTTTTGTACTACGTTGGTTATGACCAATTATTGTTGAATAGGCAATTTCAGGTTTATATTGATTATGCTAAGCTGATTACATTGTGAAGTCTGTTTCACTGGCCATTGATTTCAATGGGGTAAAATGAAGTTTATACTTATTGGAAATTAAGTGCTCATGTTTCATAAAATTTTGATATCAAAATCTCATTTTCGCCAAAAATTGAGTGCTTAAATTGCATCAAGAAATCAGTCTTTTGAAAAAGAAACACCTTATCTGTTGTCATCTTGTGACTCCCTACATTTTGGTCATGAAAATTGAATTATGACTTTTTTTCCATAAAGTTATGACCCCCCGTATATTTGGAACCCCTCCTCCAAAGAAAATGATAGCCTCCTAATAATATTAATAATCATTTAGGCCTAAATACTGATAATTATTGAGAAGTTTAATGATGATGATTTAGGCGGCCTATACGATTTCATGACAATAGGCCTACAGAATTAAAAGTTTACAAAATAACATGGCATATCCGTCATGGCACTCAATCAATTTGACCCGAAGCTTCAACCAAAATCACGATTATCATACACTAAACTATGAGAAACTGTTTAAACAAAGTATATAGGGCCTATACATTCCGTAAATCAATTTCTCTCTAGAAAAGATTGTCTGATCATCACTTTTGCTTGAATTCTTGAAGTACTTCCGGTAAATTTTGCTCGCTCGTAACTCAAATGGCCCAAATTGGCCCAACATAATTGTTTCACAATCGGAAGGTAAAAATGTTTTGCTTTCATTTGCACTATATTTGAACTCCCTTAGACCCCCTTAAAAGCTTGATATATGAACATGAAAACTAAGTATATTTGTCAAGTTACGGCACAACTAGTGTAGAAAACAGTTTCATAACTTGAGAACAGAACATCCGAATTTCTTCGGGTTTTCGCACGATCATACATTGAAACTATAAGCTATCAAAACTGGTGACTTTGAACTAGCTGATTGACTAGCTGACGTCATTATACAGTCTCTTTTACAAGGCTTCCGGTACGGGTCAATGTAGGGTCAATTCCTATGAGGAAATTTTGGGAGTGACAATCAATGAACCATGGTAGAGGCTCATAACCATCGTGGATATCAATAGCTTGGCTGAAGTGGCTGGTCAATTCAAGTTTGGTGACTCATTGAATAGAGGTAACGGGATAATCTCCACTTAGGAGATTAGAATTCTGGCGATCATTCTCCATTTATTTATATACCTCCATGGTCATACGTGTTGACCTGCATCTATTGTATTTGTTCATCTGTGTATGGAGAGGATTAACGCCATTAAACGCCATTAAAACTCCATCAGTATTAGGGCGTAGTTCAGTGAACTCACCGTATTGCTATTCCAAGTACTTTGATAATACAGATAATATGTATTAATGGGTCGAGGCGATTGCATTGAAAAACCTAATAAATTATTCATAACAGTTACGTAATCAATCGATAGTGCGGACACTTTTCAATTGCAAACCACCAAAATTCGTGATCTTTTAGCGTTGAAAAAGAAACCACGTGAATAGAGTGCCCTCTCAAGAATAGGTTCTCTGTGGTAGAAACCTATACTCTCTGCCAAGTCTCTGCCCGTAAGCTGTTTGCACACCGAAGTGCTGAAAATCTATGTACAATGTGTAAATATCTACACTATACACTGTTATGGGATGTTCTTCTATTCACTTTAATCACCGTCATCAATGCACAAAATCTACCTGAAACTCTTGCAAGTGGTACACTCTATGAATATTTAGTTAACGAGCTATTAAATTATGGCACTCCCCGTGGCATGCAAGAAGATACTGTTATATTGGATACAGACATGTCTCAAAATGGCTCGACACAATGTCAGCAAGATGTCAATCAGATGATGTTGGATCTTTCCCAAGGACAGATGTATGCCTTGAACAGTAAGTTAATTACAATTTTTTTTACTGAGTACTATAATAGAAGACATAGATAAAAAAAAGACTAGTTTGCGTCTGACGTCAATGTCAATCACATTCCTTACGAATCGCCAGAAAATGGCGGAAAATTACGTACTTTTACGAGGCAAAAAGCAACTTTTCTAGGTATTGTTGACGGAGCCTTCGGGAAAAAAAGTTTCCCACTATAAAAGACCTAACTTTTGAGATGGTTTGTATGTTTGAAGGTGCAAAATTAACAAAGAGGCGTCGATCCGGTTTTTCAGGACCTCATCATCACGACACTTGTTAACAAACCGTGCTCGAGTTTGATTGACAGATGACGTCAGACGCAAGCTGGTCTTTTTTTTTTTATCTCTGTCTTCAATTATACCAGTGACACTGCCTATTCCTATTGTTGCCGCTCAGCTCAGAGATATCACACAGTTTTGAGTTCAAAGCGCACGGCCAATTTTCAAAGCGCACGCTAACGACTATCATATCTGTTCAACACGTATTTTCAAGTGTATGAGACCAAATCTGGTTTCTTGGGAAAAAATCATTTACGGGAGATATTCATCATTTTCTAACCCAGTATCCGAAGATTTTCGTCTGATATCAAAATCGTGCATAGCAATTCACGTGTATCGATCCCGTGTATTCATTTTAATGTCTCTGCTGTACCAAATAATTATTAGCCAGGCGATGTCGGTGTGTATCACTGCTGCTAGCAACTTCATTGGCACCCCAAGACTACCCCATTAAAACCATTTGTGTGCCTTACATGTTATATGTAAATCCACTCGGCTTATCACAAGTATTAAAGAGCTGAAAGCTCCAGAACTAAACCTTATAAGTAATGATGCTAGTCCTCAAAAAATAATTCTCGACTGAAATTAAAAACTATATAAACAAATTCTTCTTCCGATTTCTCCATAGTGTTGGATGCATCCGGCAAACCCCCACCTGGAATTTTGCAAGGAAATATTCGCTGGATAGGAAGATACGACCTATGTCGGGACATAAAAGCCTCCCTCACGCAGCGTGATTTTAATGGACGCTACTGCTTGACAATGTCAACTGCAGTTAATAAGTCGCGGACGCTGCTACCTGTAAGTAATGAGACCTACATTTTGAATAATAACATATACCAAAAAGTAACTACCCCTAATGAAAGACAGACCATTACTCAAAAACGGTTTATCTTGTGCCAAAGTTGGGACATTCATTCGGAGCAGAATTTATTTCTGCGCATTATGACATTTCATTTGTTGCAATGGTCCCAATATTGATGTCGCAGCGTACATTTAAAAAACCGCAACCCAAGATTTGAAAGTTGCAGCAAAATCATATTACCCCACATATTGCCTTCAAAAAGGTGACATGAATACAAAAAAGGGGGCCATGGGTGAGAGGTAGTTCAGTAAACAAAAAAGGGGGTCATTGGGTTGTTTAGTGCTTTAAGTTCGTAAATGATTTTATCTGAGAATTAAAATTAAGGCGCACAACCAATTACATAAATAATAAATAATAACAAATGAAGAGCTCTGTTTCAAAAGCCCTTACATCCTCTTTTGGCTGAAATTGAGTTATTGGCATGATATTATAGAGTGGGTAAAATACACATTTTGGTGGTTGTTTGACCTTCATATCACCTTCCTTCCGGAGATATCGTATATTTCCCGTTTGGGAAATCAGAACTTTAAATGAATATAGAATTGTTTTGTTTTAATATAATAGTAGCCTGGAATGTTCTTTACCTATTAAAACCAAAAGGAACTATTTGTGGGTACCTGTAGTGTTTGAAAAAATCATTTTAATTAACAAAAGGTGTAGCTTCGGAAATACTCAAAAAATGGCATTTTCTCGAATTTAATTAAAAATTCATAATTAAAAAAGTAAATGAGATATTTCAATTTTTCTTTTTGCATTAGTCAAGTTACATAAAGTAGTGCAAACAAATGGGCTCAAACTTTATTGCAAAGGTTGTTTCTAGAAAAGGAGTAAATGTATTTTGTTGCAAAACCCCTTACATCCATAAAAGGCGTGATATAAAAGAAACTAGTGGCAAATGGTGGTCATAGACCACAAACCTAGCTGGGGCATGTTGGTGTTGTGGAGGTATCTGACCCCTGCAAAATGTTCCAAAAATTTTCCCCTGGTCATGAGGTTTGTTGTCACCGAGTTTGAGTCCCGTATTCCTTACAGATGTCCAGAAAATGCAATTTTGATATTTGACCCCAGATGACCTTTGATCTGACCCCTGCAAAATGTTCCAAATATGTTCCCCTGGTCATCAAGTTTGTTGTCACCAAGTTTGAGCCCCGTACCCCTTACAGATGTCCAGAAAATAAATTTATAAGATTTGACCTCTGCATGACCTTTGACCTGACCCCTGCAAAATGTTCCCCTGATCTTGAGATATGTTGTCACAGAGTTTGGGCCCCATAACCCTTACAGATATCCAGAAAATGAAATTATAAAATTTGACCCCAGATAACCTTTGACCTGACTCCTGCAAAGTGTTCCAAAATGTCCCCTGATGATTAAGTTTGTTGTCACCAAGTCTGATCCCTGTACCCCTTACAGATGTCCAGGAAATTCATTTCTAAAATTTGACCTCTGCATGACCTTTGACCTGACCCGTTCAAATTGTTCCCCTGGACATGAGATTTGTTGTCACCGAGTTGGAGCCTCATACCCCTTACAGATGTCCAGATAATGCAATTGTAAGATTTTGCCCCTTTAATGACCTTTGACCCCAATTCTGTATGCAAGTTCTAGGCGTGGGGTATAGCCGATGCATAAATGCAAATTACATCATTGTACTATATAATATGTGGCAGAAGAAGCATTTTGGAAGTATTTGGTTAAATACAGGAAATGCACCCTTAATGACCATTTGCCCCAATTCTGTTTAGACCCTATGGGCGCTGGATATAACCAATGCATATGTGCAAGTTACGTAATTGTAGGGTGTAACCTGTAGGAGGAGAAGCATTTTGAAGTTATTGCCAGAAAGAAGAGGAAAGATCGGATAGCATTACAGTACCTAGCTGGGGGGTGTAAACCCCCCAGCTAGGTAAGAAAGAAAGAAAGAAGAGGAATCGGATAGAAAAACAGTACCTAGCTCGGGGGGTTGAAAACCAACCAGCTAGGTAAAGAAGCCGAATCGGATAGCATTAGAATACCTAGTTGGGGGTGAAAGAAGCATCGGATAGATTAGAATACCTAGCTGGGGGTGTAAACCCTCCAGCTGGGTAACCAGAGGTGAACCAGTCAAATTTTATGGGCCCTTATGGGTTAGCATTTAGCATTATCAAGTTTCCATTTATGGTACATGCCCACATGCACAGAGTGCATAAAGAGTTCATCTGTTGCCAGCGGAAGAAACTCACTTGAAAACAGACCCTAGCTGGGGGGGGTGTAAACCCCCCCAGCTAGGCAATAATAAAATAAATAGGAAGGCTTGAAAATAGTACCAAACCTATTCTTTTAGTTTCTATTCATGTACACTTTATCCAAACCCAAATTGAATCAAATCGAACAAGTAATACTTACACAATTAAAAAAAGCTGTTTTTCTCAAAAAGTCAAAAGAGGATGTAAGGGGTTTGCAACAAAGCTCTTCAAATATTATTGTACTATTTGGTGGTGTGAAATCATCATGATCATAATGCAGGCCCTGCATTTTAACCTTTGTTCTTTGCCGACCCTTATTATGACTAACCATGCCTCACACTACATGCACACATTAACATAATGTTACAGTTGCTGTTGGTTAATTGCTGCCAAACGACAAGCACCATGTACCATGCTATATGAATATATTTTTATTTCTTTGCTATCTTTTTCTTCATGAAAAGGAAATAGGTGTTTGCGTTCCTAACAGTTGCAGTGCCGATGTGGTTAACCAATTGATTTTATCAGGTAAAAATAATATGAGTTTGCGTGTTGGGTGGGGTGTATTTGTGTAGGAAACAAAATGACGAAGTTATTCGCTGGCGAAGTGATGTAATAATCTGATTAACTACTGTACCATAGCAGTAGGGTAAAACAATTTTTGAATATACCGCGCTGCACTAGTACGTGCTAGTCCTTCCAGAAGGACCCAACAGTTAGCATGACAACCCACGCTTGACGGCGTGGATTAAAGTCTGTTACCGGCTTAGATATAGTCAGTCGGTCGGTGTGGATATTGTCCGCCTAGAAGGACTGGTACGTTCACGCGGTACATCTGCATTGAACCATATCATGCTGATCACTCACACCTGTAAAATCAGTATCTTTGAAAAGAACGGTATTGTATTCAATCTATGATTGCAGACATGCACAGGTGATGAGTGCAACCTGCTTGTAGTGCAGCGCGATATATTCAAAAATTGTTTTACCCTATTGCTATCATGGTAGTTAATCCGATTATTACGTCGTACATCACTTCGCCAGCGAATTCAACATTGGTTTTGCGGAAAATGATAAGACCATGGCGCTATTATATCGATGGAGACACAATAGATTACGTAACGCATTGTTCCTTTGTGCCGATTTGATTTGCCGACAAGCTATTCATCGAGAGGTACCTTAAGACAAACTTAGGGTTCCGCCATTAAATCGGTAACTGACCTGACATCGTATTAACGCTTGACCAGGCAGGGGTACAGTCAATAAGTGACCAAAAGAAACTCATGTGAAAGCGCCGACGGGTGTGATTGAGTCTTCGCCAGCACACAAAAGCACACTTTACCGTCGATGTACAGTTATTTACCGCTTACTTTAATTTAGGCGCCCTATCTTACTATGAATCTTACTATAAATAGCGAAATGTTGTATGTATGTATGTATCTGTCTATCTGGGTGAGTTAATCGAAGGCTCCGTCAGTTAAGACCTAAATGTCGCCAAATTCATACGGGAGATCAATGCCAAAACATTTATGCGTAGATGAGGCTAAAATGACCCTAACATTTCACCGAAAGCTTGAACATTTGGCAAATATTTTAAAATGTTCTGATTTTTTTTTCAATTTTTCTGTCAAAATCAATAACGGCTGATTGTTTTTCGTTGCCTAAACGCTACTTTGTACACCCTTTCTGAAATGTAAGTCAGTCCTCTTAATTTCAATGAAGATGTCATAAGATAGTTATTTACTTTTATTTACTTATTTGCTTTCAAGGTGTATTAGGAACGGATGTTCTTGACATTCCCAAATACAATCCCAATACCATTTGTATCACAGACCCAGAATATTCAGCCGGTGCTATTGCGGCATTGTAAGTAACACTTTTAGTATTCTTGTATATACCATGTATTTGCCTGTAAAATGAATTGGAAAAAAACCCAACAACAAAACACAAACAGGAGGGAAATGGCTGCCGATACCTATAAGTTCAGTGATGCCGAGGTACCAATAACTCATCATTCGGAAAAACCAAAAGTATCCCTAACCATAATCTCATAACATTAAACCGAACCCCATTCCTAATCATTAACCCTTATCCTACTCGCTTGGGGTTGCTTGGGGTGGCGGACATATCCACATTATGCACATTATTAGAGACGTTCCGATTAGCAAACGTATATCATACGCCCGTACATATCTATTCAAAATCACTTTCATGTGATTTTGAATAGATCGACGGGCTTACGATACCTACGTTTGGGAATCACAACTTCTCAATTCTATCGCAGAACTCTTTTCGTATGAATTCTTTGGTACCATGTTGAGTTCTCCACCAACATTTTTCTTTGGTGCGATAATTAATACCCATAATACTCCATGTATAGGGACAAACTAAATTAGAGAATAAAGTTAATTGTTTTAGCCGATGTCGTGCATCTGTCGTCTTATTACACGGGCGACAATTATTTTAAGTAAAACAACGAGACGAAGCCGAGTTCTCTTTTTTTCTCTCCAGAATTGTAGCGTGCTTGTTTTGATACAGAATGACTTGCCATTGCAGTGAGCATTGCATATATCAAAAGCTAGAAAACACATGTCAGAGTGACTATCGTGTCATTGACTTCCTATGATGACATTTTTTTTCCACAGCTTTTCATTTTTCACTGTAAATATTCACCATGATCGGATAATGAATCGTGTATTTTTTTTATTTGTAGATGCATTTGTTCTATTCTGGGTTTACTCATTGTTGGCGGCACTGGTATCAGCGTTTTCAAGTATCTACGAAAAACAATATTTTCAACCGATGAAGACGACAAAGATGGTATACTCAATCAGAGCGCAACTCAATCGGGCGACAGTAATCGCACCGAATCGGAAAATATGAAGGATACTGTGAAAGGTTTAGGTAAAAATGAAAAGGCTGTACACGTTCCCGATAAAATAGATGAGTTGACCTCAATGTTTATCAACAAAGGCAAGGGACTGGTATATCGATATGCTTGAGTGAACCACGTGCAATCAGTAAACTGTTCAATAGCCTTATTGTGATGTGGCGGGAGTTTTAAAAACACGAGCCCTGAACAAAATATGATGCGCGCACATACTGCCAGGCAAAAAGCAATGGAAATTGTGATGATGCGTGCGCATACTGCCAGGCATTGATGTCAGAAGTAAACTCGTCTATACAACTAGTGTTCACCATATCAGCAGCCCCTAAAGTAGTCCTCTTGACCGTGGCAATCCCCCAAACCCCCGCATTATGAAAAGAGAACTGCTAACCGCTCGGGTGGAGTGGTCACTGGGTTTTAACCCGCTTGGGTGGAGTGATCACTAGGTTTTTTTAAAACAGTCCTCGCGATTCATGGCTTTTGGCGGGCCGAGAGGGGCGGGCGATATTTGGTGGGCCGTTTGGAAGTTTTATTGGGGGGGGGGGGGGTCATAATTATTGCAGAGCCCCTGAACAAACATTACCGTTTCATGATTGTCATCATAAGGTATTTCATAGCTAAAATTAGCGGAATAATAATACTATATCCAGAATGTTTGGTGGCAGCTACATTCAATTTATTTTTCCTTTTCAAATATACCCTAGCATATGCTGAAGTACTCTGTGTACAAATTATGAACCCCGTTTTCCAAAAATACAACAAAACAAAACAAAAAAAACCGATTTTTCGAAATTATTTTCTTCTTTTCCGACGACACCATCCATTTAATGAAGAGCTTATTTCCAAACCGTGTTTAAGTCCACAACCCCATGTGTCTCATTTACTTGTGTGATACAATCACAATTACTTTGACAAGTTTGACATTAGCAACAATGAGTTGTACCATCAACAAGCCATTATTTACCATAACAATGCTGAATAACAATATGCAGACTATTCTCATTTTTTTGGTCAACAAAGCCTCACATAGTATTGTTACTGTGCATCCATCCACTGTTTGCTTTGTAATGGTGCATCCAACTGAAATTATAATACCTCCCATTGCAATATTACACAGTTAAATCAGAAACATGGGTTTGTGGACTTAACACGGTTTGGAAATAAGCTCTTCATATAGTAAATGCTGTCTCCGTTTCCCCTGGTGCGTTTCCGTTGCCATGTAGGTAGAGGTACCAATCATTTTCTTAAAGTTAAACCATAACCTTTCACAAATGGGACCAAGTTTCAAAAAGTGAGCAGAGATTTTATTTTTAATTTGCTGCTTTCTCCACGTTGTCAATTATCGTATACATTGTAATAACTACACACACACACAAAACAGTATTGACCGGTTTATCTATGTGTGATGTATAAGTCATAAATTGTTCGTTGTACCGGTTCGTTATACAAAAGCTTAGTTGATAATTATAATATTGATATGATAATAATTTGAATTTTTCTCAGGAGTGATCGAAAATACATTGTCATGCTTCTGTGCCATAACAAATGGAAGGAAAATTTTGGCAATTCAAAAGTCTGGACCATACAGTCACTTGGCAGCTTTGAATGGGATCCGTGTGCTCAGCATGTTTTGGCTTATACTGTTCCATACACACCAGTTCATTCCCGAATTCACTGGTAGGTAATGAGGAGGAAGAGGAAGAAGAAGAAGAGGAGGAAGAGGAGGAGGAGATATAATAGGAGGAGGATGATAAAATAGGAGGAGGAGATATAATTGGAGGAGATATAATAGGAGGAGATAAAATAGGAGGAGGCGGATATATGATAGAAGGAGGAGATAGGAGGAGATATAATAGGGGACATAATAGGAGGAGGAGATATAATAGGAGGAGATATAATAGGTGGAGATTAGGGGGAGGAGGAGGAAATATAATATGAGGAGATATAGGGAATACTTTGAGCATGTCTTAAACGGATTAATTAAGTAGGTTAAAGTACACTGATCAATATGCCTTTTGTTTGAAGCAAATCGAACTTACGATTTCTATAATACATCAAATTATATTTTCTTTGTATCTTATTGTTTTTTATCAATAATCAATACAGCTAAAAGGACTGTAAAGGCTCATTAATATGTAATTTTTGCCAATATTATGCTATAAATCAATGCATACTTTTGCCCTGAAACTTGATCAAAGTGTTTCTAATATGTTCTAATGTATTATATAGTGAAGCCGCCCCCTAATTTGCATATTTACATAATTAATTAGCATTTATGCAAATTAGTTCATGTTAATACAATGATAAAATGATAAAATAACAGTAAAACCATAACTCACTGAACATGTTGACTAATCTGTTCGCAGATAACCCACACGAAGTGACATCAGTTTACCAACGATTCAGCGGTCAAGTTATTGCCAACTTGACTGCTACTCTCTCCGTCGATTCCTTCTTTGTTCTGAGGTTTGTTTGTTTGTTTGTTTGTTTGTTTAAAGAGGATTAATGGCTTTTAAGAGGTTTTTTGTTTCTTACAAAATACGTTAAACAATTTTACAATCAGCCTTTGACATATGTTTGGGTCAAGAGAGAGGAAGTTGTGAATTCAATAAGCACAATCGGCATTGTAACTTCCGGTTTTAGAGAGCAGTTTTGGGACACTTTGACCTCTGACATATCGGGAAAATTGCTGTAATTGTTATTAACTAGCGGGATACCCGCTAGATGAGTAAATGGGAGCGATCACTAAAACAGGAGGAATTACTGAAAAGGTAGAATCATTGAAAAGGTAAATTTTATTTTTCTAATCCTGTACCTTCTGGCAGTTCATTTAGCTTCTTTCTTTCTTTTCAGTTTCTTCTATATGGGCCTAGTTTGTTCCCATTTTAAAAAAGTTGCTATTTAGTTTGTGATTTTCCGTTTCCATGTTATTTATTTATTTATTTAGGCCTAACCGCATTCCCATTATTTTCTAAATCTGTCCTTTCTTACGTTTCCTTTTAGCTTCTTTTTTATGCTGCTTAGGTTGTGATTTCCCGTTTCCATGTTAATTCTATTCTCATTATTTTAGCTTCTCTTTTCTTATATTTCCTGATTAATATATCTAATTTTAGCTTTCTTTCTTACGTTTCCTGGTTAGTTTCTTTCTTTCCTTCTTTATTTTGCTCCCGTTTCATTTAGTTACTGTAACCATAACCTATAGAACGCCAGAGTGGACAAAACCTAAAAAAAAACTCATCGAGAAAAAAAAAACACATTGAGAAATAAAAATCTCCATCGAGAAAAAAAAAATCACATCGAGAAAGAAAAAAACACCACCGAGAAAAAAAATCACATCGAGAAAAAAAAAAAAATAGTGGACAATACCCCCAAAAATCCCAATGAGAAAAAAAAAACTACATCGAGGGAAAAAAAAACCATTGCGAAAAAAAAAAAAATTCATCTAGGGAAAAAAAACCCGTTGAGAAAAAAAAACTACATCGAGGGAGAAAAAAAACACAAACCGAGAATATAAAAAAAAAACCCTAACCGAGAATTTAAAAAAATCCTCACCGAGCATTAAAAAAAAACTCATCGAGAAATAGTCTCTTCCGTAGCCGGACCCCCCCCCAAAAAAACCTGGTTGCGGAGGAGACTATTTTATTTATTTATATTTATTTATTTATTTAGATAGAGGCTGTGCAATAATTATGATATGCAGATGAGACTAATTTATTTATTTATTTATTTATTTATTTATTTATTTATCTACTAACTTCTTATTTTTTAAATATTATATGTTCCCCCTTTAGCTGCCCCCCCCGTTTTACTTTCCCCAGATCTCATAACTACTTGTACTCCCTGTGTAAAATTAATTGAAATTATCTATTTACATAAACCATTTATTTATTTATTTATTTGTTTACATACTTATTATTTTTATGAATATTATTTGTTCCCTCCCCCTTTCGGCTTGGCTAAATTCACCCCTGTTCATTGCTCATAATTAAAATTGCACAGTCCCCCCTTCCGTATAAAACCAAACTTTATAAGCCGTTTGAACCAAATTCACCCAAATTGACGTATACAATTACAATATATTATGCCACGACAATAATGCGTATGACGATCTACTTCAAACATTATCTGAATAAATCATGCATCCCGTACGTCAAACTGCCATATAACGCGTGAACGTGATGTATAATACACATCTTCCCACAGCATCTTCCAGCCGGGATGATTAGATCATGCACGTGCTTAATACTCTACGTCAAAGCAGGTCAAAGTGTGTACAGATTGCCGATATAGCATGTGGAGACACGAAAAGGTGCTTAAAAACACATTCCGAACTTGTTTTTTTGTCCATTTTGTTACTTATTTGATTGTGAGTGAGCGAGCGAGCGAGTAAGTTAGGTTTGAGGGGGTCCGAGAATGTCATTATTCCGAATAGGGTTAAAGTTATGGTTTGGTCAATTTACGTTAAAATTAGAGTTGAAATTAGGTTGACGACAATTTTGTGCAAAATGTGTTTATTTTGGCCCCCCAATCAGTTTCACACATGCCCCCCAAAAAATTTTTTTTGGGGGGTTTAGGACTATGGCTTAGGGTTAGGTTATAGGTTATGGTTAGGTTGAAGCTTATGGTTAGGGTTAGGACCGGGCTAAGGATCAGGGTTTATTAGTTATTGAATTTTCGGACTAACGGACCTTTCGGACTATGTGTGGGGGGAGGTGATAAGTAAATAACAAATAAATAAATAAATACTAATATACAATACTTGTTGCATTTACGAATAAATAAATAAATAAATAAATACATAAATAGACAAATATAAATAAATAAATAAATAAACAAATAAATAAATAAACAAATACATAAATAAATACATTAATGAATGAATGATTGATTGAATGAATGAATGAATGTATGAATGAATGAATGAATGAATGAATGAATGAATGAATGAATGAATTTAATAATACGACTACATGAATAATAACAATAATAATAATAAATAAACCTCCATCAATGCCTTGGTCACAGTCTCTAGTCGCTCCTTCCATAGTACAAACTGTGAAGGAGGCCAAACTTGACTCAACTCGAATAAACTCGAATTTTTACTTCTCAATGACTTTTTTGTAATTCTCGATTAGTTTTTTCGGGGTTTTTTTTCGGTGGAGTTTTTTTTTTGCTCAGTGAGTTGTTTTTTTCTCGGTCGAGTTTTTTCTTTCTCAATGTGTTTTTTTTTCTCGATGGAGTTTTTTCTTTCTCAATATGATTTTTTTTTCTCGGTGGGAGTTTTTTTCTCGATGTGATTTTTTTCCTCGATGGAGTTTTTTTAAATTTCTCAATGTGTTTTTTTTTCTCGATGGTTTTTTTTAGGTTTTGTCCACTCTGGCGTGCCATAATAACCCGTATCTTTTTTGTCTTCTTTTTCTTTTTTATTCATTTTATTCTTTCTTTCTTTTCAGTTTCTTCTACATAGATCTATTTTGTTCCAATAAATACATGCTGTTATTCTCCGTTTCCATGCTATTTATTTATTGATGTTATTTATTATTATTTGATATTTGATAAATCTACCCTTTCTTACGTTTGTCCTTTAAGCTTTGGCTTTTTTCTACATAGTTATTTTGTTCCCATTTTCATATTTCCTGCTTAGCGTGTGATTTCCCGTTTGCATTTAATTATGTTCTCATTATTTTAGCTTCCTTTTTTCATTATTTATTTATTTATTTATTTATTTATTTATTTATTTATTTATTTATTTATTTATTTATTTATTTATTTATTTATTTATTTATTTATTTATTTATTTATTTATTTATTTATTTATTTATTTATTTATTTATTTATTTATTTACTCTAATCCACAACCCTATACCCATAACCCATCCATAGTTAGTTCCAGTAACTGTAACCATACTCTCTATAGTTACAGTGTGCTCTATTAATATCTGTTCCACAAATAAGAAACATCACAATATGTGGGCTCATTTTGGGCTCCAAGGATGTAGCCGAGGAACTCTCTCAAGGACAGTTTTGGCCTGCATGGATGATTTTAATCCCATTGTACCAGAGTTTGGGCGTACATGGATGATTTTAATCCCATTGTACTATACTAACATACCAAAGTTGAGATAATTGATCTACATTGATCTTATCTTTTGGGTGGGTTCAACATTCCCTGAGTTGGCAAAACCTGCAATCTTCATGGAGTAATTGACTTAGTGCAAAAGTGGTAAAAATATTGCTCTGCAAAATTGCTTTATTTTCATGATTTGGATTTATCAAATTCTCGTTGTGATGTTTCTGGCACTGTGTAGAGAGGGTCTACAACATCTCCGAGGTAAAACTGACAAACGCAAGGTATATTTCTTGATGCTTGAAGTTTGGATTTCTTAAACGTACAGTGCATCCCTATGTACCGCTGCAAGACTTCAGGTCCGTAGATGTCATTATGTTTATGATAAAGACTGAAGTCTTGCTGGCAAGACTAATCCATAGTTGGCCTACCTTTTCAGTTTTGTCCTACTTTCTTTTCTTTTCTATTTCTCTGGCACGGAAAGTTGGCCTATGCATATGCGCCCGTGCGTGCGAGTCACATCCCTTGTACGCCAACGCACTAACGCCAACGCGCTGCCAAAGCCCGGGGAAAAAACCCCGGTTTTAACCATATTTTGTTGACCGTTTTCAACCAAATAAATTGCAATGCATTTCCTGTATATGAAACTAAACGACGATTCATAGGCCTAGAATAAATAATGAAATTGTACACTGACTGTCTGTACCCCGGGTCTCCGCGCAGGCACTATCACCACTCTAGTCTACCAGACCCTTAGATTATTAATACCAGACCACTGTTTCCTACGTTACCTTAGTGATGACGCAAAGACCTGATTCACGCGTCGTAGCCTTAATTTCTTGGTTGTCAACCTCGATGCAATGGCGGAAAATGGGGCGCGTAGCTCTGCGTAGGGACGAAAAGCTCGTAAGATCATTATTAAATTATGCGCTGTTGTGCATCTAGATAGCCTGAATCATTTCTTGGCCACCTCGCAGTTGGCAGAAAACGGGGCAATGTTGCTCTGCGTATGGTTTTTTAATGGAAATATTATTACGCGGTTCACACTGTCCTTATTACCCACAATGCCTCTGCGATTTTGCATTGCAACACGACAGTTTTTATGTTATTCTCTGTTACCATCAATTTTGCAAAAACGAATGTCCGATGGAAAAATGGCAATATGTACCCGATCCATATACCACTAAATAAAAGCTGAAAGTCTGATGGGGCAACCTTCCTGTTATTTATATAGATTAATTTATGATTGTAATGATTTTATAATTTTTAATAATCATGGCTGTAATTTCAGTGGTATGCTGGTAACGTATTTAACTTTGAATAAACTCGAGAAGAGAGCTGGACAATTGAACTGGGCAGTCTTCTACTTTCACAGATTTTGGAGGTTAGTGTGTTAGACTAAATCGCGTCTGACGTCAGGGCAAAGGCGCGCCGTGATTGGTTGCCGACCTGCGCAGTACGGCATTTTTTGTCTAGTTATCAGAATTTCAGACGCGAACTAGTCTTGTTATCTCTGTCTTTCATTATAGTATAGTTTCTGCACTTATATGGTAATAGAATTGAGGTCAGAGGTCAAACACCATGACCGTATGGTATACAGTCTATGATGTAATATTGACCCTCTAGCATTAACATTGTGACTCCTTGGCGATTCAAAACTACCTTTTCTTCCTCCTAGGGTCGAGCTAAGTAATGCGAGACCTTTTTTCCGCTCCGATCAGAGAATTTTGAAATTTGACCTCTGTGCTGATCTTTTCCATATATTACCCTCTAACTCATAACGTTTAAACATTTTCTTGCAGATTAATTCATTTAGCAAATTTGTATTTCTTCTGGTACACCAGAACGAAATTAGGCTTTAAAAAAATAAGTTGAGTTGCCCTTATCGACCGACCCAAAAATCTAAAAAAAAAAACAGGGTCGCCTTTTTTGAGTGATTACACAGAGGTCTATAATCATTATACATAACAAGAAAAGCTGTTCATATGGTCTGAAAACCTTGTTACTTTTGATTTCTACTATTAAACATACAGGCTGACCCCTGTCTATATGATCATAATCATGCTCTGGGCTACAATGAGACCATACTTCACAAATGGACCACTATATTGGACGATGAACATCGATTATCCCATCGACAATTGCCGAAAATATTGGTGGACGAATCTTCTTTACATTAATAATTTATATCCATATTATCTGCACGAGGGGGTGAGTGCTGTGATTTACTTATATCAATAATATGTGGCCGTACACAGCAGCTGTACACCACGAATGAGCCGTAAAGTCGGCAAATTGTATTCTGAGTTACAGTGTAAAATGTGCATGAAGGTCGTATTCATAGGTACATGTACCTCAATTTGTGCGACATGTATCTAATTGATATCGCCAGTCAAACACCTTTTAAACCAATTAATAATCCTATTGCTGAAGAGGATAATAAGCTTCTACCTATGTCTATGGCTATTCTTAAATAGCTCTAGTCTTTGTTTGCTTTGGCTAAACCCTGTTCAAGTGGTGGGTTACAAAGCATTGTATTTTGTCTAGGTTTGTATAACCAACAATCAACAATGAGAGGACATTCCAGAACCTCGTTGACTTAGGGATGGTTTGCATGAAATATGGATATGGACAGTAGCTTTTGAAGTCAAATGATATACCATTTTAAAGCTTATGATATATATTTTCTAAACAATAAAACAAAATTGACCGGGCCGACTTTACGGCTCATTCGTGGTGTACGGTCACATATACCAATGAATATAAGAAAAAACCAAGGAAGTTTTAAGCAATCGGATATTGCATGACAATATTGAATTGTTTGCACACTATTTTTTGTGGGCGCTGAGAGTACATCAGACCTATCGAATATGCATTCTGAATACGAGGAATGTCCTTCTGATATCAAATAATTTTGATTTTTTTTAAATTCGCGATATAATACAAAATTTATGAAAATTATTAAAATTTGATAAATTTATAAATCTAATGATAAGTACTTAAAGTGTATGTAGCTGGGATGAAAAGCTTTCACATTGCAGATATACATTTTTCCCAAAGTGATGGTAATAGCATGGTGATGATGATGATGATTTTAATATGATGATGATGATAATTAGAAACTAATCAATATGTGTACACCGTATCTTTATTTCATCTTTCAGTGTATGACCTGGGGTGGTACTTGGCAAATGATATGCAGTTCTATATCATAAGTTCATTAATTATCTACTTCTTGTACAGGTTGGTAAACATCTATGATAATACACAAATAAAAAAACAAACTAGGCTTTTTGGGAGGAGGAAGGGGTCATTTCAGATAAAGTGAACCTGTTATGTATGGCATTCTCTTGTATAAAAATGAATATCTGAGAGATGAAACCATAAGTATAATTATTTGAAATTACTTGGTACTATAGATTGGTAAACATGAATGTTTTAATCTTTCATATATTTTCTTTAGTTGCTTTGAACATGGTTTCAGTTTCAGCCTCCCCAAAAGGAGAGTTTTATTACATTGTAAATATAGGCCACCGGCCCTTTTCACATCTATAAAATCAATGATTACAATATTTACCAATTTTAGAAACACATACAAACAAAGTCAGTCATTTTTTTCAATACTGTATCTGGTAAGCAGTGCATAATGGCAGTATGAAGCAAGTTCTTTTCATAAAACGAATGAAATTTGCCATTGTTGGCCTCGAGTCCAAACAGGAGGAAATATTTTGCTCTAAGATCATCGAAGAAGCTGCATTTTAGGAGAAAGTGCAATTCATCTTCAACTTCTTCTTCGTCGCATAAAAACAAACACGTTCATCATAAGGCAAATTTTCTCTCCGTCCTGTCTCGACTCGAAGGCAATGACTAGAACATCGTAATCTTGCCACGGCAGTTATGAATCGATTATCATTAAATACATCAAGATAGTGTTCAGAAATGCGCATGTTCTTAAATTCCCGATATAGAATAAGACGACCGTTTGATGAAACCTCTGCCACCCAGTCTTGATGAGAGATGTCAGAAACTCTTTGGCTAAACGAGTTTAAGAATTCGATTTCATTACCTATATCTTGTGCAAGCCATGCATAGCCAAAGCCATACGAGAACAGAATATCTTTAACAGCGCTTGCCCAAGTTGTTTTACCATTTTCATCAAGTCTAAGTAGCATCTTATATGCAATTCTTGGATATCTATGATCGGGAAGTCGCAAAATCCTCAGCCAATATTTTATAAACCTGATTATTTGACGAGTGTATAAAGATGATCTACCACACTCACCCAGAGCTGCACAATTTGGAGTTGATGAATTTACACCAAGGAAAAACTTACACGCTTTTGTTTGGACTCTTTCAATAAGATGATATGGCACTCGATAGAGTTCCGAAAGCTCAACTCTCTTAATAGGACTTCTCTATCTAGGTTCTCTAGGGAAAGACACATAAATATATAAATTATTATTTATTATGATTAATATTATTATTGGGCCTATATTAAATGTTTCTTTTTTAAATTTAACCCCATTCGAAGAGAATAATTGAATATATGAATACAAAAGCCACCTAAGTCCATACTTTGGCCAAATTGAGTTAAGCATGGGAAATTGTTGCTATACATAGGCCTGTCATATGCATGAAAGAACAACTCAAATTCATTCTCTGTGTCTATTGGGCATGTGAAAAATAGCATGTATGAAAGAATCACCCAATTCCATGATTTGAGTCTTGTAACACATTGATTGAAATCCAGTATGTATAAAAGTCCACTTGTAACACATTCATTGCTAGAGAATGACTTTTGAACAAAAAATGGGTTTAATAAAGGAAAGTGTGTTGTTTATATTACATGGCAGAATGCTTATCAACATTATACATACCTGTGTGCTTTATTTTGTATTATCTTACTAGTGGTAATCTCATTCTAACATTGTTGTCTTTGTATATGATTCAAAAACCACCAAGTCCAAAATTTAAAATGAACCCCACGAAGTCCCTGAAATGCTAATCGTCATACCTAATACAGGTTAATCCACTCATTTGCACGTAAAACTTACCATATTGACCAGGTAAATCTAACTGAAGGAATTAAAATGATACACAGGTTTTTCTCTCAAAATAACTTCGCATGGACTTAGGTGGCTTTTGTATTCATGTATTCAATTATTACATTACAAGTTGACACTCTGTTGTGTAAGGTTCATCTGGATTGTCATTTTGATGGGAATTCATACTATCAAATCCATTTTTGGTGACACACCTTGTTACAGTTTCATGCTGCCACGCAGCACTTCATCAGACTGGCAACCCAGCTTCTTCTTCTTTCCTGAAGTTGCTGCCGGTGGCGGCGCTAGAAGCTGGTCAACAATATTCGGTAAAATCAAAGGTCAGATCCCCATAATGTGGGTGCAATGAGCCCCAAATCACTTTTTAAATATGAAATCATTATCTCGTTAGCTAATGAAAAATTATTTGTAAATCATTGATAGCTCAAGAAGTTGACCTTGACAAGAAATGTATGCATGCAAACTGACGTTGCCAGTCTTTATTCGCTAAATGCGCTGTGCTTAAACGCGAATAAAATATTTTTTCATACGCGCTGCCGCTGTTTCCCTATTATAAAACATAAACAAAAGCAACATGGATATGACGCCTTGCCGCAGCAGCTCATCCGCTGAACAACCTTTGTTCAACAGCAGATACCTTCGTAAGAAAAAACATTTATAGGGTGCAATGAACCCGTTTCGCATTAATTTTTGTAAAATGTGAAACGGACGAATAACTTTTTACATGAAAATATTTTGGGCAATTTCTGATCAAGTTATCATTCCATTTTAGTGCCTTCACTCCACGTCCCCACGCCACTCAATGATCTCTAATAAATTACTGAGTTTGACGAATTGGTAAAGCTAATAACTTTGCCAGTAACCATGGTAACAGTTTACATTATTTTGGAAAACGGTGTTTTGCTTTTGCGATACGAAGAATAAGGTTTTCTGCACCCCAATAAAACATCAAAGTCTGTTTTTGTTTTCTTCAAGGGTGTCAAAATAAGTTAATTAGTATCAAAAGCACTGAAAGCTCCCTGCAGAGCTAAATACTTTCACACCAACACAATACACTAATGTTGACATAAGACTTTTGTTCTATAATCTGTCTGAAGATCATATGCCTGTAGTCTTGAATCTGGAGAATTAATGATTAATTTTACAAAATAAAAATATTCCGACTTTCAGATATTCCAAGATTGGATATGCTATTATAGGTGCTCTTATGACTGCATGTTTTACCAGTCTTGTTGTTGTGTACATGAAATATGATCTGAGGAAGTAAGTGAAGAAAACAATTTAAAGGAGGTCTCCGGCAATCACAACTTTAGTCCTTATATGTAAGAAAAGTAATTATCAAGTACGAATCACGTTGTTTTATTTAAAACAAACTCATAGTGACCATAAAACGAATAAAACATCCGTCTCTCAACGTCACAGTAATACACTGAAAGCTGACGACAATTGAGCACAACTATTACGTCATTGCACTTACGACAATTTCGGCGCGGGAATTTTGAATATCGAGTGTTGAGAGCTGACTGGTTTTATTCGTTTTTATGATCAATATTAGTTTGTTTTATATAAAACCATGTGATTCGTGCTTGATAACTATTTTTCTAACATATATATATATATAAGGCATATATAATGATATGATTGCCGGAGACCCCGTTTAAATTAAGGGTGGCATTAAGGGAGTGTTCAGAAATACTTTGGTGGGGTGGGCTGGTAAAAGGGGGGGACCAAAAACCTTAAAGAGGGGGACCAAAAAGTTTAAGGTGGTAGGAAGGAAAGGGGGGGCAAAAAGTTTTCCTCTTCAAACCCCAAAATTTTTGCGCGCATTGACCCTCTATATCACTTTTAACAAGTTTTGGCTTTCAGTGATTTTGTTTGAAAAAATGATGGCACTTAGTGTACACATATCTATATATTAATTAAGGGCTGGGGTATGAACGTTTGGACAGTATTTATTGTGGGACATTAGAACACATCAGACATATCGAATTGCATTCTGAATACGAAGAATGTCATTCTGATATCAACTAATTTTGATTTTTGAAATTCGCAATTTAATACACATTTTATGGCAAATCATTAAAAATTGATATTTTTGATATTTAACAGTACTTGAAGTAAACTTTATAAATCTGATGATTTATACTTAAAGTGTATGTAGGTGGGATGAAAAGCCGACGATCAATTGACAATTTTGACCTTTTGTATTGAAGATATGGATTTTTTCCCAAAACACCAAAAAAAAATTAGGTCTTTTGGGAAAAAATCCATATCTTCAATATGAAAGGTCAAAATTTTCAATTGACCGTCGGCTTTTCCTCCTGCTACATACACTCTAAGAATATGTCATTAGATTTATATAATTTACTTCGAGGACTGTTATATATCAAAATGTGAAAAATATCAAATTTTTATAATTTGTCATAAAATTTGTATTATATCGTGATTTTCAAAAATGAAAATTATTTGATATCAGAAAGACATGCTTCGTATTCAGAATGCAATTCGATAGGTCTGAGGTGCTCTCATGTCCCACAAAAATACTGTCGAAACGCAATAAACGCTCATTTTAGATCCTTAATATAACATTAAAGATGATCAGCAACATGCAACATCCGGGTTGGTCTAAGAAAATACTGGCACTTATTTTCATAGAATTTCTAAGAAATACTAGCATTTTTTATCGTTATAGAATTTTATATCTCTAATCCAAAGTAGACTTCAAATATGATTATGTACCCATCTGATCAAAATACAACTAAATCAAGAAAATATTGCATATAAATTGGATTTCTTTGCACGTAAACACACACTTTAGTTTACTATTTCTCATTGCAAAATTATAGTGTACACATAGGCCAAGGGCAGATCAGTGGGCACAGGCCCAGGTACCACGGTCTTTTGGGGCCAGAACTTATACCTGTGTACATTTTTGTGACCAAATTAATCTCATATTTGACCATTAGCTTTTTGCATAAATTAGTTCCAATTTTAACAATATTAGACAATTCAAGCTTCAATATGGCTAATTTTTTTTGTGCGGTTCGCGCGCATTTGTACTATCATAATAGCCAATAAGTGGCTGTCAAAAGAGGGGGGTCAAAAAAGTTTAGCGGTCCATCGAAGGGGGTCAAAAGTTTTCGAGCGAAAAATTTGAGGAAGACCAGCCCCTACCAAAGTATTAATGAACACTCCCTAACCATGGTATTATGGAAACTGGTTGGGCCTCATAACTGCTAAATTGTTCGTCTAAAGTATATAAAAGTATACATATTTAGAATGGCAGACTTGATGAATCCATCTGTGAGGTCAAATTTGGGTCAAAATGCTCATTTTGGGGAAAAAATCCCCAATTTTTTCGTTCAACGTAACAACAAAATTCTTGGGCCAAAAAAATGTTTTGTTAATTTTCAAAAACTAAATCAAAATATCTAGGAACCTTTTTAAAAAAAATTTAGTGGTATTAAAACCCTAACTGAACCAAGTACCACTAAATCTCACTATAAAAACTACTGCTCGTCGTGTATGCATTGCACGTGATGCGATGACGCAATCAGCCTAAGTCATATCAAGGGGAATCGCTGGTCAGGCCAGCGTCACCCGTGTGGCTACAGGTCGGTGATCTTCTGCGTGGCATGCGAGGGGTCCGAGGTTCGAATCCTGGGGGTACCAAGTGACTTCTTTGTTCCTCTTCTCTCCTTTTTCGTTTCTTCTTTCCTTCCGATAAAAAATCACCTTCAGTTCAGTTAGGGTTTTACCCTTACAATTCCTGGCGATTACGAGCTGATCAAATTGTAAACACCTCGTGGATCCCCTAAGTCATGCTAGTGCAGTGTTGTGTATGTTTAATTGGCGGGGGGGGGGCATATTTATTTCTCCCGCTTAGTCTGGCCACAATATAACAATAACAAAGTAACATTTTGCTAAACAGGAATCCAGAACAACTTGACAAAGTTATAACTTTGACATACATCAGACCCTGGTCTCGAATCAACAGTTATCTTGTCGGCATGATTGTAGGTTACGTCTTATATGAGATGCCAAGGAAACGATGGAAAATATCAAAGGTGAGGATGAGAGCCAATGACTCAATGAGCTGAGCCCCAACCCCCTCCTTGGGGGGAAGGGAGTCGGGTATCCTGGATATTGGTTGGGCTGAGAACGTGAGCTTAAACATATTAACTCAACCTTCTGAGAACTACTAACACTGTGTACTTTTATTCTGGACAAACTTAAAGCCATATTATAACATTTTCATACAAAATAGATCAGCATTTCTTTGCCATAAAATGTTAGTTTTTACTGTCAGATATATCCCCTTTTATTTTTGAGCCGAACAACCACGGCAAAGCAAAGAAAATTGGAATTTATTACCAGTGCATATGTCGCCAACACGTACCACTCCTTCGGTCATGCTATGGTACGACCCTTTGTTGTGTAGATCACCGTCCCGCACGCTTAATTTCTTTCTGCAACCACAATGGGCCGCAATATATAACTAACCGCATAGTCCGAGGGAAGTTCCATTATTGTTAGGGTTAGGGTCTTAGGGTTAGGGGCTTAGGGTTAGGGTCTTAGGTTTAGGATCTTAGGGTTAGGGTTAGGATTAGGGTTTATGGTTAGGGTTAGGGTTAGGGTTAGGTTAGGGTTAGGGTTAGGGTTAGGGTAGGGTTAGGGTTAGGGTTAGGGTTAGGGTTAGGGTTAGGGTTAGGGTTGGGGTTAGAGTTAGGATTAGGAGATGATATTTATAGAACTAATATACTAGTAATAGTATATTGTGTGTATGCACTTTATTGCGTAATCAATAAGTATGATAAACAAACACCTTTCTGGCACAAAGACCCATGATAGCATAGTTGTGTAGGCATAAGACTTTGAATACATAGAGTGTGGGTTCGAACCCCAGCTAAACCGTTGAAATTTTTTAATTCTAGTAAATTTCTTTTTATTTTATTAAGTAAGAGGAAATAATAATGGCAATACACTCGTGTTATATATGGTATCATACTTACATGTATGTTGGCCTACTATGTGTTATTGTATTGCGGCCCATTATGGTTGCAGAAAGAAATAACGCGTCCCGCACGCCGTGTACGTAGTACTGTGTACTAATAATTCCATCGTAATAATAAGACGCCGGTTCCGGCGTTTTATTCAAAATCTCGGATTTTGACAAAACTACAGCACCTAGAGTCTTGATTTTTGCAGGGTATATTGGTTTAATAAATTACAATATAATCGTGTAAAAAAGGAATTTTTAAAAAATCAGTGAGGGCGTCCTCCTCAGCAAATGTTATAATATGGCTTTAAGTCCACGATTTTTAAAAACTTCAAAGAAAATTCACATTGTGTGGCAAATATGATTTTGAATGTCCAAACCAATATCCATTCAAAAGGAACACCCCTATTAGGATTATGCTCTCTATGATTAGGGTTTGGACTTCTAGTCTAATATCCAGCTGTTGTTCCCATGTACCCAGATGATGTATTTTTTAAAAACCTCTTTGTAATCCTCAAAGTCCCTAGCACACAAATTTTGTTGTTCCCAAAACAAAATGTTGTCCCATGGGTGAGGGAAAGGTCATTGCATTTAACATGCGGTCAAATTTCAAACTTCATCAAATTGTGTCGAAAACATTACTAATGTAATCCTCTGGTCATAAGAATTCAGAAAATGTAAAGGTTTACCTATCTAGGATGTACCGTTCTTGATTTATTACCAAAAAGTTAAAGGTCAAGCATTGACTTCTAAAGCGTCAAAATTTTATACTTGCTCCGATCTTGATGCAAATGGTGTCAAAATCTTTGTTTTTTGATAAATGATCTTAAACAATGCTAGTAAAGCAATATATAGGATACTTCAAACCCAGATTTCGCATCAAAATAGGTCAATGATCATAAAAACCCATTGAACATAGGAATGGACTTTTAAAACCTACATCTTGGTCAAAAGTTGTGCGTGAGTAGGTCGTTTTCAACAGATTTACCACATTCGCCTTGTTATAAACATTGAATTACGTCATCTGTTGACGTAATGAAAAAAGGTTTTTAGCAGGAAGAATTAGCTTTCGTTCGATATTAAAACTTTTCTGATTCGATGAAGGAAAATATCGGTGTTTTGACAAAACCAATCACAGATGCTGTATTTGCCACTAGTCACCAGCTAGAAACTCATATAGCTCTTATGATGCTATGCACTCAACCGTGTAGTGTAAACACAGACTGTGTAGAGACAATGCATTGCTGGACTCTCTGTGCTTGGACAGGTTGTGCATGAAATTATTGATTGGCTCCAAACAAAGGATTTGAACCGGTGTCCTTCACCGTAATCATGACGCAGTGCAGTCCATTCAATCAAATGTTGTCATCAACCTATTTGATCGTAGTGAATTTGTTATGTGTGTGAGACGAACTGTCGCGCCAGATTGCAACCATGCTTTTGTTGAATCCGGGATGTGAGAGTGCATTTGAGTAGTCCGCCATATTTACTGTATAATACGTCATATGCACAACCTCTATAGAGCTGGATACTGTGCATATATGCATTAATAAGAGTATCGGTTTGTAGCCAAACCTTTCGATATTATTGGTTAATTACGCAATATACTCACCTGAGTGACCAATGACGGCCTTTAAATATATAGGCTCAATCCTGTTCAGTCCTACACCCAATCTTATCATGCTGCTGACTAATATTAACCAATTGTTTTCATCTTGTAAATTCAGTTGGGTGCTCTGCTAGGATGGTGTTGTGCTATAGCAACAGGCCTTGGAACAGTATATGGTCTGTACAGAACACCTCAGGGGCATTCCCAAACCAAACCTGAAGCAGTATTTTACCAAACTGTGTTTAGAACATTATGGGCCTCGGCTGTGGGATGGGTTGCGTTCGCTTGTGCAATTGGAAAAGGAGGTAGGTAAACCAGATGAAGGAACATGAGCCTGAATAAGGCAGGAATATGAAAGTGACCTGTGCATGTGCTTACCGCAGTACGACTTTTGGTTCCGGAGGGTTCGGGCAGGGTTATGCCGCTGAGAATTTGAAAGTATTTCACATCATTACCTCCGTTCATCCGTTGATCATACTAGGCTCCATATTCCCAAAACCCATCGTTCAATAGGTGACAGGGCATTTTCAGTTATTGGACCCCGGCTATGGAACATGCTTCCTCTCTCCATCAGAGAAGCTGTTTCCCTCATTGTTTTCAAGAAACATTTAAAAACACATCTTTTTATGTAAATGTAATTTGTAATTATTTCCTTATGTGTTTTTTGTTTGTTTTTATTCCAGCCTTGGCTGTAGTTTGTAAAGGCGCTTTGACCTTTAATTAGATAATATGCGCGGTATAAATTGTATATGTATGTATGTATGTATGTAAGTGGACCCATTAATGAGCTGTAGCTCAATCAGGAGGGTGAAAGTGCATAGGAACAATGCAGGGAACTACGTCACGCTATTGTTCGACTAAGGCTACATCATTTTTAACGCATGCGTGTTCGTCAATACAGCTTTAGTCTCCTCCACCTTCGCAATACGGTACGTGGAGTGTCTCGGCGGAGGAGGATACTAGCTGGTCAGACAATTTAATTCTATCAAGCATATATAATACCTGAACAATCACCGTCATTTGATCGATTTACTACAGAATATATTGTATACTCAAAATATAATTTTAAAATTGTAAACTTGTTAACTTATATATTTGTGTACTAAAGTATAAGGACACGTGAATAAAATCATGTAGAAGACAAAATGGCCGCTAATCCGCCTATTGCCTAGACCTAGGCTACATCTTCCGGTTTGGTTATGTAACCTAGGATGCTTATCCCTTCGTATCGATCCCTGGCTCAATCAGAATGAAACGGAATTTTTCATCATTAGCTATCATTGCTACCAGTAGAGCTCTCAATAAGCCTCCCGTCATTGAGCTGATCTTGGGCAACCACTCTATCAAACCATCTGCCAATGTTAAGAACTTAGGTGTTGTTTTTGATGGAGCTCTAAATATTAGCAATCTTTGTAAAACTCTCATATCAGTAACCTAAAGCGCATACGGCGTTTTCTTGGCCAGGATGCGTGTCATCGTGCTTTCAGAGCACTTGTCTTGTCTCGCATAGATTAATGAAATCTCTCATGTATGGTGGCCGCGAAATGGACCTATAACGTCTCTAAAATAAGGCTGCCAGGCTGATATTTGTATGTGGACGACAGTGGCGCAGATTTCTTTTTGACATTGGGGGGATGGAGTTGGAAATTTTTCTTGAAGTATAGTTTTGGCGACAGAATAAGTTTATGGTACAAATACCCGCGAACGACGCAAAAAGTTTTTCCATATTGAAGCTAAAGTGGTGAAATATGGGTCTTAAGTAGTCCTTCATTTTCCTTCCATTTAGTACGATAGTCCAAGCCGTCAGGCGTGGGTCCTTCGACATTCGACATATCCTTCCCGGAAAGTCGGGGGAAATCTCAAACTGATTAACCACGCCTACTGACAGCTACTAATAGTATTCAGCCAATCCGATTGACTGAATATCATCAATAGCTGTCAGTAGGTGTGGCTTGCCTACCTGCTACCAGAATACAAGCTTCTAGATTGGGATTGACAACAGTATTGCGTAACAAAATTGATTATTAATCCTCTTCAGTTGCATGAGTGTTAATGCTATTATAATACCCGGTTTTCTTCTTACCCTCAGTTCACTGATCTGTAGGTTGCACAAAATCAGTTCCTTTTATCATCACTACATTTAATTTTGTCCTGGTTAACCAGGAGGGTGAAAGTGCATAGGAACAATGCCGGAAACTACATCACGCTATTGTTCGACCTAGGCTACATCATTTTTAACGCATGCGTGTTCGTCAATACAGCTTTAGACTCCTCCACCTTCGCAACACGGTACGTGGAGTGACTGGAATCACACTGACGGCGGAGGCTAGGAGAATACTAGCTGGTCAAACAGTTTAATTCTATCAAGCATATAATACCTGAACAATCATCGTCATTTGATCTATTTGCTACAGAATATATTGTATACTCAAAATATAATTTTAAAATAGTAAACCTGTTAACTTATATATTTGTGTACTAAAATATAAGGACACGTGAATAAAATCATGTCGAAGACAAAATGGCCGCTAATCTGCCTATTGTGAGACCTAGGATACATATTTCGAAAGAGGGCAGCAGACTAGGATGCCTATCCCTTTGTCTATTATTCCTGGGTTAACCTCCATTCGTTACTATGTTTGTATAGAGGTTGTAAAATTATTGATTGGCTTCAAACAAAGAACCAGTGTCCTTCACCCACATCCGTCTTTTTCGCATTCGACCTGTGCTAGAAATCTTTCAGGTTTATAAATAGCGCCATGTGCGGTATACTTTGGTAACTTCTAGAGGGTTTCAATTCATACTTATAATTCGCTTATGACGACTGGGAGGAGATGAGATTTCAACCTGGGTTAAACCCTTCTGTTACCGTTGGGGAGTGCAATACGTGATTGATTAAAAATCAATAACTCGCAGCTTGCCGATTGATTGTAGATCACTATTCGCCAGGGAAGTGGTTACATAACTCCCTAGTAACTGGATCACGCACCTTTTGGAATTGATAGTACATACCATAGACTTTGTGTTGCGATCATTTCGATCGTGGTGCAGAACTCAAAAGCGTGATCCAGTTGACATAGTGATAATCGGATTACACGTAACACTTCTCTGGCGAATAAATCGGAGGAGCCTTTTGTAAGCTATTTGACCCCGATCTTATTGTTAGAATACAATAGCTACCTTCTAATTACGTTTCCATATCAGGCCAAAAGGATGTATGCTTTGTGTCAGATGTATGTACTGTACTTCTTTTGTCGTGGTACGAAATTCGAGACCTAAAGTCCCGAAGCTTTATTCTAAAAAGTACAGATAAAACGCATTCTTCTTTTGGATTTTTGAGACAAGAACTATTTTGTGTGCAAGATAACACGGATAGATTTTCTTTTGAGACTTGAAATTCCTTGTAAATCGTCAGTTTTCCCGAGGTTTCTTGTAAGTTTTGTTTCCATGAAAGTGGTCAAGAAAAAGTTCAAAAATATCACATTTTGGCCGGCAAATTTAAATTTTATTCAGGCTATCTTGCAGCTTCGACTTTAAAGTAAAGATATATATGGGACATTTCATATTTCCTTGAGGTGTTCTCTGAATGTTTATGTCAGAAAGATCATGGTTCAATACAAAATATTCACCAAAAATAGTAACTTGCCAACTTGATATAATTTATTTTAAAGACGGTCCCTGCATGCATGCATACATGGCAGGTATGGTACAATATAGGGACACACCATTTGATATCAAGGTGGGGGGGGCTGAGTCGTGACAATTTTTAGTAGGCCTACCTCGGTGAAGCAATTTTTAGCGCCTCGATGAAGCAAACAGTTTACATTTTGTAGCACCGAAATTTCGCGTAGCACGAAAAACGTTCTTCTTATGTTAAAATGAGTTCATATCAGGAGCGTAGTCAGCTTTCGTGATCAGAGGGGAAAAATAAAGGTTTTGGGGAAAATACAAAATAATCATCAATTTGAACCGGTATTATTAATACGATTTGTACATACACTGGGTTTTTTTTAGCGAGACTGTAGGGCCTACATATAAACTGTTAAGTTTTCGAGCCTCCAAAAACCGGGCCAAAATGTTTTTATTGAGACAATGCTCGCGCGCGCTCAAAAATTTGGTATTTTACATTCATTTTGGTGCATGATCGGGGTAATTTTGGTGGGAAACAGGCTGCTTACCCCTTTCTTTTCCTATGCCTTCCCGAATTCTTTCATTTTTTGTATGATGCGGGCACTCTTTTCAGGGAGCACTCTGCCCCCGCTGGTTAGCGACGGTACGCTTCTGGTTCAAATGGTGAGTTTTAGCATGTTTGTTCAAAGGAGATCCATGTCTTGTGATTATTTTCTTCAAAATATAGGTTCATGTGAGGATATCTCACCAAAACCATACTCTGATCCATCCACTGACCCCACATATGGCTCCCATCATCACGTGGCATAGATTTCTTTTTGACTTTGGGGTGGACTCTGGGGAAAATCTTTGAAGTGGAGTGAATCAAGTGTATTCACTCACAGAATAACCTTTCACAAACAAATGCGAACAAAATACTTGCCAGTTTGAAGCTAAAATAAAATTAATATACCTGATGAAAACTGGAGCATCCTTGCCACCAAATTATTTTTCAGGTCCGAGGTGGTGCAATATTTTTTTTTTGGGGGGGCTCTGAGGTGAAGCATTTTTTTTATCAGATGGCGTGACAATTTCTTTTCCAAAAACTACCAAGCCCCCCACCTTGATATCTAATGGTGCGTCCCTTATAGGTTTATACATATAGACGAATCTAAATTCACGCATTCCTACACCTGACTAGCAGCCTTTAGTTGGGTAGCCGTCGGCTACAATGCACTCAAAATGTGAAATGATTCGGCCTTGGCGGAAATTTTAAACTGCATTCCATCACCCGTTTTACACCTTTCATAATAATCGGATTAACTACACGCGGTATCTATGCTTTGATGTACTTCTCGTCCTTGCATCTTCTCTAGGTGTTAGGCGGCTTTTGTTTGCACAATTGGACGCTCAAACCACTAGGTTGGTGCTAGCGGCTACCCAAAGATGTCCGACCAAATCCTGACCATGACTTGGCTACTTGGATTCGTCTATACAATACAGTGTAGTATTTTGTTTATTCGACATCGAAGTGATTACATAACTTGGGTCACGGCCGGTCGTTGCATCAATCAAATAAGTTTAGTCAGACTGATTCGGGGGGGGGGGGCACTCCCACTTTGGAGGTGACGCGTAGGCCTACTAGTATGTAGGGCTGTTAAGACCCCCCTTTTCAGCGTCGCTGTCACCCACAGACCCTATATTTTTTACGAGCACATGCTCTGTCACCCGAAGACACCCTATTGTTCCATTCGATCTGTCACCAAAGAGTGCCGCACCAGGATGAGGTGCAGGGGGGGTGATGTGATGCAATACTTATCCCAGGGTGTTGAATTATAGGGGAAGCTTTTTGGCGGGACAAGGGGGCCAATATTGGCACAGGTATAGGTATTTGCACCGTTTCGATATTGCGAATGTGATGTAGAAACATGTCAGGATAGGCCTAAATTCAAATGGTAGGCCTATAAAGGGGAATATTTTTGGCATGTCAAAATATTTTGATGTATAGGCCTAGCCATGATAATCTTTACCTATTAAAACCAAAAAAGAAACTGTCTTTGGGTCACTATGTTTGAAAAAAATCGTTTTGATTAACAAAAGTTGTAGCTTCGGAAATACTAAAAAAATGCCATTTTGCCGAATTTAATAAAAGTAAATGAGATATTTCAATTTTTCTCTTGAAAACATTAGTCAAGTTACATAAAGTAGTGCAAAATATGGGATTAGTGATAATCGGATTACACGTAACACTTCTCTGGCGAATAAATCGGAGGAGCCTTTTGTAAGCTATTTGACCCCGATCTTATTGTTAGAATACAATAGCTACCTTCTAATTACGTTTCCATATCAGGCCAAAAGGATGTATGCTTTGTGTCAGATGTATGTACTGTACTTCTTTTGTCGTGGTACGAAATTCGAGACCTAAAGTCCCGAAGCTTTATTCTAAAAAGTACAGATAAAACGCATTCTTCTTTTGGATTTTTGAGACAAGAACTATTTTGTGTGCAAGATAACACGGATAGATTTTCTTTTGAGACTTGAAATTCCTTGTAAATCGTCAGTTTTCCCGAGGTTTCTTGTAAGTTTTTGTTTCCATGAAAGTGGTCAAGAAAAAGTTCAAAAATATCACATTTTTGGCCGGCAAATTTAAATTTTATTCAGGCTATCTTGCAGCTTCGACTTTAAAGTAAAGATATATATGGGACATTTCATATTTCCTTGAGGTGTTCTCTGAATGTTTATGTCAGAAAGATCATGGTTCAATACAAAATATTCACCAAAAATAGTAACTTGCCAACTTGATATAATTTATTTTAAAGACGGTCCCTGCATGCATGCATACATGGCAGGTATGGTACAATATAGGGACACACCATTTGATATCAAGGTGGGGGGGCTGAGTCGTGACAATTTTTAGTAGGCCTACCTCGGTGAAGCAATTTTTAGCGCCTCGATGAAGCAAACAGTTTACATTTTGTAGCACCGAAATTTCGCGTAGCACGAAAAACGTTCTTCTTATGTTAAAATGAGTTCATATCAGGAGCGTAGTCAGCTTTTCGTGATCAGAGGGAAAATAAAGGTTTTGGGGAAAATACAAAAATAATCATCAATTTGAACCGGTATTATTAATACGATTTGTACATACACTGGGTTTTTTAGTAAGACTGTAGGGCCTACATATAAACTGTTAAGTTTTCGAGCCTCCAAAACCAGGCCAAAATGTTTTATTGAGACAATGCTCGCGCGCGCTCAAAAATTTGGTATTTTACATTCATTTTGGTGCATGATCGGGGTAATTTTGGTGGGAAACAGGCTCCTTACCCCTTTCTTTTCCTATGCCTTCCCGATTTCTTTCATTTTTTGTATGATGCGGGCACTCTTTTCAGGGAGCACTCTGCCCCCACTGGTTAGTACCGGTACGCTTCTGGTTCAAATGGTGAGTTTTAGCATGTTTTTTTTCATGAATGTTTTCAAAGGAGATCCATGTCTTGTGATTATTTTCTTCAAAATATAGGTTCATGTGAGGATATCTCACCAAAACCATACTCTGATCCATCCACTGACCCCACATATGGCTCCCATCATCACGTGGCATAGATTTCTTTTTGACTTTGGGGTGGACTCTGGGGAAAATCTTTGAAGTGGAGTGAATCAAGTGTATTCACTCACAGAATAACCTTTCACAAACAAATGCGAACAAAATACTTGCCAGTTTGAAGCTAAAATAAAATTAATATACCTGATGAAAACTGGAGCATCCTTGCCACCAAATTTTTTTTTCAGGTCCGAGGTGGTGCAATATTTTTTTTTTTTTGGGGGGCTCTGAGGTGAAGCATTTTTTTATCAGATGGCGTGACAATTTCTTTTCCAAAAACTACCAAGCCCCCCACCTTGATATCTAATGGTGCGTCCCTTATAGGTTTATACATATACAATACAGTGTAGTATTTTGTTTATTCGACATCGAAGTGATTACATAACTTGGGTCACGGCCGGTCGTTGCATCAATCAAAGAAGTTTAGTCAGACTGATTCGGGGGGGGGGGGGACACTCCCACTTTGGAGGTTACGCGTAGGCCTACTAGTATGTAGGGCTGTTAAGACCCCCCTTTTCAGCGTCGCTGTCACCCACAGACCCTATATTTTTTACGAGCACATGCTCTGTCACCCGAAGACACCCTATTGTTCCATTCGATCTGTCACCAAAGAGTGCCGCACCAGGATGAGGTGCAGGGGAGGGGGTGATGTGATGCAATACTTATCCCAGGGTGTTGAATTATAGGGGGAAGCTTTTTTTGGCGGGACAAGGGGGGGGGCAATATTGGCACAGGTATAGGTATTTGCACCGTTTCGATATTGCGAATGTGATGTAGAAACATGTCAGGATAGGCCTAAATTCAAATGGTAGGCCTAAAGGGGAATATTTTTGGCATGTCAAAATATTTTGATGTATAGGCCTAGCCATGATAATCTTTACCTATTAAAACCAAACAGAAACTGTCTTTGGGTCACTATGTTTGAAAAAAAAATCGTTTTGATTAACAAAAGTTGTAGCTTCGGAAATACTAAAAAATGCCATTTTGCCGAATTTAATAAAAGTAAATGAGATATTTCAATTTTTCTCTTGAAAACATTAGTCAAGTTACATAAAGTAGTGCAAAATATGGGTTCGAATTTGATTGCAAAGATGGTTTCTAGAAAAGGGGTACATTTATTTTGTTGCAAAAGCCCTTACATCCACAAAAGGCACGATATAAACGAAATAATAACATAAATAGGAAGGCTTGAAAATTGTACCAAACCTATTCTTTTAGTTTCTATTTATCAACACTTTATTCAAAACCAAAATGAATCAAATCGAACTAGTAATAATTGAACAATTTTTGAAAAAGCTGTTTTCTCAAAAAGTCAAAAAGTAGATGTATAAAGGGCTTTTGCAACAAAACTCTTTATATATTAATATCATCTGTATTATTAATATTAGAAAGATTGACTATTTTGTTATTTTGTTGTTGATATATTATAAGTACTGAATTTACTAGTATTACTATCACCAAGTCAATAGTAGGCCTATATTGTTATAATTCAATGTTAATTAAAATGTCAGCAGTAGCCTAGGCACATCAACAATATTTGGTGGGTATGTTCCCCGGAATGTTTAGGTGGTGGTTCTTTGGGAGATGCGGGCGTACCAGTAAAAGGGGTCTTTTGGAGCTGCGAACAAGTAAAATATGGGGACTTTTGGAGCTGCGAACAGTCAAAATCAAGGGTCTTTCTTGGCTTTTTGCTTGAAAATCCCAGAAATATGAGGAATGAACAATTTTGGGGTCTTTTAGAGCTAAATATTTATTTATCAAAATCAAGGGTCTTTCGGAGTTCTATTTTGGTCAAATATAGGGGGTCTTTCGGAGCTGCGAAATCCAAAAGGGGGGTCTTTCCGGGGGGAGCATACCCGTATGGTCATTTGTGTTAAGTGCCCTCCCCCCCGTGAGTATAATGCATTTGCCACTTCCGAAATTTTTTTACTGATAAGCATAGGAACCACATAGTCAGAGGCAAGGTTCATTATTGATTGGAGATTCAGTAGGCTATAAAGAGACAAGTGCGGTAATAGCATTTCAAGTGTATGCGCTTAATTTCGTAATCAATAAGAGCTAATGAACAAAATCATTTCTGACAGAACTGCTAGCGCAGTAGTGTAAGCGCTCGACTGTGAAACCGGAGGTTGTGGGTTCGAACCCCGTCAGACTTTCTTTTTCTTTCGTGAAGAAGAAATAATAATTGAATCCGTCTTATAAAATTTAACATAGTATAGTAGAATCATGTAGGCCTATGTGTTATCAGATAAGATCTTCTGTAGATTACCATATCAAAAGAATTTCGAAGTTTTGTCAAGCAAGTTTCTAAGTGTGCCCCTAATCGTTGTTTGTATAGAATTGAGGTGATAGCTTTGTTTGATAATAACCAATGACAGAGCCGCTACGATTTTAAATTAAAAACAGGTCACCGCTTGAGGCGCTGCATTTAAGACGCAGCCTAAAAAGTTTATTACGGGACAAAATAGACGTGCACCGTAATCATGGTGCAGTACAGTCCATTCAAAAGTGCATTTGTTATGTGTGTGAGACGAACTGTCGCGGTAGATTGCAATCATGCTTTTGTTGAATGGGTTTGAGTAGTCCGCCATATTTGCAGTATGATAAATCATATGCACAAGCTTTATTTATTATGAAGTAGGCCGGCCTATTCGTGTAACATGTTTAAGAAAAATATAGAATTGGAGGACAAACGCTTCATAAAAACTTGGGGTTTAACTCATTTATTGTTTGAAAATATATTAATATTAAATGTTCTTTCTTTCTTTCTTTCTTTTTCAAATATATATAGGCCTATGAAGAATATTGTTTTTCAGCCAATAAAATAACTACAATTCATTCACAAATAGGCCTATTATAATATATGTAGGTCATCTACATATTAAGATATTAAGAATAAGGGGCATTATGTTGGCAAGGCTATAAAGATCGATGACGTCCTATAAACGAAACTAGTTTCGTTTAGGGGGGAGGGGGTAAAAATACTCGATTACGTTTGTACAAAAACATCGGTCTGAAGAATGTGTCATTATTATTATTATATCAAAATTTTCAACATTTCATTATTACGTTTCTGGCAGGGAGGGAGGGGGTCGGCCGAGAAACGAAACTAGTTACGTTTATAGGACGTCATCGATCTTTTGGTTTGTTCCTAAAACTACCTAGGGATGAAATTAAAACTCACCCGACGGTTGACCGTATAGAACAATCCACCAAAAAAACGTTGACAACGTAAAGAAAGCAGCAAGTTTAAAAAGCCCCCACCTCGGCTCACTTTTTGAAACTTGGGGTCCCATTTGTAAAAGATACGGATTTAAACTTTGTCATAATTATCAACTTGAAACACAAAGTGTTATGTATCTTTAATGTGCCGATGCGATATAAGTTGTTAGCATTCTGGAACGATCATAAAGGTTATTATGTTGTTCTTGGCCAATATCCTATATAATTATGTTTTGTTTTATAATATTAAGTTCATGATCAATTGAATGATCGATTGAATTAAACGAATAACAAATAGGCATGTTAATGACAATGATGCTATTTTAAAAACACCGATTTGCTGATTATATTCAAAATGGGACCAAGTTTCAAAAAGTGAGCCGAGGTGGGGCTTTTTAAACTTGCTGCTTTCTTTACGTTGTCAACGTTTTTTGGTGGATTTCCTTTCTTTTTATGAATGTAGCCAAGCAGCTCCAAGCTTGGAAAGTCATCGGGTTACGAAGTACTCCATAAAACGAATAAAACGAAAAATAGATGTTTGAAATTATATTATCCTTGATTTACGACAGTAAATAATTTAACAAAACTTTATCAGCCGTTTATTTTTAAAACTCGCTGGTCACAGCTACCGCGTGACTGCAATGTTAATAGGGATACATAATATGATCAATATACATTTTAATATACTTTAATTATTCAAAGGCAACTAAGAAAATGTAAATATGAACAACACATACCTAATGTTGACGATGCCAGCGAGACACAGAGTCAGACCGATTTACTGAGAAATACGCGTATAATTATGTAACAAGGCTTATACTACGGAAGCGTCCAAGTGCCAGGACTTAGTGAGATAATCATGTTTTAATGATTGTGGTTTTTGTAGTACTGTGGGGCAATCTAGTTGGATATCCAAATTTCGCGGTTGATAGTTCTTTGTAGCCCTGCGGGGCAATTTAGTTGGATTTCCCTATTAAGCGGCAGTTGTTGGCGGTCTTTCGCGGTTTGTGATTTTAATTTCCCTCATTCTTCATGCCTTACCCTCTATCTGGGGTGATAGTTTAAGCTTGTTGGATAACTATACTTCGCGGTGTGTGGTTCTTTGTAGCCCTGCGGGGCAATATAGTTGGATATCCAAATTTCGCGGTTGATAGTTATTTAGATTTAGATCTAGTTGGATTTCCCTATTAAGCGGCGGTTGTTGGCGATCTTTCGCGGTTTGGGGTTTTAATTTCCCTCATTCTTCGTGCCCTACCCTCTATCAATACAATACAATACAATACAAAGAGCATTTGCGCCATTTCCATAAGGCTCAGAGCGCTTACAAGATACCTTAAGGTTATTAATTATTTTAAACTGTTGTGATTTGGTAGTTCACGGCATCTTGCTTTTGTCAACGTTTTTTTGGTGGATTTCCTTTCTTTTTATGAATGTAGCCAAGCAGCTCCAAGCTTGGAAAGTCATCGGGTTACGAAGTACTCCATAAAACGAATAAAACGAATTTAGAACCATTTGAATAGATTGAATAAGTTAAGCTAAGTACACTGAGCAAAATAGTTTTTGTTTGAAGGAAATCGGACATACGGTTGTCAAGATATACATGTTTTTAGTTTCTTTGTATTCTATTGTTTTTGCCAATATATTGATGAAGTTAATGAGGAAATTGGCAAAATGTGCTCATGAATATTCATGTGTGCCAATATTATACCAATATCTTATGAATAAACATTCATACTAATTTTATTTCATATGATTTTGACATGAAACTTTGCCAATGTGTTTCTATGGCCTAAAAGATTAAAATGTGATTTTCCCGCCCATCTAATTTGCATATTCGCATAATTTATTAGCATTATACAAAAGGCTAATTAATTGTGCAAATATGCAAATTAGATGAGCGGGAAAATCACATGTTAAAGGTTTAGGTCATAGAGACACATTGGCAAAGTTTCAGGTCAAAATTTTAAAGGTAAAAGTAGTATGAAGGTTTATTCATAAATATTGGGAAAATATTGGCACAAATTAATATTAATGAGCACATTTTGCCAATTAACATCATTAACTACATCAATATATTGGCAAAAACAATAGAATACAAAGAATCTTTCAACAGCAATAAAACAAAAACCGTTTGTCCGATTTGGCTCAAATTTTAGAATTAAGATTAATTTGCATATCTCTCTGCAACAAGTCTATTTTAATCTCAATCAGAGCAACTTGATTTTGCCTTTCGTACCCCCTTAATACTACAAGATACCTTAATACTACAACTTAAAACTACATTTTGAAGGTGCATCTTAAAAACAATACAAATTACAATATCATTAAGAACATGTTATGGGAACAAATAAGTTTTAGGCGCTTTTTTGAATATATTTGTTGATGAAGATTGTCTAATATAGACAGGTAGCTTATTCCACTCTTTTGATGCAAAAACTGTAAAAGTTCTATCACCAGCTAAGACTCTAGTCATGGGATAGTCAAGACGAAGATAATCATCGCAAGATCGGAGTTGTCTCTTTGGAACATACAATGATAAGCAATTTGACAAATATGTTGGTCCTTGGTTGTGAAGACATTTATATTCAAGCAAAAGTAATTTGAAAATGATCCTTTGGCGTATTGGCAGCCAATGAAGTGTTTTCGGTCAACTTCAAATACAAGACGTGTGTAAGAGCCCAATACGTAACAAACTCCCAGTACGTATCAATTTGATACGTATTGGGCTCAACCTCTTCTACCTAGAACAAAAAGTGGCAAAAAATAATTCATCCCGCCCAATACGTAACAAAACTAAAATTTGATTAAAATTACTTTATTCATACTCCCTCCCTCTGTAGTGGTTTTTTTTGTTACGTATTGGGCTCTATACATTTTTTTGTTACGTATTGGGCTCCAGTTGTTTTTCAAGCAAATTATGGATATTATGTGCATGTGTTTTTATAGAAGTACTTTATATTGACCCAGTAACTCATTTTGAGTCTTTCTAGAACAAAATATTTGACAGTGTTTTACCTCTAGACTTGGAATTTATTTGTTACGTATTGGCCTCTGGTTATTTTAAAAGGACATTATCATGATTAAATGCATGTTTTTTGTTATAGAATTACTTTATATTGACTCAGTAAATCCTTTTGAGTCATTTTGAGTCTTTCTAGAAAAAAAATTTTGACAGTGTTTTTTCTCTAGACTTAGATTTTTTTGTTACGTATTGGGCTCTGGTTATTTTTAAAGCAAATTATGGGTTTTAGGTGCATGTTTTTGTTATAGAATTACATTATATTGACTCAGTAAATCCTTTTGAGTCATTTTGATTCTTTCTAGAAAAAAAATTTTGACAGTGTTTTTTCTCTAGACTTAGAATTTTTTTGTTACGTATTGGGCTCTGGTTATTTTTACAGCAAATTATGGGTTTTAGGTGCATGTTTTTGTTATAGAATTACTTTATATTGACTCAGTAAATCCTTTTGAGTCATTTTGAGTCTTTCTAGAAAAAAAAAAAAATTGACAGTGTTTTTCTCTAGACTTAGAATGTTTTGTTACGTATTGGGCTCTGGTTATTTTTAAAGCAAATTATGGGTTTTAGGTGCATGTTTTTGTTATAGAATTACTTTATATTGACTCAGTAAATCCTTTTGAGTCATTTTGAGTCTTTCTAGAAAATTATTTTTTACAGTGTTTTTTCTATAGACTTTTTTTTGTTTGCTATAAACTTACTTTATATTGACCCGGTAACTCATTTTGAGTCATTTTGAATAATTCTAGAACAAAGCTGATTATGGTTATTAGGTGCATGTTTTTGTTATAGAATTACTTTATATTGACTCAGTAACTCATTTTGAGTCATTTTGAGTCTTCTAGAAAAAAAATTGACAGTGTTTTTTCTTTAGACATAGAATTTTTCTTGTTACGTATTGGGCTCTGGTTATTTTTAAAGCAAAGTATGGTTATTTTTGCGTGTTTATGTTATAGAATTACTTTATATTGACCCAGTAACTCATTTTGAGTCATTTGTGACTCTTTCTTGAGTCATTTTGAGTATTTTTAGAACAAAATATTTGTCAGTGTTTTTCGGCTGGATTTTTTTTTGTTACGTATTGGGCTCTATACATTTTTTATGCGTTTTGGAGGTTAAACTGTCGGAAAAGCTCTTTTATCCGGATTTTTTCGCATATATGGACATGACTTGACCTCCAGTTAATATTTATCGAAGAAAGAAAAAAAATTCGAGTGGGTCTAATTTTTTGTTACGTATTGGGCTCTTTACATTTTTTATGCGTTTTGGAGGTTACACTGTCGGAAAAGCTCTTTTATCCGGATTTTTTTCGCATATATGGACATGACCTGACCTCCATTTAATATTTATCGAAGAAAGAAAAAAAATTCGAGTGGGTCTAATTTTTTGTTACGTATTGGGCTCCATACATTTTTTATGTGTTTTGGAGGTTACACTGTCGGAAAAGCCCTTTTATCCGGATTTTTTCGCGTATATGGAAATGACTTGACCTCCGGTTAATATTTATCGAAGAAAGAAAAACAATTCGAGTGGGTCTAATTTTTTGTTACGTATTGGGCTCTATACATTTTTATGTGTTTTTGAGGTTACACTGTCGGTAAAGCTCTTTTATCCGGATTTTTTCGCATATGGAAATGACTTGACCTCCAGTTAATATTTATCGAAGAAAGAAAACAATTCGAGTGGGTCTAATTTTTTGTTACGTATTGGGCTCCATACATTTTTTATGTGTTTTGGCGGTTACACTGTCGGAAAAGCTCTTTTATCCGGATTTTTCGCATATATGGAAATTACTTGACCTCCATTTAATATTTATCGAAGAAAGAAAAAAAATTCGAGTGGATCTAATTTTTTGTTACGTATTGGGCTCTATACATTCTTTATGCGTTTACACGGTCGGTAAAGCTCTTTTATCCGGATTTTTTCGCATATATGGACATGACCTGACCTCCAGTTAATATTTATCGAACAAAGAAAAAAAATTCGAGTGGGTCTAATTTTTTGTTACGTATTGGGCTCTTTACATTTTTTATGTGTTTTGGAGGTTACACTGTCGGAAAAGCTCTTTTATCCGGATTTTTTCTCATATATGGACAGGACCTGACATCCAGTTAATATTTATCGAAGAAAAAAAAAAATTCGAGTGGGTCTAATTTTTGTTACGTTATGCGTTTTGGAGGTTACACTGTCGGAAAAGCTCTTTTATCCGGATTTTTTCGCATATATGGAAATGACTTGACCTCCGGTTAATATTTATCGAAGAAAGAAAGAAATTCGAGTGGGTCTAATTTTTTGTTACGTACTGGGCTCCATACATTTATTATGTGTTTTGGAGGTTACACTGTCGGAAAAGCTCTTTTATCCGCATTTTTTCGCATATATGGAAATGACTTGACCTCCGGTTAATATTTATCGAAGAAAGAAAACAATTCGAGTGGGTCTAATTTTTTGTTACGTATTGGGCTCTATACATTTTATATGTGTTTTTGAGGTTACACTGTCGGAAAAGCTCTTTTATCCGGATTTTTTTCGCATATATGGACATGAGCTGACCTCCAGTTAATATTTATCGAAGAAAAAAACCTATTTGAGTGGGTCTAATTTTTTGTTACGTATTGGGCTCTATACATTCTTTATGCGTTACACGGTCGGTAAAGCTCTTTTATCCGGATTTTTCGCATATATGGACATGACCTGACCTCCAGTTAATATTTATCGAAGAAAGAAAAAAAATTCGAGTGGGTCTAATTTTTTGTTACGTATTGGGCTCTATACATTCTTTATGCGTTACACGGTCGGTAAAGCTCTTTTATCCGGATTTTTCGCATATATGGACATGACCTGACCTCCAGTTAATATTTATCGAAGAAAGAAAAAAAATTCGAGTGGGTCTAATTTTTTGTTACGTATTGGGCTCTATACATTCTTTATGCGTTACACGGTCGGTAAAGCTCTTTTATCCGGATTTTTCGCATATATGGACATGACCTGACCTCCAGTTAATATTTATCGAACAAAGAAAAAAATTCGAGTGGGTCTAATTTTTTGTTACGTATTGGGCTCTTTACATTTTTTATGTGTTTTGGAGGTTACACTGTCGGAAATGCTCTTTTATCCGGATTTTTTCGCATATATGGAAATGACTTGACCTCCAGTTAATATTTATCGAAGAAAGAAAAAAATTCGAGTGGGTCTAATTTTTTGTTACGTATTGGGCTCTGTATATTTTTTATGCGTTTTTGAGGTAACACTGTCGGAAAAACTCTTTTATCCGGATTTTGTCGCATATATGGACATGACCTGACCTCCAGTTAATATTTATCGAAGAAAGAAAGAAATTCGAGTGGGTCTAATTTTTTTGTTACGTTATGCGTTTTGGAGGTTACACTGTCGGAAAAGCTCTTTTATCCGGATCTTTTCTCATATATGGACATGACTTGACATCCGGTTAATATTTATCGAAGAAAGAAAAAAATTCGAGTGAGTCTAATTTTTTGTTACGTATTGGGCTCTATACATTTTTTATGCGTTTTGGAGGTTACACTGTCGGAAAAGCTCTTTTATCCGGATCTTTTCTCATATATGGACATGACTTGACATCCGGTTAATATTTATCGAAGAAAGAAAAAAATTCGAGTGGGTCTAATTTTTTGTTACGTATTGGGCTCTATACATTTTTGTATGCGTTTTGGAGGTTACACTGTCGGAAAAACTCTTTTATCCGGATTTTTTCGCATATATGGAAATGACTTGACCTCCGGTTAATATTTATCGAAGAAAGAAAACAATTCGAGTGGGTCTAATTTTTTGTTACGTATTGGGCTCTATACATTTTTATGTGTTTTTGAGGTTACACTGTCGGTAAAGCTCTTTTATCCGGATTTTTTCGCATATATGGACATGAGCTGACCTCCAGTTAATATTTATCGAAGAAAAAAAAAATTCGAGTGGGTCTAATTTTTGTTACGTATTGGGCTCTATACATTCTTTATGCGTTACACGGTCGGTAAAGCTCTTTTATCCGGATTTTTCGCATATATGGACATGACCTGACCTCCAGTTAATATTTATCGAAGAAAGAAAAAAAAAAAATTCGAGTGGGTCTAATTTTTTGTTACGTATTGGGCTCTATACATTCTTTATGCGTTACACGGTCGGTAAAGCTCTTTTATCCGGATTTTTCGCATATATGGACATGACCTGACCTCCAGTTAATATTTATCGAAGAAAGAAAAAATTCGAGTGGGTCTAATTTTTTGTTACGTATTGGGCTCTATACATTCTTTATGCGTTACACGGTCGGTAAAGCTCTTTTATCCGGATTTTTCGCATATATGGACATGACCTGACCTCCAGTTAATATTTATCGAACAAAGAAAAAAAATTCGAGTGGGTCTAATTTTTTTTTTACGTATTGGGCTTTTTACGGTTGTATGCGTTTTGGTGGTTACACTGTCGGAAATGCTCTTTTATCCGGATTTTTCGCATATATGGACATGACCTGACCTCCAGTTAATATTTATCGAACAAAGAAAAAAATTCGAGTGGGGCTAATTTTTTGTTACGTATTGGGCTCTGTATATTTTTTATGCGTTTTTGAGGTAACACTGTCGGAAAAACTCTTTTATCCGGATTTTGTCGCATATATGGACATGACCTGACCTCCAGTTAATATTTATCGAAGAAAGAAAGAAATTCGAGTGGGTCTAATTTTTGTTACGTTATGCGTTTTGGAGGTTACACTGTCGGAAAAGCTCTTTTATCCGGATCTTTTCTCATATATGGACATGACTTGACATCCGGTTAATATTTATCGAAGAAAGAAAAAAATTCGAGTGAGTCTAATTTTTTGTTACGTATTGGGCTCTATACATTTTTGTATGCGTTTTGGAGGTTACACTGTCGGAAAAACTCTTTTATCCGGATTTTTTCGCATATATGGACATGACATGACCTCCAGTTAATATTTATCGAAGAAAGATCAAAATTCGAGTGGGTCTATTTTTTTGTTACGTATTGGGCTCTTTACATTTTTATGCGTTTTGGAGGTTACACTGTCGGAAAAGCTCTTTTATCCGGATTTTTTTCGCATATATGGACATGAGCTGACCTCCAGTTAATATTTATAGAAGAAAGAAAAAAAATCGAGTGGGGTCTAACTTTTGGTTACGTTATGCGTTTTGGAGGTTACCCTGTCGGAAAAGTTCTTTTATCCGGATTTTTTTCGCAAGGAGTTACTTGATTTGATCTCTAATTAATATTTATTTATTGAAGAAACAGGAAGTACCGACTATTTCTTTTAAAGGCGCATATTGGAATGTCATCTTTCCCTGGGTAAGATCTGACATTTAACTTTCCCCTAGGCCCTAGGAGTACAAGTTCACAGATTTTGTTATGTTATGCGTTTGGAGGTTTGCCTGTCAAAAAATGGGGTTTATAGGATTTTTTGGCTTCATGGTTCGACTTCATTTGATATCCCATTAATATTAATCATAGACAAAACTTATTCCATTTGTAGGTGTTAATGTAAAAAAATGGTTTTATTCTGATATTTTTTAGCGGCGAAGCCAGCTGAAGCAATACCCGTGTAACAAATCGCTTGTTAAAACCATAGTGCAGTTATGTCCACGACAAATTCACCGTGACCTTTCCAACCATAAACCCGCTTAGTGAAGATTAAACCGAGATATGCAGTACTACACCATTATAGTAATCGATTGTCCAATGCAAATTTATTACCACGTGATAATATAAATCCAAGACCGCTACGGTCGACTAATCCAATCGATAATGACGATATTGACATGTACGGGCGGAGCTCCACTGACCGAGTTTTGGGGTATTTTGCAAAATGGTTTGCTGTCATTTACTCATCAAGGTGGTCCCCCGTTATTATAAGGACTATGCTAATGATTTAAAGATGACATGTAGAGAATAAACCATACTTGATTGACAGAAAGTACTAAGTTTGTACGTATTACGGTTTCGTGACACCCCTCTTCCAAATGCGACCAAGCCAGGGCGGTCCGGTGAAGCAAAATGTGCATTGGAATAACATGGGAGTTTGGATATAGATGGTAGGATTTCTTTCTCATACAAATGTATGGTCCCTCGTTATTGAAGCATGTACCGGGTCGAAAATTCAGACATTTTTAAAAGAATAAGTAATTGAAACATAGAGCAAGTACTAAATCATAGCTTTTACACTTTTTGATATATGACGCTAACTAGTTCATCTCCTATATCTACAACACAGCGCTACCAGTAGGGGTCAATTGCCTATTGTGATTGCCCCTGTGTTGTGTACATACATGTAGGCAACAATAACTGCATGATGCACCGAACAAACTTTGAGATGAGTGTTGTGTGAGATGTGTTCAGTCCCACACAGAGTGTCCTGGGCTGTCCCACAATCTTGGTTCAGTTCCGTCTTTGGATAATGGAATGATACATAATTACATACGACCTATGAACAAAAAGTTCTGTAACCCCATTAACCCGCCCCAGTTTCAAATTCCGCTTCTAAAATAGGCCTACTCCGTGCCAAAAATCCATTCTTCTTTCTCCACAAATCAATGTCAATGATTACACACACTGTCGGATCATGCGGCGATCTTTTGTGCGTAATTATAGAGGGCCATGGGATTTACTTTATTTGAAGAAATCAAACAGCCCTAGAAATACAAATTGTAGTGTAATGATTGACAGACACTATTATTTCTTTTAATGAAAACAAATTGTAATCGAAAACCCAGTAACCAGTAACCAAACATTGAACTGATTAATAATGTTACATAGTCTTCATTACCAGTCATTATCCACGGATCCGAGTGTAGAGGAGTCTAAAAGAAAGCCGGTGGACTGTGATGAAACGCGGGAATAAATTGCATAGAAGAACGAATAAAAGGAGAGAAAACGTAGAGATATAGGCCTAAACAAAGAAAGAACGTGATGGTTAACGTATAAAGAAGAGGGGGAAGGAGAAAAAGAGAAAACGGAGAGAGACAGGGCGGCTGTAAACAAAATGGACTCTGGTCGGACATAATGACCCCACCCCCTTTAGAAGAAAATGACAGCCCCGTGAGACCACCGCTTCCGAAATTTTATCGGCGCTTGATTCAATTTCGGACTGTATTTTGTGAAAATTTTGGTATAATATTTAGGCCTACATTGTTGACAAATATGAAAAGCACATGAGGCCAATTTAATGTTTAGCGTACAGTCCTTTTAGAAAACAGGACATTGACATGGCCCAAAATGGGGTTAATTTTAAGTCTAAAATAAACCAAAAGGAAATTGCAAACTGTATTTTTTCACATTTCTGTCGACTGAGCAGGAGAGGGAACTTGCCACTCTGCCCCAGGGCGATACTCCATTGGTGCTGATTTAGGGTGTGGTGCGGAGGGTAATCGGACACGCACGTATTTTTTCAATCTTGCTAAATTATTACTTCAGTGTCTATTTCGTGTAATTGATCTTTTCGGTGAACCCATAAGCCTTTGCGATTACACCTGATATGTCGTCATTTGACTTCAGTACGCGTCAGGCCGATCCGAACATCGTTTAGCAAACATCGTTACTGCGATATTGTATATAAGTCGACGTGACGTCAAGTAACGACATCTCAGGTGTACTCGCAAAGGCTTATGGGATTTACCGAAAAGAATTGGATGTTGGGATATGTTTTTAAACATAAGATACATTTTTATAACTGGTATTGTTGATGTTTGGTTACACCTTTGATGTTGTTTCAGTTATAATATGCTAGCATATTAGGCCAAAAAAACTAAATTGTTGTCTTGCCCTCCCAAGCCTAAAATCTGGTGGTACAGCCGGCCGGATTGTTTTAACCAACTCAACCATTTGATACCTACTATTTCACAGTAACATGAGTGAAGAGAGGCAAATGCATAATATCGGCTGTATTTTCTACCCGATGTTGAATATTTTATTGAAGTAAATAATATCAAGGCCCTTCACAATTAACTCTTAGTTTACTTATTTAATTTTTTTTTAATTTGTTTAATTTGTTTTTGTAAACCCAAAATAAACCGGGCCCATAATTATTTTCGCGATTTTGACCCGGCCGCGGATGGCAACACAACAACTTTTTTTTACCTAATCATAACACTTGTATATTGATCTAATCTCCTAAGAGGAATACACACATTATTTTCATTAAAATGTTTACGACTTTTTATCGTTTCCGGCATATGAAATCTTACTTTCGTTATGAGTTCACCTACAAAAATATGGAAAATGTATAAAAAACAGTGTAGGTAACATTTAGATGTACAATTACGCTAAGCTTGAAGAAGCTATCATTTTATACAGGACAGAAGTTATAAGAGTGGAGGTAGAACTTTTTGAATGGCCCTCGTATATCAAGGAGGTTCAACGCCCCCTGGGAAAATGCCACAATAAAATAAAATATGAAATATAATCTTCAGTAGATAGCAATTACTTCACATAACAATCTGCTATCATTTGATAACACTGTCTTTATATAACCATCAGCTATCTTCAGTAGATAGCAATTACTTCACATAGCCATCAGCAACCTCAGTAAATAAATATGACTTTACATAGCCATCAGCATATACCGTAAACGTTCGCCTAATGGCGCTTTTAGATTCTTAGAAATGTGAGAGCGCCATCTTACTATAAATAGGGGAATGTTGTATCTAGTTAGCACGCTTACTTTTCAGAACGCCGCATTAAAAGCCAATAAGACATGTAACACTGATCTCTCACAAAGTTGTTTCGATTAATCAATATTGTTATACCATGTACACGGTATAGTGAAGAGATCAGATGGTGTTTAAGGGTACAGCCTATAGGAATAAAGACCAATCGAACATATTCTTGTTTATGCCATAATATTGTAGTCTTTCAACCCTTTCATAACTTCAGCTGTGTAACTTACGAAAATTCCCGCTAAAAAGTGGTTCTTTTAATTTTTGAAAATCTGGATTTTTCGTACTGATCATATTATAATGATCACCAGACAATAATGTTCTAATCACACTATAGACTGTGTTGACATGAGACGTCAATTGCTAGGCAATTTCGGTCATATGCCCACGGATATGTTATGTTCAGTACGGTGTAGGCCTACCATGAGGAACATGCTAACTTAAAATAATTTTTGCAAACTTTGATAATTTTTTACAAACTCAAATGATTTTTTACAAACTCGAATAATTATTACAAACTTTAATTTTTGTTGTTGCAAACTTTAATATAATGTATTGTGCATGTAGAGGCCCATTTATTGTCGGATTTCTGTATTTAGATCACGCAGGGGACGCACCATTAGATTCTCAGGGGTGCATGGGAGTTTGGGTCAGGCAGAATTTTTTTGTATTTTTTATCGCCTCCAAAGGGAGGATTTATTTTCACCGCCTATTTTTATTTATTTATTTATTTTTCAATTATAATGTATACCTTTATGCAAAGTTGGGTGGGAGGAATTTGTTTTACTCACCAGTGAGGCAAAAAAATTTCCATCTCACTAGTGGGCGAAGTTGTCTTTTCGTCTCACTAGTGGGCGAAGTTTTTTATCAAAAACTCCCATGCCCCTTGAAATCAAATGGTGCGCCTCTTAACGCGGCTGTGTACTCTAGACATTGTGTCTTTCGCAAAATTGAGTTTTTTTTTTATGTTTGCACTTTGTTATGTTTTTTATAAATAAAAGGAATGAAAATCCAGATTTGTAAACTCCAACTGCAATATTTTAAGGATTTTATTTCACTATTCCACTCGTGTTTGAAATTGAAAAGGAAAGAAAATCTTTGTTGAACCAGCAGGGTACACGCGCGCAACAACGCATCGCGTTGCGTATCGCGCAATTTGTTAACGCACAAATACGCTACGCATACGCGACGCTTATCTGCATGCGCGGCGCATCTTATGGAAACACCACGGAAGCACTGATTTCACAAAAACCTAGTGGTCAAATGACTCCGTTTTAGCTGATAAAATGTGGGTTTTTCAAGTTCTTTCCCCGATTTAAATATCAAGTTATGAATGGATTTCGCTCAAACTTCTCAAGGGGCTGTGGATTTACCCGATGTTCACGTAATATAAGGTACAAAACGAAAACTGCCCTATTCCCTGTGAAATTCGATGAAAGTGCAAAATGTGACCACTTTAAACTTCAACGGCCATTATTTCAATGTTCATTTTCTCGGTAAAATGACGATTTAGGTACACGATAACTCAATAAATACAGCATCTATAGGTAAGCAAATATGGTCATCGTAAAAAGCACGATTGACTCAAGAAAAAGTTTTCTCATTTTTTTATATTTTGGTCTATTTCCGATTTTAGGCATCATTTTGTGCAAATAGGCGTTTGTGAATTTTAAAAAGTTCAATTTGATGTCTTATATGGTCAATATCTCAAAATATAAGGCCAATTGATATAAAAAATATAAAAAAACCGTTTTTGGAATGGAGCCTCAAATTTGAGCTAAAAACAAAATAAAATATTTTGGAAAGAGTGTTTTTTGTTATGATGTACCTAACAAATATTGCCAAAAACTCACTTTTTGTGATTTTCTTCAGAATTGTTGTTTTTACCCCAAATCTGTATTTATATTAATGTCTTGCCTTCATAAAAAAGTATACTTTTATATGTCTTGTGCGAATAATTACAAAGTTATTGCACTTTTACTACATGCATGTCTGAGAGTACACAGCCTCCTTAACAACAATTGGGCGCTATTAATACACATTGATGTTTTTAAGCAAATAAAATTCCAAAATATGGTACGTTTTCTGCCTTTGCTTGCCACGTGGTAAGCCTATGTTGAGGTTGCGATTATATGTTAAAAAAAAATCAAGATGGATACCAACAAGTCGTGTGGCCGAGCGGTCTAAGACCCTTCTTTAAAAAAAAAATCATATCGCATCGCTATAGACTCAATCTCGATAGCCTGAGTCTCGCTGGGAGTCGTGCTCTCTCGTAAAAGTCGAAAGTTTGCAAAAAAATATTTCAAGTTTGTAGAAAGTTATTTGAGATTGTAAAAAAATTATTAGAGTTTGTAAAAAAAATATTTGAGTTTGTAGAAAATCATTTCAGTTTGCAAAAAAATATTTGAGTTTGTGAAAAATTATTTTAAGTTTGCATGTCCCTCATGGTACACCGTAGTTCAGGGACCGTGCTTTTAAAAAACCCGCCAGATCGCAATCAGGCCATTGACCTGTGTAGTGGTCATACGTTGCTCACTCAACCATAACATCATGACTGTCCCTAATAGCTACTCATTAATAATGCGTTGCGTCAGGTCATGGACTCTATTCAATAATTTTAATCCTTTCTTTAAGGTCAATAGATGAAAGGGAGACCTTGAAAAACAGATGCGTGTTTCTAGATAATATTTTATCATCCAAGCTGGTGATCTAGGATATTTCTAGGAGGCGACACTTATTAATTCATACCGCTCACATCTTTCTTCATCCAATGGACTTTGGGGAACTGCTGAGATAATAAGTGGATGTTACAATCTAATCGGCTACAATCGGCATAGTTGATGATATCTGATTCTGATAATTCACTAGTAGCAGCGAAATTACAGCGCTTTGTATCCTCTGGTGCACTATATAAATCTTATATGGATTCATGTTATTTATTTATTTTATAAATATCTCTTGTAAACACAATCTAGTGTGGTGCTCACTACATGTAGAAGGCCTGGTCTGCAAATGTTCAGTGCATAAATCTAGTAAAGATAAAGCTTCATATGTTTAGTGTAATCAAATGAAATACCAAAGCTGGATATTATACAATCGTGATGCATTCCTTCTTGTTATGGACGACAAGTATTAACTTTGATATTATTATGGCAATATCCATTCCCTTCTCAATTGATTATGCTTTCTTTTCGAAAAATAAACCATGAGGCCTAGAGGCCACGATATCAACCTATATTCGGTATGCGGAAACCTTCCACGGTTAGGGCGGCGCTTGCACTCGCATATTCGCTAAACTGCCGCCTCCTTCATTTGCCAACCTTTATCATGGGCGTGTTTGAGGTTTTATAGTCATACATGTAGGCCTACCATTTTTCACCCTGATGTGGCAGTCAACGTCAACGCGTTGAAGCAGCTGTTTCGCTCGCGCATCTATGTGGCGTATTAAGCGTGTGCATGTGTACACCAGCGCTTTGACCGAACGCTAGTAATTATTTGGCTGTGCCCAATTAAATGCTCACTGTACTGACATCACTACCACATCAGGATGAAAAATCGCATATCGCAAACCAGCCAAATTTGTCATAGGTTTGAATTGTAATAGGAAACCGTGAATATATGGTCTCAAACTCTGAAACATCTGAGCAGAAACGTGTCCTTTTTACTGGTTTAAAGTGAGTCTGTAGCTGTCGCCATCTTTGGAATATAATACAACATTCTCTGGCCAAACATCGGGTTAAATGTAAGTAAATAGTTAAAATCGTCTAAATTCAATAATATCAAACAGTCACGGACATTAAGTCAAGGCTACATGAGAAGTTTGGGGTAGGTCACGCATTTCCTTGGTATAAAAACAGCCAAAAGGATGTCCAAAATTCCCTCTTTTTATCACAACGCGATTTATTACGAAACAACATTTTCATAGGGCATACGCTGGTTCTTTCAATTCTAGTTTAAAATCTGTTCGTCACATGCAGTCTGATTTGGTATCTATGTTTTCATCAAAGTCTTGGGAACTTATGTGGACAGTAGTTTCGTTTAAAAACGGATACTGTTTAAAATATCAGTATTTACGCGAGCGACATTTTGAGTGTGTAAAATGCATTGAAAATTGTCGGCTAAAGAATGCATAAATTAAAATCGCGAACAGTAATAGCAACAATAACTATCTACATTCCAAGCGGAAACGCTTTTCATAAGCATACCACCTATTTTTGGGCAATCGCTGCAACCGAAATATGAAATTCCAGGCCATCTGTAAAAAAGAGCGTGAGCATATTTTACTATGAACTTGGGACATCAAAACACATGTTTTAATTGGTGTCAGACCTATTTTAATGATACGATAATTATGCCCCGAATAATGGCTTTCATTTGAACTATTATTTGTTAAACTGCTATTTTTACTTTTTGAGAAATTAATGAATTTATCGAAAAACTCGACGGAGAGTGTCACCTTGACAGCTATATCCCTTAACATGTTTAGATGTTTACAGCATGATTCGATATTTCGGGTATTTCTAGCCAGAATTACCCGAGGGATTTCCAGATAGAAATTCCTTACAAAAATGAGACTCTAAATTGTTCCATAGTTTTGGATATTTCTATGTTTTTCGTATTATATTTTCATCGCCCAATGAGATAGCTTCTGACTGGATTCAGGTTCTGTCCGGGACCTGCCGCAGTTATAATTTAAAAATCCAAACAAGTATTAAATACTGGTTCATCCATTAAGGACATTGTCAATTTTTACTACTGGATATTTGTTAGATTATCAATTAAGACTAGTCTTTCAAAAAAATTTAAATTAAAAAAAACCATTTAGTTTCTATATCTGTACAAATTTTAAAATAAATCCTAACTCGATTTTTTTTTTTCTTTCTTCGATAAATGTCACGGAAAAAGAACTTTTCGACAGTGTCGGAGCCAAAACGCATAACGTAACAATTAGACCCTCTCCACTTTTTTCTTTCTTCGATAGGTATTAACCGTAAGTCAGGTCAACTCCATTTATGCAAAAAAATCCGGATTGAAGAACTTTTCTGAGAGTGTCGGAGTCAAAATGTATAACGTAACAAAACAATTAGACCCCCTTGAATTTTTTTCTTTCTTCGATAAATATTAACCGGAGGTATGAGGTCATGTCCATATATGCGAAAAAATCCGGATAAAAGAGCTTTTCCGACAGTGTAACCTCCAAAACGCATACAAAATGTATAGAGCCTAATACGTTACAAAAAATTAGACCCACTCAAATTTTTTTCTTTCTTCGATAAATATTAACTGGAGGACATGTCATGTCCATATATGCGAAAAAATCCGGATAAAAGAGCTTTTCCGACAGTGTAACCTCCAAAACACATAAAAAATGTATAGAGCCCAATACGTAACAAAAAATTAGACCCATTCGAATTGTTTTCTTTCTTCGATAAATATTAACCGGAGGTCAAGTCATTTCCATATATGCGAAAAAATCCGGATAAAAGAGCTTTTCCGACAGTGTAACCTCCAAAACACATAAAAAATGTATGGAGCCAAATACGTAACAAAAAATTAGAGCATCGAATTGTTTTCTTTCTTCGATAAATATTAACCGGAGGTCAAGTCATTTCCACATATGCGAAAAAATCCGGATAAAAGAGCTTTTCCGACAGTGTAACCTCCAAAACACATAAAAAATGTAAAGAGCCCAATACGTAACAAAAAATTAGACCCACTCGAATTTTTTTCTTTCTTCGATAAATATTAAATGGAGGTCAGGTCATGTCCATATATGCGAAAAAAATCCGGATAAAAGAGCTTTTCCGACAGTGTAACCCCCAAAACGCATAAAAAATGTAAAGAGCCCAATACGTAACAAAAAATTAGACCCACTCGAATTTTTTTCTTTCTTTGATAAATATTAACTGGAGGTCAGCTCATGTCCATATATGCGAAAAAATCCGGATAAAAGAGCTTTACCGACCGTGTAACGCATAAAGAATGTATAGAGCCCAATACGTAACAAAAAATTAGACCCACTCGAATTGTTTTCTTTCTTCGATAAATATTAACCGGAGGTCAAGTCATTTCCATATATGCGAAAAATCCGGATAAAAGAGCTTTTCCGACAGTGTAACCTCCAAAACACATAAAAAATGTATGGAGCCCAATACGTAACAAAAAATTAGACCCACTCGAATTGTTTTCTTTCTTCGATAAATATTAACCGGAGGTCAAGTCATTTTCATATATGCGAAAAAATCCGGATAAAAGAGCTTTTCCGACAGTGTAACCTCCAAAACACATAAAAAATGTAAAGAGCCCAATACGTAACAAAAAATTAGACCTACTCGAATTTTTTTCTTTGTTCGATAAATATTAACTGGAGGTCAGGTCATGTCCATATATGCGAAAAATCCGGATAAAAGAGCTTTACCGACAGTGTAACGCATAAAGAATGTATAGAGCCCAATACGTAACAAAAAATTAGACCCACTCGAATTTTTTTCTTTCTTCGATAAATATTAAATGGAGGTCAGGTCATGTCCATATATGCGAAAAAATCCGGATAAAAGAGCTTTTCCGACAGTGTAACCTCCAAAACGCATAAAAAATGTAAAGAGCCCAATACGTAACAAAAAATTAGACCCACTCGAATTTTTTTTTTCTTTCTTCGATAAATATTAACTGGAGGTCAGCTCATGTCCATATATGCGAAAAAATCCGGATAAAAGAGCTTTACCGACAGTGTAACGTCCAAAACACATAAAAATGTATAGAGCCCAATACGTAACAAAAATAATCCAGCCGAAAAACACTGACAAATATTTTGTTCTAAAAATACTCAAAATGACTCTAGAAAGAGTCACAAATGACTCAAAATGAGTTACTGGGTCAATATAAAGTAATTCTATAACAAAAACACGCACTAATAACCATAATTTGCTTTAAAAATAACCAGAGCCCAATACGTAACAAGAAAAATTATATGTCTAAAGAAAAAACACTGTCAAATTTTTTTCTAGAAGACTCAAAATTACTCAAAAGGATTTACTGAGTCAATATAAAGTAATTCTATAACAAAAACATGCACCTAAAACCCATAATTTGCTTTAAAAATAACCAGAGCCCAATACGTAACAAATAATTCTAAGTCTAGAGAAAAAACACTGTCAAAATGTTTTTTCTAGAAAGAATCAAAATGACTGAAAAGGATTTACTGAGTCAATATAAAGTAATTCTATAACAAAAACATGCATTTAATCATGATAATGTCCTTTTAAAATAACCAGAGGCCAATACGTAACAAATAAATTCCAAGTCTAGAGATAAAACACTGTCAAATATTTTGTTCTAGAAAGACTCAAAATGAGTTACTGGGTCAATATAAAGTACTTCTATAAAAACACATGCACATAATATCCATAATTTGCTTGAAAAACAACCGGAGCCCAATACGTAACAAAAAAATGTATAGAGCCCAATACGTAACAAAAACCACTACAGAGGGAGGGAGTATGAATAAAGTAATTTTAATCAAATTTTAGTTTTGTTACGTATTGGGCGGGATGAATTATTTTTTGCCACTTTTTGTTCTAGGTAGAAGAGGTTGAGCCCAATACGTATCAAATTGATACGTACTGGGATTTTGTTACGTATTGGGCTCTTACAGACGTGCTGCCCAGTTTTGAAGACGTTGTAGACGAATAATATGAGTAGATGGTGATGAGGAGAGAAGGCCATTACAATAGTCAAGACGAGAAAGTATCAATGAACGTATGGCATGATGATATGTAGGTTGGTCTATATATTTCCTAATTCTAGCGATGTTTCGAAGATGAAAAATAATAGATTTGCTAACATTTGTAATATGAGAAGACATAGTCATGTGAGTATCGAAAAAAGCACCCAGATTCCTAATGGTCTTTGCAGATTCGATGCGTTCATTTCCAATAGATAAAGTTATATTAGGTGGCAAATATTTGTTATAATAATATGGTGATGCAGCTATAAAGAATTCTGTTTTACTATCATTTAACGACAGTTTGTTTGCAGTCATCCAATTCTTTATATCCAATACACAATTTTGAAGTCAAATTATTGCACTGTCAAGATCGCCCGGCATTTTGGGATCAAATGATACATATAATTGTGTATCATCGGGGGGTTAATTTATAGTTTAAGCTTGTTTGATAACTATACTTCGCGGTGTGTGGCCTTTGAAGCCCTGCGGGGCATTCTAGCTGCATGTCTCTATTGAGCGGCGGTTGTTGTTGGTCTTTCGCAGTTTGTGGTTTTAATTTGTTGGATATTCAAATTTCGCGGTTTGTGGTTCTTTGTAGCCCTGTGGGACAATCTAGTTGGATATCCCTAGTGAGCGGCGGTTTTTGGCGTTCTTTCGCGGTTTGTGGTTCTAATTTCTCTAATTTATCAGGCCGTGGCCTCTATCGGTGGCTAATTTGTCTTTTAAACTGGTTGGATATCCATATTTCGCGGTTTGTGGTTCTTTGTAGCCCTGCGGGGCAATCTAGTTTGACATCCATATTGAGCGGCGGTTGTTGGCGGTCTTTCGCGATTTGTGGTTTTTAATTTCCCTCATTCTTCAAGCGCAATCTTTAGGAGGGGGGGTGGTAATATATAGCTAAAGCTTGTTGGATAACCATACTTCTTTGTGGCCCCGCGGGGCAATTTAGGTGGATATCCAAAATTCGCGGTTTGTGGTTCTTTGGAACCTTGTGGGGCAATCTAGTTTGACATTCCTATTGAGCGGCGGTTGTTGGCGGTCTTTCGTGGTTTGTGGTTTTAATTTCCCTCATTCTTCAAGCCCTGCTCTCTATCGAGGGTTAATTAAATAGCTTAAGCTTGTTGGCTATCCAAATTTTGCGGCTTGTGGTTCTTTTGCAGCCCTGTGGAAAATCTTGTTGCACATTCCTATAGGCTGTGCCAAGTTGTTCAGTGTGTCTGTGGTGGGGACAGTCCTTCCTTTCAATAGGCCTTTGGGTATTTTTTGCCGCTTCGCTAATTGTCTTTACGTATGACTTTAATGGCCTTCCATATTTGGTTGTCTCTTTTTGGATACGTTTTTGTCCCTGCTGGCCTTCCATATTAGTGGAACAATTTTTCACACCATAGAGTGTATGCAATAAACCAACCGGAACGGTATAACAATTGAAATGACAGTCATGTTGGAATACAGTTCTACGATAGCTGAAGATGACAGAGAGACAGGTCTCTAGATCGATTCAACAACCATTCATACATATTACATGTTTTATTGTCCTATTATCATGCGAATCGCCCCGTGGTAGGACAGAACTTTATTTAAATGAGAAAAATATTGGTATAAACCTGATCTAGTTTCTTGTGTTATTCAGATTGTTGTGTTGTTCAGATTTAAATAAATAAAGAAAGTAATAAAGAGATTTCTTTCATTATTTGTTCTGCTAGCGGCTGCACTATTCGCTGTCGTAGTGCACGTTAGTAACCATTGGTTACTGCTCCAAGCCTGGGCTCATAAACCTGTTCCGAATTTTGATATGCCATAGGCTTTGTGTTGTGATCATTTCGATCAGTGGTTCGTAACAAAGAAAGAGTGATCCAGTTGTCCTAGCAACGGTCATATTGTAACGTGCACTACGACAGCGAATACATTGGTTTTTTTTAAATAGGCCCTTTTAATATAATAAATAATAAACCTGAGAATCAAACATCTTGTTTTGATAAAAAAAAATAATATCACAATAGCACTGGATGATTAAAATTGTGTTATCCTTGATTAATGACAATAAAATTATTGTTTAATAAAATATTGAACAAATCAGTTGGTCATCGGATTTCGAACTCGGATCCCCGGATCCGGAGTCGAACGCTGAAACCATTGAGCCACGGGACTGTAAATTGCTGTGTCGAAGTACAGTATTTATTATATGAATGGGTGCATCGTCCGGAAAGAACAAAAGAATTGTGAAAAACTTGATTTTTTGGTGAATGGGGCTCAGAATTTGTATGTAGGGTATCTCAGAAAATGCTAGGGTATAATTGGAAGTAAATCTGAAAAAGTAGTTTGTAGGTGATTGCCCGCTAGTGCTGTAGCCTTGTCCAAAAATTCTGGATCAGCATTATTTTCCACTAATTTTCGCTATGAAATACCGCGTGAAATGAAGCAAAAATATTTGTTTATTATCAAACAATGGTTGACTGTAGGATTGGTGTCCCTTTTTGAATTAATGAGTTGTCAAGATATTACATTTGGGACTCTAAATAACATTAAACATGGTTTTAGATACACTTTGTACCCAGCGAAAAATATCATAGAACAATAAAAGTTAAGTGTTTTAATGTTAGGTGTAAATATAGTCTCGCGGGAGCATCTGTTTATTAGTCTTCTTTAACCGCGTGACTCTAATAGAAACCCGACGGAACCGGCAACGGTCAACCGCCGGCCGAGTTTTTATTTCATCCCCTAGCTAGCTCTAAAGGACCCAATGGCCCGTATAATGTGGGCTGGTACCAAGTTTCACCTCCACCCCCCCCGAAATTCGAAAGTTCGAAATATGCCTCAAAAAGTTACAGGCCAGCCGGGTCAGCAACTAGATGCCAGTCAGAAAAGTTACCGGCCAGGCCAAAAAGTTACAGGCCAATGGCCGGCTGACCGGCCCTATTTCGAACGATGCCCCCCCAATGTGACAGTTGCCAATTTTGGACTCAAAGGTGTCAAAACAATGGGCCAGCCTATCTGTATGGTCTAACTATAGACGAATCCAAATCCACGCATTCCTACACCTGACTAGCAGCCTTTAGTTGGGTAGCCGTCGGCTACAATGCACCCAAAATGTGAAATGATTCGGCCTTTGCGGAAATTTTAAACTGCATTCCATCACCCGATTTACACCTTCCACGAAAACACAGGTAGACAACAGAATGATAAAGTTTACAAAACACACAGCTTCTACATGGCCTATTCGCTGTTGAAGTGACATAATAATCGGATTAACTACACCATATCAAACGCTACAAATGGATGTACTTGAGAACAAAAGGACTATGTATGAATAGATGTGACGGGATTACCTGCGGAATTATCTCTATTGTATATATTATTCTATTAACCCTCCTCGTCCGTGCATCTTCTCTAGGTGTTAGGCGGCTTTTATTTGCACAATGGGGCGCTCAAAACGCCAGGTTGGTGCTAGCGGCTACCCAAAGATGGCCGACCAAATCCTGACCATGACTTGGCTCGTTGGATTCGTCTATTCGCTACTTGCACGGTTCCGCCATTATGCACTATGTGCGGGAGAGCCTCGAACTGGCAGCATACATGAAAGGAAGAATTATGTAACCTTACACAGAACGTTATGACTAGTTCAATTCCCATTCATGTATGCTGCCAGTTCGAGGCTCTCCCGCACATAGTGCATAATGGCGGAACCGTGCAAGTAGCGAATATATATCAATTTCAGGGCTATAGACCACTTGACATCACTGTTTATCAACAAAGGCGAGGGACTCGTCTAAATTCGCCACTTGCACGGTTCCGCCATTATGCACTATGTGCGGGGAGAGCCTCGAACTGGCAGCATACATGAATGGGAATTGAACCAGTCATATAACATTCTGTGTAAGGTTACGTAATTCTTCCTTTCATGTATGCTGCCAGTTCGAGGCTCTCCCCGCATATAGTGCATAATGGCGGAACCGTGCAAGTGGCGAATCGATATGCTCGAACGAGCCGCTACACTGTTCAATGGCTTTCCTGTACTATATGAAATGTGGCGGGCGATTTAAAATGCACGTGCCCTTAGCAGACTACGATGCGTACGCACACTGCAGGGCAAAGAACAATTGAAATGGCCATAATGCGCGCGCATACTGCCGGGCAATGACGTCAGATACCAAGTGGTCTATACGTAGCTATACACTGATATCACCAAGCATTTTTTTATCTTCATGTATTTTTATTTAATTACATGGTACATGCATGCATAAGCTCCAAATGTCAAATATTATGAGCCAAACGGCTCTTTGTTCTAACATTTGGGACCCTGTGCCCCAGGGCCCCAAATGTTAAAATGTAGGGGCCAACTGAAAAATAAAAAGTAGTTGCATTGTGTTCACAAGTTGATTCTCTGTTATAGTAGATAAATAAAGGAATAAATCAAAAGGTCGGCGACGTATTAATTTGCTTTCGTTTGGAGGCTGGTCCCTCCGTCCGTAAATGTGAAATATTGAGAATTCCAGACCGAAAGATCAATTTTGACAGATATTTTATAAAATGGAAAAAATCGATTATATGACGTCATCGAACTTTTGGTTTGTTCCCTAAATAATAGCTTATATCGAGAAATTATGATTTCTTTTATTTTTGCTTGCTTACTTTTTTGTTTAGAGATTTTTAGATCAAAGACTAATCATATCAGAACCAGACTATTAAAATTGCTCGAGTTGTCATTCCATTGATAATTAATCAGTCAATGAATGAATTATCATACATATGAATTATAAACGAATGCAATTTGTAATTGAATTAACGAATGAATGATTGATAGATTGGTTAATTGAGAGACTGATTTAATTTGAGATTTATGAATTTATGAGCGATCAGTGACTATTTGGCTGACTGATTGAGATTGCCAGATCTAAGACCATGAAGTATATCAATTGAGAGACTGATTATAAGTTCAGTGGTTGCTTGACTCGGTTACTTAATTGTTTGATATTTTAACACCAAGATATACGGTACATTAATTGCGAGACTACTAAATTTGTTAATAATTGATCGATTGATCAAACGAATTGATTGATGATTGATGAGTAGTTTATTGATTGACTGACTATTAATTCATCGATATATCAATCTAATCAAAGTTATTGTGATTATAAAAAGTGTGATTGATTGATTGGGTGACCATATCACTTAATTGATTAATCAATCAATTCATTAAATGATTCTGATTGTTTTCTTGATTGTTTGTTGAATGCTTATTGGGCGGATGTTGGTTGAATGAACCAACGATTGAGTGATTAATCAAAGAATCCCTTGAACTTGAAAAACAGTTTGCATCCATTTTTCGAAAATCGGAGCAACTTTAATTTTTAACCCCTATAGCATGCAAATTGACCTTGGACTTGTCGAGCGTCATAACTTGCTAACTATGTCCTACGTGCAAATAAATTATGTTACATTTTTCCACCATGGTGGGATAATTCTGAATTGACACTTAATTTGGGTGTATTTTGTCTTGGGTCCAATCTCTATCATGGAAAGTTTGCTATATCTTTCTAAATATATGATTGTTTGTTCTAGATTTGGGTTTTAGCGTTTCATATTTGAAAGAACTAATGTTTAATTGCAACATTTCGAAACCACAAACCAAAACTGGGTGCTATGATGTACAAGATTGGGCTACGAGTATGCATTTTACCAAATTAACAATTGGTAATTGCTTCATTTTGCATATATGACTTTCTTTATTATACTCTAAATCGGATTTTATTATACATGTTATAAGGAAGTTGTTTACGTGCATATAGGCTCCTTCACAGCCGGTTTCTGTCGTGTATGTTTGCGAGTGAGCCACAAGCAGACTGGGTTGCCAGGGACTACAGGACAAAATACCTGTTTTTGACTATAACTATAGCAAGGTCAGCTATACTGATAATGGTTAATTGGAAATCTGAAAATAAACACTTATTTTGTAAACAGATGATACTCAGGTGATTATTTATGGATGGAAACTTAGGAAATTGCTGTTAATGGAATAATTGATATATTAAACACACATTTTGTTTTGTCTACGATAAAAATCCATTCACAATTAAGGTTTTTAGCAACCATTTGACATTAAATATTTTGAACAATTGCTCTATGAAAAATGATATAAATGCACCCCTGCTGATCCAGGCTACTGATAAGCTGTCAACAAGTGACCACTAATTCAACAATTATAATGAGCAATTATATGACCAGACAGGAACCAAGCTGGGTATAAGGTGCCCAGGCACCTGTACTGTTAACTAGGGTTAGTTACCATCACTAATTGATGTTGGGAGTGACACTAGTGGGGGGGAGGGTTAAATACCAGTAATTGGGGTAGATAGTTGCTTTGGTTTTATACATTTTGGTAGAGCAACTGGGCAGTAACTGGGCAATAACTTTTAAATGCATAAAGGGATCTGGAATGAGCGTTTATGGCGTTTCGACAGTATTTTTTGTGGGACATGAGAGCCCCTCAGACGTATCGAATTGCATTCTGAATACGAAGCATGTCTGTCTGATATCAAATAATTTTCATTTTTGAAATTCACGATATAATACAAATTTTATGACAAATTATTAAAATTTGATATTTTTCAAATTTTGATATATAACAATCCTCGAAATAAATGTTATAAATCTAACGATATATTCTTAAAGTGTATGTAGCTGGGAGGAAAAAGCCGACGATCAATTGAAAATTTTGACCTTTTATATTGAAGATATGGATTTTTTATGAAACATGAATTTCATCCATGGTGTTGTCTTTTAAAGACATTTCTTGTTTTGTGATCCTTAGACCCAGACAAATAATTTGACATGTTTTAGTGAATTTGGAGCATGTTTAATTTTTGCCCCCTATATGACTATGACATGAGCAATGCGCATGTAGGGTGTTTGAGGGTCTTTATTGAGGGTCACGGAGTTCCAATATAGCTTGGTAGACAAAAGTTTTGAATTCAGCATACCCGAATTAAACAAAACAATTTGGTTGCCAGCTTTTACGCGAACTTGCCACTTCATGACTTGATGCTTAAATAACAGTTAGCAACCTGGACAACCGATTCTTTTTGTTCTGCAAGGCTCACTCAGTCATTTAATGAGGCAATACAAACGATCGAATTTGGTGTTGAAATGAGCTAAATTTTGCGTTACACCTTTTCATTGTAAAATTAATTTTCTCGGCCAAATGAAAAGCAATCCTTTTCATTGTTTCAGTAAATGTCAGGAAAAACTGTAGCGCTTGATACTGTATTTTTTTTTCAAATCCTAGTGTTAAACTTAGGCGTGAAATTTAGTCATTTAGTGTAAGATTTTCGATTTTGATAGGCTTAAACTCTGCCCGCGAGCCTTTTTTTGGATCAACCTTTTAGCTTTTCAAAGTAAGATAGTTCGCTAATGAAGGATTTTTCCCAACTTTCTAACGCACATCACCGTGAGCGATATATCATAGTTTTGTCAGAATTTCCGTTTTGATTTCACCATCTTTCACTGTCGGCTGAAAAAATTTCAAAATCAACACGTGAAATCTAAGGCTAGTACTAGCATTGTGGATCGATATCCCTGGGTTTAATAGGAATACCGGCATGGCTATAGTGTTGCCAGAACTTCAATATAGCAAAGAAATTCCCAGACCTATAGCGCTCCTACTGATCATGTTTAACCAGAACACCCAATTGGGGATTTAATCGCTGGTCGGGCAATTTGCTTTCAATGAAAAATTGACCTGGATAACAACAAAGGAAATATCGACTATTTCTGCTGGTTGCTCTCGAGATAAAAGTACTCACCATTACCTACTTTTACTTAGTTTGACATTTTCGGAGCATGAATGGAAAAAGGGTAAAACAAAAACGGAGACTCTGACAAAACTATAACATATAGACCCACACGATGTGCTTTACAGAGGTGGGAAATATCTTTCTTTAGCAAACTATGTTAGTTTGAGACGCTAAAACATGAATTCCGTAAAAAGCTCGCAGGCGAATTCAAGGCCTATAAAAATAAAAAATATCACACTAAAAGACACAATTTGATGCTTAATTTTAACACCAGGATTTAAACAAAAATGTATATCCAAGCACCAAGTTTTTAACTGACATTACTGAAGAAAAAAAAAATATTGCTTTATATTTGACCGAGAAAATTAATTTCATAGCAAAAAGGTGTATCTCTGAATTGTGCTGATTTTTACATGTATCGATCGACTTTTAGCGCGACTAAGCATTTCTAAAGAATTGGTTGTCCAGGTGGCTGACTGATAAGACATTTCCAAAATAGAACCAGACTAATATACCCGGCTAATATAATTATGTGAACACTGCTTTTACAAATGATAATTCAACATGATATCACCAGTTAGGACGCTGGACAACCGATTGTTATTGTTCTGCAAGGCTCACTCAGTCATTTAATAAGGCAATACAAACGATCGAATTTGGTATTCAAATGAACAAAATTTTGAGTTACACCTTTTCAGTGTAAAATTTTTTTCTCGGCCAAATGAAAAGCAATAATTTTCATTTTTCAGTAAATGTCAGGAAAAACTGTAATGCTTGATACTGTATTTTTTTTCAAATCTTAGTGTTAAACTTAGTCGTGAAATTCAGTCATTTAGTGTAAGATTTTCGATTTTGATAGGCTTCAACTCTGCCCGCGAGCCTTTTTTTGGATCAACCTTTCAGCTTTTCAAAGTAATATAGTTCGCTAAAGAAGGATTTTTCCCAACTTTCTAACGCACATCACCGTGAGCGATATATCATAGTTTTGTCAGAATTTCCGTTTTGATTCCATAATTTTGACTACCAGCTGAAAAAATTTCAAATCCACGCGTGAAATACTAGCATTGTGGATCGATATCTCTGGGTGCCCGGCCTGGATACAGTTTTGCCAGAACTTCAATATAGCAAAGAAATTACCTGGTGTTTCGGTATAGTGCCTTTTGTTTGTGTTTGTTTGAAATTGCTTAAACCCATTGAAAGTCATAATGAAGCAGCCAAAACAATACAAGGTTAAACACGGAAGTTTATAACAACCTATTATAATGACCTAAAGGAAAAATCATTTATGGTAACAATGAGCCTTGCATTGTAAGTCATGGTTAAAATGTGTTGAGTACCCACCCCACCCCCATAGGCCTACATAATATTACATACCGGTACCTTATAATATTTATATAGCACGGCTATAGCTATACATTTAGAAAGTAGGTCCTATAGCGCTAAATTATGACAAATAGGCCTACACAAACCCGAACGCAAGTCTGAAGGGTGTAATGAAAATGCCAACCCGCGATGGGGGGGGGGGGGTCATTCAAAATTCACCTGGAGATAGGAGGGACAGAAAACTAATAACACGCGAATTTTTCTAGGTTTGGACAGTGGATTTTCCCATGGACCTCATCCTAGGTAAATAAATAAACAAACAAACAGACAAAATGGTTTTCATAATCATGGAATCCATAGCCCCTATAAATTGAAATTGCAGGCTATCACGGGAGCAAATTTCCAAAATCCACCTCATTTACCAGAATTGGGGATTTGGGCTACCAAATCGCTGGTCAGGCAATCCTGGTTTTCAATGGAAAAGGGACCTGGGTTGACAACAATAGAAATATCGATTATTTCTGCTGGTTGCTCTCGAGGTAAAGTACTAAGTTTGACATTTTCGGAACATGAAGGGGAAAAGGGTAAAATAAAACGGAAATTCTGACAAAACTATAATATATAGACCCACACGATGTGCTTTACAGAGGTGGGAAATATCTTTCTTTAGCAAACTATTAGTTTGAGACGCTAAAAAATGAATTCTGTAAAAAGCTCACGGGCGAACTAAAGGCCTATAAAAATCAAAATATCACACTAAAAGACACAATTTGATGCTTAATTTTAACACCAGGATTTAAAAAAAAATGTTCATCCAAGCACTATGTTTTTATTTGACATTACTGAAGAAAAAAAAATTTTGCTTTATATTTGACCGAGAAAATAAATTTCATAGCAAAAAGGTGTATCTCGGAATTGTGTTGATTTTAACATGTATCGATCGACTTTTAGCGCGACTAAGCAGAACAAAAGATCGGTTGTCCTGCGTTTAGACTGTCACGATTTAGGCCTCTATCGAAACTCAGCGACTTCAAAAGTGTGAAGTGTTTTGATCCATACAATCTCAAAATCAATCGATTGAGATGATTAACGTATTCGTCCCAGTTACATAACAGATGCGGTTAAATGATGGGGCGGGGTTACCAACCATATTTGGAGTCATTACGTTGTCATCAACTGGGTTGGTTCAGGTCACTGCTTATGGTAATTCGAGTGCGCTGCTGGGGGTAGAGATCGAATGTGTAAGGACCAACGCCAGACGGCGTTGATTATTGTGCTAAATATTGCGTTGGTTCATGTTGATTTTATTAATTTTTGTCATGTATTTTGTTTTGGAGCAAAAGCGATGTGTTATTTGTAGAGCGCTATACAAAATTTAGCGCACAAAATTGAGCAATTTTACCATGTTTTGGCCCAAAAAGGAAGATAAAAGGGGGTCATTGGGTCCATTATAATAACATGGATGTAAGTTTTCGAAAAAATGGGGTCATTGGGTGGCAGATTTGAAAAAATGGGACATGCACATTGTTACGAGCCGTAATTACTACATGTCAAAATCACCTTTTCCTAGTTCTCACACGAATGCACAATAATGGGCTATTCCAGAATATAGATGCACACACCCTATAGAGGAGTTCGAATTTCCGAACTTTTTGTTTGTAGAGTCGTGACTTTTGGAAATCCAGACTTTTAAAGTGTCCAAAGACGAAAGAATTTAGCCAAAAAATAGTTCAAAATCAGAAATCCTCAATTTGAAAATTCATTTTGGAAATTTCCGTGATTTTTCCTTCATCTAATTCGATTTCCAAGCTTTTTCAAGTAATATTGGCAACTGGAATTCCAGTCGTTTTCGGAAAGCAGACTCGGAAATCCAGACATTTCGTTAATTGAAACTTACTCCGGGGTGCACTTATTTTCTGGAATAGCCAAATACCCCACTGTTTGATTAAGTTAACAATATCTGAATCTTTAATGAAAAGTTAAAATATGATTGATACAACCAGACCGCTTCTTTGTTTCACAGTCCGGATGACATCGGTAATCTGTGTCATGATTCTGATCCATTCATTTATTTTCCTATCTCTTTTTGTGATCCCAAGCGTGCTCCTTTCCATACTGTGTTGTTCCACTTCCAACTTCTGCTCCATTCTCTGAGTCATTGCCCAAATATACTAGGCCCTATATGTCACCTAAAGACTTATTTTATTGCTAAATTTTTCTTATTTTTACTTACATTGGAGTCTCTGCTATACGTCTATATCAATATCAATATACTCATGAGCTCCTCCAGGGCTGGGGCCCGGGGTTACATAAATAGTTGAATGTTGGTATATGGGGTACCAAATACATGTGTCATTTATATTTTCATTTTTAGGTCCCGTAAACAGTATACTTAGTTGGTCAGCTTTTGCACCATTGGCTAAGCTCACATATTGTACCTATCTACTACATCCAATCTTACTGGAGGTCTACTACAGGAGTTCTGTCACGCCGTTTCATTACACCGACTACAATATGGTAAGTTACAATTGCCAACTGGTACGAATGAAAATGTCATGGGGATGTTGATACTTCTTGCTATAGTCAAAATGCTGGGGAAATACATACAACATAATATGTGAAGCATTATATTCCAGGTTAGCATAGCAGTAGTGTTGTTGTTTTGCCCCTTTGAGGTCCTGGGTTCTAGCCCTGACCGTTCTCAGACGCCTTTATGTGTATTTAGTTTCAAGTTCAAACTTGTTCTCGCAGGTCTTCCCAGGTACTCCGGTTTCATCCTGCATTTAAAACTGGTCTTTCTTCCCCCAAATATATACTGTTCGTGTTGATTGACCTTTCGGAAAATCCCATAATTCCTTGCAGTTAGACCCGAGATGTCTTTAAACGATGTACACAGCGGCGTGACGTCAAATGGTGACATATTGGGTTTAACCGCAAGGAAGTGTGGGATTTACCTAAACGGTCAATTGCGCGTGCGATAAATAGCCTATAAATAAACGTATTGTAAAATGAAGTAGCAATTTTCTTCATTTTACCTCATTTGTTTGGCTCGAAATTAAAAAGGGACAATGTGATCAGTAGCTATCAGTGAAAACTAACATTTAAATAGGAATCTATCTTTTATGCAAATCACAGATTATTGTTTTAAGGTATAATCTCTTTGGTTTATCCACAAAAAGCATGAGTGATATCAGTCAGGGTTCGCAGGTTTTTGCCGCAGATGAAAAAAACCGCTTGGCAAAAACTGTATTTGCCATTTTTTGCCGGCAAAAATGGCATTCATTCATTAATTAATTTGTTTCACTCATCAAATAACAAGAATAGGATACATACAAAAATCATAATACAAAATGTGTGAGTGAAGGAATCACGGGAAATGCCAAGAAGAGGCCTGAAGGTCTGTGATCCCTTGTTTGGTTAATTCATCATTTGACATGGTAGCAGATTGTCATTAGCATTTCAATGAAGAAGTTACAGTAAGCTGCCATATCCTGATATGAATGAACCTAAATACATAAAAAATAACAATAAACAGTGGCGTACCGTGGCCGCGTCTCCCTCGGGGGGCTGCAGAAGAGGTAAATTTTGTCGCCCCTTCATCAACAGCCCGAAAATTTGATGTATAGTCGCATTTTGTAAACCTTTTTCATAATTCTTCCGCCCTTTTTCATTAACAATTCTTTTAGCCGCCCCTTCTTCTTCCGCCGCCCCTTATTTTACCCCGGTGGGCTCTCGCCCCCAAAGCCCCCCTCAAAATACGCGCACGATAAACAATAGTAATTTAGGAAATGCACAAAACAAATAGATAATATTAAGTATCCAATGTGGTCATATTACCAAATACAATAAGAATTACTAGTAACTTTGCAAATGTTTTTAAATACATGACGGAATTGATTAATTCGTCGGACGCATCACATACTAGTCTATCTCGAGACCATGAATGCACTTTAAATACGATATCGGGAAGTTAACTATTTCACATACAGAACTACAACTTAAGCGTAGTTTGAAGCAATATTGCATACGTAAATATAATTCAGGATTCCACTTAGATAAATCTGTTAAGTATATGCTTTAATTTAAAACCACTTTCTTGAAAATCCATAGTCTAATTAAATTATAGAAAGGTAAGCTTTACGAAGATTTTCAATCGGGATTTTCTAGAAATGCGTGTTTTTTTCAAGATAGATCAGTATGTGAAATGCAAATTTTTTAAAAATCATAAATAGCTCAAATTTAACATTTTATAACTAATTAGCCTATTTAGGAAAAATTGAGGTCTGTAATTTGTTGAATTGGAAGAGCTCCATAAAAGAAACTATTACTCAGGGCACATCAGAAAATAGTAACAAAGGCAGCATTAAGTACTTTCCCTTGGGTAAACATTATTTACTTTTCATTATGATGTACCAGTATGTGATGCACCCGACGAATTGATGATGAACTTTTAATGCTGTTATCAACGTTATTCCATAACTTAGTAGCTGCATAATTGATGGATATTTCACAGAAAGCTCTTTTGATAAAAGGAAGCCTCAAATGACCTTTTCTGGTGTTTAAGTCATGAATATTAGACTGTTTTATAAACAAATCATCAAACATTGTCAAAGACACTCGGTAACAGTCCATTATTATGTTTGTACATAAATAAACCAAGTTCAAATGTATTTATGTCCATATCTGATCAGCAAGGGATTAGTGCTACTTCTATAATCACTGGCATTAATAATCATGATAATACGAAGTGCCCTCTTTGAATTTTAAAAAGACCATATATAATTATATAATGATGAAAATGCACAAGCTAAAATACCATAGTTGATATACGGTATTATTAAAGCCATATTATAACATTTGCTGAGGAGGCCGCCTTCAACATGTTCAATATTTTTCAAAATTCTGTTTTTTACACGATTATTATGTACTTTAGTAAACTAATATTTTAGTTCGACTGATATTTCCATCGTAATAATAAATACGATGGAAATAAAATATTAGTCGAACGCGTATACGATGTGCATAACACAGTACGTACATGGCGTGCGGGCAGTTATGACATATCAAAGGAATAGACACGGCTCATTTTCGAATGAGTGGCTCGCATTGGCGACATATGCGCTGGTATTAAATAGCGATTTTCTTTGTATTGCCTCGTCTGTTTGGGCCCAAATTAAAACAGGACATATCTGACAGTGAAAACTAACATTTGATACCAACCAAAAATACAATTCTATTTCTTATGGAAATGTTATAATATGGGTTTAAAGAGCAATATAATGTATACATCGCCGCATGTTATTAATTTCTTGAACATGTTTTCACAATATTATAAATATAAATTCTTTCCAAGTGATATTTTGGACAATTTGCAGACCTAAAAACTTGGCTCTTTTTCCAGCGGTGTTCTTGCTGCAGAGTTCCTGTCAGAATCAAGATATACAGTTGCAAATTGTACTCTAGTTTTGTGTTCTTCTTGGTACCGAGTAACATGTAAATTAGTCTTTTAAGCATTAGCAGATAAATTGTTCACCTAGAACCATCTATTCACATTGTGGCAACATTTAAGTGATTTATAGGTCAATTTCTTTAATCTCAAAACTAATTATTTTAAAAGTTACAAAAATAATTTCCTGAGTGTAACAAGGCCAGATTTTGTAATTATAAATAACAACATATTAAGAAATTAAAGGCACGCGCTTTCATTCATCAAGTGCATTTAACCGAAATGTGGCATATATATCAAGTTCAAAACGTTTTCAATATAAGGAGACAAGAAATGTTGAATGATTACTGTTTATGAGCTTTCTGTGTTACTTTTTAATATTTGAGTGACTATATGTGAGGTTTTGCCATTTTTTGCAATTTTTGCCGGTTTAAACCGGGCAAAAACCGAAGCCTGATATCAGTGCAAAACCCATGAAAAGTGAGAGTAAGTTTGTCTTCTCTTCTTTCACCTGGGAATTTACTTTACTGTCACATTGTAATTTTGTTCCTTTCCTCTTTTTAGGTATATATCTTCCTGGGTAACCTAGTGTTATCATTTGCAGCAGCATATATCATGTCTGTGTGTGCTGAAACACCATTTATGGCATTGGAAAAACTGATTCTACCTACGAAAGGCTCATCACCACCAGATAAGAAACAGAGCTCCGAAACATCCAAACTTCTACAAGACTCGGATCATACACTCTTAAAAATACGGGGTCAAATATGCACCGACTAAAAAATTGATCCCGTTTCATTGCAAACAACCACTTTTGAAGTCAAATTTGACCCCGCCCCGCACGCTTAATTTCTTACTGCAACCATAATGGGCCGCAATACCGCATAGTCCGAGGCAAGGTTCATTATTGTCAGGGTTAGGGTCTTAGGGTTAGGGTCTTATGGTTAGGGTTAGGATTAGGGTAAGGGTTAGGGGTTAGGGGTTAGGGGTTAGGGTTAGGGTTAGGGTTTAGGGGTTAGGGTTAGGGGTTAGGGGTAAGGGTTAGTGTTAGGGTAAGGGTTAGGGGTTAGGGTTAGGGTTAGTGTTAGGGTTAGGGTTAGGGTTAGGATTAGGATTATATTCGTATTTATTAGTACTAATATACTAGTAATAGTATATTGTGTGTATGCACTTTATTCCGTAATCAATAAGTATCATAAACAAACACCTTTCTGGCACAACGAATCATAGCACAGTCGTGTAGGCATTAGATTACATAGATTGTGGGTTCGAACCAAAGGTAAACCGTTGTAGAATTTTGATTCTATCGATTTCTTTTTATTTTATTAAGTAAGAGGAAATAATAATGGTAATAAACTCGTGTTATATCTAGCCTCATAGGCCTATAATTACATGTATGTACTACGGTATGTGTTATCGCATTGCGGCCCACACGTGTGACAATTTCTTTGTGTTCATTTGTCTGTCTTTTATTTTATAGTTCTGATGAAGGCCTAGTGCCGAAAGCTTGATGGTAATAAAATTTTGATTTGCAACATCCGTTGTCCTGGAAAACTTCTTTCGACTATAGATATATTATGCCAGGACAAATAACTTCCTGTGGTGTATTGTCTACACTTCTTTCATTATACATACTCTTTTGGGCAATTCCAAATCATTCATAACTCTAGCCTCTAGTATTCTGCAACCGACAGCAAAAATGAAGGTATCTTGTGAAGGGGTCATTCAGTGGGGGATCCAAGATCATTATGTGTGGGAACGCTGATAATTGGGAGTCATTCAGTGCTGTAGTCGAGTCCGAGTCCTCAATTCCGAGTCCGAGTCCTTATAGCCCTAGGCTTTTCACCGATATATCAACATATATAGGGGTCTATCGGTTAGAAAAAAGGGGCTCATGGGTAGCCGCAACCAAAAAAGGGGGTCATTGGGTAGCCGCGCCTATAAAAAAAAGGGGTTAATCGGGTATGACTTTAAAAAGGGAGGGGGCATCGGGTATAATAGTCGACTTCAAAAGAGGGGCCTATTGACAGGCACATACCGTCATTTCTAAAGTTGAGTGCCCCCTGATCATAGCCATTTTTATTGATTGTAGGGTCTTTGCTATACCTGTTCATGTCAAGTCCTAATGGCTCAAGATTATCAATTGAATCGTTTGGGGTAAAATATGAATCTGATAAATCTAAAGCAAAATCATTAACAAACTTATCAACAGGGATAAAGTCAATCAACTTTTCATGGGGAATGTAGGTTCTTCCAATGATAAGATCGAAACCAATGAGTTTAGAATCAGCACTACTCCACAGCGTGGTATCTGAAGATGTATTTTAAATAATAGAAAAAATGGGAGATTTGGTCTTTAAGGGAAGGGGTATGAACGTTTGGACAGTATTTATTGTGGGACATTAGAGCACATCAGACATATCGAATTGCATTCTGAATACGAAGAATGTCCTTCTGATATCAAATAATTTTGATTTTTTAAATTCGCAATGTAATACACAAAATTGATATTTTTGATATTTAACAGTACTTGAAGTATAAATCTGATGATTTATACTTAAAGTGTATAGAGTGGGATGAAAAGCCGACGATCAATTGAAAATTTTGACCTTTCGTATTGAAGATATGGATTTTTTTCCCAAAACACCAAAACAAAAATAGGTCTTTTTTGGGAAAAAAAGTCCATATCTTCAATATAAAAGGTCAAAATTTGCAATTGATCGTTGGCTTTTCCTCACAGCTACATACACTTTAAGAATATATCATTAGATTTATAAAATTTATTTCGAGGACTGATATATATCAAAATTTGAACAATATCAAACTTTTATAATTTGTCATAAAATTGAAAAAAAAAATGAAAATTATTTTATATCAGAAAGACATGTTTCGTATTCAGAATGCAATTCGATACGTCTGAGGTGCTCAATGTCCCACAAAAATACTGTCGAAACGCCATAAACGTTCATTCTAGATCCCTTAACAAATATGCCAATTCCATGTATACCACCAAATTTATGAAAAGTGTTCTTGTTTATAGCGTGTATAAAATACTGCACAACTACACACAATTGTACTGTGCACAGTGTCATCGCCCCGATATCTTCATGGCAGAAATCGCCATGGTAGGTTGAATCCACAGCCACGCATGGTCATTTTGTTCCGACCTTTGAGACGCATAATGAGCCGAGGGACATCCGACTAAGGCTACTGACAATAGCCTGGTAATTGACCTCTCTGTGTGAGAGTGAGCATGTATACGCCATGAGGTCAATCTGCCTCCACGAGTGGTGCAGCTAGCCTACGCTGCGCTATAGTTCGGCACATATAAAATCAGAATTTTTGTCAGTTTTTGAGTTCAAGACGCACGGTTATTTCTCAAGACGTTAGCGTGTAATGGCAAAGAGGACCATGACCGCCTCATTTTAACATTGAGGGCATACCCAACTACATTGTTGAATAAACAGCCCATGACCCCAGTATGAATAGAACAAAAAGAAAGAAGAAACTTGCCAATTGTGCATAATCTGGCTATTACATTAAAATTTTAAGCTTAAAACTCTGATTTAATTAATGTGTGCACAATTGATAGATTTTCACAACTGATCTTTTCAGTCACCGTACGCCCTCTGTTTGTTAGCTTCCCAAGTGGACTACTGACTTTGGATTGCAGTTAACATTTTAACACTGGACTCTATGGAGAATTAGGCCAATTTCTGGCCTAACTAAAATTGGTCATGATGTAATGCATCTTTAAATGAATCTGGCTTGTGATTGGTCGCCCAGATCTCGTTATTGTTTAAATCCTCCCGACACGTACTGGTACCATTAACTATACATGGTACACAACTATCTACGGAATACGGCGCTTTTGTGCTTGCCGATGAACGTACGCATCTAACGCGTGTTGTACCACCATGCTTAGTCTTGTGGTTAGATTTTATTGATAAACAAGTATGATTGACAGTATGTTTTAGAGAACGAAGTCCCGGGGTAAACAGGGGGTAAAGTTCTGCTTAAAAGTGAAAGTCCATAGTCGGTTTTTCGGATAGTAAATTGGCAGATTCTAAAATTAGAATTGTTCAGTATTGAAGTGTCATATAATTATGCCATTATGATATGTTGCATTCAATAATATAAGCCTAAGTAGGGCCTATACTTTACTTTTACTGTCACAAATATAATTATATAAACTTTTTCATAACCATTTTATACTAGTATTTTGATGTAATAAATATCAGTATAATTTCGAGTTCAACTGGATGCGTTCATCATGATTAATAACATTTTATTTATCAAAAATCGACTATGGCATAGTCTAATGATGGGGGTGAATTTGCGTGAGTAAGTGGCTCCTTGCCCATTTTCTTTTTCTTTTCCTTCCCGATTTTCTCTTTAATTTTTGGTTAGGCTTTTCTCTTTCATTGTCAGGGGACACTCTTCCCCCTGACCACCATCCCCTCCGAGCTCCTACGCTGACTACGCTACCGGTTCATCTGGTGAGGTTTTAGCACAAAGCGTGGAACTTTTTCAAAGGAGATCCATGTCTTAGTATTTTTTTCTTCAAAGCATAGATTCATTTGATGATTTCTCACCAAAAACATACCCAGATTCATCCTCACTGCCACGTATACAGCTCTCAATCAGTGGCATAGATTTCTTTTTGACATGGGGATGGGCCCGGGGGATGGGATTGGTAAAAATTTAAATGAAAGCAACCAAACAAGTTTATGGTACAGACTAGACGGTATGCAGAGGGGGGCAAAAAACAACAAATGTAGGCATAGAAGTAGGTAAAGTTCGATAGCCAAAAATTACCAATTCCAAGGCCCACAGAAGCGTTAAACCTGCAAAAACAACAGGGATCAATAGGAATACAAAGTGCACTGGAACAAGTGATAAAATCACTATGCACATAAGCAGACATAGAGAACCAAACAACCAATGTAGGTACAGGCAAAGTTCGATGACCAAAAATTGCCAATTAGCCCACAGAAGTGTTAGGAAAACAGTACAAAAGTGTACAAGTAATGAAAATCACTGTGCACATCAAGCAGACCAAACAGACAACAACAAAAAAAACCGACGTTTCGAGCAGATAAACTGCTCTTCTTCAGGGACAGACAACAAAATATAAAATCAAACAGCGTTTGCTGTTTGCTACCGAGTTCTATTTGAACTTGCCTTCAGTTTTTGACTTGAATTTGTTTTGAAACTACAGCATGTAGTTTCCGCTGTTTGATTTTATATTTTGTTGTCTGTCCCTGAAGAAGAGCAGTTTATCTGCTCGAAACGTCGGGATTTTGTTGTTGTCTGTTTGGATGTGCACAGTGATTTTCATCACTTGTACACTTTTGTACTGTTTTCCTGACACTTCTGTGGGCTAATTGGCAATTTTTGGCCATAGAACTTTGCCTGTACGTACATTGGTTGTTTGGTTCTCTATGTCTGCTTAATATGTGCATAGTGATTTTTATCACTTGTTCCAGTGCACTTTTGTATTCCTATTGATCCCTGTTGTTTTTGCAGGTTTAACACTTCTGTGGGCCTTGGAATTGGTAATTTTTGGCTATCGAACTTTACCTATTTCTATGCCTACATTTGTTGTTTTTTGTCCCCCTCTGCATACCGTCTAGTCTGTATTTTGTTTCCCCACATCAAGTTGGTATACCTTGCTCTCTTTCTTTTCAGTTGGTGAAATATGTTACAAAAGTGGAATAAATACGCGCGAATCGCGCAAAAATGTTTTGGTTTAAATTTAGTCAGAAACCATATGCTCAGGCGTCAACATTGGGGATGATTATATAGACCACCCCTAGCAAAATATTAGTGTCCCCCTATGCCTATGCTCCCAATCAGTCATGTGGCCCCAGCATATGACACCATAGATAATTAGATTATCTGTGATGAATCTACAGATTCCTATTGACACGGGGTGGAATTTGGTGAAAATTTGTGAAGTAGAGTGAATCAAGTGTTTTCACTCACAGAATATCTTTTCACAAACAAATGCGCACAAAATACGTACCAGTTCGAAGCTACAATGAATATTCTTGATGGAAACTGTGAGCCATTTTGCAATTTAAAAGTTGATTTTTCTTCAATAACTGTGACAATTTATTTTTCACCCTTGACCATGTTGACAATTAAATTTTTTTTTCTGGTCCGACTTGGAGCAACTTTTTTTGGTCTGACGTGGAGCAATTTTTTTTAGTTGCTCAGATGGCGAGACATTTTTTTTTCTTCAAAAACTACCCATCCCCCTTGATATATAATGGCGCGTCCCTGCAGATCATAATTATGTCTTAACCTTTGCCTATTGTATTTGTTCATCTGTGTATGGAGAATAGAAACTCCATCGGTATTTGCGTAGTTCATTGAACCGGACAGTTTTTTTTCCAGAATTTATGCAATTGGTGGAAAAGGCTTTAACGTGTCGACTATATAAGCAATTATGACATTGATCGCCAAGTCCCTTCTAGCCGTCAGCAATTTGTGCAATTTATGCAATTTTGAACTTAGATTATTTTTCTCATATCCTAGTTGCTTCCAATGATCGCTATTTGTGCAATTGGTGGAAAGGGCTTTAACGTGCCGACTATATAAGTGTGGTGATATCTGATTTAGGCTATTACGTTTGGTAACTGACTCACGTCGTTCGGGCTGGCAACCCGTTCCAAGATGGCAGCGCCCTGTGTGAATAAATGTTGATTATTGCTACGTAGATTGCAAGTGTTCTGAATCACTTATTTGCCTCCGAACCCCAGCATAAGAATAAGACATGGTGTCTAGAGTGGTGTAGCAATTACAGGGAAAGCCACAGCCTTATCGGGAGCCGTGTTTTGCAGAAAACAGCCGATGAAGATAGCAGACCTGTGAGCCTGTGTCAGTGTGTGGTAGACGTTCGCCTTTTGTATCTCTTTCCTTGTTGGAAAGGTATAACGTTGTGGAGATAGGAACATGTACGACCATCCGGGACCTACTCTGCCATGTTTGGCTGAGTAACGCTACGTTGAACACGGTCTTTTGTGCCTATGTAAATTATCCTCTGACAGGTATTGTGTTGAGAAATGACCTCACGACTTTCACGTGCTTGGAATTGTACCATTGACATTTATCAAATTTTGACGTTCGGACAACGATCGGATCTTTCTATATATGCAGATCATATTCGTTAGCCTGATATCTGGCCTTTAAACTTACCAATATTCTTCAGAAACTTGCTCATACTTCTTTACGGTATGAAATAGACGACATTTGTGTGATATTGGCAATGTCAAAGGTTACGATAATCTGGACTATTTTACTTTACGGGGGAGTCCGAAAATGAACTTTGGCAGGGGCTGAAATGCATTTTTCACTAGCGCAATCTCTGTTTGTAACTAAAGCATTTGGAGTTCCAAGACAATCCAGCATGTATTTTTTATTCCAACGGGCGGCCGGCCGGCCGGTCGGACATGCGTGAGTTATTCTCGTTTTATACAGGTGTTTTACGTTTCATGTTAATTTACTATTCCTAGTCCACTACTCCGTCATTTATCCACCCCACAAGTAAAATGGACATGACGACCCCGAGATGTGGCGAGGTCAGATGCGGTATAATTGAAGACCGAATTAAAAGACTAGTTTGCGTCTGACGTCAGGGCAAAGGCGCGACGTGATTGGTTACTGACCTGCGCAGTACGGCATTTTTGGTCTGGTTGACAGGACGTCATACGTAAACTAGTCTTTTCAATTCGGTCTTCAATTATAGGGAAGATTTCGCATCAGGTCAAGAGGTCAAATGATGCCAATGATGTAAATAACGAAAGAACCGAACAATTCCCTCCAAGTAAATGCAAGCGTTTTCACGGCAAATCAACAGGGATCGTCGAATTGAAGGTAACACAAATGGGTACAATATGATGGTCAATATTGAGGTTCATTTAAATAGGTAGGGAAAGTGTGCATAAATATGAAAAATATGTTTTTTCAAATGGAATTTTACAGCTCTTGCGGTGACCCACGAACACAATGAAAAGGTCAATTTTCATCATTTATTTGTTCTGTTGCGTTCAACCATCTCCAACAATTTTTTCATTGTAAGTGCCTCTGGCCCTAGTGGAAGTAAAAACGGATACTATGGCCAGAGTTCTAGGGCTAGTGTGTGGCAGCGAATGACTGCAGAATTTGGCACACGAGTGTCGGTAACATGGTATACATGTACATGTACAATAACAATAAAACAAAAGTAAAAACAGATTCAATGTATACTGAACTTAGTTTTATGGTGCATGATAAGCACGCATTTTAAGCTTACTTACTTTAATTAGCAAGTGAAGTGGCAGTTACAGCCTAGCTAGTCACAAACACAGTCTCCAGATCGAGTAGTAGTATTTGTGTATACGTACGAACATGATCAGCAGCATGACATGTTCAGCAGTCTTAATTTAAAGTGAAATCATGGTGGCAGCAAATTACCTCCATGGTGAAATCAAGACTTTTCGGCAAATCAAGTGTGTATTATATTGCAAGGTTATTTTTAAATATCTGCATAGCACGACGCAAATTTGCGCGTAAAAAGGCATACATACAGGCAGTTACATACAATTTCTTTGCCAACATATATACATGCATAACAGACGCTTTCTTGATTTTGAGCATAAATCAAGGCTGTTTGGATAAATTATTCGTGCTTCGCGATAATAATATCGTATCCGTCAATTAACCTTGAGGTTCAACGAACTCAAGGCGCTACAGCGATACTAACACTTAACAGCGTATTCGGCAATTAATCTTGAGGTTCAACGAACTCAAGGCGCTTCGGCGATACTAATTACTAATAGCGTATTCGGCAATTAATCTTGAGGTTCAACGAACTCAAGGCGCTTCGGCGATACTAATTACTAATAGCGTATTCGGCGATTATCTTGAGGTTCAACGAACTCAAGGCGCTTCGGCGACAAGTGCAAATAAATCATGGCTGAGTTCCAGTTGCCATGTCCACCGCATATGATATGCAAAGGCAACACGGAGGAAAACTGGAAAACATTTAAAGATGCCTATAATGATTATGCTATTGCTACAGAATTAGACAAAAGAATACAACCGTACAAGCAGCCACACTAAAAACGCTGATGGGACCGGCTTGTAAGAGAATCCTTCTTGGGCTGAAATTGTCCGATGACAAGATGGCAGATGCCAAAGAAATCTTGAAAGCTTTGGAAGATAATTTTGTTGTCAAACACAATGTACTTTATGATAGATACTGTTTTTATAGAGCAGTACAGCAACAGCATGAAAATACAGAGCAATTTGTGGATCGGCTACGACATCTGGCCATTAACTGTAAGTTTAAAGATGAAGAGGATATGATCAGAGACATTCTGATACTGGGATGTAAAGATGATTCAGCCAGAGCCAGACTGTTCCGAAAAGAAGAAGAGTGCTCACTTAAGATAGCCATAGATGCACTTAAGATAAGTGAGGCAACAACCCAGCAGTTAAAAAGCATGGCGAGCAGTAGTGAACAGCAAATACATTATGCAAGAAGGAGTAACAAGGCCAGATATACTAAACAGGGCCAGCAGAATCCTAGATACCACAAAGACAAAAGGCAAGAGCATCAGAATTGCATGTACTGTGGAAAAGAGCACAAAGCAAGTAAAGAAGCATGTCCAGCTTATGGAAAAACCTGTATCAAATGCAAGAAGAAGCACCATTTCAGTAATGTGTGTTTATCACAGAAAAGAGTTAACAGGATCGACCAAGGTGAAGACACAGATGAGTCTACCACAAGTTATGACGAAGTTAACAAGATAACAGTTGTGGAAGTAAATAAGCTGGAAAAGAGCATCATAGCAACAATGACGATAGAGAAGCAGAAAGAAATTCAGTTTGAAATAGACACTGGAGCTTCATGCAATGTTCTCAGCAAGAGTCATTTGAAGAACATTAAATACACATTGAGACGACAGAAACCATCCTGAGGATGTATGATGGAAATCTTGTACGCCCGATTGGCAAAGCAAAACTGAAGGTGATAAACCCGAAGAACCAGAGAAAATATCTCGTAGTGTTTGAAATTGTGAGCTCTGACAAATATGTACCGATTTTGGGACGCAAAACTTCAGAAGCCATGGGCCTGATAGAAATTATATATGACAACATTGCACAAGTGCAGACTGCAGCAGCACAAATACGGCCTCTGACAATACAGCAACTAGAAGCAGAATATCCAGATGTATTTGATGGTACTGGAAAATTACCTGGCAAGTATCATATAGAGATTGATAAAACAGTCACACCAGTAGTCCATGCAGCACGGCGGGTACCAGTTGCAGTCAAAGAACAACTCAAGACAGATCTTGATGACATGGTACAGCGCAAGATAATCATTGAAGAAACTGAGCCTACAGATTGGGTTTCAAGCATGGTAGCAGTCAGGAAACCATCAGGAAAATTGCGCATCTGCATAGACCCGAAAGACTTGAATCGGGCCATAAAGAGAAGCCATCATCATATGACTACAATAGAAGAAATTCTTCCTGAACTCCATCAAGCAAAAGTATTCAGCGTACTTGACACAAGAAATGGGTTTTGGCATGTTGAACTAGATGAAGCTAGTTCAAAGTTAACATGTTTCAATACTCCTTATGGCAGATATCGCTGGCTGCGCATGCCATTTGGGCTGAAAAGCGCACCAGAAGAGTACACAAGACGCCAACAGCAAGCACTTGCAGGGCTGAAAGGAGTAGAGTCCATAGCAGATGATATGTTGATATTTGGAGTTGGAGAGACAAAAGAAGAAGCAGTACAAAATCACAATGAGAATCTCAGGGAACTCATGAAGCGATGCCAAGAAGTTGGCTTGAAGATCAACAAAGATAAGGCCAAGCTTGGAATGGAAGAAGTGCCATTCATTGGCCATATAATATCCAAAGATGGATTGAAACCTGATCCTGAGAAGATTAGAGCAGTTGGAGAGATGCCTCTACCAACTGATGTTAAAGGAATACAACGTCTACTGGGATTTGTAAACTATCTCAGTAAGTTCCTGCCACACTTGAGTGATCTCTGTGAGCCATTAAGAAAACTCACTGTGAAGAATGTACTATGGGAGTGGACAGATCACCACACCAAAGCTGTAGACCAGATCAAGAAAGCTGTGACAGCCCATCCAGTTCTACGCTACTTTGACAGTAAGAAAGACGTAACTTTGCAAGTTGACGCCTCGGAGACAGGTCTAGGTGCAGCCTTGCTTCAAGAAGGCCAGCCAATAGCATATGCTAGCAGAGCTCTGACTGACACTGAGACAAGATACGCTCAAATTGAAAAGGAGCTTCTAGCAGCATGGTATGGATTGAAAAGATTTCATGCTTACACCTATGGCAGAAAGGTATGGATCCAGAGGGACCACAAACCTCTCGAGATCATACAGAAGAAACTGCTTCACAAAGCACCTAAACGTCAACAGTGTATGTTTTTGAAGATGGGAACCTATGACTATGAAATTCAATACACACCTGGAAGCAAACTAGTATTAGCAGACACCTTAAGCAGAGCATACCTTCCAGAGTATGATACCAATATACAGCAAGAACTAGAATTGGAAGCAGTTAATCTACTTGAAGAGGTAGACCTTGAAGAGAGTCTGATAGATGTTATCCAAAGAGAGACAAAAGCAGACCAAATCATGCAGCAGTTACACAACATGATAGTTCGTGGGTGGCCAGAAGACAAGCAACATGTTCCACAGCAATTAAAGACTTACTGGGGCATCCGAGAAGAACTAACTGTGCAGAAAGATCTAATCTACAAGGGAGAAAGACTTGTAGTACCTCCAGCAGCACGCAGGAGAATGGTTGAGAATATTCATGCTTCCCATCAAGGCATACAAGCATGCCTGTCAAGAGCACGCGAAAGCATGTATTGGCCAGGGATGACAGCACAGATCAAAGACTATGTTGAAAAATGTGATGTGTGTAGAAGATACTCTGATCAGCAACAGAAGGACCCACTACATCCACATGATGTCCCAGGTAGACCATGGGCAAAAGTCGGAATGGACATTTTCCACCTTGATGATCGCAACTATTTGATCACAGTAGACTATTTTTCCAACTACTGGGAGATAGATTATCTACCTGACATGAGATCAGAGACAGTAATTTCCAAAGTCAAGATGCACTTCTCAAGACAAGGGATACCTGATACTGTAATATCTGATAATGGCACACAATTTACCAGTGAACAATTCCAAGAATTTGCCAGGAAATGGAAGTTTCAGCATACAACGTCATCTCCAGGATATCCCCAGAGCAATGGGAAGTCAGAAAACGCAGTCAGAACAGCAAAAAGACTGTTGAAGAAAGCAAAAGCAGATAATAAAGATCCGTATCTAGCCATGTTGGACTTCAGAAACACACCAGGCCAAGATGGATTTAGTCCAGTGCAGAAACTAATGAGTAGGAGAACGAAGACTCGCCTACCAACTACTAAAAAGCTACTATCTCCAAGAGTGGCAAAAGGAGTCTTAAGAAAGATCAATGAAAACAAGCAAAAGCAAGCTGATTACTACAATCAAAACGCTAAAGATCTCAAGCCACTTCAGTTAGGAGATCACGTTCTCATTTATGACTTTCAAAACAAGCAGTGGTCAACTAAGGGTATGATTGTCAAAAGATTACCTTACCGATCGTATGTGGTAAAGCTGTCAAATGGCAGAAATCTGAAAAGAAACAGAAAGCATTTGAAGAAGACTTACCAGCATGTTGATCCAATTGATGAGGATGATGATGAACCACTAGGTCAACCAGCAGCAGCAGCACCAGCACCAGCACCAGTGAACCAACCAGTTCAACCAGCTACATGTCAACAAGACAGCACCAGAGCAGCAGCACCAGCGGTGAGAACCAGATCTGGCAGGATGGTGAAACCACCAGCATATTTGCAGGACTACCAACAATAATATGTGTTTCACATGTCTATACTTTGCACAGAGTCAAATTTAGTGAAAACAATTTGCCTGCTTAAACAGACTCATGTGATGTCTGAACTGACTTTATGAACTTTCACAAACTTCAGTGAATTTATGTAAATATGTTTTCACAAGTTGCAAGTTTTGGAATTTGTGTTTATTCAAAGAATCAGCATCCAGGTTAACCTACATGCAATACAGTAACAAATCCTCATATATACAACATGTGATCTCGGTTCTAGCGTTCCATGGAAGAAAGAAGAGGAACTCTTGATAATTGTTCAAATGAAAGTGCCTTCAGTGTTGGAGTTCAAGCAATAGGGAAAAAATAACACCCTGTAACCCAGCACAGAGTTTTGGATAATCCATCCAGTTCTCTTTGTTTAAAATCTAATTTTGTTGTTTGAAAGTTAAAAGAATGAAAAGGCACTGAAACTTGATTAAAAAAAAAAAAGACTCTCATAGAATAACAAAAACTCTAATGAATGGACATATTGCTGCCAATACAACTTGATCAATATTAGTTGCAGCAACAAGATTGTTCAATCTTCCCAAAAGGGGAAAGATGTGGTGATATCTGATTTAGGCTATTACGTTTGGTAACTGACTCACGTCGTTCGGGCTGGCAACCCGTTCCAAGATGGCAGCGCCCTGTGTGAATAAATGTTGATTATTGCTACGTAGATTGCAAGTGTTCTGAATCACTTATTTGCCTCCGAACCCCAGCATAAGAATAAGACAATAAGCAATTATGACATTGATCGCCAAGACCCTTCTAGCCGTCAGCAATTTGTGCAATTTATGCAATTTTGAACTTAGATTATTTTTCTCATATCCTAGTTGCTTCCAATGATCGCTATTTGTGCAATTTGTGCAATTGGTGGAAAGGGCTTTAACGTGCCGACTATATGTGACCCGTTACAGCAAAAGGTACCCTAAGTCGGATGCTACAAATAAGCTTGTACCTGCATATAGAACTGTTTGTTATTATACTGCTCCAGTCTTTATTTTCTATGGCTTATCCCTGTTCAAGTGGTGGGTTACAAAAGCATTGTATTGTATTTGTATAGGTATGTATTAGCCACCCACTAACAATGAGAGGACATTCTGATCCTCGTTGACTTGGAGATGATTTGAAATGACCGCCACTTCAGATTGTCATTATTGTTTGATATTTTCTGCCAACAATGTGGAAAAAGAGACACACGTAGGAGCCGACATAAGGTACCTTTCGCTGTAACGGGTCACATATGTGACCGTACAGCATGAATAAACCGTAAATGTCCTCAATTGTATTCTGAGTTACAGTGTAAAATGGGCATGAAGGTCGTATTCATAGGTACCTCAATTTGGTGCTACGTGTACCTCATTTAATGAGCTACACGTAGCACCAAATTGAAATACCTATGAATATGACCTTCATGCCCATTCTACACTGTAACTCAGAATACAATTGAGGACATTTACGGCTCATTCGTGCTGTACGGTCACATATAAGCAATTGTGACATTGATCGCCAAGTCCCTTCTAGCCGTCAGCAATTTGTGCTATTTATGCAATTTTGAACTTCTCGCCGGCAGGACTTGCCTTAAAAATCTTAACTCGCCGGCGGGACTTGCCGTATGATGCCTAGGATGATGATGATGGGGATGACAAGATGCCGATGCCTCAAATTAAGTATTGACTCGGATGATTGGATATAATAATGATGCCTAGGATGATGATGATGACTCCGATATGATGCATAATGATGATAACGACGATCAGGGCCGAATTTACCTTTTTTGGGGCCCTGGGCCCGGCCAAAATTTGGAGGCCCCAAACGCACCGTGAGGAAGGCATGTGCACTCAAATGGACGCCGTTTTTATATTTGACTAGGACATTTGCGTGCGAAGCGCGTGAAAAAATTCAATTTTAGGCTATTTTAGCCAGAATTTGGGCTGATTTTGGTCTATAACAGGTCTGTGCGCGCGTAGCGCGCAAAATTTTGCAGTTTTTTGTGGGCTATTTTGGCCCAAAACATGGTGTTTTGGGCTAAAATGGAAGATGCACACTGACCAGGGCAATTTTCGGGGCCCCCAAAATTTGGGGGCCATGGGCCCGGGCCCATCTGGCCCTATGGTAAATCCGGCCCTGACGACGATGATAGGGGAGCCCCGAAAAGTTGAGTGTTACCGTAGTTACTGCGGTTTTCGGACTTGTTTTTTCTTTCTAAACATCCTCGTACGTATCATTCTTCCTTAAATTTTCTCGGTTTGTAATAAGGCGGTTCTCGAAAGCAATGGGACAGCGCTATTTTGGGAGTCTAATTACCCTATTACTTAGCAGGAATAAGAGCTAAATCAACCGTGAAAAGGCAGCCCCGAAAAGTTTAGTGTTAGTGTTAGGGCGGTTTTCGGACTTGTTTTTTCTTTCTAAACATCCTCGTTCGTATCATTCTTCCTTAAATTTTCTCGGTTCGCGACGGGACAGAGTAGCGTCGATGCCTCACTGATTCAGGATGATGAATTGTATATAATATCATCACACTGCCGACGCAGCTTTTGACTATAATCATGATGCTTAGGATGATGATGACTCCGATATGATGCCTAGGATGATGATGACTCCGATAATAATAATGATGATGATGATGATGATGATGATGATAATAATGATGATGATGATGATGAGGAGGAGGAGGATGAGGAGGATGAGGAGGATGAGGAGGATGAGGAGGATGAGGAGGATAAGGAGGATGAGGAGGAGGAGGAGGATGAGGATGAGGATGAGGATGAGGATGAGGAGGAGGAGGATGAGGATGAGGAGGAGGAGGAGGAGGAGGAGGAGGAGGATATGAAAGCGGCCCGGAAAAGTTGAGTGTAACCGTAGTTAGGGTTGTTGACGGATTGTTTTTGCTTATAAACATCCTCGTCATCATACGTATCATTTCTTCCTTAAATTTTCTTTCCACCAATTGCACAAATTGCACAAACAGCACTTACTGGAAGCAACTCAGATATTGTCCTCATTGCTTTTATAAATTGCATAAATTGCAACACCTGTGGCTATTTCTACAATTTGTAAAAATTGCTTACGTGCATGGCTATTTGTACAAATTGCACACTTTCTTGCAACTGTAGGCAATTTGTGCAATTGACTGACATAAATGGCACAAATTGCAACACCTGTGGCTATTTATGCAATTTGTAAAAATTTTAAAGAGAAATTATTAATGAATTAATAACAAAAACAATTGAACAACTAGGGGATCTGGATTAAGGGAACTGGAATGAGCGTTTTGAGCGTTTCGACAGTATTTTTGTGGGACATGAGAGCACATCAGACATATCGAATTGCATTCTGAATACGAAGAATGTCTTTCTGATATCAAATAATTTTCATTCATTTGAAATTCACGATATAGTACAAATTTTATGACAAATTATTAAAATTTGATATTTTTCACATTTTTTTGATATATAACGGTCCTCCAAGTAAATTTGATATATTCTTAAAATGTATGTAGCTGGGAGGAAAAGCCGACGATCAATTGAAAATTTTGACCATTCATTTAAGTATAAATCATCAGATTTTTAAAGTTTACTTCGAGTACTGTTAAATATCAAAAATATAAATTTTTAATAATTTGCCATAAAATGTGTATTACATTGCGAATTTCAAAAAATGAAAATTATTTGATATCAGAAGGACAATCTTCGTATTCAGAGTGCAATTCGATATGTCTGATGTGCTCTAATGTCCCACAATAAATACTGTCCAAACGTTCATACCCCCATCCCTTAGTAGTAAAATGCATTTGCATAAGGAAGCTCCGATTTACGGCTTTTAACCAGGAGGGTGAAAGTGCATATGAACAATGCCGGAAACTACGTCATCAAAGAAAAGTGTTAGCACAGCCTTAGACCTAACGTGATTTCTACTTTTCAAATTCCAAAGTTTAATTTAAAACCCCATTTCTTTTCAATTTTGCCTCATTTTAGGCAGTTACTTGGGTCCACCGAAAGGGTTCGCGACCTTTTTACAAATCGAGTGGGACGATCCATTCTCAACTTAGGGCATAGACCCTATCCAATTTAGCAAAACAATCTGTCCACCAATCTGTCCTGCCATTTCAATTGTTATACCGTTCCGGTTATTGGATAGGTTTTCAGATACAGTGAAAATTGTTTTTTTTTTGTAACCTGATTGTTTTAAATAATATTTTCTTGTACAAAAGTTCTTTTGGTTCACAGTTTTGTCAGTTTGTTTCAACAAACAAAACGAAATAACAAATTGAAAATAAATGTGTAGTTTTTAATAGGCCTATTATAGGCCTACACCTTCTCAGACCCATTCTCAGACCCATTCGCACAATAAATAAATAAATAAATAAATAAATAAATAAATAAATAAATAAATAAATAAATAAATAAATAAATAAATAAATAAATAAATACGCAAGGAACGTATAAATTTAAGCTGGGCCTATTTTAGAAAATCTTAGTTCATAAATAATAACGTAATGTAGGGTTTCAACACAAATTAAGCATACTGGCCAATACTTTGCTGGACAATACTTCCTGATGCGGATGGTCGAATAAATACTATCGTCCCCATTGCTCTAAATGGATTGATTCAAAAAAGTTTATGGTACCCGACGTTCTACGGCTTTTTATAAAAATATCGCGGGAAAAGACCAACATTGAAAAGAAATGGGGTTTTAAACTGAACTTTAGAATTTGAAAAGTTTAAATCACGTTAGGTCTAAGGCTGTGCTAACACTTTTCTTTGATGACTTTGACCACAATTTTTATTTTTTCAAATATCTTAAAAATTCAAGAATCTAAGCTAATTGAACAGACAGTAGTCTCCTCCACCTTCGCAACACAGTACGTGGTGTGTCTGGAATCACATTGACGGCGGAGGAGAATACTAGTTGGTCAGACAGTTTAATTTTATCAAGCATATAATACCTGAACAATCACCGTCATTTGATTGATTTACTACAGAATATATATTGTATATTCAAAATATAATTTTAATATTGTAAACCTGTTAACTTATATATTTGTGTACTAAAGTATAAGGACACGTGAATAAAATCATGTCGAAGACAAAATGACCGCTAATCCGCCTATTGTCTAGACCTAGGATATATATTCCGAATGAGGGCAGCAGACTAGGATGCTTATCCCTTCCTCTTGATCCCTGTTTTAACTTTCAATGGTGTCCATAGTGGATGGAATGTATTATCATAATCACTTCATGATATAATAGAAGCCAATGACCATTCATGTTCACTGAGCTATGGAGAGTGTGGCCTTCAACAAAAGTGTCATATAATGAGAGGAAGTACCTTTTCGATGCATAACCCAAAATGTACTTTTTGGCTATATAACTTAAATCATTAAATCCGTTAACACGCATTAAACACGCACGAGTTGATTCATATGAGAATATGACTCGGATTTAATAGATTAAGGGACTTATTTAGAGGTTAATAACTGCGCATCGGTTATTTGGAGGCATTGTGAAAAATCTAAACATTTTGCCTTTGGAACCGAGGAATATCCCGAGGGCGCAGCCCCGAGGATATTCCGAGGTCCAAAGCAAAATGTTTAGATTTTCACAATGCCCGACATATAACCAATGCAAAGGTATTAACCTCATTCATAACCGTCACTTTGATCTTTTAACTTTACAAAATAACACACAATTTTCCTCAAAAGTTTGTAAAAATAAACAATTTTTACATCTTCCCTTTCCCAAAATCGATCAGGCTAAAACAAAACGACCAATAACAAAAGTGCGTATCAGAATCTGTGCAAATATGGTAGCGCGCAATCCAAATACGGCAGCCAGCGCGCGCGCAGTTCGTTGGACGCACAATACGGCGCACGCAGAAGTCAATTGTGTGCGACATTGGAACACTTACGCATTTTGCGGTCAATTGTGAGATATTAATGACCTCGATTTGCGTGCGCGTTTTCACAAATAATAAAATATGATTGGATCGCACGCATCGCGTTTATTAATGAGGTTATGAATGGGTAACAAAGCATCTCAGATATTCCAAACTATTCCTTTTTGAAATTGTTACAACAAGTCGAACATTTTGAGACCATTTTTATTAAATATTCTGTTTTGATCCATATAAAGCCCAAATATTGACCTTCGACCTTTTTTGCTCATAACTCCGGAATGATGAGTCGTAAAAAGGTCAAACTATATATTTTTCTTAATCCTTATAATCACAGAAAACTTTTCGAATTGGTTTTAAACAACATTTCAGCAACTTTGAAATTCATTAACCCCTGTATAAACTTTAACTTTGGAATTATGGGATTGCACATTCCTGTACTGGAATGTAGGCATATTCATTGATCAATCTATTTATTCATTAAGCGTTGTTTTGATTTCAGGAGCAGTATCCAAAACGGCCTCATCCAAAACCAGACTCATCTCGGACCTTCTCGCTGATTACCACACAGATGTTCCCCCAAATGACAATGGACCGATTCAAGTACCAGTAGGATTTGGCATTGGCCACTTCGATTTCATTGTAAGCACAGTATAATAAAATATGCGCATAAAAAGAATTCCTACAGTTTATACAAAAGCAAAATCTAGAAGACATTTTAAGCCTAAATTACCAAATAAAATAGTCAATAGACAGTTTGTTCAGCGTGTTCAGCGTATTTTGATACCTTTTTTCGACACGATGTAACTTAAGTTTCCCAACTTTATGGTACAAATGACTGAATTATTGAAGATAACATGGTGAAATATGCCCTGGAAATATGGTGCAAAAGTGAAACAAATTGGCGAGAAGAGCGCATGCACTTTTTAGGCTAAAATGGCCTAATTAACATGAGGTTAATTTGGTCAGAAACCCGCATACAGGCGTCAACAGAAAATATGATTGCATGGACCATCCAACCTTTGGCAACCCATCATCGATCGACCCAAAATTGGCCAAATTTTTTATAGTTTTTAGTTGATAATTTTAATGTTTTTTTTTTTAAATGTACGGTGTCTGATCTCCGCCAAACTCCCCCTTTTATAATTCATATCCCCAAATTTTAGTTTTCCCCCTTTTTGCGAAATGCTTTCCCCTTTTTCAAATATTTCCCCTTTTAACTTTCCCCGTTTTCAAATAGTTTCCCCTTTTCGACTTTTCCCCCTTTTCGACTTACCCCTTTTCAAATAGTTTCCCCTTTTCGACTTTTCCCCTTTTCGACTTGCCCCTTTTCAAATAGTTTCTCCCTTTTCGACTTTCCCCTTTTTCCACTTTCCCCCTTTTCAAATCTTTTCTCCCTTTTCTACTTTCCCCCTTTTCCAATAGTTTCCCCCTTTTCGACTTACCCCTTTTCAAATAGTTTCCCCTTTTCGACTTTCCCCTTTTCGACTTGCCCCGTTTTCAAATAGTTTCCCCCTTTTCGACTTTCCCCCTTTTCGACTTACCCCTTTTCAAATAGTTTCCCCTTTTCGACTTTCCCCTTTTCGACTTACCCCTTTTCAAATAGTTTCCCCCTTTTCGACTCTCCCCCTTTTCAAATAGTTTCTCCCTTTTCGACTTTCCCCCTTTTCAAATAGTTTCCCCTTTTCGACTTTCCCCTTTTCATATAGTTTCCCCCTTTCGAATCCCCCTTTTCAAATAGTTTCCCCTTTTTAATTTCCTTTTCAAATAGTTTCCCCGTTTTCAAATTACCCCCTTTACAAATAATACCCCTTTTTATTTTCACCTATTTTGTAAAATTAATAGTTCCCCCCTTTTTACAAATAATCCCCTTTTAACTTTCCTCCCGCTTTTCACAAATAGGTTCCCATTTTAAATAGTTTCTCCCTTTTAAATAATACTCCCTTTTTGTTTTAATACTCCCTTTTGTTTGGGTACTCCCTGTTTTCCGTGCGTAGGCTTTACCAGTAAGCCTGGACCCTGGAGAGTACCGTGCACTCACTAGAGCTCATTTCGCTACATCCATTATTGGAAAGGCGTTCTACATGAATTTGGATACCAACGTAGGTAGATTTATAGCCTGTTGTGCAAGCGCCGCTAAATTCAATGGGTTAGGGATCCGTCAACTTTTATGCACGTTTATAGAGGGGCTGTACAAAGAGCAAATCCGATATGATTGATAAACCAAATGATGTTCAGAATGTTAAACGGGTGAAATGGCATGCATAAATATTTATGCTGGTCAAATTCATAGCAATGATGTTTGAAAGTCTGTGAAGAACTTGTCTATAAACAGGGATATGTCAGAGACAACAAACAACTGGCTGCCATGCCATTGTTACAGAAGCCTAGATAATAAGAATTGTTTGTGCTATATAATTATTCAAAAGTTGTTTTTTAAAGTTAGCACCAAAGTTTAAAACAAGCGGTCTTAACAGTGAAATGACAATAAAAGCATACATTTATAAAACGGGCCTGGACAAAATGGGCATTGCATATTTATGACAAGTGTGGCTGTGTGATTTTATGCAACTTTATTTTTAAGCCAGTTCCGAGTAATTTTCTCTATTCTTTGTTTGTCAACAATCCGTTAACAATAAAATGTGCTTTCTAATCAAAGGCTCTATGGCGTATATTCAATTGACCAGACAAATGAACCAGGGACTTCGGTCAGTGGTGCACGCCTCAAAAATCCAAAAAGAATTAGTAGGCCCTATATGTTAGATGAAGAATTAAGTAGCAATTAAGGGGTATTTACACCCCTGCCCAATTAGTGTGCCTATTTTTGCATTTTTCTCAAAATTATGGCGCATTGGGGACAAGTAAGATATGTATATTATAGGGGCAAGGACTACAACTACTGCACTGGAAATTTTATTTCAGCACAGCCAACAGTTGTGGAGTTACAGTCAAAAATGAGGGAAAACCAATATTTGATCAATAAATCAATAACTACTTGCTTTGTGTTGCTGTATTTTCAAAACAGTAGTTGTAGTCCTTGCCCCTATAATATACATATCTTACTTGTCACCAATGTGCTATAATTTTTGAGAAAATTGCAAAAATAGGCGCAAAATTGGACAGGGGTGTAGTACCCCCTTAAGCCTAGTCTTTTTGGGTGGGTGCGGCGTGCCGCACCCACCCTGTATTCTCTGACTATTGACCTACTTTTTCACATGCCGCAGTGTTGAGAAAATATTCGTGCCGGTTATATCCCAAACACCCACAGAGGTGATAGTTTACGGCGAGTTTTGTAATTATTACTTGATTTTGATATGTAAGTAATACGATAAAGTCGTCATAGGCAGTAATGTGTTTGTATTAAAAGAAATAACAAAATAATTATTTAAGTAATAGAAATACTATTTGGAAATTGCAGCAAGATTTGCAGATGTTTTTATTTGAACAGTACCAGTTCACCAGTTTTGCTAGTTTTCCTAATCTTTGGGCTAAATTAATAGTATCGTGAAAACCAAACAGTCAATTAATTTATGTCAACATTTCCTTGTTTGACATCGCATGCAAACATTATCTTATTTACATAATGGTTTTGACCTCGAGTCATGAGTGGTGATTCATTGTTTAGGCCAAGTAAAATAAATAACGTGTATATCGTCCCCGCCCTCTCCGATTTTTGGAGATTTTCAAATATTTTAGTTATTTTTCCTATTTGCTTCCTTACTTTGTTTATAAAATTGTTGTGATGAAATGACATGTTTAGAAGTTCTTGGTTATCATTTATAAACACATTGCAAACACTTTCTTCAAGCTAGGGGTAGGGCTTTGGGGAAATAACAAAAATATTAGGGCCTCCCTGATTTTATGATGTGTTGACAAACATTTGCCATTGCAATTTTACACAGAAATGAATGGTAAAACAATAACACGATAACAAATAATAAGGACCTCCCTCACCAATTTTTGAAAAAGTCCGGACATATACATTTTTTTTTACTTGGCCTTAATTGGCATACTCCTCTAAATATTTTACCGCAAAGTCCTATGGTGGAGGGCTATTTTGTTGTGTAGTCCTACAAAGGTGGGTGACTAAAAAGTAGCCTGTTGGTACATGTTTTACCTGTACAGTCCTATGGTGTGGGTTTTATTTTTTATTTTGTTGTCCTAATTCGATTGCTCTTAGTTCGTTATTTATATAACTTCAAACACAAACCTTCTTAGGGATGCACCATTAGATTCTCAGGGTGGGGTAGGAAGTTTTTCAAAAACAAAACAAAAAACTTCACCCACTTCATGAGCAAAAAAAAAACTTTCCCCACCAACTATAAAAATAAAAACTTTCCCCGACCCCAACTTCCTACCCCCCTCTCAGTATCAAATGGTGCGTCCCTTAGTTTAATTCTTTCAATCAAAATTTCACTCCTCTGCTAATGATGACAAGTGATAATCGAAGTAATACTGCATTAGGCCAAATACAAAAATAAACATGTTTCACGTCCCCTCCCTCCTTTTGGAGGTTCCTTCAATTATATTTTTATATTTTGCAATTCAGTTATAACTTTTAAAAATTATGTCTAGGGAGTTGAGATGCTTTCTATAGCCTTCTCAATATACAAGAAACAATTTGGAAGGTTTCGAGATCATTAGAGGAGGCCTACCCATCAGAACAACAAATAAAAAGAGGCCTCCTCCTTTTTGCAGGCATTATTGTGCACGCTAAAATAGCTCTAAATATGGGTATTTACATTGATTCTGCGATACAAAATAAAAAGGCCCCTCCTACTCCTTTTTTTTCAAAAACCTGGACGTGAAACATGTTTTTATTTTACTTGGACTTATCAATATGGAACTACACCTTTATCTTGACAATTCATTTGCTCGCCCTATTCCTTTTAAAGGAATTTTTATTTATTGTGAACTTGACTTACTCATTCTTTCATTTCTCTTGACAATTTTTCATTTGCCCACCCTATTCCTTTTAAAGGAATTTTTATTTTAAAGTCGAGACAAGTCCAAAATAATAACGATTAATAAGCCAATCTAATTGATTCGAATTCCAATCTCCTGGCCTTTTCCTGGGTCTTTATTTAGTTGCATGATATAATTCAGATTATGATTTTTCTTAAATGTAGATCTATATCCTATAGAATTCATAAATTACATAATAAGTATCATTTTATTCATTTTATTTAGCTCAAGAATTTGTATCAGACAATCACGTGCTTTCAACGTGTAGGCCGGACCTATTTCAATATCGAAGTACATGGGACGTGAATGCAGGGTACTATAGATGGTCCGTGCCTACTGGTAAAGCCTACGCATCGTGAAAAGGGAATAAAAAAAAGGAGTAAAAAAAAAGGAATAAAAAATAAGGGAGAAACTATTTTAATGGGGAAAAATCTGTAAAATGGTATTATGTAAAAGGTGAAAAGAAAATTCGAAAAGGAAAACTATATGAAATATGGGGGAAATTCGAAAAGGGGGATACTATATGAAAAGGGGAAATTCGAAAAGGGGGAACTATATGAAAAGGGGGAATTCGAAAAGGGGAAACTATATGAAAAGGGGAAATTCGAAAAGGGGAAACTATATGAAAAGGGGGAAATTCGAAAGGGGGATACTATATGAAAAGGGGAAATTCGAAAAGGGGAACTATATGAAAAGGGGGAAATTCGAAAAGGGGGAAACTGAAAAGGGGAAAATTCGAAAAGGGGGAAACTATATGAAAAGGGGAAATTCGAAAATGGGGAAACTATATGAAAAGGGGGAAATTCGAAAAGGGGGAACTATTTGAAAAGGGAGAAAGTCGAAAAGGGGGAACTATTTGAAAAGGGGGAAAGTTAAAAGGGGGAAATATTTGAAAAAGGGGGAAAGCATTTCGCAAAAAGGGGGAAAACTGAAAATTTGGGGAGATGAATTATAAAAGGGGGAGTTTGGCGGAGATCAGACACCGTATAAATGCTTTTTCTGTGTCTAAATTTCATTTCAAAGCTAAATTTTGCCAACACCATTTTTCTTTTAAATCATTACTGTAAATTCATTATAACATTATTTATTTATCCATTCATGTATCAATGTTTCCAATAAACTTATCGTCTTATGCCTGTAAATATGCAGTCGTTCTAAATTAATCGATTTCTATCGTGTATCTTGCGTATTGAAAGTCGGAAGTGAAGTATGTATCTTTTCACATGACCAATGTTAAAGCCATATTATAACATTTGCTGAGGAAGACGCCCTCACTGAATTTTTCAAATTCCTTTTTTTACACGATTAAATTGTACTTTATTAAACCAATATACCCTGCAAAAATCAAGATTCTAAGTGCTGTAGTTTTGTCAAAATCCGTGATTTTGAATAAATGGCTGATTCAGCGCTTTATTATTACGATGGAATTATTAGTCGAACGCATACACGATGTTCATAACACACAGTACGTCACGGCGTGCGGGACGGTGATATACATTAACAAAGGGTCGTACCACAACATGACCGAAGGAGTGGTACGTATTGGCGACATGTGCGCTGGTAGTAAATTCCAATTTTCTTTGCTTTGCCGTAGTTGTTCGGCTCAAAAATAAAAGGGATATATCTGACAGTAAAAGCTAACATTTTATGGCAAAGAAATGCTAATCTATTTTGTTTGAAAATGTTATAATATTGCTTTAATTGCCTACAGGCATATACAGTTGTGAGTCATTAAAAAAAAATTCCGAACCACCCACCCCTACCCCTCCAAAAATACACTATATTATTTTTAAGTGTGTTTTTTAAAATTTTATTCTTGGTTTGTTTTTACCTTCAAAAAACAGGACGAGACAAAAGAGTTAGCCATTGCCAACGGATATTTGTATCGAGTAAGTAATTTCTTCTTTATTATTTGTCGGTGTAATATGGGAAGGTCATAGTTCACGTATTCAAACACATGCAAGTCGAGACGCCTCGTTCAGACCCCGTTTCCGGCATTCCGTCAGCTCCGTGTATCCGCGGGTACTCATGCTCGTCAGCGAACTTTAAAAAACACGCCCTTTTGCATCTCATTTCGCGAAGTTTTCAGAATAAAAACAGTTTTGCACTAAAACAAGATAATACTGTAAATAATTATATCACTGCCTGACGGAAACGTGTAGGATACGTATATAACTGCCGCGGTTCGGTTGTATGCATTAATATCAATTGATGTGATGTGATTGTGTTTCACGAATTACGTTACTTTACCTGAAAATACCCCATAATTCTGCGAAATGTCCGACGAGGTACGCACGGATACACGGGATACCCCCAAACCAAAATCTAAGTCGATCGGGCCAGTATACAGTAAGCCAAATAATTGAGGTAAATAATTAAGGTACCAGTTATGTTCATCCTAAACAACGATAAATGTATACAAATTAAAACCCGCAGCTAATACCTGTACCCTTTAGCTCTGATTTAAGACCTCACTTGTTGAAACTGGTTGAGAATTGAAGAAAGGGTGATCAAAACACAAGGAAGTAACGAAATCAAAAGTTTCACTTTCTATTTCATGTTCTTATTGATGGAAAACACGTCGCTATAGTTTTAATGTGTAAATTCTGTACTGCTTATCAATAGGGCATGTAATGGAGCAAAACTGCAACTTTTGAATTTACATCTTCCTTGGGTTTTGGATTATTGTAGCTTTATTTCTTGGCCGATTTTAACGAATGGAGTCTTAAATCCGAGCTGAAAGATGCAGCTATTGGCTTCTGGCTCTAATTATGACATATCTGCCGTTGTTTAGGTCATACAAGGGTAACAATAACTGGTACCTTAATTGTTTTGCAGACTGTATAGTAGAATAGGGGTTTCAACGACGCGAATGAAACTGACACAGAATTCATTACATTTCTACAGTTTTGGATCGATCATCGTTTGCAATGGAAAGCAGACGATTACAATGGTACACAAGTTATAACCATTGACCGAAATACCATATGGGTTCCGCATATTCAAGTAGAAAATAGGTAAGATAAACATCTGGCAAAATATTTCAAATAAGGGTGCACATCGTCCACTCCTGGTAAAGAATTATTTTCTATAGGCATCAAAGCACGTGTCTTTATAAAATGCCCGCCAGCTGCTGGGAGAAGCTGCTGTTACAAAATTAGCTTATACATGTACTTCGCGCTCGGTGAACGATTGGCTTAAAACCAATCATTGTCTAAAAGCCAACCATAATAGCTCATCGATTCAGCTATGAGTTTTCTTTCAAAATAAACAACCTAAATTTATTGTCACCGTATTATTGAAGATCGATTCTTTCAGTGGTCTGTATAGAATAGTAATCTCAGGGACAAAGAGATCACGTACCTTCGTTGCATATTGTATGAATTGATATTATTCCTATAATGAAAACAGATACATATTGTGCCATATGGTAGTGTAGATTCTTTTGATGGGATTATATTCTCAAACCCCATATACCATTATTTTTGCGTTTGGAACAAAACGTTTTTAAGACCTCGGGTAAACCATATGGTAAGTTAAAGCGGGTCCAAATTTGAACCGGACTTCCGTGAAAATGTCTAGGCCTACAACTGTTCCAACATGTTTTATTAGGAAATATTGTTGTCAGCAGACATGGGAAAAAGTAAGCAAGTAAACTTTGTGAAAGTTTATTATTTTGTCAATTTCACATAGTTTGGTTTATCAGTCACGTGTTTTCCCGTTTTATTTTATTTCAGTGTAACGGTTACGGAACCGACCGATTCCCAACTTAAGGTCTTCAGCTCAGGCCGAGTAAGTTTCTACCAACCATTACAGATAGAATTCATCTGCGACATGGACCTCACGTACTTCCAAGTTCCCATACGACAAACAATCCTGCAATATCGAATTCGGTTCTTTTCTTTACACCACCGAATTCATTAATCTAACTGCATCTCCATATCAAACACCCAACGCGTCCTTAGTTAAATCAGCAAAAGATTTTCAAGTAACCACATTTACTGTCAAAAGGAACGAGCCTTATAATCCACTTGTAGCCCCCTATGGTTTCGCAGATGTGACTTACACTATCGGTTTGAAGCGCCAGTCCAACGCATATACCGCTAAGCTTGTTATACCATCGGTTCTCAGCAGTTTCTTAATTTTGGTTACATTCTTAATCCCAACCGCTTCCAAGGAAAAGATTACACTTTGCGGCATTCTGTTCCTATGTCGCCTGCTTCTGATAGCATTACTACATAGCACCGTGCCGGGTACTGGCGAGACGATTCTTGGGCAACTCCTGGCATTTTCGCTATTCCTGGATTTCTTTGCGACTATTATGGCGGTTGTGTCGTATAATATCAAGGTCAATGGTATTTGGACCCAGCAGGATAGTGACATCATATTGCAAGATATTAAGGCGAATGGTGAAAGTGGAGACAAGACAGTGGTAACACAACCAAGTGTAAGTAGAGGGATTTAATCTAGAGAGAGTGATCATAAACATAGGTTAAATGAGCAATGTCAATTGAGGGATCTAATCTAGGGATTAAACTGGAGAGAGATCGTAAAGTGAGGGAGGTCCCTCAATGTGAGGGGTATGTTTATACTGGACGCAACATTCCCGGAACCACCGCTAGGTGGCAGCACACGACGAAAGCTTTGATGGAACACCTCAATTACTTTCATATGGAAAAACCAGGTAATGCTCTGAGATGCCCGAGATATCTATGATGTAGCCACAATTTTAGTGCATTGGTATGCCTTAGAATGGTTTCAAAAGGGTTGGCAACGGCATCTATCTCTAGTTCCGAAAAACTCTGGATTAGAACAGGGAAGTGAGATAGATGACTGGCTCATTGAATTTCAATAGCCCTCAAGTTGTGGAGTATGAGACTTGTTGGTGACGTCACCATAGTGTGTCTCCATTTTCATTATGGAATACTACGACGAGCTAATGAATCCCGAAAAAATAAAATTAACATTTTGATAATTGTTTGTTTTCTTTGTCTCCTTTTTTCAGCGCAAATTGGCCTGGTTACGCTACCTTGATGTGATTAGTTTCATTGTTTTCTCCATCGTGTTCGTCATTGGAATCGCAGTAATTATGTCTCAGCGGGAATGAGACAATGATATGGAATACTATAGTTTGATCAGCTCGTATTCGGCGGGAAATGTAAGGCTTTTTACCACTACGCCGAAAGGTAGACCCACGTTAATAAGAGTGCTATAGTTGACCTGTCTGCTCTATATTTTGCGAGTTAAAGAAGGTATAAACAAATTACAGGATTTCAATTAATTCGTGATGCTTCTGGTGACATGTCACAAGACAAGTCTCAAAATAAAATATATTGATATTAATCCGCGATGTAATAAGGCCCGCCGATTACGAGCTGATCAAAGTATACCGATTGTATCAACATGCAGCAACAAAAGATGTACATTTTTAAAAATCATTGCCCTGAGTTTATGCTTAAAACCAATGATAATTGATATGCAATGAAAACTAATTTTGCGGTCTGCTTTGAATATCGATTTGCGAATATCATCATACCCCTGAGCACTACCTCCCGATCTAACATTGCCACTGATTGGTCAATTACAGTATATCTTCACTTTAATCACCAATCAGAATTGAGCTTTGCAAATAATTCACCCCAATTTTTTTGTGTGGTGAAATTATTCTAACAATGTTGCTGATTGGTTCAATTGATAATGAAAACCTCTTTTTGGCCAATCGGCAGATAGTGTTGAGATGAACGGGTATGTTTAATAAAATCCGCAGGCATAACTTCCAATTCTCGCTATTCACAATAATGGCGCCGCCAGCGGTTTGCGATGTAATCGTGATGTATCATGGGAAAAGGTCGACATCTAAGTCCGCGCAATACGAACATTACCATGCTATTACATAGGAACACGTGGCAATATTTTTTAGTTTGTCAAAATAAAGGTGTTACACGCGAATCGATACTCAATAATACTTAATAATGTGATTTGAAATGTGCACAATTAATTTTTTCTCTATCGATTTGCGTGTAATACCGTTATATTGACGAACCGGAACTCATTACCATTGCACCTTTCGCGCAGTGATTTAGTGTTATACGCCCTTGAACCGCACAAGAGGTTTGAATTTTTTAAAACTTTTCTCTATAAACCATTCTAAGAAAAAGTGTAATTTCTTTAATTCATACATTACACCAATCTGGTATAAGGGTTCTCTAAACAATTTTTGATACATTAAAAAAAACCAGCCATTTTGGTTACTTTTGACCAATTATGGATAAACAGAGTTTATAGCAGGTTTGATCGATCTTTAAATACAATTATGACGTCATAATAGTTCAAACTTTAACAACAGTGAGTCAAATAAACTTAAGTTGCACATTAGGCCTACATAAGCAAAATGCACAAAGGTTTCTGACCCCCCCCATGACAAGCAGTTTAGTTTAGTTTAGTTTTTATTTGGCTTTGCAACATATATATATACAAAAATACATAAAAATGGTAAGACATCAAGTACAAAGCATCAAAAATTTAACAACAATAATAAAATGTGCACAAACCACCAAATGCCATCCCAGATTGGAACGGCATACACGCCACAACACCAAAAGTTGCAAGGCAAGGATAGCCCATGCAAGGATAGCCCATAAAAGCCTGGCTACGTATGCAGGCTTATATCCAATGGGGTCCCAAAACAAAAAATGGCTGTGGACGTGGAGGAAAATAGAAAAAAAGAGACAGTTGGACATAAGCCTACATACGTATATATAAATTCTGCAGATTCCTGCTTCAAAGCACTATCAGCCAGGTGTTTTTGACAGCCTTTTTGAAAGCCATCCTGTTGCTTATGGTCTGAATTTGAGACGGCAAGTCATTCCAATCTAAGATGGCATTATAGTAGAAGGACTTGTTGGCAATACCTTTGACTCTGGGCACAAATATATTAAAATTACTAGATCTGGTACGTTGGGTATGAGCACTTGAGGTTCTAATGAAGTTGTTTCTGAGGTATGGTGCACCAGTATCATTGAAGATGTTGAATACGTGGTTAAGCCTTAATTGTTTAGCACGGTCCTGAGAATTTAGAAGTTTAATGGAGTTACGAGTCAACTGATCAATGTGGGTCCTGGGAGACAAATTTAGAATAAAGCGGACTATTTTGTTTTGGGTGATCTGTAATTTGTGTTTAGCTCTGGTACTGATACCAACAAACCATGCTGAACAGCAGTAATCAAGGTGACACTGTATGAGAGCAGCACACAAATTTTTGCGAATGGTTTGATTGAGATAGTTTGAATGCCTATAAAGAAACTTAAGACGCCCAATGACTTTCCTGACAAGAATATCAACCATGTTGTCACCCGAGAGTGTTTGATCCATTGTGATTCCAAGATAATTAATTCTATCTTGGGAGCAGATAACTTGCCCATTATAATTGATGTTAAAATCAGTGACTCTCTTTAATTTCACATGAGAGCCAAATAAAATACACTCGGTCTTACCTACATGCAGGGACAATTGATTGTCGATGAGCCACTGATTACATGATTGAAGTTCTTTGCTGAGTTCATGGGAAACAACACTGGGGTCTTTGTCCGAAACTAAGATGACACTGTCGTCGGCATATAATAATAGCTTATTGTGCACGGAGGACACCCTATCATTGCTGTAACATAGGTACAGCAGGGGACCCAATAAACTACATTGTGGAACCCCACAGGTAATTTTCATGAAATCCGATGAAATGCCATCAACCGAGACAAGTTGTTGCCTGTTGGACGACAAATAGGATCTAAACCAACCAGGGTTGATTCCCATGCACTCAAGTTTAGAACACAAAATATTATGATTTACGCTGTCAAAAGCTTTCTGTACATCTAGTAACAGCATGCCAACATAATTTTATATAATCAGTCAAATGAATAAGGCAGGTTTCTGTGGAAAAGCCTGGACGGAAGCAAGATTGGTATTGGTATAAAATCTTTTTTTTTTCTTAGGTATTCATCAAGCTGAACAAAAATACATCTTTCAAGAATTTTTGAAATACAACTCAGAATGCTCACTGGCCTGTAATTTCCCACGTCCAATCTACTGTTCTTTTTGTAAAGGGGAATTATTTTGGCACACTTCAAGTCATCTGGCACAGTCTTGGTGACAATTGATAGATTAACAATATGGGTGACAACAGAGGTAAGTTGGGGGGTAAGACGATTTTCCCTTTACTTTTGGATTTATCACTGTAGGCAGTATTGACACACTCTGACAGTTTAGAACAGTTGACCAGTCACAGTTTGATAGCATATTTCTAAAAGATTCAACAGAGTATTGCTTCATTGATCTAATACGAATAATATTTTGAGAATTCAATGGAACCCTAACAGACTTTCTAGTGCAATACACCAGAATATGATCACTAAAACCCGTACTACATGACACCACACTGAAAAACTTTGTCAAGATTGTTACATAAAATGTGATCGATACAGGATTCGGTTGTTTCAGTTACACGGGTAGGCTCTTTGATGACATTTTCAAAACCTGCACCAGAAAGTCTGTTAAGGTAAGTGCTGGAATTATGCACAGACTCTTCTAAAGTGCAAATATTAAAGTCACCAAGTATGTAGGTTTCCTGTTCAAGTGGAAGAGTATTAAAGATTTTATCTAATCTGGTTATAACATCAGTAAATATCTGTGACCTGTATATCACACCAAGTAAGATGGGCTTGGACTTGGGTAACAACACTGACACCAAACAACTTTATTATCGCCTTCACTCATAAGGTCATTGCGAAGATTAAAAGCCACGTCGCTTCTTATATATAAGCAGGCGCCACCACCATCGCGGTTCCTATCGCATCGTAAGACGTTGTAATTGTCGATACCAATCTCATTGTTAGTAACCGATGAATCAAGCATAGTTTCCGTAATTGCGATGACAGCTGCATTGGTTTGTTGGGCAATAACTTTGAGGTTTGAAAGTTTGGGTATTAGGGATCTGGTGTTGACATGAAGAAAGTTGAGACCTTTCTTAGGGAATAGACTGAAATCTGCTGGGGTCGTGTTTGACATGCGTGGCCCGGGGTTAACATGAACGTCACCGGATCTTATGGGGGCATAATTTAGAGGATACTGAATGTTATGATTTGAATGCAGTTGGGTTGGTGTTGACCAACCTGCAGTGTAGTAGTCTCTGGAGACAGTCCATTTGATCACGAGAGCTTACAGGGTGGAACAGGCGGAGCTCTCAGAGAATCATTGCTGAAGAAAAGTCTTAGTGACAATGATAAAATGATGATAGTAATGATGGCTGACTGTTTCCCGAAGAGGGCGGCCATGTCCATTGTGTTCAAAATACAGAGATATGTGAAGTCAAAGGGTAAAGCTTTTAAGCTTACTGATACTGCCATAAAGTCTCAGCTCATGTACAAGTCCAAATATATCATTTGGGAGCCAGCGCTCGAAATAAGGCGCGTCCTTGCGTCAAAGACCCGTCAAAGTAGGCGCGGACCCGCAAATTTCCTACAGTACGGGTCCGCGTGACCCGTAAATATTGAACCAAGCAAAGATCAGAAAATCCTAGTTTTGTTGTTCCACTGGAAAATCTGGTTCACATAATAGGTCCAGCTCCCTTTTAGTTTCCCATCAAGTTCTCAACCCGGGTTTTCATTTTTTTACAATCTACATACCTTGATCGCCGCGGCGGACCGTAGCTAATTCTCTCTCTTGAAATTTCAAAGGCATGGGTCCGGCGTCGGACCCTTGAAAATTGGTAAGGACCCTTGATATTTCAAAGGCAGGGGTCCAGAGGACCCTTGGATTTTACTTCTTATTTCTAGGCCTGTTGGGAGCACTTGGTAATAAATACAGTTGATGACAACCATAAACAAGCTAGATGTAGTAAAGCTTAAGATGTGTTACAAAAGCCTATGTCAAGTCTGCCGAATTCGTGGTGTTTACAATTCAAGCCCGGAAGTGATGGACAGGCAGCTTAAAGTCTCAAGTTTTTTTCTCAAATACTGATGGAGAAAACACATCTAAGGATGCTGCAGAGTCTATTGATGACATTGAAGCCACAAAATGTGAGCCAAATATACAATTAGGGCTCAAAATAATAACAGAAACGAGAGCATATTACAAGTATGTGCTCTCACCTCCACGACCACACCAAAAAAAAGCATCATCTCATTGCACGAGTATATGCCTAGGTCGAAAACGTTAGGGGTAGGGGTATAAAGACACAACACCCCCCTTGCGCGCATATTTTCCACCAATGTCTGATAATATTACAATATCTTCAATCAAAGAAACTCGTCACAAACTTGGTTAATCAATTTCCCTCTAGAGAATTGAAAACGGCCGCATTGTAAATAATAACGCCATATACCGACCAAATTTCGTTAAAATTGAGAGGAAAATAGACACGTCACCTTAAAACGCTATTGATAAGGAAGTTGGAGGTATTTGGATACCTTTGATGGGATAAATGTTTCCGAGAGTATCTTATAAACGTATTTCATGTTATACGTTTTTCAATTATTGTACCATTTTCTTAAACAAAAATTTTAAAAGTTGAATGGTTATTCGATTTTAAACTCAAAATGATATATCTGAACAAACATGGCCCCCATTGCCAGCTTTGGTACCAAACCCTGTTTCCAACGAGTTTTCCATAAATTTATACTCTAAAATCTTGTTTGAAAGCTTCGGGATTATAAAATAGAATATTCTCATTTCAAAATAAATCAGTTTGAGGGGAAACCTTTCTTTAATAACATTAAATTCAGAATTTTATAGTTCATTCCACCATTTTTTAACATGCTTTCAAGGGCGTAAACCACCAAATAACTTCTCCATTGAAAAGCACGTAAAATCACCTTTTTAAACGGCGTTTTCTACCAGGCGTGACAATATTTTTCACTTTTTAACGTCATCCCTGTATTAATTAAGGACTGAAATTTCATTTAAGCTTCAATTTTGGGGAACTTTAAAGGTTCAGTTTTTTATTAAAAAATGTTGAAAAGCGACGCCGCTATTTCAACGCCAAAACTAGCATTAAAACTTGTTCTGTTAGCAGTAATTCGGACAGGGCCTACTTTTCTTGTGAAATCGATTTGTATAATTTCATATCTATTTTAGTCATTAATAGGTTAGCATCTTTCATTTAAATCAGAACATGTCAACCTCACGAAGAACATGGTCCCTAAGGACACCACATTGTGTCATGTAGCCATATACGTTTAACCGGAACTCATCACCATTGCACCTTTCGCGCAGTGATTTAGTGTTATACGCCCGTAAGTTTAGTGAATCGAACCTGTTGAAGAGAGTAAAAACGCTCTCAATCGAGGTCAGACCGGGTGGAAGTGGGGTCAACTACTATGATCCCATCAGGCAGCAGTGATTTATTTTTCCAAGAAAGTCTTCTAATTTGATAAGCATGTCTTTTTGCTATAGTAATGTCAAAATTAGGATCTATTATCAAACATACGAAAGAAATGCATCGGTCAGGTATATAAAATATGAATGCAAGCGAGTATTGGAAGTCACAAAAAACATCTGATACCTCACGTGACCTTGCATCATGGCGTCATATTTGTCGTAATCATGTTCTCCTCATTGTCCTGTGAAAAATATCAATCTTCACTAATCAGATATAATGGTATTGGCTCCCAGCATGAATTATTGATTTTATAAGTAGGTAAAGAAAATCACATAATAGTGACTACAGTATTACAAATGCGGAACCAAAAATGTTTGACTGAGAGGTCACACAATGGTCTCAGTGTTACAGTGACGTGTCTGGGATGGACTCAAAAAGCACGTCGTTCGTCTGCAGTATATTTTAAGATTGCCAGCTGGTTTGCATGCTTTAATTGTCATGTGTGTACTTGATTGTTTATCTTGTTCAATTAACATATCTCTTTAAACTGCTGATAAATCGTGGTTTACTGGAGTTGACTCTGTTAGAATTCAATATTTTTTAATAGAATTCTGTCATCCAGATGGGGCAATGCAGCGGAATTTGACATTACTAGATTTAGCTAGATTTCACCTGAGCTTGGCACTTTAGATGCTAAAAAACGTACAAACTTGACGTTTACACAAAATAAATTGAACATTTATTTTATTACAAAAATGGTATACTATGGAAAGCCGATCATTTGACAGCTATTTAATTGCGCATTCCAATATCTGTGATTTAACCCAATATAGAATTTGAGTCAAGCTCTGTCTGGATATTATGAGCGCCCTCTAGCCAGGTCAGACCACCATTTTAATAACAATATGCTATTAAGGTTATACACAATTTTGCCATTTTCAGAAGCAAAATGGGATGCACATAGCCCCCTTTAAACTTATCTATTTCTGGAAATAAATATCGGAGAGAGAAAACGCAAACTACGTCTAAAAGCTGAAAGTGTAAGGGTCATTATTATGCTTGAATTTTCCACTTGGCTCAAAATGAAATGTACTTTTCAAACATTTCAAATTTTTTTCAATATCCGGAGCATCAAGATTTTTGGGAACACGGCCATAATTTCTCATTGGAAGTGGCGATTTTGTTGGGAACTTCGACGCACATTACAAACAAGTCAATAAAAGAATGTGCATATTCATTCTTGATATTGGTTGTATCGATTTTTTATGTAAGCTTAAAATGTTGGCCGAATTTGAAGTAAAATGGCCTCCACTTGTATGTCGTTTTGTAACCAGTAATAATAATTCCGTGCAAGATTTCATAGACAAAATTCTGCCCTACATTATTTCTATAAACCCTCTTCTGCATGCAGGTGCTATTTAAATTTTCATTTCGATAGCAGAAAATTGAGATATTTGCTATTTTTCCGACTCGCTGCTGCCAAATTGTCTAGTTCGCGATAAAAAGATACAGCGAAATCAATTTTTTTTCGAACCATTTCACCTCGTTTCGGCTTGTGCTTTGAAGTACAAACTTCAAAATTGATATAGTGATTCTATATTTGAAGCTGCGTCATACTGTGTTTTTCTTACCTCTGATTGTCGCTGCTCAAGGCCAAAATTCGAAATTTTTTGGACAGAAGTGACACTCTCATTTCTTTTTAAAACACATGTTTACGTACGACATTGTTACGACGGGCTGTATTTGCCAAGTGGTGTTGCCGAGGGCAAGGGGTGTTGCCGAGTTTGGATTTTAAAATATTTAGGTATTTTCTAGCTTAAAATCCAGCGCCAATGCTGCGCGTGCAACAGGTAGATATTTAGAAATCCATTTGTATGGGTATGGGTATGGAAATTGGGGATCCCAAAAAATTGGCATATGCCTATATATAGGCTATATGCAAGGGGATGGGGCATTTTGGCAGGCCAAGGGAGGGGGCCACAAAATTTGGCAGTCCAGGGGGTGCGGACAAGCGATTTTCGGCTGGCCGAGACGGGAGGCAAGCGATTTTTAGCGAGTCGCTTGGAAATTTTGGCTTATAATTAGTAGGCTAATACCGGTACTGATTGCACAGCCTTTCGAGAAAGCAATTTTTTGGCAAGCCGGGGCCGGGGAGGGGATAAAATTAAATTTTGGCAGGTCGAAAGGAAGAATGACTTTACCTAGCACACATTAAAGGGGCATTTCGTGATCCACAGCCTCATACAACCCCATAGGCCTACGTCCTTTCTCACAAGTTAAGATTTTTATACCAGTCATCCCGCTCTGGACACATGTTTAGGCATTTTCACGCAGATCAATTCATTAAGCAATGGAAAATATTGCCAAATTTGAATTTCGTTTTAAAAGCCTACTCCCCATTAAAAAAAACCACTAATTTTGGGGGATTAAAAAAGTTCTGTAAAATGAAACAAAAGGCTGCCTCAATCCTAATTATTCATTTAATAGGCCAGGCCTTCATTTCTGAAAATAGCGGGAGCTCAGTTAGTCACTCTCCTATGTGTAGGCCTACTGAGGAGCTTGACAAGGAGCTCAATTATATAATATCAATATTAAACCATAGGATTTTCAAGAAGTGAGCAGCTCAATAAATGCCATTAGTAAAATTATTGGGCCTACGATTTTTGTATTTTATTTGACTGTGATCCGTTTTTCTATAGGCTATATACATGCCTACACTGTATATAGGCCTACCTTTAAAATTTCTAAAATTGGCGGAATTGAACAAGCTCTAAATTTCTCATACGTCCAGCATAACCAAGGGCAACGGGGGGGGGACGCCCCCTAGCTATGGTCATACCCGTAGTGGCGGAACCAGAATTTTTTCCGGGCATGGGGCCCGGGGGGAAGTGAATTTGAGACGGGGGCACTTATTGCACTTGAAATTGCCGCAAAAAGTGGAAAATTACATAATTGTGGGGATTTTGCCTAAAACTGGATGAGAAAGAAAAATATTGGGGAAATACTGCCCCCCTAGCGGCGCCACTGCATAGCCTATCCATCCATGATGCTAGAATGAAAGTTCTGGCGCTGAAATTCAATTTCAATATCACGAGTTTTTATCAGGGATTTTACCAAGGGAAGGCGATAGTGTAGGATTTTGCTGATATACCAGGCAACACGAGAAAGGTGTGGCTAAATAAGGGAGTGTTCATTATAAATATTTTCCATTATCATACTTTTGACGCCGAGAGCATAATTATTTGAAGCGTAGGCCTACATCGTGTCAGTCACATGGTCATATTATTTTCTGTTGAAAGAGAAACGCACATGTCTCTGATTAGCTCGGGGATTAGCTACTGCGCGCTGCGTGCTGGTCTGTTGTTGTCGAGTGGAAATGGGAAATTTATGAATGAACTTCCGCAACTTTGCAACATCATCACGCAGCGGCGTAGCTGGGATTTTTCCAGGAGGGGCAAGACTGTAGGCCCTATGGGGAGGGGCCCAAATATCCACCAAATTTCCCACTGGGGGCGGGGGCCCAAATAGACAATTTTGCCAGGCTTATCATAATCGTATATGGTAGGCCTATTGAGCTGTATTGCATATCGTTTGGATTCCCCCTCTCTCTGCCCCTCCTCTCACCCTCTCCTCTCTTCAATTTTCCTCTTTCTCTCCCCCCCCCCTTTCCCTCTTTTTTTCCTTGCACTAGGGGGGCGGGGGCCCAAATAGGCAATTTTTGCAATTGCCCCCCCCCCCGGCAGCTACGCTACTGTCATCACGGTAGACATACGCGGTAGGCCTACAAGCAGGGCTGTCAACTCTCACGCATTGGCCGTGAGTCTCACGCATTGGGTCACTTTCTCACGGTCTCACGCCAAGGTAGTATAATCTCACGCCTACGTAATAAATCTCACGCAAAAAGCTGGAAAATGAGTAAAATCTTACGCATCGTCCTGAATAATTTGTTGCTCCTACCCCCCCACCCCGGTTTTCACATTCCCGAGCGCCGTGGCTCAAATATTAATGGTTCAAAATGAACATTGGAGTCGGCAAATCCTGGTACGCCTAGCTCTTTATACAGACAAATATAGTAGGCCTATCAAAATGTTGTATTTTTATATTTTCTGGTGGACTCGCGGAGAATGATATCATGTCATGTAGGTCCCGGCGCTGGGTTGGGGGGGGTCTCAAGGCATTTTGGTAGGCCTACCCATGCTTGATTCCGGGAGGTTTTTAGCAGGCCCGACCATTTTTTAAATAAAAACACCTCGGGCGGGTCTCTTCAAAACATTTGTACCGCATGGGATCAAAGTCATCCAAATTTGGCCTAATTTGACGCTTTTTAAGGGCACTTTTGCCAAAATGCGCCCAAAAGTTGGTCTTCGCTGTAAACCCACCCATCATAGTCGTTGAAAAGGTAGGCCTACCCCAAAACTGTGGCACATCCACGAACCCGAGGGAGAGACCTCCGCGGGTAAAAACACACCTCTAGCGGGACCAGATTTATAATTTAAAATAGGCCTACATTTTGGAAGCCAGTCATCACGACAAAACGGGCCATGGCAGTGTTAATGGTATTAACACTTTGATTTTAGGCTTAAATAACGAGTGTAGGCCTATAAATTACAAATTTGCACACACCCGGGGGAACCTTCTCAAGCTGGTTTGGGTAAGGATGTGAGGCTGTGACTCCGAAAAACTACCGTACGATTTTAAACCAAATTTGAAGAAAACAGACCCAAAATTGTATCAACTTTTGGACTGAAAGTTTTCGCAAATATTTACTTTTTCGAGAAAATTATTGAAAATACCCTTCTTGAACCTAATTTTCATGACACTGAGGGTCAATAAAATCATGGCTAAAAATACAACAGAGTCTAAACTAAATGGCTGAAAATGCACCCCAAATCTGCCGCACATCCCCACGACACATTTCACCTTATAGATTTTGAAAATTGTCGCAATAAAATAGGCCCGAACTTATCCCAAATTATCCCCCGAAAAAATATTTTTTGCAGGTGAGGTTGAGTCTTATTATTTTATTCTCAGAGAGGATATGGGTTGATATTTTTAGCAGGGTACAATTTGTCTTGTTTTTTGACGTTGAAGTTCCAGAATCTTTTTTTTGCATGTTATTATTCATTTATTTATTTATACCCCAGGATTTATACCCTGTACGTGGGGAAAAGTACACACGGCAGCTACAGAGAAACCACGAAAAACTCCTGTAAAGTGCATGAAAATGCCCCGAAAATGTGCCAACCGAAACACCCGAACAGGAAGATAAAATAAAAAAACAAAACCAAAAACCCAGGAAATTTCCCGAAATAAGTTCCAAATTCTTTGTCCCCCACTAAAATATATGAACACTCCCTTATGAAGTCTGCCCTCTTCCGGCTATTCTGGTAGTAGGCGTTGACAATTACCTTCATATTTTTGAAGCATGTTTGAACCCGATTTGTTCTCTATTCACATTTTTAACGTTGCAAGTAACATTTCAAGACCTCTATTTGTGACAGGTATTTATTACCTTGCTAGAGATGTGCCTAAAGTTGAAATTCAATATTTCGGATCGCAAAGATCGAGAGATATAAAGTTGTTGAATATCAGTTTAACACCATGGATCATATGGGCGTCTTATATGAACGATTACGATAACTAGGCAAAAATGGCTGGGATACAGGTTGTGTAAATACTACATGAATATTCATGAACTATACAGATTCCATTCTTCTCTAATAATAAAGATGTCAATCACTCTCCCAGACGACAGTTGCTTGGCGCTTGTAAACAAATCGAATAATAGTGCTTGATAACAGCTAAAAAAATAGGCTAAAAACACATTTTCACACAATTTTTTCCGGATTTTTTTATTTCACATGATAAGTAGACATATTTTCTTACGTATAAGGTAATAATATATTTTTTCTGGAGGTAAAGCCCTTCAACACTTTGTTTAACCTTAACACATGAATTGGACACATGCAAATTACTGAGTGTCACGTCCTGATTTAAATGATCCTTGTACTAGTACTGATCTTTATGATATTCAGGTTTTTGTACAACTCATAATAACATGTCACCATGGTCACAAAGCAGATCATAATGTCGTGGCCTTCTCCTATTGTACTTGTTCATCATCCACGTGAATTGAGTGCCCTCTCAAGGATGTCTACTTTGATAATATTTAGGCCTAATATTTCCGCTTTCAGTTATACATTTGCTATGTAGAAACCAGGCGGCTGACACTGAAAAATTTGCATGGCAAAATAACCCGTCTCCTCCGCAGCCAATTTGGTTCCGCTCCATCGAAATCAAGCTGGTCACGGAGGAGACTACCCTCCTTTGTGTTTGTTCATTTGTGTATGGAGAGCCCTTCTTGGAGTCCGTAATGACTTAGGCTACGCTCTCAGCTAGAGTCCTACGCTGCATTGCACTAGAAATACCTTTTCTGTGAAATCGCTATACAGTCTAAACGCAGGACAACCGATTCTTTTGTTCTGCTTAGTCGCGCTAAAAGTCGATCGATACATGTTAAAATCAGCACAATTCCGAGATACACCTTTTGCTATGAAATTTATTTTCTCGGTCAAATATAAAGCAAAATTTTTTTTTTTTTTATTAATGTCAAATAAAAACATAGTGCTTGGATGAACATTTTTTTAAAAATCCTGGTGTTAAAATTAAGCATCAAATTGTGTCTTTTAGTGTGATATTTTTGATTTTTATAGGCCTTTAGTTCGCCCGTGAGCTTTTTACAGAATTCATTTTTTAGCGTCTCAAACTAATATAGTTTGCTAAAGAAAGATATTTCCCACCTCTGTAAAGCACAGCGTGTGGGTCTATATATTATAGTTTTGTCAGAATTTCCGTTTTTATTTTACCCTTTTTCCCTTCATCCTCCGAAAATGTCAAAATCAGTACTTTATCTCGAGAGCAACCAGCTGAATTAATCGATATTTCAATTGTTGTCAACCAGGTCCCTTTTCCATTGAAAACCAGGATTGCCTGACCAGCGATTTGGTAGCCCAAATCCCCAATTCTGGTAAATGAGGTGAATTTAGGAAATTTGCTCCCGTGATAGCCTGCAATTTCAATTTATAGGGGCTATGGATTCCATGATTATGAAAACCATTTTGTCTGTTTGTTTGTTTGTTTGTTTATTTACCTAGGATGAGGTCCATGGGAAAATCCACTGTCCAAACCTAGAAAAATTCGCGTGTTATTAGAGGGGATTTTAATTTTCTGTCCCTCCTATCTCCAGGTGAATTTTGATGACCCCCCATCGGGCATCGCGGGTTGGCATTTTCATTACACCCTTCAGACTTGCGTTCGGGTTTGTGTAGGCCTATTTGTCATAATTTAGCGCTATAGGACCTACTTTATAAATGTATAGCTATAGCCGTGCTATATAAATATTATAAGGTACCGGTATGTAATATTATGTAGGCCTATGGGGGTGGGGTGGGTACTCAACACATTTTAACCATGACTTACATACAATGCAAGGCTCATTGTTGCCATAAATGATTTTTCCTTTAGGTCATTATAATAGGTTGTTATAAACTTCCATGTTTAACCTTGTATTGTTTTGGCTGCAACATTATGACTTTCGGTGGGTTTAAGCAAGGGGTGACACTAAATTCACGGTTGTTCTATTAGCAACGCAAAATCTATGAAAAATTCAGCTGGTTTACTAGCTAGAAAGTGAGGCCAGTTATCGATCCGTTATAGCTCGTTATGAATAATTCATGTTCGACCCCTTGGATCATGTTAATTGAGTTTGGCAAATAACAACGTTGTTAGTTTTGCGAACTTTGCCTGTTCAATGAGAGTATAGCGCGCCCCAATACATCTGGGCGCAAAACAGGCGAAAACGATCCAGTTTAATGAAATGGCGGACGGGTATTCCCATCAGGCACCAGTGATATGTTTTTTCAAAGAAAGTCTACTAATTTGATATGAAATGACATTTTGCAATAGCAAAGTCAAAATTAGGACTTGCTGTCAATAATATGAAGGAAACATGTGACAGAGGCAAGGTGGGAAATACAAGTAGTATTTAAGTTATGAATAACCTTTGATACCCGACCTGACCTTCCATCATGGCGCCTTATTCGTTTTTATGTATTTCTATTATGCTCTCAAGTAAAATAAAATACCAATCTGCTCTGAGCAGACAATGTTACTTGGCTCCCAGCATGAATCATTGATTTTATACGGAAGTAAAGAAATGCACAGTGTATGTGCATGATGTGCAAGCATACTCCAAATATTTAGGTAAATCTGAATAGTGGTCACATGTTAACATATCATGTGTTCGAAATCACGTGGCAACATTTTAAGATTTCAGGCTTGTTTACTAGTTAATTGCCATTTGTACTCTTTATTATTTATCTTTGTTAATTAACATATATTTTAAATGCTGATAAATCGTGGTTGGCTACCCACGATATCTGTTAAATTCAATATTTTATGAATATAATTCTACCACGCAGAGGGGGTCACGCAGCAAAATTTCACATCACCTGACTTAGCTACATTTCGAAGCTCTGCTCTTCAAATTCATGTAAATTTCAAAGTTTATACATTTAATATATTTAATATGATACTAATTTTTTTGTTATAACCAACTGGTACACGAAATATACTAGCTTATTACCTATACAGAAAGGTAATTATCAGCCTTCACTCAGCAAATTGACATGCCCGGCATATGCAGCCATTCTCCGTCTGGATAACATGACTGTCGCCCTCAATACGTCTGGGCGCAAATTTAAATAACAATACGCTATTTACATATCAATGCGGCCTCATGCTAATTAAAGCTGCCCCATCCAGGAGTTCATCTATGGTTTAAGCAATCTTTCAAACAAACACAAACTAAAGGCACTATACCCAGTCACCTTCATGACAATTGAAACACCAGGTAATTTCTTTGCTATATTGAAGTTCTGGCAACACTCTATCCAGGCCGGGCACCCAGAGATATCGATCCACAATGCTAGTATTAGCCGAAGATTTCACGCGTGGATTTGAAAATATTTCAGCTGGTAGTCAAAAATTATGGAATCAAAACGGAAATTCTGACAAAACTATAATATATAGACCCACACGATGTGCTTTACAGAGGTGGGAAATATCTTTCTTTAGCAAACTATATTAGTTTGAGACGCTAAAAATGAATTCTGTAAAAAGCTCACGGGCGAACTAAAGGCCTATAAATATCAAAAATATCACACTAAAAGACACAATTTGATGCTTAATTTTAACACCAGGATTTAAAAAAAAAATTTTCATCCAAGCACTATGTTTTTATTTGACATTACTGAAGAAAAAAAAATTTTGCTTTATATTTGACCGAGAAAATAAATTTCATAGCAAAAAGGTGTATCTCGGAATTGTGCTGATTTTAACATGTATCGATCGACTTTTAGCGCGACTAAGCAGAACAAAAGAATCGGTTGTCCTGCGTTTAGACTGTATAGAGCCAACCAGGAACACGTATTCGTTTTGAAAATATAGCCTTAAAATTAGTATCACCCTTGTGGCCCCCGTGCAGTGGAAAACCTTAATTCTTTCATTAAAAAGAAATGAAAATTAAAAAAACACGGACCTACCTGTGCACCTATATAAAATGAGCACAGCAATTTGTCTCAAATATGAATGAATTTTAAGAAACATATGGGATATGATGCCTGACCTGACGCCATGATAGTAGGATCTATTAGTCGTTTTATATACAATGCATATACCGTATTGTCATAATACCAATATTTGTCATAATATATAATGAGTAATATTTAGCAACGTAAATGTGCAGTTCATATGCACAAACGAATACTGATCTTTATGATATTCAGGTTTGTGTACATCACATATAACATGTCGTATAGGAGGTCATACGTGTTGACCTTCATCTATTGTATTTGTTCATCTGTGTATGGAGAGGAGAAACGCCATTAAACGCCATCAAAACTCCATCAGTATTAGGGCGTAGTTCAGTGAACTCACCGGATTGTTATTCCAAGTACTTTGATAATACAGATAATATGTATTAATGAGTCGAGGCGATTGCATTGAAAAACCTAATAAATTATTCATAACAGTTACGTAATCAATCGATAGTGCGGACACTTTTCATTTGCAAACCACCAAAATTCGTGATCTTTTAGCGTTGGAAAAGAAACCACGTGAATAGAGTGCCCTCTCAAGAATATCAACTCTCTGCTAATAGTTCCGCTTTCAGTTATGCATTTGCTATGCAGAAAGTTATACTCTCTGCCAAGTCTCTGCCCGTAGCTGTTTGCACACCGAAGTGCTGAAAATCTATGTACAATGTGTAAATATCTACACTATACACTATTGTGGGATGTTCTTCTATTCATTTTAATCACCGTCATCAATGGACAAAATCTACAGCTTTCATCACAACTATTGTCACCTGAAACTCTTGCAAGTGGTACACTCTATGAATATTTAGTTAACGAGCTATTTAATTATGGCACTCCCCGTGGCATGCAAGAAGATACTGTTATATTGGATACAGACATGTCTCAAAATGGCTCGACACAATGTCAGCAAGATGTCAATCAGATGATGTCGGATCTTTCCCAAGGACAGATGTATGCCTTGAACAGTAAGTTAATTACAAATGTTTTTACTGAGTTCTATAATAGAAGACATAGTTTGCGTCTGACGTCACTGTCAATCACATTCCTTACGAATCGCCAGAAAATGGCGAAAAATTACGTACTTTTACGAGGCAAAAAGCAACTTTTCTAGGTATTGTTGACGGAGCCTTCGGGAAAAAAAAAAAGTTTCCCACTATAAAAGACCTAACTTTTGAGATGGTTTGTATGTCTGAAGGTGCAAAATTAACAAAGAGGCGTCTAGCTCGAGATACTCTAGCTAAAATACAGGTTTACATTTACTATCTTACATTATCTTGCTGTATTTCAGCTAGAGAGTCATATGTAGCACTTCCGAGTTTTTTTTGGAGAACAATACTGTTACGTAAGACGAAGAAGAAACCCGCCCCGGAGCCCGCCCTACTCATTATTTCATTGTACTTGTTGCGATTTGCCTCCACGCATTACGTAATCAACACAAAGCTTTTGTGAGGACTAGTGAGTGGATAAGAAATTGACAGCGGAGGATACGAACGACACGCCGATTTTTAGTTGTCAATCATGAATTGCCGCAAGGTTTTAATATTTTACTGCATGGCATTTCGCAAGCACCATGACAAATTATGCCGTATTTTTCCAAAGATCATCTCATATGAAGTATAAAGCTGAATGCGATCTGTACTTTTGTAACACTTCGATCACTTTTGATCACCTATTATTGGCGAATTTGCTTGAAAACACTTGAGTTCATAAACATAATTAGCATGGACACAAATGAAATTACGATGCAATACAATGCAATTTGAATGCGCAGCAGATCTATAGAAATAACGTTGCCCGGTTTTATGCAGAATTAGACCACGTCTGGAGGCGTCCGGTTTTTCAGGACCTCATCATCACGACACTTGTTAACAAACCGTGCTCGAGTTTGATTGACAGATGACGTCAGACGCAAGCTGGTCTTTTTTTTTTAATCTCTGTCTTCAATTATACCAGTGACACTGCCTGATTCCTATTGTTGCCGCTCAGCTCAGAGATATCACTGCTGCTAGCACACTTCATTGGCACCCCAAGACTACCCCATTAAAACCATTTGTATGCCTTACATGTTAATATATGTAAATCCACTTATCACAAGTAAGAGCTGAAAGCTCCAGAACTAATCCTTATAAGTAATGATGTTAGTCCTTCAAAAATAACTCTCAGCTGAAGTTAAAAACTATATAAACAAATTCTTCTTCTGATTTCTCCATAGTGTTGGATGCATCTGGTAAACCCCCACCTGGAATTTTGGAAGGAAATATTCTCTGGATTGGAAGATACGACCTATGTCGGGACATAAAAGCCTCCCTCACGCAGCGTGATTTTAATGGACGCTACTGCTTGACAATGTCAACTGCAGTTAATAAGTCGCGGACGCTGCTACCTGTAAGTAATGAGACCTACATTTTGAATAATAACAAAAAGTAACTACCCCTAAATGAAAGACAGACCATTACTCAAAAACGGTTTATCTTGTGCCAAAGTTGGGACATTCATTCGGAGCAGAATTTATTTCTGCGCATTATGACATTTCATTTGTTGCAATGGTCCCAATATTGATGTCGCAGCGTACATTTAAAAAACCGCAACCCAAGATTTGAAAGTTGCAGCAAAATCATATTACCCCGCATATTGCCTTCAAAAAGTAAATGCAAAATTTTCAACAACAAAATAATGAAGAAAAAAAATGAAAACAAAATGGGGTCATCAGAAATTTCTTCTTTTTATGCAAAAGGGGGTCTTTTGGTGACATGAATACAAAAAAGGGGGCCATTGGGAGAGAGGTAGTTCAGTAAACAAAGAAGGGGGTCATTGGGTTGTTTAGTGCTTTAAGTTCGTAAATGATTTTATCTGAGAATTAAAATTAAGGGCGCACAACCAATTATATAAATAATGAATAATAACAAATATTATTATACTATTTGGTGATGTGAAATCATCATGATCATAATGCAGGCCCTGCATTTTAACCTTTGTTCTTTGCCGACCCTTATTATGACTAACCATGCATCACACTACATGCACACATTAACATAATGTTACAGTTGCTGTTGGTTAATTGCTGCCAAACGACAAGCACCGTGTACCATGCTATATGAATATATTTTTATTTCTTTGCTATCTTTTTTCTTCATGAAAAGGAAATAGGTGTTTGCGTTCCTAACAGTTGCAGTGCCGATGTGGTTAACCAATTGATTTTATCAGGTAAAAATAATATGAGTTTGCGTGTTGGGTGGGGTGTATTTGTGTAGGAAACAAAATGACAAGTTATTCGCTGGCGAAGTGATGTAATAATCGGATTAACTACTGTACCATAGCAATAGGGTAAAACAATTTTTGAATATACCGCGCTGCACTAGTACGTGCTAGTCCTTCCAGAAGGACCCAACAGTTAGCACGACAACCCACGCTTCACGGCGTGGATTAAAGTCTGTTACCGGCTTAGATATAGTCAGTCGGTCGGTGTGGATATTATCCGCCTAGAAGGACTGGTACGTTCACGCGGTACATCTGCATTGAACCATATCATGCTGATCACTCACACCTGTAAAATTAGTATTTTTGAAAAGAACGGTATTGTATTCAATCTATGATTGCAGACATGCACAGGTGATGAGTGCAACCTGCTTGTAGTGCAGCGCGATATATTCAAAAATTGTTTTACCCTATTGCTATCATGGTAGTTAATCCGATTATTACGTCGTACATCACTTCAACATTGGTTTTGCGGAAAGTGATAAGACCATGGCCCTATTATATCGATGGAGACACAATAGATTACGTAACGTATTGTTCCTTTGTGCCGATTTGATTTGCCGACAAGCTATATTCATCGAGAGGTACCTTAAGACAAACTTAGGGTTCCGCCATTAAATCGGTAACTGACCTGACAGCGTATTAACGCTTGACCAGGCAGGGGTACAGTCAATAAGTGACCAAAAGAAACTCATGTGAAAGCGCCGAATATTTTTTTTTGGCAAATATTTTAAAATGTTCTGATTTTTTTTTTAAATTTTCTGTCAAAATCAATAACGGCTGATTGTTTTTCGTTGCCTAAACGGTACTTTGTACACCCTTTCTGAAATGTAAGTCAGTCCTCTTAATTTCAATGAAGATGTCATAAGATAGTTATTTACTTTTATTTACTTATTTGCTTTCAAGGTGTATTAGGAACGGATGTTCTTGACATTCCCAGATACAATCCCAATACCATTTGTATCACAGATCCAGAATATTCAGCCGCTGCTATTGCCGCATTGTAAGTAACACTTTTGGTATTCTTGTATAATACCATGTAACGTTCATTTAATGTTGAGCATGCACACACACCAATTCTGTTTCGTACATTTGCCTGTAAAATGATTTGAAAAAAAAAACCCAACAACAACAAAACAAAAACACAAACGGGAGGGAAATGGCTACTTATGGCGGGGGATAGAAAAGGCTTAGGAAGCCTGTTCCACAGTAACGAAGTGCCGAAATCATGTATGGCTTTCTGAACATGCTGAGTGGATACCTATAAGATGCCGAGGTACCAATTATTCATCATTCGGAAAAACCAAACCAAACCATAATTTCATAATATTAAACCGAACCCCCTAATTAACCCTTATCCTACTCACTTGGGGTTGCTTGGGGTGGCGGACATATCCACATTATGCACATGTTAGAGAGGTTGCGATTTCCAAATGCACGTATCATACGCTCGTGCATCTATTCAAAATCACTCTGATGTGACGGGATTTTGAATAGATCTACGGGCGTACGATACGCACGTTTTGGAAATCGCAACTTCTTAATTACGTTGAAGCAGCACTCTTTTCTTATGAACTTTTTGGTACTATGTTGAGTTCCCCACCAACATTTTTCTTTGGTGCGATAATACTCCACGTGCCTATTACTATAAGGACTATTTAGAGAATAAAGTTATTGTTTTTAGCCGATGTCGTGTATCTATCGTCTCATATTACACGGGCGACATAATTGTTTTAAGCAAAACAACGAGGCGAAGCCAAGTTCTCTTTTTTTCTCCAGAATTATTGTAGCGTGCTTGTTTTACAGTGAGCATTGCATATCAAAAGCTAGAAAACACATGTCAGAGTGACCTTCGTGTCATCAACTACCTATAATGACATATTTTCTACACACCTTTTCACCGTAAAGAAGTTCACCATAATCAGATAATGAATCGTGTCATTTGCTTTTTTCATTGTTCTTTGTAGATGCATTTGCTCTATTCTGGGTTTACTCAATGTTGGCGGCACTGGTATCAGCGTTTTCAGGTATCTACGAAAAACAATATTTTCAACCGATGACGACGACATAGATGTTGATGGCATACTCAATCAGAGAGCAACGCAATCACTCGACAGTAGAAATCGTACCGAGTCGGACAATATGAGGGATACTGTGAAAGGTTTAGTTAAAAATGAAAAGGCTGCACATGTTCCCAATAATAATATTATACAACTAGTGTTTCCCATATCTCTATCTAAGGTCCTTGCATACACATATGCAGGTGTGGTTCGTATGAGAGTATGCCATCGAATGCGGTCAGCGGCAGCCCCGGTAGCCTCAGTGATGCTCAGGCCTGTGATAATTTTGATGTCGTCAAGCCAGCTCGCTGCAGGTCTGCCTCTCGTTTGCCCTCAACCATTCCTTGGACAATTGTTTTCTGAAGGCAGTGATGTCTGGTGATGTGGCCAACGTATGATAACTTTCTAGAAATGATATCTGCCCGCAAGGTCTTCTGAACTCCAAGCTCTTGGAGAACCCACTCATTTGTTTTCCTCGCAGTCCATGGAATCCTCAGGATTCGGCGATAGCACCACAGCTCAAAAGAATCCAGTCTCTTCCATCGTCCAGGATTCAGATCCATATGATGCCACAGCAAATGCTGTTGATTTTAGCAAACGAACCTTGAGGGATGGAGGAATTTTACTTTTCCACAGTTTGGTCAGGTTTGAGACTATACCTCGAGCTATTGCCAATCTTCGTTTTATCTCCTGGGTGCAGTCACTTTTGGTGTTAATGATGGAACCCAGAAAGCTTTCCACCTCTTCAGTGAAATCACCCTCTAAGGAAAGGTTTGCATCTGTATCATTTCGTCCTGCGTCTAAAATCATGACTTTCGTCTTCTTTGTGTTCAAGATCAGTCCCCTCTGTTCACTTGCCGATTTTATTGCTTTCAATAGATCCATCAATTCCTCTTTCCTACTGCAAACCAGGGTTGTATCGTCTGCATATCTGAGATTTGTGATCCGTTGACCACCTATGGTAACACCTCCTCCAAAGTTTTCCAAAACATCTCTCATGATGCTCTCAGCATAGATGTTGAAGAGCTGCGGAGACAAAATGCACCTTGTCTCACACCTCTGCCAATTTGGAACCACTCCGAGTCATCTCTGCTCGTCCTAACTGAAGATTTCTGATCCTGGTATAGCGTACTGATGAGCTTCACCACATGACCGGGGAATCCCATATCCCTTGATGTCAAAAGCCTTGCTGTAATCGATGCAACAAAGGTAGAGTGGAATGGAATGTCCTCAGCATTTTTCAATGATATTTCGCATGTTGACAATTTGATCCCTGGTGCCTTTTCCTGCTCTAAACCCAGCCTGTTCATCTGCTATCTCAGTCTCGAGCCTCTGTCTCATTCTGTTGTTGATGATCTTGAGAAGAATCTTGCTGGCGTGGCTGATTAGGCTAATGGTTCGGTGGTTTGAACACTTTTTTATATTTACTTTCTTTGGTATTGGGATAAAAACTGCTCTCTTCCAGTCCTTCGGGTTTGAAGAAATGCCAATTTAAAATCGAGTTGTGTAAATCAGACATTCATTATATTTTGTAAATGATGTGAAATTTCTGTAGTAAACTAAATAGATTTTATTGTAATATATTTTTCAAAAGAAATAAATACATACTATTGCTGACAAACTGAAAATAAAAAGCACAAAACTATACGTCACTATGGAAAACAAACAAAACGCAATACCCTAACCTAACGTTAACCTTACGCCACCTCGGTCGCCGTGTAATCCCTATGGCGTTACTTTTCGTCGTTTGTATTCCATAGTGGCGTATAGGTCCGATACGTGTACGCCACTATGACATACAATGTTTTTCATTTTTGCCGATATTTCTTAATTATAAAATGTGTATAAAAAGTGGTGTATGGTCGATACGCCACTATGGAATACAAAAATGTCACTTTGTAGCTATACGCCACATTTAATTAATTAATTACTAATTAATTAGCTAATTATGACTGATGAGACTTAGAAAAATGAAAGAGAACATCATTAAAAACATGACCAAAAATCACTTTACGCCACTATGGAATACAGCCGACGATTTATGACATCAGATCTTGCTGAAGTTTTTTTGAGTCAGCTCCTTTACCAAAGCAAACACCTTCTTGGAGTCATTTCCTGCTTTTTCCATATCCTCACATTTCCTCTCAACAAAGTCTCGTTGATCAGCTCTGACTGCTTTTGTTACTTCTCTGTGTTGTTTCCTCCATTCTGACATATCTCCTCTTTTCCTGGCTTCCTGTCTCTTATCAGCAAGCTCTATTGTCTTCTTAGATATCCAGGGCTGCTTCTTTTTCTTCTTCTTTGCGATGTTTTCCTCTGCTGCACTTAGCACTGCTTTCTTCATTTCTTCCCACAATTCATTCGGAGAGAGTTCTTCCTCATCCGTTCGAAGGAGCGCCTCAAATCGGTTCCCCACACTAACTGTGTATTGCTCTGGGATTTTATCCACATCAAATCTCACTAGTGGTGTCACTCGCTTCTTTGCTTTGAGTTTCAGCTTCATCCGTGCGACAAGTAGCTGGTGGTCACTGCCACAGTCTGCACCTGGTCTAGTTCGTACACTGAACAATGAAGAGCGCCATCTTCTCTTAAGCAGAATATAATCAATCTGATTTTTCACATTTCCGCCAGGGCTCCTCCAAGTCCACAGTCTGTGGGGATGCTGCTGAAAGGTGTTTCCAACAATCAGGTCGTTTGCCTGACAAAAACTCTTCCAAACTGTCTCCACGATCGTTTCTTTCTCCCAATCCAAACTTTCCAATTGACCTCGACTTGATGTCAGACTTGCCAACTTTTGCGTTCCAGTCTCCCAAGATGATAAGCATAGAAGTTTTCCATCGCTTCATCAGATGCAGTGGATGTTGGTGCATAAACCTGGACAACTGAGATGTTGAAAGGGTGACCATGCAGTCTGAGAGAGATGATTCTGTCGCTGATTGGGTTGAAGCCCAGGAAGGATCTAGCTGTATTCCTGTCCAAGATGAAACCAACTCCGAACTCCCGCTTTCCTTCATCTTTGCCTGAATATATCACTGTGTATCCGTTGTCTGTAGTAAAACGTCCTTGGTTGAGCCACCATGTTTCTGAGATGCCCAGTACACAAATGTGTTGCTCTCCCATTCTTTTTGTAACGATCTCTAGCTTCCCAGCAGTCATACCTTGAACATTCCATGTTCCTATGACTTGATGTTTTCTCAGTTTCATGCTGCTCCTTTCATGCTCAGGATTGTCGGCAGTACACTCTGCGTCATTACAGCTGTGCCTAGTCGGAACAACATGCTCCTCTTCCCCAGTAGCCATTGACGCATCGTCTGGCCTGCGGGTCCCACCATTGGATGACGGGTTTCTACATGGATTACGACCTTTCATATAAACTATCTTGGCCAAAAGTAAATGCAGTGGGTGGCCGGGTCCTTCTGCATTAACGGATTTGCTGAATGGTCGCCGTTGGCTCTCCAGAGCCGACGCCCTTAAGATGAATCTTGTATTTCGTTTCAACCGGGTGTTCAGCCACATATCAGCAGCCCTTAAAGTAGACCTACATAGGTCCTTTTGACCGTCCGTGACAATTTCCCAAAACCCCCGTATTATATCCAGAGAACTTCTAACCTAGGGATAACTGCCAGACTCAGAGACCGCTCGGGTGGAGTGTTCACTGGGTTTTAACCCGCTCGGGTGGACTGGTCATTGGGTTTTAACACTCCTCGCGATTTTGGCTTTTGTAGCGGGCCGAGGGGGGGGGGGCGATATTTTTGGTGGGCCGTTTGGAAATTTAATAGTGTCATATGACACTAGAAAATTGGGTATGTGTTGTTGATATTTGCATGTTCTTGCCTTTATTCAAATACAAAATGTATATAACCTATTCATAATATTCATCTGCACATGAAGATGCATAACATAACACTTCAATTCTGGATATGTCTCTCTCTTCTCTCTCTTTTATTGGACAAAATACGTGTCATACAAGTGCGCGCTCTTCACCTGGACCGTACTCTGTTTTCGTAATAGCGCCATCTCATGAAAAGCGTTTTTAGAAGACTTAAAAGGCATTTTATTAATTTTGTATTTCAAGCGTTAATTTCTGCTGTATATAGAACTACTTTACCTGCATTCAATGCATATTAGTAAACAGTAACAAAATCAAAATCAAAACCAAGTTAGTTGTGTTATTTACTCTAAACACATACTTTTAAACAAAACAGATGCAAAGTAAATCTAGAAAGCCGAAATTTGAAGCAAATTGCAAAGCCAAGCCAATATAGGGGCCCCGCCGTAGCGGGTGCCCCCAAAACAGTATTGACAGGTAGGGGTGTGGGGGTGTGATGTAAAGTCATAAATTTCGTGTTACCGTTAAATGAAGTGTATTTGTGCTTTGTTGAAAATTATAATATTGATATGATATATATGATTTGAAATTTTCTCAACAGACGGAGTGATTGTAAAAACATTGTTGTGCTTCTGTGCCATAACAAATGGAAGGAAAATTTTGGCGATTCCAAAGTCTGGGCCATACAGTCGATTAGCAGCTCTGAATGGGATCCGTGTGCTCAGCATGTTTTGGGTTATACTGTTACATACACACCAGAATATTCCAAATTTTACTGGTAGGTAATAAATGAGGAGGGAGGAGGAGGAGGAGATATAATAGGGTCAGTCCATGTCAAATCAACCAATTTTCTGAAAAGTTCCCAGGTAACCCTCTCAGATTTTGATAAAATTCCATCAGAATAATCTTTTGTGGCCACAATGAACCCATACAAAAATTTGGCTTCATAGGCCATGTCGTTTTCGAGAAATGGCCCTTTGAAGTTTGGCTCGGACCCCCCTTTTTTTGGCACTCGCGAGCAACGCCCTGCAGGGTCTATTGTTCTATTGTTTCCGATTAGAGCGCTGACATATTGGAAAATGTTGCCAATCAATATTCATGAGAGTGTACATTCAACGCCCAGTTTGCGAAATTGGGTGCGTTGTGTTTGGTAGGTGTGAAATACATCTGACTGGGCATTTTAATTACGTAACGAATAAAGGCATTGATTTCATCGAATGGCTGCCCAGTGCTGTTATGTGTTTAATTATTATATAGGCCTAATAATTATTATTAAATGTATTCATCATTCCTTTCTTTTCCCTTCTCTGTACTTATTCTTTCCTAGGCCTACACTTTATCACTCCCTCGCTTATATTTCTATTTATCTACTTGGCTTTATTATATCTTTTTATTTCTCCCTTCCTCCAGCCCTCTCTCATTCTCCATATCCCCTCTTCCCCTCTTCCTCCCTCTCCCTCCCAAGACTTCTCACAGAGGTGAATCTGCCCCTCCCCAACCCCCTCCCCTCTTTGTGTACGCCACTATTTCTATACCAATCTCCTTCTTAAAATAAAATTAAATGGAAATTTCTTAAAAACAACCTTTATAGGCCTATACTTATACTTACATGTATACGTATAGCGATTACCATTATAGTGTATTAGATATATGGACTGGACATGGCAGCCTTCATACATTCTAATGTGTAATCGGTCAGCAAGAGCATTCAATTTATTTAAATGAAACGCGTAACGTCAGGTGGGTGGTAAAGATGATTGCATCGACAGCTAAAGCCTCCTTATAGACTCCAGGCCCACACAAGCACACATTTGGGATACGTGAATACAATGGTACCACTTTACACATGACTGCCCTTACACATGACTGTAGTGTGGTCACTTATTGATACTCGCCTGTTGTGTAGAGCGTTAATATGATGCCGGATCAGTGACCAATTTAATGGCGGAACCCCTTTATTCGAAACAATGGTACCACTTTTATGAATAGCCTGTCGCAACTTCTAATCAGCATCAAACGAACAAAAGATTATATAATCTATTGCGACTCTATTTCTATTTAAAAGCTCTTTGCTCGCGAGTGTCATTGGTGATTTTTACCAACTTTGGTGGCTCATAACTTCTTGTTCTAAACAGATATAAAGCTGCAATCTTGGATTCTAGCTAACCTTATGTCATATTTTCAGAATCTGGCTCTAAATTTCAGATATCTGCTTTCTTTTTTAAGTTATGAGCACCCAAAGTTGGTCATTTATTCAACTGCAAGTGTGATTTTGGCATTTTGGGGTCCCCTGGTGCCAAAAATATGTGATCATATGACTCAAATGTCATAGATACATTGTCTATGGGTACGTATCTGAGGAGGTATAATAGGAGGAGGAGATATAGGAGAAGATATATACTGCTCCAAGATAGTATCCCTACACTTGGAAAAATAATTACAATTTCAAAACTGAACCATATTGGGGTAAATTTATTTTTTTAATAGATGTACTATCTAATCCGGCACATTTTGACACCTCATTGACTCCAATGTGACTTCAAGAAGCAAAGTTACAAGCATTTGATTAAACGAAGGTCCAGTTTCAAAAGTGACATGCTGGCCTATTCAAAAATCCACGGAATAGACATTTGGTTTGAGAGTGGTAAATGGCTAATTTTGTGTGTGAACAAAAGAAAACTGAAACAAAAGAGCTGACAAATAAAAGTTATGAAAAGTACAGAGAAGTAAAAACTTAAATAAATACTGCTTTAAATAAAGTTTCATTGAAGAAACTGTGTAGTCTCTTTGTTCATGTTGTTGCGCTTGTTGGAATCATTTTGCGCCTTGTATAGGCTAATTTGTCACTTTTAAAACTGAACCTTCGTCTATTCATTTGCTTGTAACTTTACTTCTTGAGGTTACATTGGATTCAATGTGGTGTCGGAATGTGCAGGATTATATAGTGCATCTATTACAAAAACAAATTTACCCCAATATGGTTCAGTTCTGAAATTGTGATTATTTTTCCAAGTGTAAGGATACTTTCTTGGCGCGGTATAATAGGTGGAGAAGGAGGAGATATAATAGGAAAAGGAGATATTATTAGCTTTAGGTGGTATGGTACGGGATATTATCGTGCGCGAAGTGTCATACTGGGTGAAGCCGAAGGCTGAACCCAGTATGACACTGAGCTGAACCTAATAACGAATTTATCATACCACTAAGTCATTCTAAATATTGAAATAATTACGTTTTTAAACATTTTAATTCCTGCCAAATAGGAAAAATATTACAAAAAATAGATGACTGTTCCGCGTATTACAGGTTGCGTGCATTTTACGCGCCCGGTTTACGCGATTCGCCTTTATACGCGTACCTCGCCGTACACGCGTATCGGCCTTGCGAAATACGCTCTCACTGCCTAGATATAAAGCGTAAAATACGCACTCACTGACTAGATACGAAAATATATCAGGTTAGCGGTGTTCTTTGATGTTTACCTTAGTGGTATGATAAAATAGGTGACGGAGATATAATAGGAGGAGGCGATATAATTGGAGGATATATAATAGGAGGAGAAGATTTAGAAGAGGATATATAAAAGAAGGAGGGCGGGGTATTATCCCAGCAAACACAAAACGTTTTAAATAAGTTATATTTTGGCTTTTGGTTTAGGTAAAAACGTTTTAATAACATTAAAATGTCGGGTTATACAGTGTGTATCAAAATTAAGTATACAGTTTGAAAAATGCCGCTAGATTAAAAAGTATGAGGTCTTTGGTCAAAATTCTCTAGTTGATAACTAAATCAACATCTTGTCCTCCTACAGCTGAAAAATCACTGGCGTGTGACCATTAATAAGGATTTGGTGCCTTATTTTATGAGCCGAGTACAAAAAGCAGTTGCGCGAAGTCAATTGGGTTTAAATGTCCGGTGCTTGTTATCGTTGTGCAGTCAAGAGAAACATGCAGGTGTACAGATAATTTGTCCTCATTGTTAGGGTTCCAACCCTGTGCATGTGTTAGTTACATAACACGTGACCTTTGGTAAATGTGGGCAACTATCTCTTTACATATGCTAGGTTTTACTTGACAAGGAGAATAGCAACATTAAAATGGATACTCCACAGTACACGTCAGAGCAAAGGACCTTTCCTTGTTGTAATGTACCATCGCACCCAGAGTCTAGCAGAAGTGCTTCGGATATTCCGTCAGCAGTACCCAAATGCACGTCCCCTTCACTTGGCGCTATATACAAAAATGTTGCGAAGTATCAGATAACTGGAACGAGTCGTAATCTGAACAGAGAACATTGTGGTCGCCCGAACTGGAAGATCTGCTACTAATATCCTAGCAGTCCATAACACTCTGCAGGCGGTGCAAGCAGGAGGTCAAATTAGCTGCCATCGAAATGGACTTGGAATACCATCTGCAACCTTTAACAGAATAACTCGTTTATGACTTGCGATCTCATCCCTATCAGGCGATAAGGAGACATCAAGTTCAGCAAACAGATCACCATCGTCGCACTGTGTTCTGCCAGTTGCTTCTTGCCCGTCCTCTACGTTTCCTGGAAGATTTCATCATTGGCGATGAAGCAGAGTTTGCATTAAATGTTTTCACAAGTCCTCCTGCAGACCTTGATGAACTTCAGAGACGCATAATTGCACAAGTTGACATCCTCAGGCAGGACAGACATCTCATTAGACGTGGTGTGAACGCCATGTTGATAAGAGCCGAAATCTGCACACAGAAGAATTGTGGGCATGTGGAAGACTAAGACTAAAACTGCCAATAACTGTAAACAGTAAAGAAAGTGGTGAGACTTTTTTTGTGATTTGTATGTTGTTTTGATTTTGATTGACTTCGCGCAACTGCTTTTTGTACTCTGTTCACAAAAGTAGCCACCAAATCCTTATTATTGGTCACACGCCAGTGATTTTTCAGGTATAGGAGGACAGGATGTTGATTAAGTTATCAACTAGAGAATTTTGACCACAGACCTCATACTTTTTAATCTAGCGGCATTTTTTAAACTGTATACTAGTTTTGATACACCCTGTATAAAGGTCATGAAAACATTGTAAAACGTTTTGTATGAAAACACACTACAATATTTTTAAAATGTGTTCAAAATCTTATTGTAAACTATTTTTTGCCAAATATTTTGTCAACATATAAATAACGCGTGAAAATAGTTGCACCCAGCTAAGACAAAACGTTTTAATGACATTTAAATGTCGGGTTATATAAAGATCATGAAAACGTTTTTAAAACGTTACTGCAAATATTTTGTGCAAACATTTTTCGCAAAATATTTTTTCAACCTCAAAATAACATTCTGTTTAGAATGTTTTGTATCAAGTTTTCAAAAAATGTTTTTGGATTGTTATTAAAACGTTTGTATACCCTTTATATAACCCGACACACAGCGACGACGCCTGGGAAATAATTATTTTGTACAGGCAAGGAAACTAAATCAATACCCGGGATCAATACACGTGTACTGTAACTGCTATGCACGATTTGATATTCAGACGATAAATCTTTGGATCTATCAGAGTAGAAAATGATGAATATCTCCCGTAATTTTTTGTTTCTAAAGCCGATTTTAAGGTTTGCACTTGAATATATGTGTTGAAAGAATATGATTGTCGTTAGCTTGCGTATTGACAAAGAACGTTGCGTTTTGAACTCAAAAACCTGACAACAATTCTGATTTTATATGTGCAGAACAAAAAAAGACAGCTACCCTCATTCGTAAACACTCGGGTCACGGAAGATACACGGTATTATAGCGCAGCGTAGGCCCCTGGTGGAGGCAGTCCGATGACGTAACATGCTCACTGACATCTACAGAGGTCAGTCACCAGGCTATTGTCAATAGCCTTAGTCGGATGTCCCTCGGCCCATTATGCGTCTCAAAGCTATTAAACAGGTCGGAACAAAATGGCCATGAGTGGCTGTGGATTCGATCTACCATCGTACCGATTTCTGCCATGAAGATATCGGCCGATGACACTGTGCGACATTTAAACGTTTTCTGTAAAACATTTTGTGTTTGCTGGGCAGTAGCTTATCAAAAAATGTTTTTTAATGTTATGAAAACGTTTTACCCTTAATATACCCTTTATATAACCCGACATTTGAACGTTTTCTGACAACCTTTTATATTTTGCGAATGATATCGAAAATGTTTTGTGTTTGAAGGGATTGTAATGATGATGACGAGGACGACCCCCCGGGGGGGAGGGGCACTCCCACTTTGGAGGTGACGCGTATGTAGGGTCGCTGTTAACCCCCCCTTTTTAGCTTCGCTGTCACCCAAACACCCCATACTTTTTTTTACGAACACATGCTCTGTCACCCGAAGACCCTCTATTTTTCCATTTGATCTGTCACCCAAAGACCCTTACAAGTTCAATTTGAACAGCAACTTTCATTTATCACTGATTTTGTTACTTATTTTAAAAACAACAAAGAAATTTGAAGCAATTTAGAACTAGAAATTCGATGTTCGAGGTTTCTGTGGCGGTGTTTCGGCTCTCACCAAAAATTCAATTAAAAAGGTCATGTTCTCACCCAATGACCTCATATTTTTTACATTTTGCTCTCACCGAATGCCAACAATCATGCTCTCATCCAATGACCCCATATTTTTTTACATTTTGCTCTCACCGAATGCCCCTTCTGCGAAGTATCCATTTCATATTGGAGTCCCCCACCTCTCCGGGGGACGACCATGACGATGACGACGATATAAGTGGTAGTGGTGCTGGTGCAGGTGGTGGTAGGGTGAACAAAGGAGGAGTTGATGGTGTTTGATGAGGGACGATTTTGTTATTAGACATGTTAACTTACAATCCACGAAATAAATCAAATGAATGATAAAATAATAGTAAAACCATAACTCACTGACTATGTTGACTAATCTGTTCGCAGATAACCCACACGCACTGACATCAGTTTACGAACGATTCAGCGGTCAAGTTCTGGTTAGTGATAGTGCTACTCTCGCCGTCGATTCCTTCTTCGTTCTGAGGTTTGTTTGTTAAAGAGAATTACGGGGTTTTAAGAGGTTTTTTGTTTGTTACAAAGCACGTTATGGGGGTACTACACCCCTGTGGTAAATTTGTGACTATTTTTGCATTTTTCTCAAAAAATAATAACACGCTGGTAACAAAAGTTATGTATATTATTGGGGTAAGGAATCCAATTACTACACTGAAATGTCAGTGACTCAAAACAAGCGGTTCAGTATATATGATAGAAAATGAGCTACATCCTAGCGGTACCTCATTTCTTATCATAAATAACGAACCGCTTGTCTTCTTTGCCCTATAATATACATAACTTTTGTTACCACTGTGTTATTAGTTTTTGAGAAAAATGCAAAAATAGACACTAAATTTAACGAGGGTGTAGTACCCCTTATAAAGCAAGTTTACAATCAGACTTTTGATATAATTATGTTGGGTCAAGAGAACCTAGGATGTTGTGAATTCAACAAGCCCAATCGGCATTGGAACTTCCGGTTTTTTTTTTCAGTTTTTGGACCTCTGACATATCGCGGAAATTGCTGTAATTATTATTAATTTATTTATTATTGTAATAATTTTTTTCATTAAAATATTAAAGTAATTAATTTACAAAATAACCATGTTTTTTTTGGATTTGTTTTTATTTTAGTAAAACATTTTAAATTTATATTTTTTACGAATTTTCCCGATAGATGATGGTTGAAGTTCATGCAGTGGTCAAAATTCTAAACTGCTCAAATGCTGTTGGAAAGGTCACCACATTATTTCTCATGTCATAACGATCCAGAAAAAGTATACTTATACCTATCTGTGACATTCCCTTCTATAATTATAAGCAGAAAGGTCAAAGGTCACCATTTGACCTCCACAGGGGTAAATACCTGATAATTTTTTTATGACAGTCTATTCGTTTTTAAGAACAATTTGAAATACAAATTCCTTTAAAAAGGAATGGGGCGTCCAATGGGAGCTTTGATGTGATGTGCTAAAATCCGGGGGAGGGGGCACTCCCACTTTGAAGGTGACGCGTGTATGTAGGGCTGTTAAGACCCCCCTTTTTCACCATCGCTGTCACCCAAAGACCCCATTACCAGCACATGCTGTGTCACCCATATTTTTCCTTTAGATCTATCACCCGAAGACCTAGACCCATATATTTCCACCTGAACAGCAACGAGCCTCGTCTATCACTGATTTTGTTAATTCCTTTGAAATAACAAAGCCATTTGAAGTCATTTAGAACTAGAAATTCAATTTTCGAGGCTTCTTTAGGCTCTCACACAAAGACCCCATTAAAAAGTCATATTCTCACCCAATCCCCCCCCCCTCCATAATTTAGATCCAAACGGATCTACTCTCTCACCCAATGACCCCATATTTTGGTCTCACCGAATGCCAAAGATCATGCTCTCACCCTTGCAATGACCCTGCTCCCACCGGATGGCCCTTAGTGCACATTCCTACACCTGTATCCATTTCATATTTTTTGCATATTTAATTCTTAAGGATTGTTTTCCAAGTGGACATATGATAACTGTCGGTTGTAATACCTGACAATAATGCATATCTGGTTATTGATTCAACGGAACGTCGCCGCGGATATAAGGTTTTAAGACCATTTGAACTTGTTTATCATGTTTAAGCGACACACAAGTCACAGCGTATTTGGTGTTTTTTTAAGTTTAATTTTGTTTTTCAAACAAAGATGACAAGCCTACGCACGGGATTTTGTACAGGTAGGCCTAAATGTTTTAAATAACACAACAAATGTTAATTGCATCTACCGCGCTAGATTTTCCAGGGATAAGACACCATCATCCTTTTTTTTTTTTTTAATAAGACACCATGTTTATCGGTGGAATTCCTGGCTCCTTGATCGACAAAGCAGCTTTTTTGGATCAATGCCGCATCAAATCGTGCCGCTCATCACCTGGATCATACTCTGCGATCGTAATAGAGCCATCTCTTGAAGCGTTTTTAGAAAATCGAAAGGCATTTTTATTAATTTCGTATTTCAAGCGTTAATTCCCGCTGTATATAGAACTACTTTACTTGCATTCAATGCATATCAGTAAACGGTAATAAAATCAAAATCAAAACCAAGCAAGTTGTGTTTTTATTTCTAAGCTGGGCATACCTTTAAGCAAACAGTTGCGAAGTAAATCCAGCAAGACCGAAATTAGAATCCTTTTGCAAAGTCAAGCCAAATAAGGGGCCCCTCCGTAGCGGGTGCCCCAAAAAGAATAGTTTGCCGTAGCTAGGATGTTCCGGTAACATGGTGACAAAGGTTGGAGGTTAAATCGTGACCTTTGACCTTTTTGATTATAACTCCAGAAGAGTATGTCACAGATAAGTAAAAGTATAAATTTTCTGGACCGTTATGACAAGCAAACTTACGACAAACATATTTTTGAAATTAGTGGTCTTGAGAAGTAAAATCCATCAAAAAACAAATTATGGACACCAGAACAAGCTTCTGTGTAAAAATTACGTTTGGCAGCCGGACTATATGCAATAAACCAACCGAAACGGGATAACAATTGAATACATGAATACAAAACCCACCCAAGTCTATGGGAAGTGATTTTGAGAGAAAAACCTGTATCATTTTAATTCCTTCAGTTATATTTACCTGGTCAATATGGTAAGTTTTACTTGCAAATGAGTGGGTTAAACTGTATTAAGTATGACGATTAGCATTTCAGGGACTTCGTGGGGTTCATTTTAAATTCTGGACTTGGGTGGTTTTTTGAATCATATACAAAGACAACAATGTTGGAATGAGATTACCACTTGTAAGATAATACAAAATAAAGCACACAGGTATGTATAATGTTGATAAGCATTCTGCCATGTAATATAAACCACACACTTTCCTTTATTAAACCCAAAGTCACGCTCCAGCAATGAATGTGTTACAAGCGGACATTTATACATACTAGATTTTAATCAATGTGTTACAAGACTCAAATCATGGACTTGGGTGGTTCTTTCATACATGCTATTTTTCACATGCTCAATAGACACAGAGGATGAATTGTGAGTTGTTTTTCATACATATGACAGGCCTATGTTTAGCAACAATTTCCCATGCTTAACTCAATTTGGCCACAGTATGGACTTGGGTGGGTTTTATATTCATATTTTCAATTGAGATGGCAGCCATGTTGGAGGACAGTTCTAAGCTAGCTCTCTAGATCGATTCCACAACCATTCATATCTATCACCTGTTTTATTGTATTACCATGCCTTATTTGAATGAGGACGACTATTACCTATGCCATAGACTACGTACGTACTTGTAATTAAAATAGAATGAAATTATTATATAAAAAAATGAAAATCTTAAGCATTTTATAATCTTTAATAATCATGGTTTCAGTGGCATGTTAGTGACGTATTTAACTTTGAATAAACTCGAGAAGGAGCTGGACATTTGAACTGGGCAGTCTTCTACTTTCACAGATTTTGGAGGTTAGTGTGTTAGTTTGGGCAGTGTAATCTTGTGTAACCAAATGGACTGAGAGTGTTAACTGTAAAATATTAAGTTGTGCAATACCTGAAGCTATTTCACTTAAGAACAAAACAGTAAATGGTCGCATGTCTCTGGGATAATTGGTTAATGAGTTAAAGGTTAAAATAGACAAAAGGTCAATATGACCTTTTCTATCGAGGTCAAATATCAAAATTCTGGGATTCAAGCAAAGGACAAATTATTTAGCTCGATACAAGGAATGAAATTATAATGAAAGACAGAGATAAAAAGACTAAATCGCGTCTGACGTCAGGGCAAAGGCGCGTCGTGATTGGTTGCCGACTCGCGCAGTACGGCATTTTTTGTCTAGTTGTCAGAATTTCAGACGCGATCTAGTCTTTTTTTTATCTCTGTCCTTCATTATAGTACAATTTCTGCACTTATATGGTAATAGAATTGAGATCAGAGGTCAAACACCATGACCGTGTGGTATACAGTCTATGATTTAATATTGACCCTCCAGCATTAACATTGTGATTCCTTGGCGATTCAGAACTCTCTTTTCTTCCTCCTAGGATCGAGCTAAATACTGCGAGACTCTTTTCCGCTCCGATCAGAGAATTTTGAAATTCGACCACTGTGCTGATCTTTCCATATTTTACCATCTAACTCAGATCATAAACGTTCAAACAATTTCTTGCAGATTAATTCGCTTAGCAAATTTGTATCTCTTCTGGTACACCAGTCCAGAATGAAATTATAAGACTATGGAGCAGTGTAATACACATAAAAACGCATACATGAGGCAGAGGCTCCAAAGATTTTTAATAGAGGGAGCATCAATATGGGGGCTTCTCCGAGACGCGGATTTTGACAATCATTGATTTTACATTTTGTACGAATTATGAATTGCACCTTAAAATTATGAATTTTAGCTTAACATTTTGAATGTTACCCTAAAAGTATAGATTTGACCCTAAATAAATGAATTGTCCTTAAGGGGTACTACACCCCTGTCAAAGTAATTTTGTGAGTATTTTTGCATTTTTCTCAAATATAATAATACACTGGTAACAAAAGTTATGTATATTATTGGGGCAAGGAATCCAATTACTACACTGAAATTTCAGTGACTCAAGACAAGCGGTTCAGATTATGATAGGAAATGAGGTACATCCTAGCTGGTCTTGGGTCACTGAAATTCCAGTGTAGTAATTGGATTCCTTGCCCCTATAATATACATAACTTTTGTTACCACTGTGTTATTAGTTTTTGAGAAAAATGCAAAAATAGACACACATTTTTCGAGGGGTGTAGTACCCCTTAAATAAAATATATGAATTGGAGGGCCTAGGGTACTTTGGATCCCAACCAAAAATATTGTGTGTGTGGGGGGGCGGGTCCACTGTGAAATGGCCATTTAGCATTTTATATATGTTCATTATGATCCTGGGTTGGTTCACGGAGTCGTCAAAATTTCATATTATGACCCTTGCAAGGGTTCTGTTTGAGCACACTTATAACATGTATAGGCCTAAGTGCCAAGGCTCGAATTTGCCAGAAGAGACGGAGTTGCAAAGGTATTACCAGCAACTTTTAACTACAGCTCCACATGCTCAGTGTCAACTTGTAACTTTCAGCTTTGTTTATATTCATCTTACCAAAAGGCCAATTAGGCCGAAACAAAATTTGAATGATTTTGCATTTTGGGGCAAGTTGCGATTATACATTCAGGCAAGTTGTGAATCACAGAAGTTTGTGATGTGCAATCTGTGGGGTGACGGGCAAGTGGATTAACCCCAATGGTGCTATAGGCCAAATCATCGGCCTCTAAGAACTATTTTGAGTGGTTACCATGGTTACACAGATGCCTAGCTATAATCATTATATATTTGCGCCACTTGATATGGTAGGAATGTCCTTGTGGGCATTATTAAGTTATAAAAGCTCTATTTTGATTGGTTGACGAAGGCGATTGTAATGTAATTATCCAATTAGAGGCACTATAAGAAAGAAAGTAGTGCCCTGTGAAGCAAAGCTGTTCATATGGTCTGCTACTTTTCATTTTTACTATTACACATGCAGGCTGACCCCTGTCTATATGATGATAATCATGCTCTGGACTACAATGGGACAACACTTCACAAATGGACCATACTATTGGATGATGAACTTCGACTTGCTCAATTGCCGAAAATATTGGTGGACGAATCTTCTTTACATTAATAATCTATATCCATATTATCTGTACGAGGAAGTAAGTGTTGTGATTTACTTATATCAATAATTATACCAATGAATATGAGAAAAAAAGGAATCGGATATTTTTTCAGGTATATCAAATATGTTGCGGAGGGAGCGTAGCGCATTGTGTTCACTCAAAGTAAAATTATCAACATGTCTGTTCATTTTGAGATCCTTCTTGCTGCTGCTAAGATCAAACCGCTTGCATCATCCTGGAAACCGCTTGCATCAAACCGCTTGCATCATCCTGGAAACGGTATATTGACGATATACATTTCGAAGAGTTCAAAACCCACATGAATTCCTTCCACAACACCATCAAATTTACTTTTGAATCATCCACAGAGGTGCCATTCTCAGATACTCTCTTATCACTGAAGAACAATCACATTCATACCACCTTAACTCTTCCCACGCTGTAGATAGTCCCGGATGTACCAAATGTCCCTCACAGAAGTGCTCTGTATGCCCCTTCATCACAGAATCCAATATTCCAAGTAGTTTGACCTTATCAACAACCACAAGATTCTGACTAGAAATAGAGACTTCCACGTTAGGAGCAGGTTTTGTAGCAAAATAGACTTGCATGACCTGACATTCTTTAGGATTGAGCATCATTTAGGGGTTCATTCATATATTGTCATGACTAAACGGTTGTTATGCCCGAGGGCATAAACAACCGTTTAGTCATGAAAATATATGAATGAACCCCGTTCATACATATCAGAACATTTTGTGATTCTTATTTCATCAAAATAATGACAAAAGATAACAAGGAACATCATAAAAACGATGAATTTCCTTCGTTTTCTTTACCCCGAGAACGCACATCGACCAATCACGCGCGCCGTTATATATATAGCGCGTATGTATGAACTGATTATCAACAGTCCATTGGTGCAACGAGTCCAGGCTTTTCTGGATCTTACTAGGTTTCCCATGGCCCCTGCTTTCACCCATGGTCAGGTCGTCAACATATTTCCGCACGTGGATGTCTGATTTCTTGTCGTTCTCTTGGGCACTATTTAATGATACTCAGAAAAATTATTGGGGCCAAGATTGTACCTTGTGGAACCCCTCCCAATAAAGTTTCTCATTCAGACAGACTATTTTTTTATACTTGACTCTTTATTGCCTACCAGAAATAAGTCAGCCACCCACTGCACAATAGATGGTGACACATCCATGCTCAGGAGATTTGAAATGCTGTGGTCGATGACATCAAAGGCTTTTGAGAAATCTGTTAGTACCAATGCACTGATTGTACCAGATTTCTCAGTCTCCGAGACCAACTGGTCGTAAACATCTATCAAGCAGTGGGTAGTCGACATACCTTTCTTGTTGCCATATTGTAATTGAGGGGGAGGGTCTTTACCCGGAAGGTATGCAGGCCATTCATCACATTTGAGAGGTTGTTGAACTTGGGAAAAACTTGTCAGCTGTTTGCTGATAGCATTAGAACAACAACATGATCAACAGGGTCTACACCCGGCACATGGATGGTGGGGTTTGATTTGGTCATGTTAGCAAATGATCTTATTTCTTTGTGCCATTTACCAGGTTCAATCTTTTGCAGATATTTGACTTTATTTACATTATGAGTGCGTTTAGCTTTCTTGGTTTCATATATGACTTGGTTCCGCAGTTGATTAAAAATCTGTTTGTCCCGCGGCCCCCGAGGCAAATGCCTTCTGCCTTCTCTGAATAAGATTCTTGACTCTGTCCGTCATCCAGGGCTTATCAGTGGAGTGCAGTCGGACAGTCTTTGTTGGAAAAGACGAGTCAATACCCTCATTCAGAGTATGATAGAAGGCATCAGCCTTGGATTGGACATCAGGAGCATTATCCTAACCAGGATTGTTTTTGAATCCATCTACGAAACTGACACATTTTAGAATCAGTACTGTTATTGGTTGAACAGTCTTGTATTTCAATGTGTTCAATGGTTTGGAATGATTTGGTACTAAGCTGATGCATTGATGGTCACTACGGCCAATGGGAGCAAAGTGAATTGGCTCGCAATAAAGACTCTCCACATTGGTCATGATAAGATCAAGGATGGCATTACCTCTGGAGGGTTTAGTGGCAATCTGCTTCAGCTGATTACCCGAGCATAGGGACTTCGAGCATAGGGACTTGATGTTAGATCGATTAAAGTCACCTAGAATCATGATGGCAGCTTGCGATATTGCACAGTATTCAATTGTTTGCACAGTATTTTTGTGGAAGCTGAGAGTACATCAGACCTATCGAATATGCATTCTGAATACGAGGAATGTCCTTCTGATATCAAATAATTTGATTTTTTCTAAATTCGCGATATAATACAAATTTTATGCAAAATTATCAAAATTTGATATTTTTAAAACTTTATAAATCTAATTATATGTACTTAAAGTGCATGTAGCTGCGATGAAAAGCCTTCACATTGAAGATATACACTTTTCCCAAAGTGATGGTAATACCATGGTGCTGGTGATGATGATTTTAATATGAAGATGGTGATGATGCTAATTAGAAACTAATCAATATGTGTTCACCGTATCTTTACTTCATCTTTCAGTGTATGCTCTGGACGTGGTACTTGGCAAATGATATGCAGTTCTATATCATAAGTCCATTGATTATCTATTTCTTATACAGGTTGGTAACAGAATGGTCGACTGCAGATCCGTCGAGAAAAAGCTATTTCAATGGGAAATGAACTTTGCTGCTTGGATGATGTCACGATGAGGTTAGCATTTATTCCGTATTGAAAAGCGTGTTCCGACGGATCTGCACTCGACAGCCCTGCAAACATCTATGATAATATACAAATAAAAAACAAACCAAGCTTCTTTGGGAAGAGGGGAGGGGGTCATTTCAGAGTTTGTTTATATTGTTCTTGTATAAAAATGAATATTTGAAAGATAAGTATAATTATTTGAAATTACTTGGTACTCTAGATCGGTAAACATGAATATGTTTTAATTTTTCATATATTTTCTTTAGTTGCTTTGAAGATGGCACTCGCTAGCGTTCTGAAAGCTCAACCCTCTCAAAAGAACTTCTCTATCAAGGTTTTCCAGGGAAAGACTCATAAATATAATTGTTCGTTATTATCTATTATAATTAATATATTGGGCCTACCGTAAAACCCCGTCTACAAGCATTATAGTGTTATGAAAGCTAAATTAATGCGATATGCGATACGTGCGTAAATATGCCAATATAATAGATTGGTCTTACAGTAATACTTGTTTATGCTTGGATCTGTAATTTACGAGGGTCATTCAAAAAGTTCTACCTCCATTGCCATGTCTCTGTTATCTTAAGTGCCAGGAAGTAGAAATTACTCATGATTATACTCGTAAATCTTGGCTACAAAATGACAAAAATGCATACACTTTATAAATCATACTAATAATTGCTACTTATTTGGCAATATTCTTGTTGATTACAAAGTTCTGTTGCACTCAACATAGTCAATGTCGGAATACTGATATATCCTGAATCAAACTTGTCCTGTGAAGAAGGCTACTCTTCAGCGAGATCCACTATACACGGAAGGATGAACACTTTTGTGTATTCCAAATCTTCTTCGTTACTGCTGGATTAATAGCACATTATTGTCTACATGCAAAATGACTGGTTTACATGTACCTTGCTTCGAAGGCACATTGACTACCAACACATTAGAAAGCCTACAACTTTCTTGATCCAAATAGTAAAACTGAAAAATCCCAGCTATCGATAACTCAAAACAATACATTGAGTCATATAGGAGTTCCCAAGAATAGATATCTGTTATTGAATAACAGTTTTGTGTGATTACTTGAAAGGGGGTTCCCATCTCTCATATCCCATATGAAATATGCCTAGCTTTAAATTGTAAACAAAGTTAAATGATCAAATTAAAATTACTCGGGACACATCACAATAGTTTGATTGACAGATGTCGTCAGACGCAAACCAATCTTTTTAATTTTATTTTCGGTTATAGTGTGTATTAGATTGATAATTATCTAAAAGTGAAACAAAAGAAAAAAAACATGCCAGGGTAATAGTGTAGTTTGGAATTGATTTTTCACCATTGCCAATATAAAAAAAAGGGACGTATAATTATACAAAGAAGGACACTAATCTCAGTGGGCACAGGTTAGGGTTTCGACGTTGATACAACGTCAGGTGTGCCCACTGACTTGGTATAGCGCTGAGTGTGCCCACTTGGGTAATCGCAAAGAGTTATAAGCACACGTTGACTAATCAAGCCGGGGTCTATTACAGTATTATGGCTTTCGGAGGCGCCGGACGATGTCTCGTTTGTTGTTCCGCAGGAACTGTTGGTTCACTTACACCCTACCCTCCTGAACAGTACCTTTAAATATTTCTAGCATTTGAAAAGTTAGGAATCATAACACCCTAGGTCAGTGAAGAGACTATCTAAAATATTACTCAGTTTCTTGCACAGAGATGTATATGTTATTAGCTATTTGAAAAAGTGTACTGTGTGTGTGCAGTGTTAGTTGTGAAGAGTTGCTGACCTTGCATCCAAGAAATGAAACTATTGGAGCCAGTGATTGGCTCAGTTTTCTAACTAGTTTAAAACTGCTGGTTTCTTTGAAATATTGTTGAAGAAATGTATTAATGTATTGAAAAGCACTACATAAGTACACAATGAATCATTTCTGCTTGTGTGAAACGATTAACATGGGTATAATTTGGCTGATTTTATCGAACTACTTCAGGTGTTGTAACATAATACTGCAGGAGTGAACCGTCTTTGCCGGCGATGCACTGGGCGTAATAATTGTAACTTACTAGTATAACAAACAAGTGTGTTAAATCTATATGTCAGCTAGTGAACCTAGCCCAATTCATTGAACTTGATGACCTTACAGGCAAAACTCACTTACGCCTTAGTGTGTCAAGTTATTTTGAAGTGAAGACAGCAATACATTGAAAATACTCCAGTTAAAAAAAACCCATAAAGCTCTCCAGTAGTTCTCATGACCTAGACCAAGGTACCAAGTGAAATAATTTTGTTGTTTATTAATTTTAATGTATTATTTACAAAATGCAATACTGACTGAAGATCTAATAATATGTTGTACAAAATAATGATATCATATTTATAACATAACTTGCATAAGGACAATGTGATAGTTGCAAATAAAATGTGAACATTTTGCACATGATTAGATAGATGCCTTTCTATCACTATGGCTATAGATATTGCACTCATAGAGCATTTGTTGGGCTATTGTTTACATAGATAGCATACATTTAAATACATTTGCAAACCTGAAAGGTGAGAATCTGTTCACCTGTCTTTTGTCAATTTAATAGGAGAGCAAGTTGAAAACTGGGCTCAATTGGGAGTGCAAACTGCGTGTTATACCATGTGTGCATAGTTTTACATGAGTAAATGTAAAAAGAAACCAACAATTTTGTAACTACTTAGAAAACTGAGCCAATCACTGGTTCCAATAGTTTCATTTCTCGGAATAATAATCAGTGACTCTCCACAACTAATGCTGCACACACACAGCAGCAAATGAAACAAAATATTTATTTCATGTGATTTTAAAAATACTCATCATCATCATCAGTCGACTACAAGCTTTCTCCAATTATTGCGATCTATTAGAAATACTACTACCTGTAAATATAATATATATAGTTAGTTAGCGCCCTCCACTGACGCTTTGCATGAAAGTGTTCTTGTATAGTACTGGGTGGACTGGAGTAATGTATATTATATTACAAAATGATTGAACTTCACTGCCATGAGTCAAGAAAGAGAAGATTTATTTATTTTCAATACCAGTAGGCCATTAGCGGAACGTTGTCCTTTTTAAGGACTCTTCTTGTTTTTGTCTTATTGATGTTAAATGCCTTTGAAATTTCAGCTCAAAGCTCCACTCCACGGCACCCCGTCACTACGCCACTCAATGATCTATAATAGTTTGGCGAATTTGTAAGGCTATTAAATTTTTCAGTTTACATTATTTTGGAAAACGGTTTTTTGCTTTTGCGATGCGAAAAATAAGGTTGTTCGCACCCAAATAAAACATCAAATTTTGTTTTTGTTTACTTCAAGGGTGTCAAATTAAGTTAATTAGTTTCAAAAGCACTGAAAGCTCCCTGCGAGCTCAATATTTTCACACCAACACAACACACTAATGTTGACATAAGACTTCTGTTCTTTACCTTTGACATAAGACTTCTGTTCTATAATCTGTCTGAAGATCATACGCCTGTACTCTTGAATCTGGAGAATTAATTATTAATTTTACAAAATAAAAAAATCCGACTTACTTTCAGATATTCCAAGATTGGATATGCTATTATAGGTGCTCTTATGACTGCATGTTTTACCAGTCTTGCTGTTGCGTACATGAAATATTATGATCTTGAAAAGTAAGTGAAGAAGGGTGGCCTTAACCATGGTATTATGGAAAATGTTGGGCCTCATAACTGCTAAATTGTTGGTCTAAAGTATATAAAAGTATACATAATTAGAATGGCAAGGATTTGGTGAATCCATCTGTGAGGTCAAATTTGGGCCAAAAAAATGTTTATATTATTATTTTTTTAATTTAGTGGTATTTTAATAAATTTAATTAAATTAAAATTAACCATAACTGAACCAGATCTCACTAAATCTTACTTTTAAATTCACTGCTGGTGCATTGCACGTGATGCGATTGACGCAATCAGCCTAAGTCATATATACCCAGGGAATCGCTGGCCAGGCCAGCGTCACCCGTGTGGCTACAGGTCGGTGATCTTCTGCGTTGGCATGCGAGGTGTCCGAGGTTCGAATCCCAGGGGTACCAAGTGACTTCTTTGTTCATCTTCTCTCCTTTTCGTTTCTTCTTTCCTTCCAATAGCAAAAAACACCTTGTGCACAGTTAGGGTTAAACCCTTACAATTCCCGGCGATTACGAGCTGATCAAACTGGAAACCCTTCGTGGATCCTCTAAGTCATGCTATAATTAAAGACAGAGCTAAAAACAATTTATCGCGTCTGATGTCACTGTCAATTACGATCCTTCCTTGATTGGTTTACACAGGTTAATCGGCGCGTAAAAGGAAGACCGATCTATCTGGTGCTGATCGGAGAAAAGGAATAGCAGCAAATGGCGAATATTACGTACTTTTACAAGGCAAAAAGCAGCTTTTCTAGGCATTGTTGACATGGTGCCTTCGCCAAAGAAAGTTTCCTACTATAAAGACCTAACCTTTGAGATGGTTTGCATGTCGAAAGGTGCAAAATTAACAATAAGACGCCCGGTTATAAATCCGCGTTCAGCAAGTCATCATCACGACACTTGTAAACAAACCGTGCTCGAGTTTGATTGACAAATGACGTCAGACGCGATAAATTGTCTTTATCTTTGTCTTTCATTATAGTGCAGTTTTGTGTATGTTCAACTGGTTGGGGGGCACATTATTTCTCCCGCTTAGTCTAGCCACAACATAACAATAACAATGTAACATTTTTGCTAAACAGGAATCCAAAAAAACTTAACGAACTTAAAGCATTGACATACATCAAACCCTGGTCTCGAATCAACAGTTACCTTGTCGGCATGATTGTAGGTTATGTCTTATATGAGATGCCAAGGAAACGATGGAAAATATCAAAGGTGAGGATGAGGGCCAATGACTCAACGAGCTGAGCCCCCCCCTCCGTGGGGAAAGGGGTCAGGTATCCTGGATCTTGGTTGGGCTGAGAACGTGAGCTTAAACATATTACCTCAACCTTCTGAGAACTACTAACACTGTGTACTTTCATTCTGGACAAACTTAAGTCCACGATTTTTGCAAACTTCAAAGAAAATTAACATTGTGTGGCAAATATGATTTTGAATGTCCAAATCAATATCCATTTAAAAGGAGCACCTCCTTATGGTTATGATCTCTATGACTAGGGTTTGGAGGGTAGGATAGGAATTGATTTAGGATTAGGGTTTGCATGTTAAGGGTATGTTATGGTTGGGGTTGGGATTAGGGTTAGGTTAGGGTTAGGATTAGTGCTAGGATTAGGGTTAGTATTATGGCCCAGGTGTAGGGTTTAGGGTTGGGGTACCGTATGAGAGGACTGGAGTCTGCAATTATCTCGGACAAAATAGTTGTTTTTCAACAAACAAAATTGTCATTGGTGTGTTGGTGTGTGGGGTGTGTGTGTACATGTTAATATGGCTATGTGAATTATAAGCTTGTGAAGAATGTCATTTCTTTATAGTACAAGAACAAATAGATCATGCCCCAGGCTTAAGCATACCAATGCAATGTGTTATAGATCTACATGTTCTGACTTAATTTGACTTTTCATTGCAAAATTGCAGCCATTTTAGATTATCGCAGTATTTTTTTTTAAATTGCAACTTCCTACGTACAAAATGACGTTCAATTGACTCGCGCCATTACGTGTCGGGTAAAGCCGTTTAGAAGATAAACTCATTATGCAACTATAATTTAGGCTATCACTACTACTAATGATATGGCTATAATTTGTAGCTGTCCATTTCCACCACCCCCTCGGCCAGGATACCGGGGGTGGGGTGGGGGCTGGGACTTATGCCAGGGCTAAAATGTTAAAACTCCGCGGCTAACTCTCGGCCAATTCCATTGAATAGGTCATAATTACTCACATCACCAGTATCATAATACATTCAAAGTCCATCATGAAATCTAACCGGCTTTCAGAGTACCCGGATACATGTAATTTCCAAGTTCAAGCTAGTCCCCGGCAGTCATGCATGTATTAATTAGCAATTAGCATAAGGGCGCAGTGAAAAGGATGCCAGTCTTTCTCTATAGACTATCATTAAAATCTTTAAAAAATTCTCGATCTCTCCCATCTGTGGCGCACTTGCAGGATTTAATATTACTAATCATGACCAATCCAAATTTAGCCAAAATTATGCAAATTTCTGCTCGTTTTAATGCTTACATTAGCTTTCTATGATTTTTTCTGAGAATTGAAATTAAGGGCGCATAATCATGTAATATTATTTGGTGGTGTGAAATAAAAAACGTTAGTTTTTAAGTTCAGGTCCATTTAATTGATTAACATGTTGCATTCTTTCGTTGTAATTAGAACATGCCAACCTCATAGAAAACTATAAAGTCCCAAAGGACACCAAATTACCTCAAGTTGTCGTATAGTTTTCACCGGAACTCATCACCATTGCACTTTTGTCGCATTAATTTGGGTGTCATACGCCCGTATGCTAAGTAAAGATTTGTTCCAAGTCTACCATGTTATAATAATGTTAACTTTTTAGACTGCAGCAATTCTGTCCTAAAACATTGTACCTGTATGGATTAAATGATTGGGAAATTCAAAATCATATTTGCCACACAATGTGAATTTTCTTTGAAGTTTACCAAAATAGCGGATTTAATTTTGTCCAGAAATGAAAGTATACAGTGTTTACCGTCTTCCATTTCTAAGCGATCTTTAAGCAAAGTCATTGCTCATTGTTCATTTACAACCGAATGACAAAAAAGGTGAAAATATTAACTTTTTGCACAAGATTTGCAATTTAGAGAGAATTTGACATTGCTCATTGAAATGAAACTAGTACAGTGGAAACTCATTAATACAAGCTCTGATAATACAAAAAACCTGATAAGACAAGCTTGATTTTCAGGTCCCTGGCACTGAATCCATATGTAATATGTGATGGACAAGACAAAATCCTGATAAGACAAACTAACTTTTGTGCCCCCACAAATTTCGTATTAAAGAGTTTCCACTGTATATGGACAATATAAGTGTGCTCTCTCATTTAATGGCATAACATTTGGAAATATTGTAAGGATCAATCGGGATTTTGACTTATAAAACCTACATCTTGGTCATAAATTGTGCGTGAATAGGTCGTTTTCAACAGATTTACCACATTTGCCTTGCAATAAACATTGAATTGTGTCATCTGTTGACTTAATGAAAAAATGTATTTTTAGCAGCAAGTATTAGCTTTCATTCGACATTAAAACATTTCTGATTGACATGATGAAGGAAACTATCGGGGTTTTGATAAAACCAATCGCAGATTATTTTGTAGCCAAACCTTTCGATATGATTGGTTAATTACGCAATATACTCACCTGAGTGACCTATGACAGCCTCTAAATATTAAGCCCAATCCTGTTCAGTCCTACACCCATTCTTACCATGCTGCTGACTAATATTAACCAATTGTTTTCATCTTGTAAATTCAGTTGGGTGCTCTGCTAGGATGGTGTTATGCTATAGCAACAGGCCTTGGAACAGTATATGGTCTGTACAGAACACCTCAGGGGCATTCCCAAACCAAACCTGAAGCAGTATTTTACGGAACTGTGTCTAGAACATTATGGGCCTCGGCTGTGTCATGGGTTGTGTTCGCTTGTGTAATTGGAAAAGGAGGTAGGTAAAACAGATGAGAATAAGGCCCGGAGAATAAGGTAGGAATATGAAAGTGACGTACCTGTGCATGTGCTTGCCGCAGTACGACTTTTGGTTCTGGGAGGGGGGGGGTTCGGACAGGGTTATGCCGCTGAGAATTTGAAAGTGGACTCATCAATAAGCTGCAGCTCAATCAGAATAAAGCGGATTTTTTCATCAGTGCGACCAGTAGAGCTCTCAGTAAGCTTCCCGTCATTGAGCTGAACTTGGGCAACCACTCTATCAAACCACCTGCCAATGTTAAAGAACTTACGTGTTGTTTTTGATGGAGCTCTAAATATTAGCAATCTTTGTAAAACTCTCATATATACGCTCCAATAAAAGAGCCGGGGATTGCTGTTTTCGGGCCCCAGCTCTGGAACAAGCTCATTGTTTATGTTAGAGAAGCGGCATCTGCGGCTACTGAAGACATACCTTTTTCCTAACGTGTAATTTATTGTTGTTGATTTTATTTTGTCTTCCATATATATGTGACGTGTCATGTCAAAAGGAGACACTTTTGGGCAGGTTATGAATTTTGAGGTTTTTACATATCTTAAATATAGAGATATTTTGCTCCACAACGCCGTTTTCCCAAATGAATTTGGACATTCCAAAGCAAAGATATTGAGTTTGGAAGTTATGGTATTATAAAATTGGATATTGAGATATCGGCCTTTAAAAATATTATTGACAATGTTGAGAGTGGGAATTAACTTGAAAAATGTCTCAAAAATACAAGATGCCAGTTACATTCCGGTCTGAAACTATCAGACAATATTTTTAACATTAATAACATCACAAATTAGCAACAAACCCAAATTGTGAAAAAATCACCCACCAGCAGATTTTTGGCTATTTCTCCATTTACGATCCTGCCCAAAAGTGTCTCCTTTTGACATGACACGTCACATATTTTGTTTTGGAGCAAAAGCAATGTGTTATTTGTAGAGCGCTATGGAAATGTAAAATTTATTCCAAGATTATAATTTGGGCATTTCCTGGGCCAGTACGCGCAAAGCGCACAAAATTGTGCAATGTTACCATATATTGGCCCAAAAAAGGAGGATAAAAGGGGGGTCATTTGGTGTAGCTTCCATCCATTATGATAACATGGGTGCAAGTTTTTTGAAAATGGGGTCATTATGCGGCAGATTTGAAAAAAGGGGACAGGCACCATTAGTGAAATTGCACAAAGTAGGTAAACTGATTTTGCAATTTGCAAATGTTCCCCCGTACAAATCCAAGAACACCTCGGCACAAAAGATCCCCTACACACCCCAATGACGTTCCGCACCACACCGTAGCACCATATCAAATTGACTGATCAACTCTCACACTCCTCATCCGATTCCGGCTGGAACTTGATGCTGGTGGCGTCAATTTGAGAAAGTACCACGGTGCAGCACGAAACGCCACTGAGGCATGCGCCTAAGACCTCCATACCGAAGTATTCCTGGACATGCACAGAAGAAACATTTCCAAATTGTGAGTTATGAACAATCCCGATGAAGTTATTTATGAATACTGACAGGTTAATTTAAGATGTAGTGATTAAGGAGCTCGGATTTGAAATATTTGAAAATTTGAACGTTCCTAACGTCAGCAGGGAGGTTGTTCCAGGAGTTGTATACACGGTTAAAAATGTCTGCTTAAAAATATTGGTATTGCACTTATTTGGGATAATTGTAGGCGAGTCAGAAGATCTTAAAGAAATGGATCCAGTGCCACGGAAATTCACTCTATCTTGTAATGAGATAAAAGACATGCCATGTAAACCCTTGAAGAGCAGGATGTTATCTTTAAACTTGCGTCGGTCCTCAAGACTAGAAAGGTTGAGTTCTGTAAGACGCTCTTCATAGGGGGCAGAACTTTGAAGGATGAATCTGGCAGCACGCCTTTGAACTCTTTCAATGGCAGTAATGAGACCCTTAGTAGATGGATTCCAAATTTCTGACCCGTATTCCAAAATAGGTCTGACATGGGCCAAATAAAGAATTTTTACGAGTAAGGGGGTCTTTCACTTGCAAGTGTGACGGATCAAGCCCAAAATACGGTTAGCTTTGCAAATCATATGATTAATATGCATTTTCTAATTCAAATTATTAGTGACCATGATACCAAGATCGTTTTGACTAGCAACAGAAAGTAAATTGTGTCATTTATTTTCCTTTTTTTTTTTTTTAAGCATGCTCCTTTCCATACTGTGTTGAATTGAGCCACTCCTACTTCTGCTCCATGAGTCATTGCCCAAATATGCTATATATCACCTAAAGACTTATTTTTTTATTGCTAAATATGTATTTTTTTTTCTTTAAAGTCTCTGCCTTACATCTATATCATACTCAATTACTCATGAGCTTACCCCGTACGCCAAATAGATGAATGGGGTACTAAATATTATGCTCTTACATGTGTCATTTATATTTTCATTGTTTAGGTCCAGTAAACAGTATACTTAGTTGGTCAGCATTTGCACCATTAGCTAAGCTCACATACTGTGCCTATCTACTACATCCAATCTTAATATATGTCTACTACAGGAGTGTTGTCACGCCGTTTCATTACAGCGACTACAATATGGTAAGTTACGCAGCGGCGTGACGTCAAATGGCGACATATTGGGTTTAACCGCAAGGAAGTGTGGGATTTACCTAAACGGTCAATGGCGCGTGCGATAAATAAACGTATTGTAAAATGACGCAAATGGTCAAAATAACAAATAAGCACCATTAAAACCAAAATCAACAAAATAAAATGCAACCAACTCAACCCAAGAAAAAACAAAACAAAACAAAACAAAACAAAAACTCTGCGCACCCAGTATTCCTATATGGTGCAATACAGGTTTATCCTGTTATATACGTCTAGGCCTCTTCTTTTGTTCCATTATCTATTGTATTTCTTTTGTTCAGAGTCTGGTCAACTGTCGATTATATGAAGTAATGTGGTCAGGTCAAGATAATGTGGACAGGTCAAGATAATGTGGACAGGTCAAGATAATCTGGCCAGGTCAAGATAATCTTGGTCAGGTCAATAAATTTTGAACAAGAGAAGTACATGTTCATATTTAGAAACACTGGCCACATTATTTGACTTTTTGGACATTTCAACAAACTTAAAATGCATGAAAGTTTAATATATTTTACACGATCAGCATAAATTAGTATGCAAGTTTATGCATATTAGATTTAAATGAAGATGGTAAACAATACTTGTGTGTATTGAATGACACCAAGAACACCTTTATTGAATAATGCAAATTAGTTTGTATTATGTCTCTTAAAGCCTGTATAATTAGGACGAGGATGTCAATCTACCTTTGTCCCCCCTCTCCCAACTAACGCAGATTCCGACAAAGTAGGTAACAAAACAGAGGATGATTTAAGCACTTCCCAGCAAGTCTTGCGGTTAGCACAGCTGTGTGAGTGAACATGACACCACTGCCCGCCCACTGCATACACACGTGCATGGTTAAATTTGAATTTGGACAGATATATTTACAATAAAAACACCTTCAAAAAGTTGGTCGATTTCACATTTTATGTTATGTACAGAAGGTGTGAATTATCCTTCATGCATACATCACTTTAGATCTGAAATCGACCAAGTAATGACGACACACGGGCAATTCTAAAACAACATCTTTTGCACAGAGTTCAATGGGATTTGAAAAGTAAAGTGGCAGTTGAAGCTCTAGTGATACCACTTTTACAGTGCATGATGGGGCTTCCTTAAATCATCCTCTGGTAACAAAACAAGAGCCATGAGGTCTTACAAATTAAGTTCAACCAAGGATATTTTGCACCTAAAATGCAGTACATTACAGGCCACAAGACTAGATGTAGAAAAACTACAACAATCTGCGGCCTAACCCCAACCAAAATAGGTCGAGGAGGGTACCCAGGAATATGCGTTGATTTGGTTCAGGACATTTGTTCTATAAGTATATTAAAGATAAATATAAATTCTATGGTGTTAAATGAGTTACCGTCATGTGTAAGTAAAACACACCCACTTTGGTAATTTGACCTTTGAACTATTTACATATTCATTATTAATATTAATAATATGTATAAAGAATTAATAAGGCTATCGAGTGGGACCACAAGTGAATTGAATAGAATCTCTCGTTAAAATCAATGTTGTATTGATTTGATCAAATCATTGCAATTGACACTAGATAAGACTCATAGACTCGAACGCAGGACACATGGGAATAATATTACACTGTCTCGGTGTGTTTTTATTTTTGGAAAACCCTAAAACTTACACAAGATAATCATATCAGCTTTTCCAGTTTGTCTTTCGGAAAATGAATAAACCATAACATCAAATTCGTTTATTTTGGCTCACCGTATATGTTCGCATGTTGGTCGCTCGGAAGGCTCGACCCCTTCGGGGTCTCGCCTTCCGAGCGACTAACATGCTCACCTTACCTCAACAAGACACCGATTATATATGGTAATGGTCTGTTTTGAACCCTTTATCTACTACTTAGTGTTGGGGTCAGGGTTATACTTGTGCGCAGGGTATACCAGAATTATTCCCGCCAGAACAACATTGTGGCTGGACGCGGCGAATGAGCCGTAAACTCGGCAAACTTCATTTCGAGCTACAGGTGAAAATATATGCAAATCTCGTATTTTGGCGAAGTTGAGATTGTTGCAGATTTGAAATGTTTAAGCTTTCTTCTAAACACATACAAAGTTTTATTTTAAAGAAATAAGTGGAAATATGAAATAATCTACATTTTGCTGAGGCCCATCTGATGAATGGTCATTATGCTTCCCTAACTTTGAACGCGTTTTTCTCGGTTTCGCGTTTTGATTCATGACAACTTATAACAAGCCATAACTTCGCTTCTGATTGTCATATGAAGTTCATTGAGGTGTCATTTTAATCCCTGAAACATGCTCTTTGCAAATATGTAAAAAAGTAAAAATGACCAAAGGGGGGCTTTACGGCTTATTCGAGGTGTCCAGGCACATTTGGCATGTTTACACGGTGTAATGATGACCCCATACCCCATAGAGATGTGACCCAAAGGACCGACTCTGACAGGTTTGCGATACTCTCTGTGACGATTATTGATATACATTTCTTGTCAAATAAATACATTTTCGCTAAAAAAAGAATAGCGTCAAAATGGGTATTTTTGGTAAAAAATTATAAAAATCACGAAAAAAACATGTTTTAACTCAAATTTCGCCTGAAATTGATATGATGGAATATTTTTGTTCACAGATATAAAATATTCATATGCCCTCTATTACTCAGAGCAAAAATTAAGGTTGCAGTCAATTTCTGTTTGAAGTTATGGCTACTTTTAGATTTGACATTTTTTTAATGGGTAAAAATTGGAAAAAAGTCGCAAAAAACACATTATTTAACCAAAATATCTCAGTTCACGTCACTTTTCAGAAATGCCAGCCGGTTTAATCAGAAAGATGAGACTCTTATGGCCCGTCTTATGGTTAATTTTAACCCGGCTGGCACCTTTGTCCAAAAATGTTGCACGGGACCCTATGTAGCCAGAAAGTGGGCTCTCTACTATTACGTCTTGTTTGTACTATGTGCAATGTACATGCAATGTACATCCCATTTGCTGCGTGAACATGGTGAAGCTCCCGATAATCATGATAATAATACGATCGGCGAGATGAATCATGCAATGTAGGCGCTGGAATGAAGTAGCAATTTTCTTCGTTTTACCTCATTTGTTTGGCTCGAAATTAAAAGGGACAATGTGATCAGTAGCTATCAGTGAAAACTAACATTTAAATAGGAATCTATCTTTTATGCAAATCACACATTATTGCTTTAAGGTATAATCTTTGGTTTATCCACAAAAAGCATGAGTAATATCAGTCAGGGTTCGCAGGGTTTTGCCGCAGATGGAAAAAAAACCGCTTAGCAAAAACTGTTTTTGTGAGGTTTTGTCATTTTTTGCCATTTTTGCCGGTTTAAACCGGGCAAAAACCTAACCCTGACATCAGTGCAAAACCCATGAAAAGTGAGAGTAAGTTTGTCTTCTCCTTCTTTCACCTGGGAATTAACTTTACTGTCACATTGTATACTTTTATTCCTTTTCTTTTAGGTCTATCTCTTCCTGGGTACCATAGTGTTATCATATGCAGCAGCATACATCATGTCTGTGTGTGCTGAAGCACCATTTATGGCATTGGAAAAACTGATTCTACCTACGAAAGGCTCATCAACACGAGATAAGAAACAGAGCTCCGAAACATCCAAACTTCTACAAGACTCGGATCCTACACTCTTAAAAATACGGGGTCACATATGCACCGACTAAAAAAATTGACCCCGTTTCATTGCAAACAACCACTTTTGAAGTCAAATTTAACCCCGCCCCGCACGGGGCCAAAAAGAACCCCAAGAGGGTCATTTTTGACCCTGCAAGCGACTGTCAATTATGTACCGACTAAAAAGGGTCAAATTTGACCCCATATTTTTAAGTGTGTAGCATCATGTCTGTGTGCACTGAAGCATTTAGACGTAATGAGATTAGACATAATTGATTACTAATTGTATTGAGCATGCGTGGTCCTTGTTCATTTGTCACACTAATTGTATTGAGCATGCGTGGTCCTTGTTTATTTGTCACACTAATTGTATTGCACACGCGTGGTCCTTGTTTATTTGTCACACTAATTGTATTGAAAACGCGTGGTCCTTGTTTATTTGTCACACTAATTGTATTGAAAACGCGTGGTCCTTGTTTATTTGTCACACTAATTGTATTGAGCATGCGTGGTCCTTGTTTATTTGTCACACTAATTGTACTGAGCATGCGTGATCCTTGTTTATTTGTCACACTAATTGTATTGAACACGCGTGGTCCTTGTTTATTTGTCACACTAATTGTATTGAGCATGCGTGGTCCTTGTTTATTTGTCACACTAATTGTATTGAGCATGCGTGATCCTTGTTTATTTGTCACACTAATTGTATTGAACACGCGTGGTCCTTGTTTATTTGTCACACTAATTGTATTGATCATGCGTGGTCCTTGTTTATTTGTCACACTAATTGTATTGAGCATGCGTGGTCCTTGTTTATTTGTCACACTAATTGTATTGAGCATGCGTGATCCTTGTTTATTTGTCACACTAATTGTATTGAACACGAGTGGTCCTTGTTTATTTGTCACACTTATTGTATTGAGCATGCGTGGTCCTTGTTTATTTGTCACACTAATTGTATTGAGCATGCGTGATCCTTGTTTACTTGTCACACTAATTGTATTGAACACGCGTGGTCCTTGTTTATTTGTCACACTAATTGTATTGAACACGCGTGGTCCTTGTTTATTTGTCACACTAATTGTATTGAGCATGCGTGGTCATAGGGCCTGCACTTAGTCTCGACATTTGAAAGGGCGTGAATTTATTTTTGGATACGCCCCTATTATAATTAGGTAATACTCACACACATTCCCTATATGTATACGTGTACCACATGTAGTAAATATGTCTGCTTTAGGCTGCGTTCACATAGAAGTATACGGTATTCGGTATTCGCTATACGAAATACGCTCATTCGTTCAGGCTGAGTTCATATAGGAGTATACTATGTGAACTCAGCCTGATCGAATGAGCGTATTTCGTATAGCGAATATCGAGTATGTCAGTTTACCCATTTTCTTCGTCTTATCAAATGATTGTAACTTTACTTCTTGAGGTCACATTGCATTCAATGAGGTGTCATAATGTGCAGAATTAGATAGTGCATCAATTAAAAAATGAATTTGCCCACATATGGTTTAGGTTTTTAAAATTTGGACGGTATACGCTGCACTAAAAATCGAACATGCGCGATTCCCACTATACTATACTATACGCAGGTATACGGCCTTTTCGAATAGCTCTTATGTGACCCGGTACTATGAAATTACCTTGCTCGATTTAATCTATACGCGTGCACCTTCAAAACGTGCATCGTATACCCGAATAGTATACTTCTATGCGATCGTAGCCTTATGTGACCCGGTACTATGAAATTGCCTTGCTCGATTGAACTATATACGCGTGCACCTGTAAAACGTGCTCCGTATGCCCGAATAGTATACTTCTATGTGAACGCAGCCTTAGGCTGAGTTCACATAGAATATACTGATATACTGATATTCGCTATACGAAATACGCTCATTCGATCAGGCTGAGTTCATATAGGAGTATACTATGTGAACTCAGCCTGATCGAATGAGCGTATTTCGTATAGCGAATAGCGAGTATGTCAGTTTACCCATTTTCTTCGTCTTATCAAATGCTTGTAACTTTACTTCTTGAGGTCACATTGCATTCAATGAGGTGTCATAATGTGCAGAATTAGATAGTGCATCTATTAAAAAATGAATTTACCCACATATGGTTTAGGTTTTTAAAATTAGGACAGTATACTCTGCACTAAAATCAAACACGCACGATTCCCACTATACTATACTATACGCAGGTATACGGCCTTTTCGAATAGCTCTTATGTGACCCGGTACTATGAAATTACCTTGCTCGATTTAAGCTATACGTGTACACCTGTAAAACGTGCACCGTATACCCGAATAGTATACTTCTATGTGATCGTAGCCTTATGTGACCCGGTACTATGAAATTGCCTTGCTCGCTTTAAGCTATACGCGTGCATCTGCAAAACGTGCACCGTATACCCGAATAGTATACTTCTATGTGAACGCAGCCTTATCTGTATTTTACCGTTCTTAAGGGATCTAAAATGAGCGTTTATTGCGTTTCGACAGTATTTTTTGTGCGACATGAGAGCACCTCAGACCTATCGAATTGCATTCTGAATACGAAGCATGTCTTTCTGATATCAAATAATTTTCATTTTTGAAAATCGCAATATAATACAAATTTTATGACAAATTATAAAAATTTGATATTTTTCAAATTTTTGATATATAACAGTCCTCGAAGTAAATTATATAAATCTAATGATATATTCTTAAAGTGTATGTAGCAGGGAGGAAAAGCCGACGGTCAATTGAAAATTTTGACCTTTCATATTGAAGATATTGATTTTTTCCCCAAAAAGACCTTATTTTTTTTTGGTGTTTTGGGAAAAAAATCCATATCTTCAATACGAAAGGTCAAAATTTTCAATTGATCGTCGGCTTTTCATCCCACCTACATACACTTTAAGTATAAATCATCAGATTTTTAAAGTTCACTTCAAGTACTGTTAAATATCAAAAATATCAATTTTAATGATTTGCCATAAAATGTGTATTAAATTGCGAATTTCAAAAATCAAAATTATTTGATATCAGAATGACATTCTTCGTATTCAGAATGCAATTCGATATGTCTGATGTGCTCTAATGTCTCAAAATAAATACCGTCCAAACGTTCATACCCCAGCCCTTAAGCAAATAGTTAAACACGATTTCATCAAACATAACAATTAGCTCTTTTACAGTGTGCAATCATCCCGGGCAATAATTGGGCAATAATAGAGCATGTGCGTGAAATTATTGATTAGCTCCATACAAAAGATTTGAACCGGTGTCTTGCGCCGTCATGGCGCAGTGCAGTCCATTCAATGAAATGTTGTCATCAACCTATTTGATCGATGTGCATTTGTTATGTGCGTGACACGAACAGTCACGGTAGATTGCAGTCATGCTTTTGTTGAATGCATTTGAGTAGTCCGCCTATTTACGGTATGATACGTCATATGCACAACCTCTATAGAAGTGTGTATAGTTATAAGCTTCATTCACATGCGGCCTTCAGATAATAGATCAGTGACCGGGTTGTTTACTACATCAAATTATTGCTGAACCATGAAATGGTATCAGCCTGTATGTAATAGGTTACTACCAGTGGCGGCGCCAGGTATTTTGTCGGGGGGTGGCAAAGTTAATTTTAGGGCGGAAAATCAACAAATGTTGCGCAAAATTACTGCAAAAGTGGAAATCTGCGCAACTTTTGGGTTTTACTGGGGGACAACAGGGGGCAAGAGTTCTGACTGTGGGGCATTTTCCCCATGCCACCCGTGGCGCCGCCACTGGCGACTACATTTATAACTAACCTTTTGGTCTGAAATGGACGAAGGTATGACCCCCCCCCCCAAGTGGTGCCAAATGAAAGAGGAAGAAGTAAAATATTTCCCCACCCGGGGGTGCCACCCGTCATAAGACCCAGGACAATATTCATATGGGTCCTTTTCATATCTCGAAATGCCAAGAAGGTATGACCCCCAGTGGTGTCAAATGAAAGAGAACAAAGTAAAGAATATGTTCAAGAGACGATACGTTGGCGAAGTTACGTAATTAATCGGATTAATTACCATAGCAATAGGTTAAAAAAATTTTGAACATATCACGCTGCACTACAAGCAGGTTACACTCATCACCTGTGTATGTCTGCAATCATAGATTGAATACAATGCCGGTCTTTTCAAAGATACTAATCTTACAGGTGTAAGTGATCAGCATGATATGGTTCAATGCAGAGGTACCGCGTGAACGTATCAGTGCAGCGCGGTAAATTTGTTCACCTATTGCTATGGTAGTTAATCCGATTATTACGTAACTTCTCCAGCGTATATCATGTGGGCTACCATGATGTCATCATGAATACTCGGATAAACTCATACTGCTAACGGGGAATTCTTGTGATGAGTTTATAAGAATCACTCTAGGAACTTTAGAGTTCAACTGATACCATGTAATATTTACATTCCAAGCTATTATTCGGTACTTTAAAGGGAGTCTCCGGCAATAACAACATGCCTTATATGTTAGAAAAATAATTATCAAACACGAATCACATGTTTTTATTTAAAACAATCTCATTGACCATAAAAAACGAATAAAAACAGTCGGCTCTCAAAATTCCCGCGCCGAAATTGTCTAAGTGCAATGACGTAATGGTTATCCGTGCTCAATTGTCGTCGTCAGCCTTCAATCATATTACTAATACTGGGACGTTATTGCACTCGACAATTTCGACGCCCGGGAATTTTGAATATCGCGTGTTGAGAGACGGATGTTTTTATTCGTTTTTATGGTCACTACGAGTGTGTTTTAAATAAAACAAATTAAATCGTGCTTTATAATTATTTTTCTTACAGGCATAATGTTGTGGTTGGCGGAGACTCCCTTAACTGCTAAATGAAACTCGCTTTAATTAACCTCTACCTGATTATATACGTCTAGCCCTCTTCTTTTGTTCCATTATCTATTGTATTTCTTTTGTTCAGAGTCTGGTCAACTGTCGATTATATCAAGTAATGTGGACAGGTCAAGATAATCTGGACAGGTCAAGATAATCTGGCCAGGTCAAGATAATCTTGGTCCGGTCAATAAATTTTGAACAAGAGAAGTACATGTTCATATTTAGAAACACTGGCCACATTATTTGACTTTTTGGACATTTCAACAAACTTAAAATGCATCAAAGTTTAATATATTTTACACGATCAGCATAAATTAGTATGCAAGTTTATGCATATTAGATTTAAATGAAGATGGTAAACAATACTTGTGTGTATTGAATGACACCAAGAACACCTTTATTGAATAATGCAAATTAGAATCTCCCGTTAAAATCAATGTTGTATTGATTTGATTAAATCATTGCAATTGACACTAGATAAGACTCATAGACTCGAACGCAGGACACATGGGAAGAATATACACTGTCTCGGTGTGTTTTTATTTTGGAAAACCCTAAACTTACACAAGATAATCATATCAGCTTTTCCAGTTTGTCTTTTGGAAAATGAATAAACCATAACAACAAATTCGTTTATTTTGGCTCACCGTATATGTAAGATAAACGGTTCAAAACAGACCATTACCATAGATAATCGGTGTCTTGTTGAGGTATGGTTCGCATGTTAGTCGCTCGGAAGGCTAGACCCCTTCGGCAGTCCTGTATTCACTATTTATAAATAGCAATATATAAATTCTTGATAGAGAGAAATGGAGGTTGCCATTTTGGCTGGGCGCCAGTATGTCTGGAGAGTTGACCTCTAGCACAGTGGGGGTCTTCCTGTACTTTTCAATGGCAAATCGGTTGACTTCAGCAACTAGTCGCTCAAAATTCGGGGTGTTTTACCGAATAAAAACCATTATAAAATGAATGGCGCTCGGTAACTTTTCTCTAAAATCAGTTTCTCATAACATATGTAAGTTACAGAATCCCCCAATCTTCAGATTTTTGGCCCATATCATTTTTGTAAAAATTCATGAATACCGACATCTTGTTTTCCTATTCATTTGTATGGAGTGAATGCTTATCTAGATACTCTTTGGTGATACGATGTTGTGTAATGGCTGCGCCCATGTATCCCATGGTGATATATAAATAGCTATTTATAAATAGTGAATACAGGACTGTTCGGGGTCTCGCCTTCCGAGCGACTAACATGCTCACCATACCTCAACAAGACGCCGATTATATATGGTAATGGTCTGTTCCTCACCCTTTATCTACTACAAAATATGTATGTGTACTTTAATACATCCGATCGCATGTCGAGGCGTTGAATATATAGTAAAACGCAGGTCCGATAAAAGTCGAAGATAATGACCTTTTTTGTTGTTGTTTCTTATTTGCCTTAGTTTGTTTCTTTCTGGTTTTTTCATACTCGGGTAATAGGTTATTTATTCAACACATACCTATAAAACGAACAATTAAACCCGCAAATCTATGTCTTAACGCTATTAGCTCAGTTGGGAAAGCGCCGGACTTTGGTACATCATCGTCGAGTCTCAGAAGTTCGAGACTCGATGAAGTTCAAATCTGTTCAGTATTTCACAATTTTTTTTCCTCTGCCATGTTTGTCTTACAGGTCTTTTTAAAACTACGAATCTACATTTGAAATTTCATTAAGGTGGTTTTTGGGCTTTTTTTTGTTGTATTTTTCGTATCTTTTTTATTAATTCTGTTTTAATTGTCGCGTTTAATATTCAAAACTTGCAACATAATATTAGAGAAAAATTACTCTAAACGATATATAATCCGTCGGTTCGAAAGACAGGACTAAACAGCCTCCCTGTCCTCATCTCTGCAGTAAAAACCCACATTACACCTCTGAACCATTCCAACTCTTGGGGAATGATACGTAAGATCAGACACAGATTTTACGCATCATATTCCGAGGCGCGGAAAGACACCAAATTGGTGTCGTATGACCTTTGACATTCTTTTGTGGCGAGTGAGTCTGAGTGACATGGTCTCTCAATTCACGCCGGCTGTCCTTGACAGGCTTGACTATGCTTCAGTGGTCATGAAAGAATTCAAAAGATAACCTCTGCCCCAATAATCCCAAGCTATTGTCTGAAACTGCACCTCGGAAGATGTATGGTAACAACTCAGTCCTCAAATGATAGTCATACAGGGTGTCCCAAAAAAAAGAGGCCCCACATTGCACCCTCTTTTTTTCTCCTATTTCTGAAAAGTTGATCAAATATATTTTGGTATGTAAAGAAACCTTAAATCGTTAGCTTTAATAAACCAAAACAATTATTTCAATCGGCTCATAACTTTTGAAGATATGTCCTTTTAAAGAAATGTATCCGTTTTTCACTCTGTCCACGGAGGAGGTTTGGCTACTTCAAAGATTGAAAAGTGCATATACCATGCATGAATATAAAACATTCCTCGATGATAACTTTATAAAATAACAACTTTATTTTAGGGAATGGGCTTTACAGGTGGGCTTATGGGTTATGGATTTTGTTAAGTGTCATTAATTTGGGCGAAATTGATGTGGGATGGGACTTCTTTTGCTATACTTGCAATTACTTATGTTTTTCTCGTTTCTTGCTTTCTTTTTATTGACAACATAAGTCATTTCTCTTTTTGGAATAAAAGGTAGCCCTGAAAAGGGCTGTTTAGTTTGTCTTTGGTTCTTTTGAAGTGAGTTTACTGTGCTGCTCTGCCCTCTACCTGATTGCCTCCATGACGAATACAGGTTTCAGCCCTAGTTCTCATTGCATTAATTGCGTTACGTACCATCCTTGTGCGCCGGATACTTGCGAATGCAGCAGAAATACGGGGTTGCGAAGATGTTTGAAGCTAGCTGGTGATCCTCGCTTATAGTGAATGCTTTCCCAAGCCTAATACTATTATCTATCCATGTCATTAACCGTGTGTTTCGTTTAAATCTTTGATGTAGCCAAACCTCATCCGTGGACAGAGTGAAAAACGGGTACATTTCTTTAAGAGGGCATATCTTCAAAAATTGTGAGCTGATTGAAAGAATTGTTTTGGTTTATTAAAGCTAACGATTTAAGGTTTCTTTACATACCAAAATATATTTGATCAACTTTCCAGAAATAGGAGAAAAAGAGGGTGCATGTATTAATGTAAAAGAATACAACAGAAGATAATATAGACAAGTGTGTACAATTTGTATAGTATTATTTGATAACACAGTCGGATAATATTTGAAGAAAGCGCAAAATAGTGTTTATACATCCAGAGTTTTCAGACACCCAGACACACAGACAGACAGGTGCAGTGTCGTAGCGTCAAGCACAGGGGGGGGGAGGGGGTAGGGAGGGCACGTGTCCCCCATCGATCCTTAATTTTTTTTTAATTCCATAGGAAAATGGCCGAAAAACGGCTTGTGCCCCCCCATCAGACTCGGTTCCCCCCAATCGGATGACCCACGCTACGCCACTGGACAGGTGTAGAGTAACAGGAGACCAAAAGACTACGTTCCTGGGGGTCCAATTTTCTAGAAACTTTGATTTCGCAATGCAAATTGAACAAGCATTCAACCGTAAGACTTGACACGGGCCCCCCCCCCCATTATTATTATGTTTTCATAATCTTGCATCCTTTGCACATAACCTAGCGGTGCAAGTATTTCTTCTCGTTTACATACCCATGGAGACTGGGCTATTCTGAAAATTACAAAATTGGATTGATTTTTTTGGACAATACACACATTTTTGGTCTCTTGTATGAATAAAAAAAAATGATAATGTGCTTGAAGTTATCGCGCCAAACATTTTAAAAACCTCAAAGCACGACCAATTAATTTGATATTGTGGTCAATCCATTCACTCAGTGGCGTGCGCAGCACATTGAAAGTTGGGATGGGGTGGGGTGGGTTGGGGGCAAGTTGTTCGGTTCCCCCGAATGGAGTCTAATTAGGAGTGTAATGTGCGGGCGAAATCAGTCATTTCGGGGAAATGACTGATTTCCCCCTGCCCCCCCCCCCCCCTTTGCGCACGCCACTGCATTCACTTTTATATCGAACTTGCGGTCCCAGAACTTTTCTGGGGTAACATTCAAGGAAGTGACCTTTTGCTCAAACCCTGTAAAACAAGAATGCTCAAAACTAAATACATTTTACATTACAAATATAGGTGCTATAATATGACTGTTGACATGGCGGCGGATTTGGTGAAAGTGAGGGGGAAGAATGATTAAAATATTCGTGAAATATGCGAGAAATCCATTTGAAATCCATAGATTTCCACACAGGGAGTGTGATATTTAAGTGGATAAGCTGAATGGGTAACTCCAATCGAAATCCACACCTGTCAAGGCTGAAGATAGAACACTGACAGCACCAACATGGAACATCACTTGCACGCAAAAATCATGCGGAGCACACTAAAATTTGCAAAATGATACATAATCCGTCACTTTGTTGTCCACGTGGCCTTATCCGGTGGACTTCTAAGCAATATTCTAAAATTTTCTACGGAGGACACCCTTGATGGTTTTTTTCTTCAAAATTTTGATTTTTACATGATTGTAATGTAGTATAATAAACTAATATGAAACAAGATTTTGTCTTTAAAAAAGACAAGTTCACGGATCAGGTGTATAGTACATGTACTTTGAGCTACTTTGATCTAACATTTAATATTCATATCAAACCTACTCTGCACTTAGTTGACAATAAATAAGTGATATGAGGCTTAATAATGATACCTGCGTTTTGACTCTGGAAAACAATATTTTTTAAAAACCTCATTTTGCATTTAGTTTTTTAAGCCACCTCGGGAGCCACCTACAGGATCTCATTTTGCATTTAGGTTTTTATTGCGTTGCAAAGTAGCAACAGTTTCTTTATATGGCCCAATTCGTGCCTGGAAAAGGCTATCCCCTCTTACAACCTATCGACAGGTCTAAAATCTATAATGAGGTGTCACCGGGTTTGCAAGAGATAATAATACCAAATCTAAACACCATGAAATTCACCACATCACGACCAAGCTCACATTGGGCGCCCCATTCCTTTTTTAAAGGAATTTTTATTTACTCTTGCTAGCTTTTGTCAGGGTCAGTGATATTTGTCTTTGTCAATATTATACAGGTTTATACACATGGGTTATTACAAGAGTTAATAAACATTCAATTAACTATAGATAATGGACTTAGTTTTGTGCAATGTAGTTAAATTGAACTTTATCTGAAGTAAATCACCTGCTACACAGTTTTCTATACAGAATGATATGTTTACTTTGTGATGAGGCCTGACCTAACCCCTGCTAGTTTTGATTAACCAATCAGTTATGTGTATTGTCAGCATGTGATGGTCATAAGCCAATTGCAAACATGTTTCTAAAAAAGGCTAACAAATTCCTACGCTGGACAGACTCTTGGACAGGTTAAGTGTTAAATAGTAAGTTGTCAGTGAGGCAAGGTTAGATAAAGGCATACAAACTAGGGTATGAGATATTAGGAATCATTTCCTAGCCTCTTAACCATTGGGTGGTGTGCTATGTAGCTATTCAAGACACAGGATATGTAAGGGATAAACTGTGCATATGAGATATGGGTGCAAGTGGCATCATTTCACTGCCGTGAAAAAATCAAGGCGTTAGGTGCTGCTGTATTTGTGACACAAACTCTGAGATTTTAAATAAAACAACGGAGTACGTCGCTAATTCATATACGACCTAAATATTAGTCAAACGAATACTCGAGACGACCGACCTCAGTCATGGCCGACGGTGACACATGTTGGCGACATTAGCGCTGGAATTAAATAGCGATTTGTTGGTACCTCATAATTATGTTAGTGCTCAAAATTAAACGGGGATATATCTGACGGTGAAAAATAACATTTTGTAGAAATGCACATTTTTTATGAAAATGTTACAATATTGCTTTAGAATATTAAACAACTATAAAGTGGTGTCTTCGTACTCGACCTCAGTTAAGGGTTTTTGTTTGTGCATTGCAACAGCTTCTTGTGCATCCACATCGATATCATGGTTCCTGTTTGGTTTATACAATGCTAGCTGATAATCCACTGCAGACCATGTTGTACTCTTCTTCACTTTCGCATTGTCCTTTTGGAAGAATCTCATGCGCTTGAGTGAAAAACAACAACAGCAGAATGCTTCTGAGAAACGGTAGACCAAACGCTCATCTACATCTTCGTCTTTTGTACCACCTGTAATAAACGACGGAGAAGGGTTATTGTGTTAAACGAACGTTGCCAACGAAGTTTCACCTTCTTCCTCCATCCCATCCTAGCCATCGTGCTCCTCCCCTACTACCATCTACCCGGGCATCTACCACCATCCCTTTATTTGTGTAGTGGTTTTCGTCATCCTTCCTCCTCATCACCATCATAAATCATCATCATCATAGTCATCATCATCATCGTCATCATCATCATTATCATCATCATCATCATGATCGGTATTATCATCATGCTCGCCATCACCAATATACCACCACCGTCATCATCATCATCATCATCATCATCATCATCATCATCATCATCATCACCATCATCATCATTATCATCATCATCAGCAGCAGCATCATCGTCATCGTCATCATCATCATCATCATCTTCGGTATCATCATCATCTTTGGTATCACCAATATACCACCACCGTCATCATCATCGTCGTCATTATCATCATGATCGGCATCATCATCATGCTCGTCATCACCAATATACTACCACTGTCATCATCATCACCATCATCATCGTCATCATCTTCGGTATCATCATCATGCTCACCATCACCAATATACCGCTACCGTCATCATCATCACCATCATCATCGCAGTCATCATCATCATCATCATCATCATCATCATCGTCGTCGTTTCGTATCATCATTTTACCTGTTATAATACTAGCAACGTATCCCACAACAATGGTCACAAGACACGTAAACATAGCATACCAAACTACTGAAATAGCGTAAAATGTAGCCATAGCTGGCCTGAAAGAATAAATGTAGCACCGACAAAAGTCAAATTTAGAAGAAAAATAATAATCCAAAAAACTCATAAGCTTACAATATGAGGTACTATTGTTGTAGTTATTATTATTGTTGTAGTTTTATGTTTAAAAACGATCGTTTAAGCAATATTCATAAGGGACGGCTTCAAAACTCAACTGCCGGTTTCACCCGGTTCCGTCCAATTGGAGCCGGTTTCTATTGTTCTAAATAATGGAACGCGGTTCAACCGCCATCAATTTTCGGTCAACTGGAGGACGAGTTTTAAAGCCGCCCCTGAACATTTAAATCACATCTGACCTGTTAGAGGCTTCTGAAAGCAACAATGTTGTTGTATTCACTTCCGGCACTGTAGTGGTAAGAAGTAACGTATCGTTGATGCTGTCAAAACAATCCTCAGTAGAGACTGGCAATGTTATTTGCTCTGGCGGGTAGGCTGTTGAACCGAATACCAACCAGAAACCTAAACCAAGTCCGGTAAAAAATCCTATGACAGTGCCCTACGTAAATTAATCAGTATTCAATAACAAGTTGATAAATTTAGCAATGATGAATATGAAATTTTTACAAGAAATAAGACCATAATATTGTTTGCAATACAATTTTCCTTGCTAATCTGAGTAAGATATCAGAACAAGTTTCTCCAAGATCAATATTTTTATGCATGTCATATATACTGTCGTGGCAATACGGTTAATTATACACAGAACATCCAACCAATCAGGACACCCTACTCTTTTCGAAATTAACAGCATGTTGATATCTGTACACGTACACGGGCATGACGGGTATGATGGTCCTAATCAAAGACAAATATGTCATAATTGAAACCGGCAACCAATACCTGTGCCCTTTACCTCTGTTAAGACCTCGTTTGTTGAAATCGGTTGAGATCTAAAGAAACGGTGATCGAAAACCAAATGAAGGAACGAAATCAAAATGTGTACTTTAATATTCTCTTCAATGAAAAACATGGCACTATCCTGTTCAAGAACGATATGTTTACAAATCAAAAGGCATTCAATGGAGCAATCTGCAACTTTTGCATTTGGGATTTTGGATCACCGTGTCTTTATTTCTTGATCTATTTCAACAAATGAGGTCTTAAATCCGAAATAAAAGATGCAACTATTGTCTGCTTGTTCCAATTATTAAAGACATATCTGTCTTTGTTTAGGATAAATAGGGGTGAAAATAACTGGTACCGTAATTCTTATGTTTTCTGCATTTGCTTACCTTCCACGTCACTCTTGGGAAAAACACTCCTAACAGAAACATTCCTGCGGCAGGAGCTTGCGTCGTACCAACTATTCCAAACATCACCTACATTTAATTAGATGGTTGAACAAAATATTAATTTGAGTCGTATACTTGTGACAATACAAATTCTTATACACTTGTGCAGGGGCGTAGCAAGCGAGTGAACAGGGTGGACGAAGTCCGTGGGCCCCGAGGGTTTAGGGGCCCCGATCAAAGCTAGGCGAAAATTACATAAGTACTGATGAAGGAGTCGTGAAAGGGCCCCGCACTGGTCGTTGTCCATGGGCCCCGAGGCTCTTGCTACGCCCTTGCATTTGTGGTAACTGTAATATGGAAAGCGTCACACTTACTGGTACAATATCTCCCATTTTGGGGATAAGGAAAGCTACTGCGAGAGCCAAGAATGAGAAGAAGACCACTGAAATGTGAAAATATATAATTGTCAGTAATAGTAATCTGTCGTTTAACGTTGTCATCATTATCATGCCCCGGTCACCAGTGCTACCGCCTCCGCCTCTCCACCACCACCAAACACCAACAAACACAGTAACAACGTCGTCGCTACAACCAACAACAACAAGTAGTGGCAGCAGCAACAAGAGCAATATCAACATCACTACCAATATTGCCACCATCACCATCATCATCACCACCACCACCACCACCGGCACCACCACTTCCATCACTACCACCGCCACCTCCACCATCACCACCACCACTATTGGCAACACCACCGCCATGACCCCTACCACCTCCATAAATCCTACCATGCCGTTACAGCAACATAATCTGGTATGCTAATGTCTCTTAAAGCAATATTGGACGATTTGCTAAGAGGACGTCCGGCCCGGAGGACGCCCTACGATTTTTTGTCTTCAAAATTCTTACTTTTACACAACTGTATAATGTAGTTTATAAACTGAAATACCCGCAAAAACTAGGCCTAAAGTGCTATATTTGTAACAAAATATGAGATTTTTTAAAACCAATCAAATTCGGTGATACACGCATTCACGACTTGGCGCGCTACAATGACACAATAGTTCAAAATGGTTTATAATCTGAAGGTGAAAATTAACAATATTGCTTTGAGTACACTGCATGAAATTTTAATCTTGACATCGTATCATCTACATACCTAGACCTTTTATGATAAGTATATACTTGGCATCTGAGATGTTACTCCAAATTCCTTTGATGATATGTTGTCCAGCAACCGCTGCATTGGAATTCAGCACAGACGAAAGCGTACTGTAAGCATATTGGAATTGTTAATCATTAAGGTCAAAATCTAACGTTAGACCTGGTCTAACTGGGGAGGTTAATAGAATTAGGAGGAATCGTTTTAGGGATCAAATCAAAACTTGATCGCCGGTTGTTACTCCATAGGACTAATAGACTACTAATCTCCATATTTAGACCAGGTCTAAAGTAACTCGTCTTACTTGTTTTGTGCATACGGTCCTAATGTATGATTGTTAGACAGCAATGCCATCCCACTCCCACCAACAACCCCCATCGCACCCAACCCCCAGGTGGGTGAGAGTTCATTGGGATGGGAACATGTCGTGAGCCAGGTCACTATACTTGAGCGGATCTAAGGTGACGTATGACAGCCATTGCATGTTCTGGCTAAACAAGAAACATGTTAATGTCACACATTGTTGAATTTTCGAGTTGGCCCCTTCCTGCCGTTGATGGCGTTTGGCCCGAATTATCGGAGCGGAAAACTGAAAGCGAAGCAAAATATTTTATTACATTTTCAAAGTTGATTTGCTAGGTAACTGTAAAGACTATCTAACTGGTACATATGTAGTACAGGTACAATAGACAGGTGATAGAAGCGAATTACGTTGCTTCAGATAGGCGACAGCACGTGCTGAATGACGTCATGGAAAACGTGCTAGCCAATCAAAAAGAACTCGTTCGTTATCATTGGCATACCAAACTGGCTGCCGTGGAGACTACTGGCGAGAACCCGTGGAATGACGGTCGCTGATTGGTTAATAAATTTCCAAATAAAACTGTTTTCAATTGGCTATAGGACGTGACTTGTGTAGGTGACACTAAACATCACTAGTCTGTGTTACAGTCCGTGTACCTTAGATATTATCCATAAGGAGAGAAACTACTGGAAACTCGCCGCTTCGCGGCTCAAAGAAGAAGCTAATTTCAATCTGCATTATCAAGCTCTATAGTTGAAGAATGGGAATTACGATAAAAACATCAGGTGATGACCATTGCACTAGGATCCACAACATGCGCATCTGTCAGAGCACAGTTCTGTAACCCCTAATACATTTGTACATTCATTGAATGACCTTTGAAATTTGGGCACAAAAACTCACACTCTGCAACTTGAGGTCAAATTTTACACTGTGATTGTTTAATTGAGATTATTGAACTATGCCATTGGGATGAGGCCATTGTGGTTCATAGTGTATAAGATATCCCTAATAAATAATATAACTAAATAAACTGATACAAAGGCATCGCTTACATTGACTCGCAACATTGACATTGATTCGCAACATTCAATTTAATCATAGTTGGTGTCAACTTTCTACACTAGAACTGCAGTGCAATTCCAATTTGTGAAAATCATAACTAAAAGTAATACTATTCGCTCCAGGACAAACCGGTTGTTATATCGTTTTATCCATATTCTCCACCAGTGCAGTTTCATGTTAATCCAAAACATTTGAGTCTGTAATATTGAAAATTACGTACTTGCCTTAGAGCAGCGCCAAAAATTCCCGACAATAGCAACCCTGGTATTCCTGGTAAACTATGGTACATTGCTACAATAGTGTAAGGTAAAAGCTACAAAGAAAATATATAATAAAAACGTCAAATACTATAATAGCTATGTTATAGCTCTATAGGTCGATCTTTTTCTTTACAACTACTTATGGAACTATTTGTTCCAATTTACTACGCGACTTCTTTCCCCGAAATTATTGTGCGTGATACAAATTGCAGTCGCCTCAACTCTGGCATTGTTGTCCGGCAAGTTCCGCAGAGCTGACATATTTGTTCGCGGGCAACCCAAACCTCCACGCGGGTGCTGGATGGGTAACGCAACTTAGGCAATCGGAAACAGGCTTGGATGCGAGGAAATCAGCTAGCCACTTTCTAGGCCTTCCTCGGCTGACTCAACCTGGTGTGGCTCTGCGGTCAAAATCATTGAATTTACAACCGTATGACAAAACAGGGTAACTGTAGTAAAATAGTAACTTTTTGCACAAGATTTGCAATTTAAAGAGAATTGGCCATTGCTCATTCTAGTGACGCTAGTATGGACAATATAAATGTGCCTTTTCATTTAATGACATAAAATTATTATCATAATTATTAACCCAGAGAACTAAGTATAATAACTTTCAAACTAAACCTTACTTCGTCATTTCGTTGAATCTTGCCCGATGTGACAGGATCACAACCAGCGTATAATGCGTAGAGAACTATTCCCGTGAAGCAACATAGTGAGTGCACGGTCATCATTCCAACTACATAGATGCTTAAAGCTCTGAAAGAGAACCAATACATCTTTCAAAATTCAAACAATAATTCGATTAGAATCATTGTTGGTAACAATACACAATGATCTAGCAAGATTTTAAATATCCAAACAGCACTAGACGGATTGAGACATGAGTTTAGCACCATTTTTTACTTCGAAACCTATACTGCTATAATGAAAAGATATAGCTCTCTGAATATGGGAACGCTGGCTTTACGTCCCCTCCGAAGGACGGGTACCTAACTATATAGAATATAGAATAAGTAGTTTTTCCGATGAATAACTTACATTTGTGCGTCCTTGATGCTTTTACAGCTGAGATAACGTTGTACTTGATACTGATTGGACACTTGAACTAGAAGAAATTGGAAGATACCGCCAAATACAAGACCCCAGATTGTATATAATTCTGTTGGATCTGGATTGATACTGAAAGAAAAGAGATAAAGTGTGGATTTGGTTTGACTGATTCAAATTTCATAGATTAAATTTTAATCATTACATAAAATTGCGTTTCAGTTTTGATGAATTTCGGATATGCTGAAATTCAGAATTACAGCTGATATTTTATCATGATGTAGAGAACATTGAAACTTGTTTGTATGGTGGGCGGGTGCGTGAGGTGGGGTGGGGTGTGTGTGTGTGTGTTTGATGTGTGTGGGTGAGAGAAGAGAGGAGTAAGTGGGTGAGTGATTTTATGAGTAAGAGGGAAGGACAGAGAATAGGGAACAGATCTTGCTATTACAGTTTGTTCGGCTTATAATTGGCGAATATTATTCTGTTTTTGTTATACTGCTCGCGTCAATAAAGAAATCCCGACTTACGCGCGCGTAAATCGATATAAGCGCGGGTCAGTCAATTAGTGCAAGCACTGCGCCCAACTGCGTACACGCCATCTCATATCAATACACAATGTTTTGAGTGTCATTTTCCCGCCAATTATAAAGCCGAACAAACTAAATACTTTACAATTTGTTTTGCTTTTACCTTCCCAGATTCAGTGACGTCGGTCCGAAATTTAATTGTCGTAGCATGTGATTGCGCATTGAAGCAAAGCGCTGGCATCCAGACAAGCGCGTTCCAAGGTGTTGTCCATGCAGATACGCACGCGAAATAACGACCTGCACGCGTTGACGTCACTGACTCAAGGCAAATAGGCTACAGTTCGAAAGAGACAGAGGGACACTAATGGGACACTAATGATAAATTCTAATTATTTCACGTTGTTATGTCACGTTGTTAATTATACGTCTCAGTTTCTTCGCGGTAAAAAAAGAGTTTAATTTATGATTAATATTAAAAATCGATATAAAGCAATGGATTTACTTCAAGAAATCCGCTCTCATGCCGTCACCCGCTATTTTCCACACTGTGCCCACACCGCCAACAGATACACAACCACTGATGATAACAGCTATGAGAGGTGCAAATGTGAGAATCATGAGAAGGCAGTCAGACCAGAGGACAGCTTTCATACCACCCTGCAACAATAGCACATAAAACAATAATGAATTTGAACATGTTGACAAAAGGTGTTTCAATGTACTTAAGGTTACACAAAGAGACGTATAAAAAACGTATAAAAGACGTATAAAGTTGTTCTCTAAAACAGAGTTTTCTCAGTAATCAAATATCGCAGCGAGTGAAATGTTGGTGCATTGGATGTAGCTTAACATTTTTGTGTGTGTTATATACAAATTATTAGAATAAATTTGAAAATCCTTCGTTTAAAGCATTTTTACCCACCATGTTCACAAGATCAAAAACACGTTCCATGAGATTTTTTTCAAATGTGCGCTCCGTATAAATCCACACCGAGCGATTGTTTTCTTCTTTCGTATTGTATTACAAATCGATCAAAGAAATAATGTTGCCATGGGGGAAGAACCAAATACAGTACCGATTAAATTTTAAAAGCCCGTTTTGGGGGAAAATTTTGGAGAATCTGCGTGAGAAAAAGCTGGTTTGTGAAATTATCGATATCTTGATTACGAGACGTTAATTTAGACATCTGAATACCTACATTATTTCTCAACATTCTGCCAATTGCTATTCCATTTGATTTTCACTCCAAATTGAAGCTAGTTTTGCAAAAACGAGGTTTTCCTCCATCAGTTCGTTCAAAATTTCAGCGCCGACATGCGTGTTTATTCTAAGAGCCATAATGCGGACGCGATTGTAATCATGTATGACCCAGGAGATTAAGCGTGCCCATAAGAGAAAGCAAAGAGCATACAACCGCTTTAGAAAGACCAGAGACCCTGTTGATGAAGAGAACTTCAAGAAACTTCGCCAGGACATAAACAAAATGACAAGGAAAACCAGGAGGCGTTATGTGAGACGTACTTGTGAAGCGTCATCAAAAGATTTTTGGGGCTTCATAAAAAGTTTGAAGCAGGAATCCTTTGGCATTTGTACTTTGAAAGACAAAGGGGAACTGATCTCTGATAACATTCAGAAGGCAGAAGTATTGAACGAGCAGTTCCAAAAGGTCTTCACTCGTGAGGATAACAGCAGCATGCCCAGAATTGATGGAGACCCATTTCCACCCATGCCTGAGATCACAATTTCCACAGCAGGAGTGGCAAAATTATTGAGTGAACTAAAACCTAAAAAAGCCTCTGGCCCTGACAATCTCCCAGCTAGAGTACTCAAGGAGTATGCACATGAGATCGCTCCAGCATTAACTGGTATCTTCCAAAGATCGCTTGATTCTGGTGTGCTTCCAGTAGACTGGCTCCGAGCCAACATAAGTCCTGTCTTCAAAAAGGGTGATAAAACCAAGGCTGCTAACTACCGCCCAGTTTCGCTAACGTCCATATGTTGCAAAACATTCGAGCACATCCTCCACGCCAACATGATGGATCACCTGGATCAACACCACATCCTCTGTGAAGAGCAACATGGTTTTCGTAGGAAGCACAGTTGTGAATCCCAGCTCATCCAAACAATCCACGACCTGTCGGAGGCCTTGGACAACAAACAAGAGACAGATGTCATCATCATGGACTTCTCCAAGGCCCTCGACAAAGTTGCGCACAATAGACTTTTGCAAAAAATTCATCATTATGGCATACGTGGGAATGTTCATAGGTGGATTTCATCATTCCTCACCCAGCGTAAGCAACGTGTTTTAGTTGGTGGTGATAGCTCACAATGGGTTGATGTAGTTTCAGGCGTACCGCAGGGGACAGTCTTGGGCCCCCTGCTATTCTTACTCTTTATCAATGACTTGCCAAAAAACATCAAATCGTCTGTTCGCCTTTTCGCAGATGACTGCGTTTTGTATAATTCCATCAAAGGACCTTCAGATGCTGATCAACTTCAGCAAGACTTAGACAAGCTCGGCCAGTGGGAGTCAGCATGGCAGATGGAATTTAATTCTGCAAAATGTTTTGTAATGAAAGTGACACATGCTAAGAATATACTGCCCTACACATACCACCTTGGTGATTCCATCCTTCAAGAAACCAACAGTCACACTTATTTGGGTGTTGAGATCAAAAATGATCTCAAGTGGAACCTCCATGTAAACAAAGTCAAATCTGCAGCCAGCAGAAGTCTAGGCTTCTTGAGAAGGAACATTTCATCATGCTCACGAAGAACAAAAGCCAATGCCTTCAACTCGCTCGTCAGACCCCACCTTGAATATAGCTCTACCGTGTGGGATCCGTACACCCAGGAACAAATTTCTCAACTTGACAAAATACAACGCAGGGGAGCTAGATTCGTCTTCAACGACTACTCATACACAAGCAGCCCATCAGAAATGATCTCCAAGCTAAACTGGGAGCCGCTGGCAATGAGAAGAAAAGAGAGACGACTGCTAGTATTACATCAAGCTTTGCATGGTCACCTGTCCATCCCGGTAAACAAAATCCTGCGCTCGACGACACGTCCGTCCCGCTACACCAACGAGTTTACATTCACGAGAATACAAGCCAGAAAAGATTGCTTCAAGTACTCTTTCTTCCGCGGACAGTGGTGGACTGGAACAGTCTTCCATATAACATAATCTCAACAGACAAGAAAGCAACCTTCAAATCCAAACTTCACAAGCACCTAAGAGAGTAATTAAATAGCATTGCGCACTCACAACCCTGTCCGGCTTACTTCTACCATTGCCAAGCAACCAAGGAGTGTTGGACAGTATCAAATCAGATTCAGATTCAGATGTATTATTGCATCCAATTATAGTTATATCATCCGCTTTGAGAACAGTCAATTGCGTAAGCTGATCTATGGCCGAGTGGATAGAGCGTTGGACTGGGAATCTAATATGAACTATTTTTTGTGGGTTCGAGTCTCCGTGTGGCTGAATTTTCTTTTTGTTTCTCTTTTCTCATTTTTACTTCCTTTCTTTCCTCTTTTCTTTCTCCCTTTCTTTTTTCTTTTCTTTTTTTTCATTTCTTTCTTTCTTTCTTTCTTTTTCGTTCATTTTCTTTCTCTCTCTTTCTTTCTCTTTTTCACTATTTCTTTATTCTTTCTTGCTCCTTTCTTTTTAGTTTTATTTGATTGATTCGCTGAGTGCAGTGAATCGTGATTGATTGTTTTTCACTTTATATAATTCAGAAATTTGTAGGCCTGCTAAGTCTGTCTTGTTGATTTTCATCCCAAATTCGATTTACAAATAATTGCTTTTTGATATTGTTGTTGTTGCCTACCCCCTATAAATCAGGGGAATAGCAGCATTGATTTCATCAAAGATATCAAGGCTATAAATTCAAAATCAACACATTTTCCAGGGCGTAGCTTGACGAAGTGCCCCCAATCAATTTTAAAATTTATAAAATCCTTGTGAAAATTGCCGAAAACGGCTTGTGTCCCCCCCCGGCACCCAAGCTCCGGGCACGAGCTAAGCCAAGTTTCATAGCCTTTTCGGGCGAGTTTCCCGACAGAAGTCTTATTAAGCCGTAGTCTTAAGGTGGCCTTGAGGCTACTAGCTAAGCCTAGCCCGCTCTCGAAGCCCGAGTCTTAACTCTAGCCGGATTTCTTCAACGCAAATTCAACCTAGTCTTAGTGGCCTTGTAGGCTTAACGCTTGACAACCTCGTCCCTTTCAACCAGCGACTTAATTGTATAGGCTGTTGGAGGTAGATGTACATAAGCTGTGGTCCTCACGGTTTACCGTACTAACAAGGTTGCCGTCTCATTATCGCAATGTTCCCGGCGCAAAGACCAGCCTGGACCCGCGGTCTTGTGCTTGGGCTTATACCGTACACAACTTGATGCAAGAATATTGTGTCTGTTTTTGTGTCTTTTATGTATTATTTTATTTCCACTTGACTTTTTATGAGTCCAACTTGTATGAATGATATACGTCTATGCTTTATACTCGTGATTCTTTCTTTGCATCCCAAAAAGGGTAAAACTGTAAGCCTAATGGAAAGGAATCTGTGATTCCCCTAAAAAGGAATTAAGCAACCAACGTGCTATCTACTGCTGATATCAGTAGTCTTCTCAGATCTCACATGAAGTTATCTGTTGGTACAATATTTTATATTTATTTAAGTAGAAGATATAGCAATATTATATGCATCTTATCCGTAAATTCAGTTTTAATACTGCATGCATTATTGTTTCGTGTCAAATATTTACTATATCTTTACCAATTTTGCCCTTCTTCTATTGTATTAAATTGATGTCCAACCTGGTATATAATACAGGCACTCCAAAATAATATTGTAATAGGCCTACTTATGAAAAGTACGAGTATCAAACTATTAAGGCTTGGATAGGGACAGGTGGTATCATATAGGTCTTCATGATGATGATGATGATGATGATGATGATGATGATGATGATGATGATGATGATGATGATGATGATCATTCAAAATGAGTAGGTCTTATGATAGCAACAGCTACTTAAAAATATTCAACTAACTCAAATGAACACTAAAATAAAATGCTGAAATGTTCAACTAAATCGAACAATTAATTACGCACAGTGGCGTAACGAGACATTTTCATTTGGGTGTGGGGTGGGGGAAAGCGGGGGAAAACATAATAAATGAGGGGCAGGCATCGTTCATGCTGTTTGGGTTTGTAAGGGGTGGAGTGGGTCTGAGGAGTTATGGGATCTGCTTGGAATCTGCGTAGATTTCTTTTTGACATGGGGGGGGGGGGGGTGGGATTGAAAAAAAATAATGGTACAAATGCCATATTTAAGGTATTAAAGCTGGTGACATATAGGCCAATGGTACAAAAGTGGGATAAATGCAATTTATTTATCCTTCAAAATTGAGTTTTTAAGGTTAAAATGACCAAATAATGAGGTTAATTAATAACTCTCAGAAGTAGGCCTAATTTACCTTTTTCCCCCGCTTCCCCCCCCCTAGTTACGCGACTGCTTACTCATGTTAATTGAAAGACCGTCAAAAATATGTAAGATAAACTTTGCGTTACAATTTAAATAATTTGTAAATTGAAATAGACCAAGGCTTACGACCTAAGACCTGCTCTGAGGCAGGGCCAAGAAAAGCCGCTGTAAGCCTGGTCTAACAGGCTTGCGTAGACTACGGCTACAGAAGACTGATTTCGAGAAATGCAAATTTTACTAAAGCCTGGGGCTAATCCTACAAGCCTGGCCCACGGGCTAACGAAGCCTCGAGGCTATGGTAGCCGTGCTTCGGGAAATACGTTTTCAGTTAAGCCTGGTCTTACGGCCTCTTAAGCCTTGAGGCTAGACAAGCCAATTGCTAAGCCACCCGTCGAGAAATTCGCCCGAATCTTGACCGTGGATCGATATTCTATTGTAAGTAGGCCTACGTCCCGGTGCGCTTGTTCATTTTCTGCATGGCTGTTTCTGTTATGAACTTACGCCCCTCTGAAATCAAGCGCATGAAAAACTCTCGGCTAACCTTAAAGTATGTTTTTACAACATTGACTTATCAATGTTGTTACGAGAAGTACTTGACTCACGGGCCAAAATCACCTTTTACCCGAACTCACACGAATGCACAACACAAATACACTGTTTATTTAAGCTAACAAAATCTAAGTCTTTAATTGAAAGCAAGTTTTGTTTGGTACAATAAATGACAACAAATGCACATATACAATAATCAAATATAATCACTCTTTAACTATTTAGTACTAAGCCAGCATTCTTCTTCTTGGTGATCACAAAGTTCTTGCAAGGTTCTGGACGACTGATGTAATATATCCTTATTCACTTGTCCTGCGAAAATCAGCGAAGTCTAGTGAACACTTGAGTTTATGAATATCCTTGCGTACGAAATCCTCACACAAAAATGGCGTTGCTTTCACCTTGCGTTGCTTTCTCCTCCAAACTTAACTCTTTGCGCTGCTTGCTCCAAACTCAACTACTCGCGCTGCTTGCTCCAAACTCAACTCCTTGCGCTGCTTTCTCCAAACTTGGTGCTATTTCCACCTTTTACACAATATCTTCAGGAAGCAGGACTGCGATGCAGTTGTCCTCACTTATTTTGACAGTTGCGTTGAATCAAAATACCAGACTTCAGCAAGTCGACAGAAGAATATATATTCCTTTCTTGGAAGAAGTACGTTCCTTGACATATTCTAGATCTTCTCCGACAACACTGGCAAATAGTAGTACTTTGACTACATAAAATATTTCTGGTTTGCAATTTCCTTTCTTTGAAGGAATTGGTCTGTAAGCATATTAGCTAGCTAGCCCAGATCAACACTATAAACTGTGAAGAAATATGTTTACCTTTTCTTATACAGTAAGCCAAATAATTAAGGTACCAGTTGCGTTCACCCCCTGTATATCCTAAATAAAGGCAGACCTGTTACAATTGGAACCAGCATCCAATAGCTGCATCTTTTAGCTCGAATTTAAGACCTCATTTGTTGAAATTGTTCAAGAAATAAAGACACGACGATCCAAAAACCCAAGGAAGATGCAAATGAAAAAGTTGCAGTTTGCCACATTAAATGCCCTATTGATTTGTACACAAAGCGTTCGCGAACAAGAGAAGTAGCGCCGTGCTTTCATTGATTAGCACGAAAAACTAGCGTCGTGCTTCCAATGATTAAAACACAAAAGTGCAATTTTTTATTTCGTATCTTCATTAGATTTTGGATCACCGTTTGTTTAATTCTCAACCAATTTTAACAAATAAGGTCTTAAATCAGAGCTAAAGAGTACGTTGCTTGTTTTAATTTTGACACATTTGTCATTATTTAGGATATACAGTAGTGAACACAACTGGTACCTTAATTCTTTTGCTTACTGTATATCAGGCCCTGGGAAATCCCAAGTATTAATACACATGATGAGAACTTGGAAATTCCCAATCCTTAATTATAACATTAACCTTTCTCATTACATCACTTCCTGAGGGGAAATCCCATTACATCACTTCCTGAGGGGAATCCCATATATGATGTTATCTTTACTTTACAATCTCTAGGGGTATTCCAATATGATCCAAAATTAGAAATGATTCAATTTGTTTTTGATCAAGTTGATGCAAGAAAGGGGAATCCCTAAAATGTCTCATAAAATAGATTTTGATTGTAAACAAAGATAATCAAATTAAATTACTCAGGGCACATCACAATGTTTTCAAATGGTAAACGTTGACACATTGATGATTGATACACTTTTCATTATCTAAATCAATACATTATTGAAAAATAACACTTTGATGTTCATTCCACAAATCATATAGGCCTACTTTGAAAACTTGCTTGATTTATTGTTGTTAACGAGTTATATACGTTTTACAAAAGTGTTGCTGATTCAGCCCTCTTTACAACATAACTCAAGAATCACGGAGACTACAAAAGTATAAATGTGATAAGTCTTCTACACACTCGCTATGAAATGGTCAATGCAAAGTTTGCCAAAGCTCACTACCAATCGCAAGATGTTGTGAACTACCAAATCGCAAGTAGTTGCTAACCTTAAATTGTCAAATTGTCAATTCTTTTGACTTTCTTGGTATACAATAAACAACCAAATCATGCTACATTGATTTGTATGATTTTAACATTTTGAAATAAATATTTCGAATATGCTATATCTCAAAAAAGTTCTTTTGTCAACTTTGTGCTCATAAACATGATAAATGTCACAGCGGGTAATATTCAATGTATTTGATGTTTACAATGTTTACAATGTTTTTAAAATCCCAACGCCTTCGTTCAATTTGTATTTATACATTATACCTCACCATTGAAATTCTTAGAAAATGTACTACAAGAATCTCTGGCTAAAGCTTTTCTTTATGCCATACTTACAATAGTAGTATAAAACGAGCACACCGCTGTGAGTCCTAACACCGCCGCCGTAAAACTAATACCGCTTACTGCAAGTGCAAATGTAGGGAAAATTGAATTTTGCATAAAGATAAAAAAAACAGTTTACTATCACACGTCCCTTACGCGATTCCGAGCGTGAGGAATAGCAACGATGATAAGCTGACATTGCACCGTCAAAAAACAAAACAAAAACAAAACAACAACAAAAAAAAAAAGAAAAAAATAACAAAGGTAACGCCGCCCTCTATAGTCACATTATACAATAAGGTGTGGTTGCGGACGGATTATAGTTGGATGTTATTCGTCGATATGCGGTATTTTTGGCCTACATCATATTTTTTGTATCAGTTTTTAAACAAAATGTTGCTTTATTCTGTGTTAAAAACAAACGATATACGAAAACAAAATCTCACGGGGGGGGGGTCATCAATTTGTTGGTGTTCCCCCGGAATTGGATATGGTGGCTCTTTGGAAGCTGACGACGTACCGGTAAAAGGGGGTCTTTAGAAGCTGCGAACGGTAAAAAAATGAGGGTTTCTTTAGGTTTTCTGGGTGATAATCCCAGGAAACAAACAGAAATGTGAGGAATGAGCAATGTATGTTTCTTCATGAGTTAAAATGATCAAAACCATGGGTTCTTTCACCGTTCTGTTTTGGTAACTTTAAAAGGTTGTCAAGCTTGGATATATGCCTAATACCCTTTATGGTCATTTGTGTTAAGTGCTACAATCCTCCCCCCATGCTAGCAATAAGGGGCTGTGTAATGATTATGAGCCCTGGGGAGGGTAAAATTGGGGGGCGGCAAGAATTTTTTGGCGTGCCAAAACGGGGGGAAGCGATTTTGGCACACATTCATGGGGCGCCTTTTAAATAAAACGCTCAAAAAAGGGTCAGGAAAACAGTACGGAAACGCTTTTATATGCAAATTTTCCTGCTCGCTGCGCTAGGTTTGCAAATTGGGATCCCACAAATTTGGCATGTGTAAGGGGGAGGGCAGTCGATTTTTGGCAGGCCGAGAGGGGGCAAGCGATTTTTGGCGGAACATACTTATTGCACAGCCCCTAATCATTTAAGACATTATCGTGAACCTTACCAGCAGTAATAGCAAGACTAGCAGCGTACGTCACAAGCCCAGAATAAAGAATCTATTGATATAAAAGAAATAAAATATAACATACGGTATGGTATGTAGGCATATAACGAACTAAAACAAACATTATGTGCACAGACCAACTATTTTTTTTATAATGTTTTTGGCATAGCCTATTAATGTTAACTATATGGTATAATCATAGTTGACATAGGCATATGTTAACTTTGGCAATCTGCTAATTGTAACAGACTCAAACAGGAAATAATTCATCTTATGAATTTCCATTAAAATATTAAACAATTTTGCCACAAAACATCGAAAATGTTATTTACAGATGTAATTGAAAACCAAACTTAATTTGCTTTATTAAATTTTATGTGTATTCATTGAGCATGATGAGGGATTAATTTAGTTGTGTACCTCCGAAAAGAGTAAAGTTAAACTGGCTTGTTGCCCTGAGTGTATCAGTCACTGTGAACCACAATGGCCTCAACCCAATGGCATAGTCCAATAACCTCAATTAAACAATCATAATGCAAAATTTGACCTCAAGTTGCAGAGTATGAGTTTTTGTACTCAAATGTTCAAAGGTCATTTTGACTCATTCAATGAATATGCAAATGTATTGGTGTTACAGAACTATGCCCTGATTGTTGAGCATGTTGGGGATCCTAGTTAGTATGAACATGAACTCTGTGATTAGATTTATGACGGACTTACCGCAAACAACAGAAAAGCACTGATCCCACAAATCTGAACGATGTTATTGAATCGCAGCTCCAGATACTAGAAATAAATAAGGCAGTTATTAAACATGATTCTGATTCACATTAGAAGTACGATATGATAATCATAGGCTTACAATCGGTAAGTCTGCTATAAAATGTGTATTTGCAACGTGAATATTCAATGATAAAAGCATTTTCAAATAAATAATTTTAAATGAATAAATAAATGCTCGACATTATTTAAATGTACTTCTTATGCTCATTTCATGGATTAAAACTAAACTTGAACTTGAAGTTGAAAATCCTTTCTGCAATATGTTATATGAATAAGTTTTGTTTGCATTCACGGTCGGTCGGGTTTTGCTCTGTTTTGATTTTTTTTTGGGGGGTGGGGTATTATTTTGCCATGCAATGTAAAAAAAACTCCATCTATGTGGTAGACTGTAAACTACGATGACAAACAATGATTTATTTATTTATTTATTTTTATTTTTTATATCAGAGTTATGTGTGGTAGGAATTACAAACATTCAAAACATTCTGCGAATTTTATACCAATGAAAATTCAAATGTGATAAACAGCAGCCCCATTTTCCCCCAGATTTTTGGATCGGTCGAAAAGGAAAGCAATACAAACCATTTTTAGGCCTTAAAACAAAATTGGGTAATTCAAATGAAATGTACCAGGCAAAAAGGTAAAGACAAAATAGTGATCATTTGCATGGTGACATTTGTCAAAGGTTTATAAAATGTGGCATTTCTTTGACAAATTCTCTTGCAGCATTCCTGTATTAATAGGCCTACAGGGATGAATATAATATAGCATGCAATGGTTGAGAATTATGTCTTCCATCATTTTCTGGTGTTGCAAAGAAAAAAACAACCTCATTATAGAATAATTTCTTGGGTCACTCCGGTCAAAGTCAAGTTGATTAAATCCCGATGGATGCAGTTTATACTTATTCTAAATTTTTTCACACTGACCCCCGGTACTGACCCATGCTTCATGATATACATTTGAGCAGGCCCTGATTTGAGATATTTCACGCTTTTCACGATCTGCATTTTTGTTGGTTGAACAAAAATATCACAAATGATCAACATGTTTTTTATATAAAATTATTAACATATTTTCTATGCCAGAGTCACAAATAAAGGGAATAGATTGTGGACTCCAACTCGAACTTTTCTCATTCATCATATATGTCATTAACCTATAAAAAAAACTGCCCAACTTCTTTATTTATTTTTTACTATATAGCTACATGCAGGTAAAAGAGGCAGTTACCTTATCGTGGGGAAACATAAAGGAAGAGGATTTACTTAGAGGCTGAGCAATAATTAATTTTCAAATGGCTCGCCAAAATTGCCCCCCCATCGGCCCGCCAAAAATTGCTTGCCCCCCCCCCCCTCTAAGCTTGCCAAAAAATCTTTGCAAACTTTACATGGCCTTGATTATAATGCGAGCGTAGCAAGCAAGGAAATTTTCCTGGGAAAATTTGCATATTTGAACGTACATAGTGTTTTCCTATTTAGAGCGTATTATTTAAAAGGTGCCCGCCTCGTAAAAGTGTGCCAAAAATTGCTTAACCCCCCCCTTCGGCCTGCCAAAAATCTTTGCCCACCCCCTCCAATTTTATCCTCCTTAGGGGTGGTGCAATAATTATGTGTACCCCGGGGTGAATTCTCAAATGGTCTGCCAAAATTCGCTTGCCCCCCCTTTGGCCGTGCCAAAAACCTTTGCCCCCCCTTTCGACGTGCCAAAAACCTTTGCCCCCCTTTGACGTGCCAAAAATCTTTGCCCCCCTTACACATGCAAGATTTTGGGGAACCCGAATTTAAAACCTTAAATTGTCTTAACATATAATGCGAGCGCAGCGAGCAGGAAATTTTGCATATTTGAACGTGTTTGTAACGTTTTCCTCCGCCTTTTTAGGGCGTAATAGAGAAAACGGTGCCAAAAAAAATAAAGCAAAAAATTGCTTGCCCCCCCCCTTTCGACCTGCCAAAAATCGCTTGACCCCCCTTTCGACCTGCCAAAAATGCTTGCCCCCCCTTTGGCCTGCCAAAAATCTTTGCCCCCCTATAATTCACCTTCTGGGGGTACACATAATTATTGCACCACCCCTTATGGCTCATAATTATTGCACAGCCCCTTAACCATCTTTATTCAAACAATTTATAAATAGGTAAATTCAAAAGGAACTAGATATGCTGTGATCACAGACCACGAACACTACCGGTTATGCGATCTTTGGTCCATATGAACATGAAATGATTCAAATGAACACCCATAGACACTGAATAATGTCAATGTCGTGCTATATTATTGTGAGAGAAAAGATTTTTCAAAGATATTTAGTCTCAGACCGGAAATGATTGACAATTGACCTCAAATCTGTGAACACCCCATATACACTGCTAATATCAAGGTGCATATAGAAGTGTATGGCGTCGCTGCCCTACGTAATTTGTGGAAAAGGATACATTTTGAGCTGAAAATCACATGTTCATAAATGTTTGCTGAATATTATCTACATCTATATAAGTACTCAACAAAGTTGCATAAAAGCAATATCTAGTTGAGGTGATCAAATGCGCCAGTTGAATACAAGATGGCTATACAAAACTGAAGAAAAAAAAAAGACATGAAATTACATATTATTAATACACCTCTTGAAGCAGTCAACTGATTTGGCAATATACACGGAAGGAGGTAGGGCGGTCCATTCTATGATTATTATTATTATTTGTCTATTTTTAAAACTATAAATGACAAAAAGTTTTTCTATGTTTGATTTACACTCACCTAACCATAAACTTAATCCCCATGATCCCCAACACTAACCATAACCTTAATGTTAATGCAAACCCTAAACCCTATAACCTTAACCATAATCCTAACTAAATGCCCTATACCCTAACTTTCACCCTTGTCGGCCTAATGACCCTTCGGACAAGCAGTCTGTTCCCACACCACTCCACGCCATACATAAATTCTCCCAGTCACATTTCCCCAATATGAAATTTAAAAAAGTTAAATTTTAATATTACTTCTATTAAAGTTTGGCAGAGGCGGGGTTCGAACTCACGGCGGACCACGCCGCTTTGGATATGCTCTCTGAGCCTAGCGCCTTAGACCAGTCGGCCACTTGTCTTGATGGAATCCATTTGAAACTTATTTGAAGATATAATCGCAACTTCAATATAGGCCTACCACGTGACAAGCAAAAGCAGAAAACGTACCATATTTTGGAATTTTATTTGCCTAAAAACATTAATGTGTATTAATAGCGCTCAATTGTTGTTAATCCGACAATAATAAATGATAAATGCGCGTCTATATGGACAATACATTATATCGATTTTGACATGTGCTCGCACGGTGTCAGTACATTAGCATGGTCAGTTAAATACTATAGAGGAACCTACCATTTTTCTTGTATACACGTTCGATGTTTTTATCAATTACAGAAAAATCCATTTTAGACCCCAAATGTTTCTTCGGGAAATAAAAGATTAGAATACCATAAAAACGAAACAGTAATCTTTTTGCCGGGTCTAATGTTATTTATACATAGAATTTTTAACGTTTTTCTATCCTTATTCTTGCTCAATTAAAAAATATTTTGGCGTATATAAAATTGAAATAAAATTCTCTGCCTCATAAACGACCTCAAATATGCCACAATTGGGTATCACGAATAGTTATATATGATGTGCAGTTAATATTCATATTTTCTTTTATACAGAGGATGCTTCAGTTTTGACAGGAAAAATATTTTCTTGAAAACCCTCTCACTCGGTTATTTCAAAACAGTAACCACGCTTCCCTAGAATGTGCAATAATTTAGCATTAAAATTTTTCTTATTCTAACAGCAAGCGTTTCTAGAATGAATTTTGGCGAAATGTGGTGTAGTCTGTTCCCGACGATTCTAAAGAATATTTACCTCAAAGACGCTAGTCAGCTCCAATCTATAGAAAATAGGAATAAAGTATCGGCCCGCAATAACCGATGCGATGATTTGTGGGACGAGATTCCACCAAATCATTGGTCCTCTGTAGTATACGTCTGCTGGCACACCCTAAATAAAGAAAGTACAATGGTTAAGTACCCAGCAAACACACGACGTTTTTAGAACGTTTTATACAGGTTATATTTGTAAATTTGTAAAAATGTTATTGTAAATTTTTTTGCAAACATTTCTTGCCGAATATTTTGTCAACACTTAAATAACGTTATCGTCACCCTCATAACCAAAGTGCGTAAGTCATTAGTACATGTTTTTCATTTGCAATTTTGATTTTCTGAGTAATAAACCCATAACTAATCAAATTTCCAGCTGCATTCGTCATTAACTGATGGAATCCATCTCTTTTGATGTATTCCACAAGTTATGAAGAATGCAGCTGGAAACTTGATTAATTATGGGTTTATTACTCAGAAAATTAAAATTGCAAATGAGAAACATGTACTAATGACTTAGGCACTTTGGTTATGAGGATGACGTTATGTTAGAGTATTTGCAGTGTATATAGTTTTCGACTGTTATGAAAACGTTTTGCAACCTTAATATACCCTTTATATAACCTGACATTTAAACGTTTTCTGGCAACCTTTTCTAACCTTTTGCGAATGATGTCGAAAAAGTTTTGTGTCTGCTGGCATGGCTGGGTAAGCTTGCTTAGAGATGTGTTTACTCCCTATTCCAGAAAAGGACAGCGCTAATTTTCTTTTCTTTTTTTTTTTTTTTTGAATAAGAAAATATCACCCTGTTTTGCCAAATGAAATATAGCTAAATCCTTATCCTTTATTTATTTCTAACTGGCAGTGAAAGTCATATCAATTTGTAAGCGCTCTTTAGCATGGTCATAGTTCATTGAATTTACAACCGTATGATAAAACCGTGCTCATTCTAGTGACGCTAGTTAATGGAAGTGTGCTTTTTCATTTAAAGGAGTATTTCGTGATCCTAGCATCCTCTATTTATGTCATTTTTCATTAGATATCCACGAAAAAACCTATTCCCAAAATTTCAGTTGATTCCGATTTTGCGTTCGCGAGTTATGCATGATTATGTGTATTACACTGCTCCATAGACAATCTGTTGTAATTTCGTTCTGGTGCAGCAGAACGAAATTCAAATTTCACGATATCTTTGCTAAACGAATTAATCTGCAAGAAATATTTACATAAACATTATGTAGCCAGAGGTTTCCAGTGATATAAAAATCTAAACTTTTTTTTGGAGAAAAGTGGGGGGATGAGGCTGTGGATCACGAAATGCCCTTTTAAGGCTACATGTTCTTTTTGGTTGGAAATTTTGGCGGGAAATAATCCCGCCAAAACATTAAAGTAATCTTTTCCCACAACTAAATATCATAGTCAGGAAATTAATGATGCATCTGGTAGCTTAGATCATAACTTTCATTATCCTTAGTTGCAATTATCCCAGGAAATTCTTGATTTGTTTTTACAGTGTCTTGAATTGTCGATGTTTTTGATCAAAAAACATCACTCGGTGTATTTTAAAACTCGAGGCATCAACTCTTCTCAAATTAGCCCCAAATCATAATTTATTATATGCACGTGTAGCAAACACCAATGGGAATAATATTAACGTTGTTTGCGGAGCCAAAATTTGGTTTGATTTTATTTCACAATAATTCTAAGGTGAACATTTTGACCTGACATTTCCTTTTTGGATTTCCAATTTAAATTCATTGATATGTGATATTTTGAATAAATAAAGAGTACGCTTACCTTTCTACAACACTTCCCGGTATCATCAAGCATCTGCTGATAAACAACATCTTAGCTGAAAACAGTCCCTTCCTATCATTTTTGAACAAAATATGGTTCAAAAGTGCGTACGCTACGCGTATATACTGGAACAGCGAGGTAATGAAGAGAGCTATTTACGGTGGGGTATCTATTGTAAGCTATTAGGGTAGGCCTATAGTATATCTTCCCGCAAGTGACATAAGGGCGGTATAGGCCAGTAAAAATCAGCCCCAAAATCTCCAAAGGTCAAAATAATTGCAACATGAATTCTATTTTCGGAAAATGTTGCTCTTAAGTCTCTATTTTAACATACTCAAAGTCTACCAAAATCAACCTCTGCGAAAGATGTGTAAAGTTCACTTTTTCAAAATGGCAGCCAAAATGTCGTAAAAAATAGACAGTTGTGATTTCAATATTATATGAGTGTCCATGAGGGAATTGGGTGACATTTTGTCCTACCTCTGACCTTATGCCCTCACTGTTTCATAAATATTTATTTGTCTGCGTAGTTTTTGTTCAAAATTTCAAAATGGCCGCCAAATACGTTCATTATGGGTTGTGAATACAGACAGGGCAATCAACTTTTCACCATAGAAGCTGAATCAGTATTAAAATAGTACATGTTAGTTATGAAAATGTTGCGCTTAAGTCTCTATTTTAACATACTCAAAGTCTTCCAAAATCAACCTCTGCGAAAGATGTGTAAAGTTGACTTTTTCAAAATGGCAGCCAAAATGTCGTAAAAATAGACAGTTGTGATATCAATATTATATGAGTGTCCATGTGGGAATTGGGTGACATTTTGACCCACAAATGCTCTTATGCCCTTACCGTTTCATAAATATTTATTTGTCTGCGTAGTTTTTGTTCAAAATTTCAAAATGGCCGCCAAATACGTTCATTATGAGTTGTGAATACAGACAGGGCAATCAACTTTTCACCATAGAAGCTGAATCAGTATTAAAATAGTACATGTAAGTTATGATCCACATATTATGTGTATCGGATACTTTAGAGTAAATATTTGAATGGTAATTGGATGGACGGTCCTAATATAACATTCAATACAGCGTCGTCAAACATTTCTCCCACAAAGAGCTACAGGGTCGATTCTAAAGACCTATAAATCAGGGGTGATTCAAAAAGGTGATTTAACTGTCAGCATGACTGCAATATGACTGTAACTTATTTTTACTGTTCCACTTGAATAATTCGGGGGGCGACGATATACTTCGCCAGGGTCCGGGTCTCTCCCTTAGGCTTGAGGATCGCTGATGTTTGATTATGCGCTCTGATTATCAGGCAGACGGCATCGGTTCAGGCTCGGGTGTGGCTTCGCCTATTAGGGCTGGTGGCCAGCGTTCGGAGCTGCCACTTGCGTACGAGGGAGATACAGCTATACTTCATCGGGCAGTTGCAAGCGTGGTGGCATCCTCAGAGCCTCATAATTCCGGTCCCTCGGCAGCCCCACTCCTGCCTCTCCTGGTGGATAAATCAACTCAGTATGACAACATGACCGTTGCGTTTTACATCAACAGGGAGGGGGCACCAAAAGTCCCAGCTATCAGCATTTGCAGGGAGACAGTCCCTTCTTCTGTAGTGTCAGTGGAGATGGTACGGAGCTTCGGACGGGGTTGACTCGCCGATTGCTTGTCGGGGTGGGTCAGTCCTCATCTCTCTTGTCTAATTGAGTGGCACCTCACTCAGTAGTATGCATGTATCGGTCCATCTTTCAGAGGTTAGATCGTCCCATCATAACCATTAGCTTCCGCCTTACTTCACCCGGGATTAAGGGCGGTAGGCCGGGACACCATGTAGGAGAGTTGGGAGGGCATATTCGGTATAATGCCTTCCCTCCCATTGCCATGATCCTTCTGGTTCTGCTGAAGGTAGTCAATTCTTGGAACTGATTACTCCTTTTAGCCGCTTTCTCTGGCCCAAGCAGTGGATTGTTCTCCCGCCTCCTGGATCTTCTCGTGGGAGAACCAGTCAGTCGTCTATGCCGCGTAGATCTTCTCACAGTTCCGCCACGCCAACGGCACTAGGTACAGATGGAGGTGATTAATAACCTCCACCTGACTGTTTGGCGTACTTCCGCCAGTCCGTCCAGACAGCGGGCCATTAATATTCTATTGCTGCCCTTGCTGAAAGGCAAGGCAACAGTCAACTAGACAGAATTACGATTCGCGACTTCTACAAGTCACAGATTTCCTTACCACGGGGACCGTATGCCTCGTACCGCTTAAGCATACAATACTGTCATTTTAGCGATTCATCATGACTTGGGGGAGGGGGTATATGACGGTCTTATCGAGTCCAGCACTTGCGGACCTCATTAAGAGCATGGTGACAGAAAGACCTCCAGTTCGCTCCCTGGTTCCGGAATGGGATTTCATGTTGGTGTTGCAGTATCTACCCAAGGCCTTCGAACCCACGGAGGACCTCTCTCGTTGCAAGACTTGACACTCAAGACTGTGTTCTTGATGGCAGTGGCCTGTGGTCGACATTGTTCAGTTATGTACATGTTCTGTCTATAGACGAGCACCACCTACGCTTCACCACTGGGGTAGTCTCTATCCTTCCCCGGGCTGGGTTCCTGGACAAGAACCAGACCATGCTCTGTCCTTTACTCGTTACCCGCTGTGCCTCCCTGATCTGATTCTCATTGCGGGGTATATGCGATGAAACCGTCACGCCCAGTCAGGGCTCTGAGAGGGTACATTGCGCGTATCAAAGAGATCGTGGGAGGTAAGTAGAGTTGCTCAGTGTTTACCCCACTCAGAAGTGAGAGGAAGATACGCAAGCGTATAATACTTACCTCTCACGAACTGAGACTGACCCGCGTTTTAGGCGTTCCACCTCTCAAGATTGTCATACGTTCATACGTAGAGGGTCACAAGAAACGTGCGTTGGTGGGGCGATATGTCGTTAGGGTTTGGTGATACCGAGCATCCCCGTTCCTCTGGGGTGTCAAAACCTTTTCTGTGGTACAGAGGGTTTCTTGTGGTCCCAAACTATCAGTTTGTGTTTACAAGTGCTAATTATTTAATTCCATATTTAGTGATGGAATAATGACCGTTCCAGCTATTTTGGCGGCCATTTTGAAAACTTACAAGTGAGAAAAAGTGATTAATGTTATTTCAGACCCTCGAAGCATGGTTTGAAACATACGAATCGTGTTACTATTACTAATAAGTGACATAGTGAGTCTGTTTTCTATATTTTGTCCACCATTTTAATCATTTTGGAGGCCATTTTGAAAAAAAATCGATTTATCCATATTTCGCAGAGGTTGATTTTGGTAGACTTTTAGTATATTGATAAGGGCACCTAATAGAAATGTTTTCCGCAAAAAAATTCCATGTTGCAATTTGTTTGACCTTTTCAGCTGATTTTACTGGCCTAGTATATTCAAACGCTATTGTCTGGATCATTGAGTATCGATTGCGCACGTATACATGCAACACGGATGTGTGTGGTCCTCCCAAGGTTTTGACATGAATTACAAATGACGTCGTGATTGACCCAGCGTTTTCATTTTATTATTAGAGAGATTGCGATTTTCCAAACGTAGACGTAGGACGTACGTTTTTACGTACGTTAACACGTACGTTTTTACGTAGCTATGTATTGCAGTGAGGCCACATACTTTACCAACGCTCGTGTGGTGGCGCTATGTCCTATAGTCAGTCATCTGGTGATTTGTTTTGCATGAAATCAGCCCGGGGTAGTCGGTGGGGTCAGGGATCAATAAAGGGATCTTAATCCTCTCTACGTCATACATAAATTCGCCCAGTCTCATTTCCCTAATATTAAATTTAAACAAAATAACCCACGCCGCTGCTACATACAGAATACTCAAGACCAGCGCACTAATCCACTGGACCACATGACAGTTCGGTAGCCATATTGAATTTTAAACATATAGGCCTAGGCTATATCGGCAACTCCAACATTGATCGGGTATAGACCACTTGACATGTGACGTCATTGCCCGGCAGTATGCGCGCGAATTATGACAATTTCCATTTTTCTTTGCCCTGCAGTGTGCGTACGCATCGTAGTTTGCTCAGGGCATGTGCATTTCAAATCGCCCACCGTATTTCATATAGTACAAGAAAGCCATTGAACAGTGTAGCGGTTTTTTCATTCATTCATTCATTCATTCAATTTATTCACACATGATTTCACATATATATAGATAACAATATTTCCAAAATCATATATATATATATATAATATGTATTATATACAAAATTTAAGCATCAATAACAAAAACAAATTTAATTAAGTTGGTAACATAATGAAATGTATCTGAAGGATAATACAGAATTAAATGGTTATATTACAAATCACAATCGCAATTTCCGAAATTATATAGGACAAATTTATATAAAAATATTTACACAGCAAGATTATGATTAAATAGCAATTCAATTAATGATACAAATTTAATTTGTACAAAAGTTAATTAAAGTACCAGTAACTCAGTAGATTTTGAAAACGAAAGAGAATAATATGAAAGGGTGAAAAAAAAACATGTGAAGGAGAGGCCAAATAAGCCCAAAGGGCTTTAAGGCTGGTCCCACCTTAGCAAATTTGAAAGTGAAATATTAGAATAGGGAAGGGGTGAACATGACAAGACAGAACAGTACAAGACAGGACAAGACGAGACAGGGCAGGGCGGGAAAGGATCAATCAGGACAGGGATAATACAATGCAGTACCAGTAAAAAAAAAAAAAAGTTGACAATGTAGTGGATCGATTTCAAATAGGCCTATTTAAAATAAGCGCACGTGCACGGTACCGAGGCCTATAGCCAAAACCAACATCGGGATTTGACGGCAGTATTTTGTTAAAACATATTGAACTATTTATAAGATGAAAGAAAATGATATATGATACTTGAAAATTATATAATAGGTTTATTTTATTTAGATAAGTACTTTTTAATCAGGCGGTCCTTCAAGCTAGTTTTGAAACTTAATATATTCTTTGAGTTTATTATATCTTTGTTTAATCCATTCCAGGTTTTAGGTCCAGATACTTTAATCGAGTATTTGATTAAATTAGATGTGTGTTTAACTGTAGTAAAATGCTCAGCATGTCTAGTGTTGTAGTTGTGAATGTCACTGTGTTTTAAAAGAAAGTTGGAGAATGATTTTGGAAGGGTTTTGTTCTCATAGCGGTACATAAAGAGACCTGTTTGTAATTTATTTATGTCAAAGATATTTAGTGTTTTTAACTTATGGAAAATTTGCTTTGTGTGGGATAGGTAACCAGAGTTGTTAATGATACGGATTGCTCTTATTTGGAGTTTAAATAGTTTGTCCAATTTTGTAGAATTAGGAGAAGTCCATGGACAGTGGTTAAGGTCAAGGGTGTTGTCAGATATCGCCCATGCTATGTTGCTGTAGGATATGTAAGGCAGGATTAAGGTGTTGTAGAGTGAGAATAGTATATGTGTGGGTAAAATTGTTTGAGCATATCGACAGACGAGTCCCTCGCCTTTGTTGATAAACAATGTTTTCATATTAGCATAATGACAGTGCTCATCAGTTAATAGCCAGTTGGTGAATAGATGGGCATTATCAGCTATCAAAGAGATGTCTTATGCAGCTGCCATTCACGATAGAGGCTTAAAAACATTTCGTTATAAACCCAAAAGTGAAATAAGGACATAACTGTGCATGTTGGTACTTGATTGTTTGTATTCTTATATGTTGAAAATCCCTTGTAGTAGTATTTTTTATGTGTAGTGTATATTGTTTATAAATTATACAGCTTTTCAATTTTGGGCATTAATGCTCTGTTGCCCTGTTTTCATCAACCTATTTTATCGTAGTGCATTTCTTATGTGTGTGAGCCGAAATGTCGTGGTAGATTGCAATCATGCTTTTGTTGAAATTTATGTAAATAAATAAATAAATAAATAAATAAATAAATAAATAAATAAATAAATAAATAAATAAATAAATAAATAAATAAATAAATAAATAAATAAATAAATAAATAAATAAATAAATAAATAAATAAATAAATAAATAAATAAATAAATGACATAACTGTGCATGTTGGTACTTAAATAAATAAATAAATAAATAAATAAATAAATAAATAATTTAAATAAATAAATACATAAATAACCAATCAGAAAAAATACTTCACCACCTCAGGCATGTCGGGGATACGCAAAGTTATTGCACCACCCCTCAGCTGTACAAAAAACACATGATATTTTGACTATAACATTCGTAGAGAAACACTCGTTCTCTACGTTTCCTTTACCTAGACTCGAGGTAAAATCAGCCTATTTCCACGTGGAACCATGGTGGAACGTACGTTTTAATGCTACGTTGAGTCCAAAATGTCAAATCGCAAGGTCATTTTTATACGCAAAGTATCACACACATTTCAATAGACAATCTCTGCGTATCAATATTGCGTTTAAATTTAGTCCATTTTAAACACATCGCTGTACCTTTATTATAATGATTTGTTACAAACAAAAAGGATCATAATAATAATTCGACTTTCCTTCGTATGTTCATTATCTTTCACTGTCTTTAACATATTGTGAAATGGACAAATTTTGTGCATTTTCAACGATGTATCTACGTCGATTTCGCACGTGGAATATCTTCAAAAACAGCTAAATACGTGACCTCGCTACGATACAGGAGAGTGGTTTTGAATAGATCAACGTACGTCCGATGTCTACGTTTGGAAATCGCAATCTCTCTATTACTAAATTAATCGTCGTTATCACTAGTCCTAAGAGTCGTACCAGTTCAATTCATCAAAATTAATTTATATCAAGGGATGTGGCTATAGGAATAAAGACCAAACAAACATATTCTTGTTTATGCCGTAATATTGTAGTCTTTCAACCCTTTCACAACTTCAGCTGTGCAACTTACAAAATTCCCGCTGAAAAGTGGTTCTTTTAATTTTAGAAAATAAATGAAAAATCGCTCTGGACTTTTAGTACTGATTATACTGTAGACGATCACAGACTATTTTGTACTGATCATACTATAGACTATTGTGACGTCATTGCCAGACAGTTTGTCTGTATTATGGCAATTGTTCCTTGTCTGAAAATATGTTCGGGCTTTACGTTATGTTCAGGGGCCGTGTTTTTAAAAGCCCCGCCTCATCACAATAAGGGATAGGACAGTGTACTGATCGCATTGAGTTCAGTCAAGCATATTTCAGACCAAACCCTTTTCGCCTCATTAAATATGTTTCACATTAGGTAAGGGACGCTATTTATGGTTTGAATCCTTTTATTTGAGGACAATAGATAAAAGAGAGGCATTGAATTGAATCAACACAGGTGTTGCTCTAGATATCATCAAATCTCCTATAGCAGATTTCACACTGGAGGCGGCTCTTACCCATTCATAGCGCTCAAAATTCCATATTATAATAATATTGGTGATGATGTTACAATCTAACAGCGGATAGGTGTGCGCCGTGTTCGGCTGCAACCGGCCTAGTTGATTCGTAGCGTTATATAAATCTAACATGAATTTAATTTTGTATATATATTTTCAGGGCCGGATTTACCTTTTTTGGGGCCCTGGGCCAGGCCAAAATTCGGAGGCCCCCAAACTCACCGTGGGGAAGGCATGTGCACTCAAGTGACCAAGTTTTGGTTTACAAATAAGGTGCCTACAATAAGATGGGTTTTACTAAGACATTTGCGCAAGAAGCGCGAGAACCATTTCGATTTCAGACAATTTTAGCCCAAAATGAAGGTGAATTTTGTTATAATTATAAAAGGCCAGTGGGCGCGAAGCGCGTAAAATTTGCAATGTTAGCATATTTTGGTGCAAAATATGGTGAATTCGGGCTAAAAAGAAACATGCACATGTCAAACTGGGGGCCTCCAGATTTCGGGGGCCCTGGGCCCTGGTCCATCTAACCCAATGGTAAATCCGGCCCTGCATATTTTATAGATATTTTTTGTTAACATAATCTAATGTGGTGCTTAGGACTACTACATGTGGAACCGATGCGGAAAATAATGATCAGTGCATGATGGCTGTAGAGATTTAGCTTCATCATGTCCATGTTCAGTGTAATCAAATGAAATACTAGGCCTATATAGCTGGATATCATAAAATCGTTTAAAATGGTATCGCCTATCGCAAACCACCAAATCTGTCGTAGGTTTGAATTGCTAATAGGAAACCCGTGAATTTAGTGTCACACATCTACGACTTGGTTTGAAATAAGGCGAGCCTGACGCCATTAACAGTTTTGGGAATATAGCACACCGTTCGGTGTGCAAACTATAACTAAAATCGGATTACTGGAATAATACCAAACAGCAACGGACATTGAGTAAGAGCTACGTGAGAAGTTTGGGGTAAGTAAAACATTTCCTTGTTTTAAAAAACAGCCAAAAAGCTGTCCAAAATTGCACTTTTTATTACAAGGCGATATATCTCGAAACTAAATTTTGAGAGGGCCTACGCTGATTCTTTTAATTCTAGTTTAAAATCTATTCGTCACCTGCAGTCTGATATGGTATCTATGGTTTCATCCAATTCTTGGGAACTAACGTGGAAGGTATCTTGGTTAAAAAACCCGATACTGTTAAAAATATCGGTATTTATGCAAGCGACATTTCTATCGTGTAAAATGCATTGAATTGAAAATTGTCGGCTAAAGAGTGCATAAATAAAAATCGCGAACAGTAATATCAACAATAACTATCTACATTCCAAGCGGAAATGCTTTTCAAAAACATACAACCTTTTTTCGGGCAATCGCTGAAACCGAAATATGCAATTCCAGGCCATCTGTAAAAAAGTGCGTGAGCGTTTGTGACTATGAGCTTGGGTCACCGAAACAAATGTTTATATTGGTGTCAGGCCTTTCAAATTGATACAATAATTAGCCCCCAATATGGGATTTTATTTTAACCGTTATTTGTTAAACTGCGATTTTTACTTTTTTAGAAATCAAAGAACGTATCAAAAAACTTTTTGTAGATCGCTTAAAAATGGCCCCATCCCTTAAATGAAAAACAAACGGACAAGTAGAGTCATATGTCTTTCTATGACCGTATTCCTACCAAAATCTGATTTTCAATACACTAGAAACGTGTTGATATGTATATCTTTTAAAATCGCCGAATGTTAACCACAGTCACCGTGGCACAGTAGGCATCTTTAGCATTCATAGTGCAATTGGCAGTGGTTCGAAACCCGGTGAAAATTTTAGTATTTTTTATTCTTTTTACTAATGCGCTGTGCCGTTTTTCAAACACGCCCCTGAATGAAATTGATGGGCAAGTACCCTTAATGACATAAAAATTGACAAATATTATAAGGAACACTTGAGGTTTTGACTTTTAAGACCTACATTTTGGTCAAAACATGTGCTTGGATAGGTAGTTTTCAACAGATTATCCACATTCGCCTTGCTATAACATTGAAAATGCGTTATCTGTTGACCTAGTGACGAAAAGTGTTTTATGGGGGAAGTGTTTGCTTTCGTTTGATAAAAAAATTCTGATTGGATGAAGGGAACACTTGAGGTTTCGACAAAAACCAATAAAGAGGCCCACTTTTCAGTTAGAAGCTACACAGCTCTTACATTGCTATGCACTCAACCGTGTAGTGTAATCAAAGAACGTATGCGCAGACAACTCACTGCTTGCTTGAGAGCTCTTGGACGAAAATATGTGCTTAGGTGTATCGAGGTGGAAATTGTGCGCATGATGTTTATAAGAAAATCGTTTTTGTATAGAAACCTTTCCATATGCACCTTTGCAAATTTTAGAGATAAGGGTGTTTTTTCGTATCCTGCGGCAATCAAGCTGAAAGACTTGTACAAAGACTAATTTCAAGTTTTGTATTCTAATTTTATCTTTTTCATAACCCATTACCAAAAATAACATTAAATATTTACATTTTGAGCTAAATCTTATCATATTCTCAAGAATTTGAATGCTTAGACTTGTGCCAAGTCTTAGAATTTTGTGATTACAATGGTAAGAAAACATGCAAGGATTTTGTTCGTAAAGATTTGGCATGTGCAAAGGGAGGGGGGGGCGCAAAGATTGTTTGGCAAGATCTTTTGAGCAGGCCGAGAGGGGCAAGCAATTTTTGCCACGCCGTTTGAAATATACCCCCCCACCCACCCATCGTGATTATTGATTATCACATGCAGGATCAGTGTGTTCTGCAAATCTTACCTGAATTGATACGCCCGAGTAGAAGCTTGCCATTAGTGACATTGCTACTGGAAACAAATGCATATTTCTATCCGCCATAAAATATTCACTGGATGTTTTCTGCCTACCACCGCTGAGGGCGTAAAATAAACCAATGGCGGCAGTGCCTAATAGTATTAGCCCGCACACTACATAGTCTGCCACAGCAAAGGTTAGGCGATCGTCCATTACGAAAGCTGAAAAAAAAACCATATAGGAAAAATCAAAAATTGTATGTATGATTTGATGATGGTTTATTAAAAAAAATGGAAGAAACTCTACAGGCCTAACTTGACAAATGTGGTGTTTTTCATAATGTTTTTTTTTGTAGGCCTATTTCTGTTTTTATTGCCCTGTACTTGGAACTGGTGGGTGGAGAAAGATACATCGAGATAACCACCAGTCCCCTTCTTTAAGTCAGCTACATGACTACAACATTAAAGTGCAACCATTAATTGCAAAGCATTTGAATAAATTGCAATGAGAAATATTAAAACAAAGGTAATTGATTCCCACCACACGTAAAAGATGCTGTGATATAGCGGTTCTTACATTATGCAGACTGGCAGACTGGCAGACTGTGGCAGACTGGCAGACTGTGGCAGACTGGCAGACTGGATTGTTGCATGTTCATGAAATACTTTCCATCATTATAAAACTGTTATTTTTTACAACAGTTGCTGTGTAAGCAGGTACATCCCAATGTCATACATATAATAATTGTATGTATTTAATTCAATTCAATTAACAAAATACCCCTATTGTATTGAGCAATATAATGTGGGTTGACCCTCATGCTAGGAATTCATCCTCTTGTGATCCTAGTATTATAATGGATAATAGTGTCACTAGGATCCACAACATGCTCATCTATCAGGGGCACAGTTCTTAAACCCCAATACATTTGTACATTCATTGAATGACCTTTCAAAATATGGGGATAAAAACTCATACTCTGCAACTTCAGGTCCAATTTTGCACTATGATTGTTTAATTCAGGTTATTGGGCTATGCCATTGGGATGCGGTCATTGTGGTCCATAGTGTGTGGTGGCCTAGATTTATGATAAATAGGATGGAAAGTGGTTGCACAGAGGGTCTGTGGTGGTTGTCAAATATTAAGTGTTAGTGACCCTAACAGACTTTTTATTCCATGCAAAATATTTGATGTATTCATATCTATGGTATTTTAATCTATTCTCATTCTATTAATATCTGGTAGAAATATATTATCGATTTTACGTCATCAAACATTCGTTAGAACTTAAGGGCTGTGCAATAATTATGAGCCCCCCCCCCAGTGTGTGTGTGGGGGGGTAAATTTCAAAAAAGAAAGAAAAAAATTGCTTGCCCCCCTCAGCCCGCCAAAAATTCTTTGCCCTACCCCCCCCCCTTGCACATGCAGAATTTTTGGGATCCCAATTTACAAACCTTAATGGTCTTGATAAATGTTGCGAGCGCAACAATCTGTGGCAATTTGAGCCTGTATGACCCTGACATGACCTTGATCATTTTTGTCCAGCATTAGGGGTAATTCTAAACCTGAAACTAGTATACCAAATGGTATATTTTGATACTAGTCTCATATTCTAACCCAGTCTGCCAGTCTGCCCCAGTCTGCCAGTCTGCCACAGTCTGCCAGTCTGCATAATGTAAGAACCGGTGATATAGGCCTATAGCTGCAAAAGCTGAAGCTTTTCATAATGTTGTTAATTGATATACATGTACATCTTTCTTTCATAACCATTAAGGCATAGATCATTTTTTGTTTTGACTATAACTCCCTCTTCAGTGCCTAAAATGAGTGCCTAAAATTGCCTAAAATGAGGCTATATCACCCTCTCTTGCCTTCTCTAATCCACAGACTCCATAGACTTCATGATGTAAAATAAAAAGGACCATTAAAAAAGAGCCCCATTAATTCAGATTTATAATAAAATGCACAAAATACTAATATTGAGCAACATATGAAAAGGTTTGACTACAAAAACGATTCTCTTATGCATTTACGCACAGTTTCCACTTCAATACACCCGAGTACACAAATATTTCCAGCACAGCGAGTCTCCACGCAGTCTAGTCTCCACGCAGTCTGTGTTATACTACACGGTTGAGTGCATAACATCATACCGGGTAAGAGCTGTGTGAGATCTAGTGGAAAATAGACATCTGTGATTGCTTTTTGCCAACACCTCACACAGAAAACTTTTCTGGGTCACAGATGGGTCACTTGACTCATTTGCACCCCCACATATAACAAGAGTTCAAGAATAAAGGCACACGATGTTTAATAAAAGTTAACTATTATTTGTTCAAGGCAATAATAACACCAATACCATTTAAATTTTAATATCAACACATGACATCGTCATCGCATGTGATATAGAGATGCTAGATGCCATATAATGTATGCAGGAAATGTATACACGTGGAGCAAAATAATTCAATTTGCAAACTTTTTAATGCTCTACAGTCTATCGAAATAATTATAGATTTGCAAATTTTATGTGTAACGTCGCTTTATATAACATTCGAAACCGATCCATTCCTATCTTACCTTGTTTTGTGCGTTTCCAAATGTGATTCGGACCAAATCACTGTGTGTAGAACCGAGTACTTTTGTAGTAGACCTGCTCCATTCACGATAAACCACTGATTAATAGTAAATTCAAAACAATGTAGACAGTCCTATTAATAGGTCATACTGTGCTTCCATAAAAATGTTGACTGGAGGCCAAGTTAAAGGGCAATCGAGATATCAATAAATATGACAGTACAAAGTTTCCAAGTTGCAATTTGGAGTTGAGCGAAAAAAATTATGATCTGAGCTGGGATCGCCGAATATATAGGCTATAAGAGGTGGTGCAATAATTATGTGTACCCCGGGGTGGTGAATTCTCAAAATGGTCTGCCAAACATTGCTTGCCCCCCCCTTTGGCCGTTCCAAAAAACCTTTGCCCCCCCTTTCGACGTGCCAAAAACCTTTGCCCCCCCCTTTTGGCGTGCCAAAAATCTTCCCCTTACACATGCAAGATTTTGGGGAACCTGAATTTAAAACCTTAAATTGTCTTATCATATATGCGACGCAACGAGCAGGAAATTTTGCATATTTCAACGTGTTCTTAATGTTTTCCTACGCCTTTTTATAGGGCGTAGGGCCTATATAGAAACGGTGCCCAAAATATCTATCTGTGCCACCAATTGCTTGCCCCCCCCTTTCGACCTGCCAAAAATCGCTTGACCCCCCTTTCGACCTGCCAAAAATGATTGCCCCCCTTTTGGCCTGCCAAAAATGTTTGCCCCCCCTATAATTCACCACCCCGGGGGTACACATAATTATTGCACCACCCCTAAATGGAAATAAAAGGTTAGTTTACAATCGCCCATCAATTTTGATATTGTTAAAATTCATTACTTTGAAAAACAAACGCGGAAACGTTTTTAAGTATAAACTATATCAAACCAGGGAAGTGATCATACTCAATAGTAAAATCTCTCTTATGATTTGAACAGTTTTTTAAAGTCAAAGGTTTCAAGTTAACAGGGGTATACCCCGGGAGCACTTCCATATATTGGTATGTTCATGTGCATGTCAATAAACCCCATTTTTGAGGTAAGTCTGCCACCCAATGACCCCTTTTTTCATCAGCTTACACCCAATGACCTTTTTCAAATCTGCCACCTAATGACCCCATTTTTTCATTAGCTTTATATCAAATCTTCAAAGTTTTGCGCGCATCGTTTTAAATGAATTTTACATTTTTGTAGCCATTTAGCTGCTATTTTTTTGCACATTTTTGCCCAGAAAGTTCCCTTTTCACGGTCATGCGTCAACGACGACCCCCACCCCCACCCCCAATATTTAACATATTCCGGAGCCTCTGAAATTGATTTATGGCACAAAAAATACAAATTAGCCCAAATTGCCACATCAAATGCATCAAAATTCAAAATAATAAACTGATTAAAGAACTTTCCAGATTATTTAGTCCAATGAATTGGCCGCCACACCAGCAAGTAGGGGGGGGGGGGGCACCTAGGTTTCATTATCATTGAGGTATAGGACTTTTTATTTTTTCGGAGGAGAGCAGGTAGGGCAACTACTTGATTATATTTCTACGTGTTCATACTACATACTCTGAAAATTTTAGAAAATTCGCACGAGTCCGGTTTTTTTAATCACATTTTTGTTCCTAAAATGGGGGTTATAGCGCCCTCAACGGGCACTCTCTCCATAGGGCTACACGTAAAGACCATAGACAAATGGCCCTAAAATAAAACGGACTCGTGCGAATTTCCTCAAATTTTGCATATGATGTAGATTTAACATCTGGAATGTGATGCAAGTGATGTCGTTGCTGCTCTTCTAAATTCATTTTTAAAATGTCCGCCCCACCCAGACCAAGGTGGGGGGCTGTGGCAAAAAGGCAGACTACCACCGGAGATCATTTTCTCGGCTTGTCCTTGGCCTCTTGGCTCAAAAACAAAAAATGGACGATATAAAGGAGAAAGGTCTTACCGTCTTATTATCAAAAGGTGCCTCTTGGCGCTCCAAACATTGCTACATTTTTGACATGCCAAATATTAATATTCCCATTCTGGCTAAATACATATTTTCCCCCAAAAGTAGGCTATTCCTTCATGTAATTTTACACGAAATTAGGGTTAGGGTTAGGGTTAAGGTTCGGGTTATTTTAGGGTTAGGATTAGGGTTAGGGTTAGGATTAGGGTTAGGGTTAGGATTAGGGTTAGGGTTAGGGTTAGGATTAGGGTTATGATTATGATTAGTCTTAGGCTTAGGCTTAGGGTTAGGGTTAGGGTTAGCTTTAGGGTTAGAGTTAGGTTTAGATTACACGAAATAATTACATGAAGGATCGACCCAAAAAGCTCCAAAAGTAGTGATAGGGGCCTATACTGGCTGACCTACATGGCAGAACACAACAGCGCCTTTATCATGTTTATACTTTTGCTTCATTGTGATAAAATGAACCACACTTTATTTGAGGGCGCAACACAAAACACAACCAACAGATCAGGGCAACAGATTGGGAATTCATGAAATACAATATTTCACCAAATACATTTCCCTAAAATGAACATTTTCAAAAATGAAACACAAGGTTTTTCCACACCGGATGGGCTCGAACTGACGCACCTAGCTTAAATGGAACACACTTGCTAGTATACAGCCTGTCATTGTGCAAGTGAAAAGTGCCCTAGACTTTGGCAATTAGAAAATACCGTTACGGTGACATGGTGCTTACATCAACGTCACGGTACGGGTGCAGTCTTAGCTCTCAAATGCTGTTTGTTCTGTTTAATTTGCTTGTTCCAATTTCGAGATATGTTTATTTAACAACGAAAGGGTAAAATCACAATTGTGCCACTTTTACTGGGGAAGAGAGCTGTACATGTAAATCAATGATAGCTGATGTTGATGCGTCTAAATTTCCTGCACTCCCCCTTTCGGGGCGCATGCATTAGACGCATCAAAATCTGCACGCGTGCATGTTTGTCTAATATCTCTCCCAACAAGTAATACGCGTTCATTAACCTATAAACATGTATAAGTGGGCAATATTTGTTTGTCTTTTAACATGTCTACTCTTAAGTGACTAAGTGAACAGTATTTACCATGATGAAATCTATGGGCGGCCATGAGGGCCAAAAGGGTCTCAAAATCACACACGGGTCTCAAAAGTACAATAAGGTCTCAAAAACACACAAAGGTCTCAGAAATAAACACACAATAAGGTCTCAAACGTATAATAAGGTCTCAAAAACACATAAAGGTCTCAGAAATAAACACACAATACGGTCTCAAAAGTATAACAAGGTCTTAAAAACAGAGAAAGGTCTCAGAAACAAACACACAACAAGGTCTCAATAGTACAATAAGGTCTCAAAAATAGAGAAAGGTCTCAAATACAGAGAAAGGTCTCAAATACAGAGAAAGGTCTCAAAAACAGAAAAAGGTTTCAAAAACAGGAAGGTCTCAAAAACAGAGAAAGGTCTCAAAAACAGAGAAAGGTCTCAAAAACAGAGAAAGGTCTCAAAAACAGAGAAAGGTCTCAAATACAGAGAAAGGTCTTAAAAACAGAGAAAGGTCTCAAAAACATGGAAAGGTCTCAAAAACATGGAAAGGTCTCAAAAACAGAGAAAGGTCTCAAAAACAGAGAAAGATCTCAAAAACAGAAAAAGGTCTCAAAAACACGTTAAGGTCTCAAAAACACGTTATGGTCTCAAAAACACGTTATGGTCTCAAAAACACGTTATGGTCTCAAAAACACATTATGGTCTCAAAAACACGTTATGGTCTCAAAAACACGTTATGGTCTCAAAAACACGTTATGGTCTCAAAAACACGTTATGGTCTCAAAAACACATTATGGTCTCAAAAATACGTCAAGGTCTCAAACCAGGTATTACAACCGACCGGTCTCAAATACAGAGAAAGGTCTCAAAAACAGAGAAAGGTCTCATAATCAAAGAAAGGTCACAAAAACAGAGAAAGGTCTCAAAAACAGAGAAAGGTCTCTAAAACAGAAAAGGTCTCAAAAACAGTGAAAGGTCTCACAAACAGAAAAAGGTCTCAAAAACTCAGAGAAAGGTCTCAAAAACAGAGAAAGGTCTCAAATACAGAGAAAGGTCTCAAAAACAGAGAAAGGTCTCAAACACAGAATGGTCTCAAAAACAGAGAAAGGTCTCAGAGACATATACCTCAGAGACATAGACTGCACATAACGGTCGGTTGACTTTGTAATACCTGATTTGAGACCTAGACGTGTTTTTGAGACATGAACGTGTTTTGACACCCTTTTTGGCACACACGGCCGCCCATAGTATTCCTCGGCGGTGACCCTTTTGACCCCGGCGGCCGCGCCGTGAGTGCCAAAAGGGTCTCAAAAGTACGTATTGGTCTCAAAAACACATCTTGGTCTCAAAACACGTCTAGGTCTCAAATCGGGTATTACAACCGACCGATATATGCAGTACCGCATACAGTACTGCAACATCCGCTTGCAGTCCCGCATGGGGAACTGCAATATTTTGGTGTATTTCCGTATGGGGAACTGCAATATGTTTGGTGTATTTCCGCATGGGGAAATGCAATTTGTGGTACATTTCCGAATTGGATGTATTAATCAAAAGTTTAAGTCAAATGGCTACGTGCTTTGACATGCAGTTAAAAGAGCATTTCGTGATGCACAGCCTCATCCCCCCCCCACTTTTTCAAAAAAAAGGTTGAGATTTTTATACCATTGGGAACTTTTGGTTACATAATGTTTATGTACTAAATATTTCTTGCAGATTAATTCATTTAGCAAAAATATCGTGACATGAAACTGAATTTGAATTTTGTTCTGGTACCGGTATACCAGATCGAAATTACAACAGTGGCCTATGGAGCAGTGTAATACACATAATCATGCATAACTCGCAAACGCAAAATCGGATTGAAGTTTTGTGAATAAGCTTTTTTCGTGGATATCTACTGAAAAATGTCATAAAAAAAGGATGTTAGGATCACATGCTAAATTAAGTTACTAAGCTCGTCACAATATAGGCCCTATCATACTTATTGGGTTAGATGGTTTGTTAATATCTACACCACATTTCGCCATACTGCATTTTAGAAACGCTTGCTGTTAGAATAAGAAAATTTTTAATTGTAATTATTGTACATTCTAGGGAAGCGTGGTTACCTTTTTAAAATAACCGAGTGAGAGGGTTTTCAAGAAAATATTTTTCCTGTCAAAACTGAAGCATCCTCTATTAACTGCACATCATATATAACGATTCGTGATACCCAATTGTGGCACATTTGATGTCGTTTTATGAGGCAGAGAATTTTATTTCAATTTTATATACGCCAAAATATTTTTTTAATTGAGCGAGAATGGCGATAGAAAAAACGTTGAAAATTCCATGTATAAATTACATTAGACCCAACCAATGATAACTGTTTCGTTTTTATGGTAATCTAATCTTTTATTTCCTGAAATAAAAGTAGGGGTCTAATGTGGATTAATTGTGTAATTGATGAAAACATCGACGTGAATAAAAGAAGCTACAAGAAAAATGGTAGGCCACGCCACATTGATAATCTACGCTTTTAGTATACGGCGAGTTCGTAGCGCACGTGTGAATCAAAATTGATTATACTGTTGTGCGTGTATAGCCTCATTCCTATTTCTGTATAAAACACGCAGTTATCAACAATTGAGCGCTATTAATACACATTAATGTTTTTAAACAAATAAAATTCCAAAATATGGTACGTTTTCTGTATTTGCTTGTCACGTGGTATGTTGACGTAATGAAGTTGCTATTATATTTTTAAATTTTCATCATGACACCATCAAGCCTTGATAGCCGAGCGGTCTAAGGCGCTGGTGTCGGACTGACGGGGTTTCGGACTGGGGTCTACACAGAGAGCTATACAAGGTTTGAGAAGTATTCTTAGTCAATTTTGGGGTGCTGATTCAGAATCTATGATTTTTAGGAATAAATTCAGTACAAACAGAATTATTAGTTCATAAGTGCTTTATATAAATGACAAGAAGTAATGCTCTTTAGCTGTAAGTTTAGAGGGCTTGTCACAGTTCCCTCAGGCCCGTAGTACGCAGGATTTTTTGGGAGGTGCTGATTTTGAGAAAGTGCACTTTTTTCAGGGGGGGTGATATTGTGAAAAGTGGAATTTTCACCTTTTTTGATCAAAAAAGCGTAAAAAAACGATTTTTTGCTTGCTATGCTCACAAAAATGTGATATTTTGGTACTTTGTGTATATACTTGTGCAAATTTGGGGGTGAAGTCCCAAGGTCAAAAGAGCTAAAATTTTCACTTTCATGGCTGCTTTGTTATGATTCTTGTAATTCCTTGTTGATATTCCTTAAACCAATTAAAAAGTGACAGACAAACAACCAACTTTTAATGTTAATTTTGCATATTCAAAATAATACGGGCACTGCTAGTAAAATTTGATAATTTTAAACAACAAATGTATTAATAATTCTAAAAATGTAACACATGCTTTAGGTTTTACAACTTTGTGTATTTTTGTTTGAATCATACATGTATACTGACCACATGTTGGAATACTTGTGTGTGTTTAGAAAAATCAAGTGACTATAAATAAGAATACAATTTAACATGTATCTATGTGTTTGTTTTCATGGTGACTGGTGTAAGGGCTGATCAATATTAGACAAGTTAATTGTTGAGCTTTTTTAATGGCAAGGGGTGAAACAAAAAAAAACACCCAAATTTATAAGGAAAACAATTTTAAGCAAAATATGTCAATGTTTTTGAGCTGAAAACAATTCATAAATTGCCTCAAAATATTCTCTTTGTGATGCTTTTTATCTTTCACATTTACCCTTTGTTTTTCTGTGGTGTAAAACAGGCATTGTTTTTTGCCAAAAACTGAGGGTTTCAGTGAAGTTTTGTTTTGATGAGGGGGGTGCATGTTGTTTTGAAAATGTCCAAATTAGTGAATGCAATGCTGCTGAATTCCAATAAAACTCAATTTTTGAATAAGATTCATCCTCCACAGTGATATACCAACATGGATATGGGGTGGACCCTGAGTGATCCCATGTTCCAAATACCTGGACAAAATTGATAAATCTTCTTAATAGACCCATTTCATACTAAATTTCTATTCAATTCATTTACACCTCTAGGCGCCTGAACTTGTCAGGGGTGGTGCAATAAATTGTACCCCCGGGGCCGGGGTGGTGAATTATAGGGGGGCGCAAATTGTTTTGGCATGTCAAAGGGGGAGCATTTTTGGCAGGTCGAAAGGGCGGGTCAAGTAATTTTTGGCAGGTCGAAAGTGTGGGGGGGGGGGGAGCAAGCAATTTTTGGCACATATATTTTGGGCAACGTTTCTATATTACACCCTAAAAGGTGTAGGAAACGTTAGGAACGTGTTCAAATATGCAAAATTTCTTTTCAATCGCATTATATGATAAGACTTTTTAAGTCCAACTTGTAATTTTGTAAGAAATTTGGACAAAAGTTTTGGCCAAATCTAACACAAATTGTCTAACACAAATTGTCTTAGTTTTTACAACTTACAACCGCAAGCAATTTGAGAAACATTTTGGCTGCAGTGATGCAAATTTGGTCTATTTTCCAAAAGAAATTAAGAAAATTTTGAGAACAAAATGACCCATCCATAGGCCTATATACCGAAATTCCCCATGCGGAAATACACCAAAAATATTGCAGTTCCCCATGCGGAACTGCACATCCCGACCTGCATCGCCGCATGCGGAAATGCAAACTGGGATATGTAGTTCCTCATGCGGAAGTGCGTGACGGAATGTGTAGTTTCGCCTGCTGATGTGTGCAGTATAGTACTGCATGCGGTACTGCACATATAACGGTCGGTTGTAATACCTGGTTTGAGACCTTGACGTATTTTTGAGACCATAATGTGTTTTTGAGACCATAACGTGTTTTTGAGACATAATGTGTTTTTGAGACCATAACGTGTTTTTGAGACCATAACGTGTTTTTGAGACCATAACGTGTTTTTGAGACCATAATGTGTTTTTGAGACCATAACGTGTTTTTGAGACCATAACGTGTTTTGAGACCATAACGTGTTTTTGAGACCATAACGCGTTTTTGAGACCATAACGTGTTTTTGAGACCATAACGTGTTTTTGAGACCTTAACGTGTTTTTGAGACCTTTTTCTGTTTTTGAGACCTTTCTCTGTTTTTGAGACCTTTCTCTGTTTTTGAGACCTTTCTCTGTTTTTGAGACCTTTCTCTGTTTTTGAGACCTTTCTCTGTATTTGAGACCTTTCTCTGTTTTTGAGACCTTTCTCTTTTTTGAGACCTTTCTCTGTGTTTGAGACCTTTCTCTGTATTTGAGACCTTTCTCTGTTTTTGAGACCTTTCTCTGTTTTTGAGACCTTTCTCTGTTTTTGAGACATTTCTCTGTATTTGAGACCTTTCTCTGTTTTTGAGACCTTTCTCTTTTTTGAGACCTTTCTCTGTGTTTGAGACCTTTCTCTGTTTTTGTGACCTTTTCTGTTTGTGAGACCTTTCTCTGTTTTTGATACCTTTCTCTGTATTTGAGACCTTTCTCTGTAATTGAGACCTTTCTCTGTATTTGAGACCTTTCTCTGTATTTGAGACCTCTCTGTTTTTGAGACCTTTCTCTGTTTTTGAGACCTTTCTCTGTTTTTGAGACCTTTCTCTGTTTTTGAGACCTTTCTCTGTATTTGAGACCTTTCTCTGTTTTTGAGACCTTTCTCTGTTTTTGATACCTTTCTCTGTATTTGAGACCTTTCTCTGTAATTGAGACCTTTCTCTGTATTTGAGACCTTTCTCTGTATTTGAGACCTCTCTGTTTTTGAGACCTTTCTCTGTTTTTGAGACCTTTCTCTGTATTTGAGACCTTTCCCTGTTTCTGAGACCTTATTATACTATTGAGACATTGTTGTGTGTTTGTTTCTGAGACCTTTGTGTGTTTTTGAGACCTTATTGTAGTTTTGAGACCCGTGTGTAGTTTTGAGACCCTTTTGGCCCTCACGGCCGCCCATATGAAATCATTGACATGCACATGTAGGGCCCTACTTAATTTTTACAGCAGAATGTGAAATATTTATTTATCTTTTAATCTCTTTAAGTGGAAAAAGAGACTCATCATTCATGCATCATGATAAAACAGTAAAAGCAGTTTAAAAAAATTTGTATTGTGTAATTGATACATTCTTTTGATTTCACGAAGGAACTCTTGATAAACTTGAAGCTATCACTGATTTACACGTAAAGCCCTCTTCCCTAGTAAAAGTGGCACAATTGTGATTTTACCCTTTCGTCTTTAACTAAACATATCTCGAGTAGATTTAAAACAAGCAAATTGAACAGAACAAACGGCATTTGAGAGCTAAGACGACGCACTTGACGTTGATGTAAGCAATATGTCACAACAGTATTTTCTAATTGCCAGAGAGGGCGCTTTTCACTTGCACAATTGTTTTTGAGACAGGCTGTAGAAACAGAGCACAGCGTCTTCGGCCACCATTTCATGAGTAGCCATCTTGAAATTATTTGACGGCGCTAAAGTATAATGTTCATATCGTTGGACAGATGTTTCAAATTTTTTTTTGAATCTGATTTTTGATGACTTGTTTCCTTAGTGTCTCATAGAGTATCACTACTGGTGGAACCTTTATTCTGTAATATCATAGGAAAACATGGAGAAAACATAATCACATTAGATGAATTAATATGATGACCCATTAATAGGCCTACCCATTGCCAACCAGTAGGCCAATTTTCTACGAATTGGCATGTCGATATTGGTTGGCAATGTGCCTATTTTGGGTATGTGGGGGTAAAAACAAAGCAATGATGTGGTCCAACAAAAACATATTAAAAGATTTTTAATGTGAACATGGTGAAAGGTTACATGAAATGTTTTATTGAGGGGTTTTTTTTTGCTCATTTTCGAATTTATTACAACATTGTAAAACAGGGTCTAACGATTTGCGCGAAGATTAAATGTTTGTTTTTTGTTTGTTTGTTCGGAGATATCCATTGATCAGGCTTAAAGCTACATTATCAACCAAGTAAAAAATGTGTTACAGATATATTTAAAGAGGAAGACAATCTCTGATTTTGACAGGTGCTAATTGATGCAATAGCATTAAAACATCAATTAGCACCTATCCAAGTCAGAGATAACATTGTCACTGATTAATTTGATAACCAGGCAGGGTTGGTTCACCCCAGAAGAACTGTTCTGGCGGGGCTTCATCTTTAATTAAAGTAATAGTAAATACACTTTTTTGACAAATTTAGCGCAATTGTATAAAATTTTATTCCTCGGGTATAAAAATGGATTCTCGGAAGCTCATCCCTACCAAAAGAAACTTGACCCGCTCCCCAGGGCAAATAAAGAGCAAAGTTGAGTTGCATAACATTGTTGTCACAGAGGAGTAGTATACAATAATCATTTTAAATCTTTCTTTTATTTAGACATGAATAATGCAAATGGGTGCGTGTTCTATAGGGGCGAAGTTCCTGGAAGTTCCCAAGATTAAGATCTTGAGGACAGAGAAAGTTATCCGTTTTCAATATTTGAAAAAAGACAGCTTCAGCTTCATAACCCCACATATTTGGGACTCCGCTTCCGATAAATGACAGCCCCTTTACCACTTAAAAGTCAAGTTTTATGTTAAAAACAATAATCCGGCGACAGAAACATTGGGTTAATAGAAGGCAAAAATAAGCATACAGCGATTTATAACAACAACTGACAAAATTAACAAACAAAAAATAATTCGCGGGAAAATTCGATGGAAAATCGCGTTCACGAAAATCATTGCGTCCTGTCAACTGTGAATTTTGACATCGTTTGGTAAGATGAGGAGTTATGAGCGTATATTTGTAGATACAACACATACTTCCGAATGGTGGAAGATTTTCAATGCATGATTTCCATAACAACTATAGTTATAATCCTTGCGAGCGACTTTTGAGGCAGATAATTTGTAGCCATTTGTTTATAGTACATCAGATTTACGCATAAGGGCTACAACAGGTATGTAACGTATTTTAAACTAAGATTAAAAGAAGATAATTTTTAGTATAGTGAACTGCGACAACGCAATTCGTTCAAAACGACACATTTTTAAAATGGCTACTAGTCTGACACTTTTTGCTGGCGTTTTTCAACCACTGCGGAAAACGCTACGTAAAATTAGCCGTTGCATCTGTTGCAAGACGTCCGACTAGATTTAGACCTTCAACATGTTCAAAGGCCAAAATATAGTCCGATATTTTTACGGGCCTTTTCACGTTGCGTTAGACGTCCCGTTTCCCGTTATCCGCAGCGTTTTTCGGTTGTCCGCTTAAATGATCAGATTTGATCGGGGCTTTGTTTGCGGCAAAACTCACTCAAGACGTTGGACTATATTGTAGCCTTTAGAGGCTGAGATTGTCCGACGATTTTGCGGGGTTTTTTTTTTTTCGTTCCATTTTGTCCTCAGAAGACGCCATAAACGCCTTAATATAGCCCAATGTTTTTGCGAATGTTTTTCCGTTGTGTCAGACCTGGTAATTTCTGTAGCATTTCTCCACAAGACGTCTACGTTTAGGTCTCTAAGCGAAAAAGCCCCGAACATTGGTAACGGAGAAATGACCGCAAAAACGCTGGACTATAATAATATCTTAACCTTTACCAATGTAATCCGACTTTTTGCGGCCGTTTCACCGTTGCGTCAGACGTGGCATTTTAAGGGTACATGCCCATGAGTTTCATTCAGGGGCGTGTTTGTAAAACGGCACAGCGCATTAGTAAAAAGAATAAAAAATACTAAAATTTTCACCGGGGTTCGAACCACTGCCAATTTCACTGAATGCTAAAGATGCCTATGCTGTGCCACGGTGACTGTGGTTAACATTCGGCGATTTTCAAAGATATACATATCAACACGTTTCTAGTGTATTGAAAATCATTTTGATTTTGATTTTGGTAGGAATACGGTCATAGAAAGACATATGACTCTACTTGTCTGTTTGTTTTTCATTTAATACAAATTAATTTTGATGAATTGAACTGGTACAACTCTTAGCACTCGTGATAAACGACGATTAATTTAGTAATAATAAAATGAAAACGCTGGGTCATTCACGACGTCATTTGTAATTTATGTCAAAACCTGGGAGGACCACACACATCCGTGCTGCATGTATACGTGCTCAATCGATACTCAATGATCCAGACAATAGCGTTTGAATATACCGCCCTGCTTGACACATCTTGTCACTTACGGGAAGATATACTATAGGCCTACCCTAATAGCTTACAATAGATACCCCACCGTAAAGCTCTGTTCGTTATCTCGCTGTGCTAGTTTATACACGCAGCGTACGGACTTTTGAACCATATTTTGTTCAAAAATGATAGGAAGGGACTGTTTTCAGCTAAAATGTTGGTTATCAGCAGATGCTTAATGATACCGGGAAGTGTTGCAGAAAGGTAAGCGTACTCTTTATTTATTCAAAATATGTATATCAATAAATTTAAATTTGAAATCCAAAAAGTAAATGTCAGGTCAAAATTCTCACCTTAGAATTATTGTGAAATAAAATCAAACCAAATTTAGGCTCCGCAAACAACGTCCAATTATTCCCATTGGTGTTTGCTACACATGCATATAATAAATTATGATTTGGGGCTAATTTGAGAAGAGTTAATGCCTCGAGTTTCAAAATACACCGAGTGATGTTTTTGATCAAAAACATCGACAATTCAAGACTCTGTAAAAACAAATCAAGAATTTTCTGGGATAATTGCAACTAAGTGCAATGAAAGTTATGATCTAAGCTACCAGATGCATCATTAATTTCCTGACTATGATATTTAGTTGTGGGAAAAGATTACTTTAATGTTTTGGCGGGAGTATATCCCGCCAAAAATTTCAACCAAAAAGAGCATGTAGCCTTAAGTTCTCCAGCGCCGATGTTCGGTTGTCCGTTGCGACCTTCGGTTCTTTCCGCTCAAATGATCATCTTTGTTCGAGGTTGTTTAATTTTTGGATGTTTTCTGCATGTAGCCGAAGACGCTACTGTAAATTTTAACTGCTGCGACACTGAGACGCTTATGGCAAGTACATTGCACAATTGAACAGAAAAACCTGGTTTTTCGATCGTAAAACCAGGTTTTTCAAATCGAAAAACCAGGTTTGTTTGTTTTATTTCTTCCTTAACCTGGGCACTCAATCAGTTGAAAACGCAATTAATCATCTGTTCTTCCTTGAGGCCCATGGAATCAATTTATCAATTCGATTGTCAGAGTTTTTTGAAAAATCTTTGTTTTCGGCTGATAAACCAGGTTTATTCAAAAACTATGACAATCGAATCGATGATTCTCATAGTTTTTGATAAACCATGTTCTATTGTGCAATATACTTGCCATATAGACGCTATATTAGCCGCTACGTCTGTAGTAAAAGTAAAACGTCCGCAAGGCGTCCGACTATATTTTGACCTTTTGGCTGAGATATAGTCCAGCATTTTTGCGGGCGTTTATCTGTTACGATTGTGCGTAGCATTGCTTGCTTTATTGACGGTTGTCGAAAACAAAAGTCCATTATAGTCGGACGTCCTGCCAGCATTTTACATAAAAGCGAACAAAGTCACAAACAAATCTGCTCACTTGAGCACAAAGAGCTGAAAATCGTAGCGGACATTAGGCCACACAGTAATTAAAAATGTTTCTACTTATTTTTTGTGATATGTGAATACAGCTTTCCCCCTTTCTTTTCGGCGATCTGTTTAAGGGCTGGGGTATGAACGTTTGGACAGTATTTATTTTGGGACATTAGAGCACATCAGACATATCGAATTGCATTCTGAATACGAAGAATGTTATTCTGATATCAAATAATTTTGATTTTTTGAAATTCGCAATTTAATACACATTTTATGGCAAATCATTAAAAATTGATATTTTTGATTTTTAACAGTACTTGAAGTGAACTTTATAAATCTGATGATTTATACTTAAAGTGTATGTAGGTGGGATGAAAAGCCGACGATCAATTGAAAATTTTGACCTTTCGTATTGAAGATATGGATTTTTTCCCAAAACACCAAAAAAATTAGGTCTTTTTGGGAAAAAATCCATATCTTCAATATGAAAGGTCAAAATTTTCAACTGACCGTCGGCTTTTCCTCCCTGCTACATACACTTTAAGAATATATCATTAAATTTTTATAATTTACTTCGAGGACTGTTATACATCAAAAATTTGAAAAATATCAATTTTTTATAATTTGTCATAAAATTTGTATTATATTGTGATTTTCAAAAAATGAAAATTATTTGATATCAGAAAGTCATACTTCGTATTCAGAATGCAATTCGATTGATCTGAGGTGCTCTCATGTGTCACATGAAATACATTGGAAACGCAAGAAACGCTCATTTTAGATCCCTTAAAAGGTTTTTTATATATACTGATTGTACAGAATGGAATTATCTCCAGCCCAGCATCTCGAGACGCTGTCCTAGGCAAGTGATACCCGTGTCAATTTTGTGTTTAAAATTCATCGGAAACTTCATAAAAATTGATGAGTATTTTTTATGTAAAATGGACGATTAAACACCAAAATGAAATCCAATTATATCGTAGGTCTCAGGCAACTAAGATTTCATTAATGCGATTGGTCTATATTCGCCGTAGAAGTGACGTAATAATCGGATTAACAACCATAGTAATAGATGAATTTTTTTTTTAATAGATCGCCCTGCACTACAAGCAAATTGCACTATAACAGGTGCGAGTGATCAGCATAATATGCATATTCTATAGAATTACGATACAGGTCATTATCCCTCTTCTTTGACATCTATGGTTCAAGGCATAGATATCGAGTGAACGTTGTAGTGCAGGGCGATATATTCAAAATTGTATTCATCTATTGCTATTGTAGTTAATTCGATTAATTACGTCACTTCTACGGCTGATAAACTACCTGTAAACCAATCAGCGGCGCTGTTATAACTCGTCGCGGTATACGGCAATTTACAAAATGGTGGCGCATGCTAACATTGAAACACCAACGAAGAATGAACAATCAATATTTACGGCATATTCTTGCACTTTTACAAACCTTTTTTACGACATCATTTATTACATGCACCACGATGTCGGGCACGATGTATGGTATGATAATGCGACATTGTCACACACGTGACTTACAAGTCACTTCCACTCGCAGGAAATAAAAAGAAAAAAAAACTTTTTTTCTAGCCGTCTGAAAAATGTCAAAATATGCGCTCATCGAGGGGAAAAGTTTTTAATTTAAAAACTTTATGCGCAGAGTTTTTTACGGCGATGTTAAAGTATACCGTAGCGTCTTCCGCTGCAGAAGGCGTCCAAAAATCAAACAAACCCCCTAACAAAGCTGATCATTTGAACAATCGCTGCGGAGAACGGAAAACGCCATGTCTGAAAACGTCCAAAAAACGGCGGACTATATTTTGGTCTTTGAAGCCAAAATAATTATAGTTCGACGTTTTAACGGGCGTTTTGCCGCTGCGTCAGACATCGCGTTTTCCGTTGTCTACTGCGATTTTCAGTTGTCCGTTGCGACCTTCCGTTCTCTCTATTCAAGTGATCAGCTTTGTTCGGGGCTTTGTTTGCTTTACAGACGTCTTCTGCAACGGAAAACGCTGCGAAAATTGAGCCGCTGTGGAAGACGCCACCAGAAAATTAGCCTCTGCATCTGTCGCAACGTGAACAGAACGTGAAGACGTCAGACAATATTTTGGGTTTTAGGTTACAATATACTTGGACGTCTTGTGGGCGTTTTGCAGTTTTGCAAAATGCCCGCAAAAATGTCGGACTCTATTTTTGCCTTAAAGCCCACGCAGTGGCTATTTTTTTTCTCCAGCGTCTTCCACAGCGTATAAAACGTCCGCAGCGTCTTCCACTGCAGAAGTCGTCCATAAATTCAATTCAACACAATTCAAAATCCCGAACAAAGCTAATTATTTGAGAAGAAAGAACAGAAGGTCGCAGCGGACAAACGTTTTAGACGTTGCGGTAAAGATTTAGCCGCTGCGGAAGACGCTGACAGAAAATTAGCACTTCACGCATTATTGAGTAACTTTTAGCTTGAGAACAGTTAGCTTGTCAATTCTACGTAACTTTCCGTATTTGCCATGAGGCATTGGGTCAATTACCGTAAAGATTCGCCTAATGGCGCTATGTGTTCACTTGACATAAGTCGAATTTTAGGCACAACCTAAAAGTACCCTGCCGTAAAATTCCTACCAGCAAATAAGGGCACGGAACCTTAATTCTTCTGGGGATTTCAGAGGAGAGAGCTCTCTGTTTCCACATGAAATTTACCCCAAGGCAAGGCAGCCCAAGTGCGCAATTAGGCGAATCTTTACGGTGTATGAATATCATAGATGTTTCTGCCCCATGTTGCATCAACTGATCAACTCGACTCTTCGTACTTGAAAGGCTGCTAATAGTCAATTTGAAAAGTACAATAACTCATGTTTTGAGATATCTCGTGAACGCATAATTAGCACAATCGTTTCGTATTTTCTTTTCTTTTTCAGACTTCAAAATGATTTGGTCAATAATCTTGCTCTCTTTAATGTTCATCCGAGGTATGTCTCAGACGATGGAGTCGTCTACGTGTAACAGCTGTTGTCAGGGCCCAATAGGCCCCCAGGGGCAACCAGGTATACCAGGCGTACCCGGATCTCATGGTACAAACGGCATACCGGGCGGATTCGGTCAAAAGGGAGAGGCTGGGATCGGACTAAGAGGAGAATCTGGCTCAAGAGGTGACCCCGGGGTCAGAGGTGAAGCTGGACAAAAGGGTGAACAAGGAGAGGCTGGCATAAGAGGTTTGCCCGGTAAAGTAGGCCCTAGTGGCCAGATTGGTCCCCAGGGGCCGACAGGAATAGGTGGACAAGGCCCTCCGGGAATCGCAGGAATGAAAGGAGAACGGGGAATGCCGGCCCAATCTGCCGTCACCAGAAGATCTGCCTTCACAGCTGTAAAAACCAGTGCACAGACAGGTAATGTTAATGATGTCGTGAGTTTCCAGCAGTTGGTCACTGATGTTGGCAATGATTTTGATCCATCCACAGGTAAATTCACCTGTCGTGTTCCCGGTGTCTATTTCTTCATGTTTAGTTTCAACACTGATTATGATGTCCAAGACACTGGCGTGGGTTTGGTGAAGAATGACGAGGTCCTCGTTGGTGCGTTCATTGACCAACAAATATTAGATCATCAGCTAGGAAACGGTGGTGTAGCTCAGCTTGTGGTTGGCGATCAAATGTGGCTCAAATTTCTGACGAATGGGCGTGTGGATTCTCATAACGTTAACTATCGTCTATCAACCTTTACAGGATATCTGATGTACGAGGATAATTAGAGGACTGACATAATTTATATACATTATTTGCCTTTTAAGAATTGACATTGAGCTTTTAATGCCCACATATCTTCAACAGTATAAACGTATTAGACACTTTACATTAAGGATAAAGGGCAAGGAAAACAACTTTATTTAACGACATGCTGTAGCTGCAACCGCAACATAAGAAATAGAAACTGCTTCACGCGTATCCCGATACAGAGCGTCTCTAATTAAGAACTATACCGTCAGGGACTTTTATTTTTGGGTATTTTTTAAAATACCCAAAAATAAAAAATAAAATGCTTTGAGTGTTGACACAGTAAAAAAACCTATATATACTACACTTCTTTAATTTTGCAAATTGACGGTTTCGGGGTAATGAGATATTACGAAAATACTTTGTGGATTCAGATATCAATCAATGGTCTGTTAACTCTAGTACTAAGAACTGAGTGCATGATACGTCTTATTGATCATGATTGTTCAATATCATGTATAATGGATGAATTGAAGTACAAGTGAGGTGTAATTTTCAAATTGTTATAATCCAAGAACGGAGGGGTCGATTATCAAATATTCAATAAGTACGTGGTACGTATGTATGTGATAACTGTTTTACTTCTCAACAACTATTTAGATCTGTTTGGTTCGGGCATCAAAATACCAACAAATTTTTCTCACCATTATGCGAAATGGTTACTTACGATGTCAAGTTCGACGTTAATACGGGATAACTTTATACCATGCAGAACTAAGGCGCAATGTCTAATTTGGTCCTCTACAGCTATCGGTGCCACGATAGGTACCAACGGCTATTTCTATCGTACCCTCAATATTTGTATTGTGCGTTTGTGTTTTATTTAAATGAATAATGATAACACTATGCAAATGTTAATTATTATGTTTGATACACAACACCAGCGTATGATAGAAAGGGTTATCGGCCCGGGTTATCGGTACCTAACAGGCACCGATAACGTTATAAGACCAACTTAGATGTGGTGTCAAAATCAGAGGTTGTATTCAATTGATTTTATAAATAAATGGAAAGTTACAATCTGACCACACCTATCATTTCATTCCGGTTAATACACAACTTTGCAAACCTCCTTTATCATTAGGTACGTTGGTTCGTTCCCCAGTGAAAGAAGTTTACGTCAGACCCATCAGGCCAATGATAGATTATACAAATATATACTACCATGAGAGGTTCTGGTTAAAACTGGGCCCGAGGTGAGATCAATAGTACTATTGATCTCAGCGAGGGACCATAGTTTTAACCAGTACCTCGAATGAAGGCAGTATATATTTGTTTTATATCCTTCATTCATAGATTTTTTGTTCATTGATTGGTTAAAAGATTACATGAAAACTCCCCCATGTTCCGATCAAGGTATAGGTAGGATCTACATGTATGCATGGACTCATTGCTTACTCATTGTCAGTGTTTGTTCAAGTTGTATCTTCATTCCACTTTGCCTTCATTCATGTCATTCATAGATTATTTGTACAAAGATTAGTGAAAAGATGTACATGTAAAAAGATTTACATGTAGGCCTAAACTCGAAGGCCATCATGCATTGGGATAGGCCTCCGTACGCACGGCACTAGGCCGGCTAATCTACATTACCAGTCGTTCTCCATGGACCCGAGGGAGGGTCTATAAATAGTACTTCTGGATATTTACTATTTACGGATAGCAGCATACCCACGTCGCAGTCCATAAAGCATAAAAATAACATTGAACGTCGACATTTACTATGAGAATATTTTGTCAATGCCGTAAAACGACAACACAAACATGGCGAAATTATCAAGCTTGAGTGGCTGCTACTGCTGAAGAAGATTCACGATTTCAGCTGTTTTTACCAGTTCTAGCGCAGGAATATTTATTGAATTCAGACCAACACAGTCAGATTCAGAGCGACACTGACATGGTAAGCTTAAAAACAAATACTGACAGTGCGAGACAAGTCTCGGACCGCCTAGCTAAGCTAAGGCCATGCATGCATGAAGGCAGCCGGCCTAGTACCGTGCGTGCGTACGGATGCCTATACCGATGCATGATGAAGGCAATGCACAGTGGAATGAAGATACAACTTGAACAAATAAACACTGACAATGTCATGACTAAGCTTAAGAAACCACTCACATTAGAGTGCGAGTCCTTGAACCGCCTAAACCGGCCCACCGTGCATATAGGCCCTACCTAGGCCTATCTTGAAGCATGGTAGAGTTTTCATGTAGGCTAATCTTTTAACCAATCAATGAACAAAAAATCTATGAATGAAGGATATAAAAGAAATATATACTGCCTTCATTCGAGGTTCTGGTTAAAACTATGGTCCCTCGCTGAGATCAATAGTACAATTGATCTCACCTCGGGCCCATAGTTTTAACCAGAACCTCTCATGGCAGTATATATTTGTAGGTCTTGTTTATCATTCAAACCAATACAGTAAACATAGTGATAAGGTACCATTTCCAGCTTCCGTACAGAGATCAACAAGAAATTATTGTTCAAGACTATGTATCGTCGCTAAATGTGACTGTAGATAACCATGGGTAGGGTTGAGCAGTGTCTCTACGGTTTGTCGTCGAAAGTTACGCGCTTTTCATGAAAAACACGTAATCGGCGAAAAGAACGACAGAAAGATGACCCAGGATATTATGACAACAATCTTGACCGCGATTCACCGTCAAAGCTATCATACATATAGCAGTGAAGTTGCTGGACGATAAATGTTTCATTTTCAACTTACTGGTTGAAGTTCTCAAATAAAATCTTTCAGATCATCTTATCATAGCAAACTTCAGAAAAATCAGCTGCGATAGCTTTCTTCCGTCACTAGCTATTTCAAAAATACATGTCCGATAGACAGACAGAACTAATTACACGGGGTATTTCTAAGTGAACGTGAACGTGGTCGTTTACAGATAAATGGAAAGTTCCAATTTGAACACACCTCATCATTCCATTCCGGATAATACATATGCACACAACCCTGAAAACCTCCCTTATCATTAGGTTGGTTCGTTCCCCAGTGAAAGAAGTCTACATCAGATCCATCAGTCCAGTGATAGATGTCGTTTACCTGTTTATCATTCAAACCAATCCAATAACCATAATGATAGAAGGTACCATTTCCAGCTTCCGTACATAGATCAACAAGAAATTGATGTTCTTCAAGACTGTGTATTGACGCTAAAAGGGACTGTAGATAACCATGGGTATGGGTTGAATTGTATCTCTCCGCTTTGTCGAAAGTTACGAGCGAATCACGGTCAAAGTAATCAAACATAAAACAATGGACTTGCTGATTACGTGAACGCGGTCGTTTACAGATAAAAGGAAAGTTATCTTGACTCCCAAATAAATAAATCCATGGCCCATTCCTCCCGAAGAAAATGACAGCCCCCTGAGTTCCCTATCATCACGTGCAAAAATTATCAAATAACATCATCGGCAGCTACTCAGTTCTGACCTTAATGCCAGTAAGAATCACATTTCGTCATCAATATGGCCAATTGCCACGCCCATTTTGCACGGAAATACTGAAATACAAGTTTTTAAATCAGCTATATCTAGCTTTTCCGTCATTAATTTTTTTGTCCGTAATGGAAAATCTAAATAAAGAGTGTATGTGTCGCTCAAATTATTTTGCCTTTTGCAATCAATGCCACTATTTTGCAAAAATAATTTTCCTTGTAATCTGTCATTTTCGCTTATACATTTGCGTGTGGAATGTGTGTACATCCGGGTACCTTAAATCGTTGAACACGGTATGGCGACTTGTAGATGTCACGTGCGCATTTATAAAAGCGCATTTATATACCCGAAGTCCACTGATAAATGGAAAGTTCCAATTTGAACACACCTCGTCATTCCATTCTGGATAATACATAATTTATGCACGCAACTTTGCAAACCTCCCTTATCATTAGGTTGGTTCGTTCCCCAGTGAAAGAAGTCTACATCAGACCCATCAGTCCAACGATAGGTTTTGTTTTCTTGTTTATCGTTCAAACCAATCCAATTTGCCGTAGAAGTGACGTAACTAATTGGATTAACTATCATAGCAATTGATGAATACAATGTGCAATACAGACTGCAATCTGTTTGTAGTGGAGGGCAATCTATTAAAAAATTGTATTCATCTATTTGCTATGGTAGTTAGTCGGATTATTACGTCACTTCTACGGCTAATAACCATAGTGATAGAAGGTATCATTTCCAGTTTCCGTACAGAGATCAACAACAAATTGATGTTCTTCAAGACGCTGCGTATGGGTTGAGCAGTGTCTCTCCGCTTTACCAAAAGTTATGCGCTTCTCGTGAAAAGCACGTAATCAGGGAGAAAAATGGCAGAAAGATGACCAAGTATAGATTATGATAAAAGTCTTGACCGCGAATCACCGTCAAAGTAATCATACATAAACATGATAAAACAGCGAACTTACTGAACGATAAATATTTCATTTTCAACTTTCTGGTTGAAATTCTCAAATCATAGCAAACTTCCGATTAAGAAAATGAAGGTATAAACGGGTGCATGCATTCGCTGATGTCAAAAGCTTTTTTCAGTCACTTGCTATTTTGTTAACAATAGGCTTACATATCCGATTTATATATAGCGCGAAATATAACCTTAAGATGTACCTATATTAGTTTTACATAGACAGATAAAACTAATTACACGGGGTATTTTTAACTGAACGCGGTCGTTTACAGATAAAAGGAAAGTTCCATTCTGAACACACCTCATCATTCCATTCCGGATAATACATATGCACACAACCCTGAAAACCTCCCTTATCATTAGGTTGGTTGGTTCCCCAGTGAAAGAAGTCTACATCAGACCCATCAGTCCAATGATAGATATCGTTTTCTTGTTTATCATTCAAACCAATCCAATAACCATAGTGATAGAAGGTACCATTTCCAGCTTCTGTGCAGAGATCAACAAGAAATTGATGTTCTTCAAGACTATGTATCGACGTTAAATGTGACTGTAAATAACCATGGGTATGGGTTGAACAGTATCTCTCCGCTTTGTCGAAAGTTACGTGCTTCTCCTGAAAAACTCGGTAATACAAATTCCCGAAAGATGACCAAGGAGATTGGCAACAATCGTGACAGCGAATCACGGTCAAAGTAATTAGAACAGTGAACTTACTGAACAATAAATGTTTCATTTTCAATTTTCTGGTTGAAATTTTCATAACACTAAAATGTAAACTTAAGATGCGCCTATATTTAAATGTATTTGTTTTAAATAGACAGATGAAACTAATTACACGGGGTATTTTTAACTGAACGCGGTCGTTTACAGATAAAAGGAAAGTTCCAATCTGAACACACCTCATCATTCCATTCCGGATAATACATATGCACACAACTTTGCAAACCTCCTTTATCATTAGGTTGGTTTGTTCCCCAGTCAAAGAAGTCTACATCAGACCCATCAGTCCAATGATAGATATCGTTTCCTTGTTTATCGTTCAAACCAATCCAATAACCATAGTGATAGAAGGTACCATTTCCAGCTACCGTACAGCAAGAAACTGATGTTCTTAGGGTGGGGTATGAACGTTTGGACAGTATTTTTTGTGGGACATGAGAGCACATCAGACATCGAATTGCATTCTGAATACGAAGAATGTCCTTCTGATATCCAATAATTTTGATTTTTTGAAATTCGCGATATAATACACATTTTATGGCAAATGATTAAAAATAGATATTTTGATATTTAACAGTCCTCGAAGTAAACTTTACAAATTTAATGATATGTACTTAAAGTGTATGTAGCTGGGATGAAAAGCCGACGATCAATTGAAAATTTTGACCTTTCATAAGTATACATTTTTTCCCCAAAAGACCTAATTTTTTTGGGTGTTTTGGGGAAAAAAGTCTTCAATACGAAAGGTCAAAATTTTCAATTGATCGTCGGCTTTTCCTTCCACCTACATACACTTTTAAGTACATATCATTAGATTTATAAATTTGACTTCGAGGACTGATAAATATCAAACAATTAAAAGATATCAAATTTTAATAATTTGTCATAAAATTTGTATTATATCGCGAATTTCAAAAAATTAAAATCATTTGATATCAGAAGGACATTCCTCGTATTCAGAATTCAATTCGATATGTCTGATGTGCTTTCATGTCCCACAAAAAATACTGTCGAAACGTTCATACCAGAGCCCTTAATATAGTCCAAACCAATCCAATTTGCCGTAGAAGTGACGTAATTAATGGGATTAACTACCCATAGCAATAGATGAATACAATGGGCAATACAGCGTGCAATCTGCTTGTAGTGCAGGGCGGTTTATTCAAAAATTGTATTCATCTATTTGCTATGGTAGTTAATCCGATTATTACGTCACTTCTACGGCGAATAACCATAGTGATAGAACATGTAGAAGGTACCATTTCCAGCTTCCGTACAGAGATCAGCAAGAAATTGATGTTCTTCAAGACGCTAAATGTGACCGTAGATAACCTTGGGTATGGGTTGAGCAGTGTCTCTCCGCTTTGCCGAAAGTTATGCGCTTCTCATGAAAAACACGTAATCGGCGAGAAAAATTGCCATGACCAAGGAGATTATGATAACAATCTTGACCGCGAATCACCGTCAAAGTAATCGTACATAAAGCAGCGAACTTACTGGATGATAAATATTTCAATATCAACTTTCTGGTTGAAATTCTCAAATAAAATCTTTCATATCATCTTATCATTAACAAACTTCCAATTAAGAAAATGAAAGTATAAACGGATATATTTGCAGATGCCGATAGCTTTCTTCAGTCATTAGCCATTTTGTTAACAATGTATATCCGATTAAAAGTGCGCAATATAAACTTAAGATGCGTGTATAATTATTGTTTTATATAGACAGATGGAACTAATTACACAGGGTATTTTTAACTGAACTCGGTCGTTTACAGATAAAAGGAAAGTTCCAATCTGAACACACCTCATCATTCCATTCCGGATAATACATATGCACACAACTTTGTAAACCTCCTTTATCATTAGGTTGGTTCGTTCCCCAGTGAAAGAAGTCTACATAAGACCCATCAGTCCAGTGATAGATATCATTTTGTTGTTTATCATTCAAACCAATCCAATAACCATAGTGATAGAAGGTACCATTTCCAGCTTCTGTACAGAGATCAACAAGAAATTGATGTTCTTCAAGATCATGTATCGACGCTAAATGTGACTGTAAATAACCATGGGTGTAGGTTGAACAGTATCTCTCCGCTTTGTCGAAAGTTACGTGCTTCTCCTGAAAGACTCGGTAACAAAAATCACCGAAAGATGACCAAGGAGATTGGCAACAATCGTGAGCGCGAATCACAGTCAAAGTAATCAGACATAAAACAGTGGACTTGCTGAACGATAAATAGTTCATGTTCAATTTCATCATTTTTAACCTGCAATTCTCAAATAAGTGACCAGTGAACGGGCATTAAGTACTGATTTAATATAATGAAGCACCAAGTGAGTTAACAGTTGCTATTAGTGATCGTGTTTATTGCGATATATTCCGGAACTCGCGTTTCCAGTCCAAAACTTTTGTGTAGTATATCGTCGTATTCATTATTACATGAAAACATTATACATTTATTGATACTTGGTGGTTATTCATATTACCAAAGGCAATGTAATATTGGAGCTATAATTAGTTTCCTTTCTGAATATTTTCATATACATAATTACAGTGGTAATGGACGTGGTTTCAGACTTTTGAATCCTTATTGGGCTATTCAGTTGAATCCAAACACCCCGATGGAAGACATGACCTCAATCTCCCACGCCACAGCATGGCTTGCGCCTGCTCCTACCAGGACCCAAGTGTGTTTCCACACGGAACGACCGTTTAAACAAACAAACACAGGGTGTATATTTCAAATTGAATCACCCATTCAGGTAACCCAATTTGAAATTCACACTCTCTATTTGGAAGATTAAGGTCATTCTTCCATAGGGGGTGTATGGCTTTTAATTTGAATAGCCCATTACGAGGCCTCAGAATAATAACTGCGAGGTAATGTCTATTTTAATGGTGTGTTTTAATTAGGTCACCATTTTAGCATGCATTATCGTGGATACGTTTCTGTAGCGGAACCAAACACTATGTTACACAATGTAAAAAAAAATTGACATTTATACAGCGCCTTTCACATGTATCAAAGCGCTCTATATTTATTCCACTGTCATTAGAATACGGTATGTCAGCTTCCATACAATGCCCAAGACATGCTCATACATTTGGGCGGCGCTCAATGGACAATATTCCTAACAGCTCCCTATTTCACCCCTTGCCCAAGTGCACAACATGATGGCACCGTCGCAGCGGTGCCATCATGTCGGGGCTCGAACTCGTGAGGTAGAGCCTGTACCGCTGCGCCACCGTTCCCCCATATTGACCTTTTTCCATCTATCCCACAATGCACTATTCTAGGGGGTATGACGTAGTTCATCAACCTCATAGATCGTGTGCATCCGATGGTTTTGCAATTATTTTGTCTTAATATGGGCATACTGATTCCATATATGCGGATTATCGTAAAGGCCATCGATGTTACTAATTATGCAATTATTGAATACACGAGTGATGCAGTTACGGAGTGATGCAGAACATCTATGTAAGAGATTATTGTTTACATTTTATTTTCATCTCCGAAAAGAGTGAAACGGACGCCAACAAAATATCACTGCGTGTCCCGTCATTAGTTTTTTTTTCCCCTCTAGGTCTATAAAATGTATACAAAGTTTTTTTGGCGACGACACCATGTCAATAAGACATAGAAATGTTGTTTTTGCCCCCGAAAGGTATTAGTGATCGTGCGCCATTACAGATTATCGGTGATTCCTTTTTTGTGATGAAGGCACCAGCCGAAATGTCCGTATTCCAGAATGTAATGAACATGAACCCTGTACTCCCCCGGGGAGATGATGTATTTTGCGACACTCATACCCCCCTGGAATAGTGCATGATGGGAAAGAGGGAAAAAGGTCTATAGCACCAATATGACCCTCGCGCCAATTGATCCGTGTTCAACGTATAAGTGACGTATATTTTATTGCTTAAGCATTGGAGAAATAGGTAACCCTGAAAATAGGGTACCAAATTTATGAATTTTCTTATAACTATAAAACTATTAGGAGTACGACCCCTAGATTTTTTTATTGTATTCCATATTTCCATGACACCCTTTCACCAACCATATTAACCTTTGACTCACCATGACACCTCATGACCCACCATGACACTCCTTGATGATCCATAATACCCCTTGACCCGCCATGATACCCCTAGACCCACCATGACCCACTATGACACCTCTTGACCTACCCCGACGCCCTTGATTCCACCAAGACACCCATCCTGACATCCCATGACCCACAATGACATATCGACACCCTTAACCCATCCGTATTTCCCTTAACGCACTCCCCTTACCCCAACATGGCACCCTTATAATGAAAGACAAAGATAAAGATAATTTATCGCGTCTGACGTCATCTGTCAATCAAACTCGAGCACGGTTTGTCTACAAGTGTCGTGATGATGACTTGCTGAACGCGGATTTATAACCGGGCGCCTTAATTATTGTTAATTTTGCACATTTCGACATGCAAACCATCTCAAAAGTTAAGTCTTTATAGTAGGAAACTTTCTTAACCGGAGGCACCATGTCCACAATAGCTCACAATGCCTAGAAGCTGCTTTTTGCCTTGTAAAAGTACGTAATTTTTCCGCCATTTGCTGCTATTCCTTTTCTCCGATCAGCACCAGATAGATCGGTCTTCCTTGTAAACCAATCAAGGATCGTAATTGACAGTGACATCAGACGCGATAAATTCTTTTTATCTCTGTCTTTAATTATAGCCGACCATGACACACTTTGACTCCCTTATCACTAGAACCAAGGATCCAAAATCAAAATGACAAACAATTCTCTTTTTAAGGGAATTTGATCAATAAGTTAATAATTTTTATTTTCAAATTGACGTGTAATTGACGTATATTTTATTGCATAAGCATAGGAGAAGTGGGTAACCCTGAAAATAGGGACCAAAATTATTGTGATTTTTCTTATAACTATAAAACTATTAGGTGTACGACCCCAGTTTTTGGGGTTTTTTTATTGTATTCCTTTTTTTTTTCTCATTCATTTTACACTATTCTGTGGGTCATACTAGACACCACTGACCCACCATAAAATCCTTTGACATACCATAACACCCTTGATCAACCATATTAGGCTCTGATCACCAAAGTCTAGATTGACCCACTATGACACTCCTAATCAACCATGACACCCCTTGACCCAACATGACACTCTTGACCCACCATGACACCCACTTACTCTCAATGGCACCTCTTGACCAACCATGACACTCATGACCTACCCCGACACCCGTCACCTCCTGCGCCCACTTATCGTGAAACTTGAGAACCAAAGATCCAAATAACAAGAGCGCTTATCATGACAATAGGTGCATTTGGATTTTAACTTGAAGAATTTTTGTTCCAGTTGGTATGCAATATGTGTGATTCTGAAATGATTTTGAATTTTCGTCAGTACAATATTTGTGTGATTCTATAATAAGATTTGATTCATAAATAAAATAAAAATGATACGGGTTGTTAAGGGAGGTGTAATGAGCGTGAAGCTGGTTTGGATTCCAGAGGGAGTGTGCCTGTAACAGACACAGCCACCAGAAAAGGACCAGCTCAGATCGCGCGCCAAATAAGTTTGCAGTCCAGAAATTTCATTTTTTTTCTCAGCCTTGAAAAAAATAGGCAGAGCTGGGAATCGAACCCGGGACCTGCGTGTTGTAAAACCTATTGCGTTACCACTGAGCCAACTGATAATTAGCTATGAGAATTTTGATAGTAATCCTTGATATTGCTGAATAGAATAAATCAATACTATATAGGCCTATTTATCTAATGTACGATGCTATTCAAAATTAATAGACGTTCCATAGGGGCCTGTAAACTAGGAATATAATGTGAAATGACTATCAATCGATCAATCAATCAAGTTTTCAAGTTATCAACAATCAATCAATCATAAACCGATGTATCATGGAATATTACTAATTACTAACCAATATACCAAATAAATAAATAAATAAATAAATAAATAATGCGGTTAATATTAATAGTTGCAAAATTCCAAACATTCTATTATAATTTTCTGCTATACACGCAAAGGACCTGTGCCTTTAATATGTCCGCGCCTAATCAATAATGAGTCTTTCACCATGCTCACACACCATGTTAAACTACTGTATCTCTGTAGTATTATCTACTGACCAGGTCCTAACCACTCAATGAAATGGATGCTATAGCGTACCCAATCAAGTGAACATATCAAGGTCATATCAGGGCGTTATACAAAGAATGGTCAAAGGTCAACGTTTCCAAAGAAGTATAGTAATAGATGTTGACGCAAGCTTTCGTGCGGGAAACATAAACACATAGTCGCCAGTCGTGTGGTTTTTATGAGATTTGATACGGCGCTGAAGTCTAAAGCTATTCCAAAATCAGTTCCAGACCTGGTTTCCAGACGACAATGTGTGTGTTGTTACAAGGAATTCAAAGTAATTTTATCATCAAGTGACCCACATAGAGGAATACGACATCTATCGTGAGCCAATCTGCATTCTGTTGCCTGCAAAAGCCGACGATCAGGTAAAAATTCTAAAAGCAGCGTGACTAGATATTTGCGTTAATTTCATGATACGTGTAAAACGCATTGAAAACGCCAAATTGCAGTCATAAAATATATAATATTAGTAAACCACCCAAGCGAATGTTAACGTAGGTATGTGGAAAAGAACTGCAATAACAATAACAATCTATGTGCCCAAAGAGTTGTCTTTGGCATGTCGCTTTTTGAAATATCCCAAAAATATCAAATTTGGGAAAAACGCCCCACAATTGAAAACAAACACGAACCTTCAAAAATAAATATATATTAGCACTTGGTGGCCCAGTCACTACCTGCCGCTGTGATTTGGGGTAACTCGTTGCTTCCCCTCTCCAGATACCTGTACTTCAAGTTCGCCCATACCCCATGCCTCAACATATAACATCATTTTTTATGCAAAGTATGTTGCAACTTTTAAACCTCTTCTAGAACTTTGCATACGATTTTCATGTAAGCCCGTTATATTCTGAATCAAATATTATCCAGCTATCTGTCTTCAGCGCTGAATGTCTAAGTACAATTTCGTCGTGTGGAATTGTTTCGTAGTTTTCGTCAAGTACTGTATCTACGGGAGGAACTGCGTCTTATTTCACAATGTTGGTGCATTGAAAACTGCTTTTATATTATGAAGAAATTAATTCTTCTGTTATTTATATTGACATCCGTCTTCAGTTATCGTCTAATTACAAAATCAAATCTTGTTTACGTCATGTTTAAAATTGTATGGAAAACATGATCTGAATCACACCAACAAATTGAGTGTGAAGTTCAACGTCAAGATCAGCGTCAAGTACAGTGCAGCGAATGGGTTCAAGAGTTGATGGCGGTGGATTTAGCGATTCAAGATTATGAACTCTAGGGTTAATTTTAAGGTGTAGTTTAAGGTGCAGAGTAAGATCTTCGCACTTTCTGAAACACATGGAACATGACATTGTAAATGCTCAGTTTGGGGATTGTGCAAGGTCTTGGTCGATGTCTTTCAGAATTGTGTTAGTTTGTCATCCTCCCCCACCCGGCATTAGGGCCTATTAATTATTAGTGGTTAGCCTCCCTAAATACAGTCGCGTATCGTGTTGTCAATTATCGTTACTTGTGTCCATGGATATGACCCCATGTATAAGTAGTCTTCATAGAATTCACACAGTCTATGCCATGTCATTTACGGATACAAAGAGGATAATAATGTTGAGGGCGCCCACAAAATCTTACACCGTCTTACACAATGTTCCAAGGCAAAGTTCAGTTTAATATTTACTCATCGTACAAATACAGACGTTTTATTATGTGATGATGTTGTCTGGATGGGTGGACAGTTGTCACACTGTGGAAAAACAACAACCGGGAATCCGCATTCATTTACAAATAGCATTAAATTAGTATCACATAGTGGCCTCCGTGCAGTGGAAAACCTTAATTCTTTCATCAAAAAGAAATGAATATGACAAAAAAAACCGGATCCACCTGTACGCCTATAAAATGGGCAGTCAAATATGAATGAATTTTAAGAAACATACGGGATATGATGAACCAATGACCTGACGCCATGATAGTAGGATCTATTAGTCGTTTTATATACAATGTACCGTGTTGTCATAATACCAATATTTGACATAATATATAACGAGTAATATTTAGTATTGCAAATATGCAGTTCATATGCACAAACGAACACCGATCTTTATGATATTCAGGTTGTTGTACATCTCATATAACATGTCATATAGGAGGTCATATGTGTTGACCTTCTCCTATTGTGTTTGTTCATCTGTGTATGGAGAGGATTAGCGCCATTAAAACTCCATCAGTATTTGGGCGTAGTTCAGTGAACTCACCAGATTGCTATTCCAAGTACTTTGATAAATACAGATAATATGTATTAATGGGTCGAGGCGATTGCATTGAAAAACTAATAAATTATTCATAACAGTTACGTAATCAATCGATAGTGTGGACACTTTTCATTTACAAACCACCAAAATTCGTAATCTTTTAGCGTTGGAAAAGAAACCACGTGAATAGAGTGTCATAGCCCTGATAGGAATCATCGTATTTGGCGACCAGCTATACGCTGGCGAAGTTACGTAATAATCGGATTAACTACCATAGCAATAGGTGAAAACAATTTTTGAATATACCGCGCTGCACTGATACTTTCACGCGGTACCTCTGCATTGAACCATATCATGTTGATCACTTGCACCTGTAAGATTAGTATCTTTGAAAAGACCAGTATTGTGTTCAATCTATGATTGCAGATATACACAGGTGATTAGTTCAATCTGCTTGTAGTGCAGCGCGATATGTTCAAAATTGTTTTCACCTATTGCTATGGTAGTTAATCGGATTTATTACGTAACTTCGCCAGCGTATTGATGGAGACAGACCTCAAGCGTCCACAAATTACGTAGGACAGCGACGCCATACACATTATATGCACACTCATATAGAAATGACTTGTTCACCTTGTTAGCGCAATTCAAAAGGAGTAAGTTTGGACAACTCAAAAATACTAGTGTAAAAGTTGCCAAAACAAAATTCATTTTAGTTATCCGAACTTAAAAAATGCTGAAAAACCTCAAAAAGTTCTGTCAACTAATCAACTTTGTTGGCATTACTTAAAAATTGATGTAAGTCGTTGCGTCAACTTTTTAAGTAATGCCAACTTCTGAATTCAAGTTCAGGGAACTTAGAAAAATAAACAAGGTTCAAAGAACCAATTAGTTGAGTTATTGTAACTCAACATGTAAGCAGGCGGCGGATGACATGATCGCGCCGGCAACTCGTGAAACCGCCCGGCCGTATGGCATTTTCCATATACTCGGTTAGTTTTGTGGGGTTCATTATCGAACCCCAACGGTTTTAGCTTGTATTTATATTATTTATCAACATAGGCCTATTTGTTTGTGATATTTCAAGCGTTTTAAAATTTCAAAATAATCCCATTCAATTACACGGTTGACGATGAAAATTTACTGAATTTAGGGACTGCACGTCATACACCACCTGCATGTAAGTTGATGTAACTCGTTCATATTAAGTTACTGGTACTTATTGTTTTGAGTTATTCCAATTTGGTACTTTGTTACTTAATTCACGTAATTGGATCATTTTCTGCACAATTAGCAGTATTCAAATATTTATTTTTGTAATCAGTGCAAAATTTTGTATACTATAGCATACCTCTCAGAAAGCGTTTAAATGTCGGGTTATATAAAGGGTACATTAAGGGGTGGGGTATGAACGTTTGGACAGTATTTATTGTGGGATATTAGAGCACATCAGACATATTGAATTGCATTCTGAATACGAAGAATATCCTTCTGATATCAAATAATTTTGATTTTTTGAAATTCGCAATATATAATACACATTTTATGGCAAATCATTAAAAATTGATATTTTTGATATTTAGCAGTACTCGAAGTAAACTTTATAAATACTTAAAGTATATGTAGGTGGGATAAAAAGCCGACGATCAATTGAAAATTTTGACCTTTCGTATTGAAGATATGGATTTTTTTCCCAAAAACACAAAAAAATTAGGTCTTTTTTTTATAAAAATCCATATATTCAATATAAAAGGTCAAAATTTTCAATTGATCGTCGGCTTTTCCTCCCAGCTACATACACTTTAAGAATATATCATTAGATTTATAAAAGTTACTTCAAGGACTGTTATATATCAAAAATGTGAAAATATCAAATTTTAATAATTTGTCATAAAATTTGTATTATATCGTGAATTTCAAAAATGAAAATTATTTGATATCAGAAAGACATTCTTCGTATTCAGAATGCAATTCGATATGTCTGATGTACTCTCATGTCCCACAAAATATACGCTCATTCCAGATCCCTTAATGGTATAAAACGTTTTCATAACATTAAAAAACATTTGTTGGTAATTTACCGCACAGCAAACACAAATGTTTTACAGAAAACATTTAAATGTTGGGTTATATAAAGTTATATTTTGTTATCCGTCTATTTCTGTTTGTGTATTCAACGAGTCTTTCCCCGTGAAACTTTGAGATTCATCGGGCATCTATTATGGTGTGAATTCTATCTTTCACCAGAATAACTGATTGATGAATCTCGTGTGAGTTTCAATCCATAAGAAAACATTCCGAGTTTTCAACTTCTATCTGAACATCCCTAGTCATCTTTGGTATCTTCTCCTTTGCGTGTAGTGCTACTAACCTGTACCCAATCAGTTTAACGTAGGTTATTTTAGGAAGAGAGAGTATTACATCATACACGGCTAAAAGCCATTCTGGTGATGACTGTTCCGGATACTTTTCCAACAGATAAAGCTCTCCGATGGAAGGGTGACCACCCAACACCCTGATACCAGACGGTGTATAGTCTCCATTTGTAAGCTTTAGAGTTGTAATCTTCTTCAGGTGTTTGGTAATGAGGCTAATGTTCTCATCTCTAATCGTATTACCGTGGAGTTCCAATATTTGTAGTTGTGTCAACGCCAAGGTCATCAGAGCAAAGGTTTCATATGAGAGTGCTTGTATTCCAATCAAAGATAGACGCCTCAACTCCCGCCATTGGTTAGAGATACCACGCAAAAACTTGTCCAGGTTTACCTGTGATGATTCTTGGGTGTCGTCCGGATCATCAGTTGAAAATATGAAGGATTTCATTTTGGTCAAATTGTGGAGTGGCATCAACGCTGTATTCAGTTGATTATCGGGTCCTCCAGCGACCTGCGTGTTGAGAAAGCTAAGGTCAGTCACTTTTGAATCAGATAGTGCCACGCAACCCTCTGGGGTCAATATCACTCCATCAAGTTTCAGGCGCCAAAGATTGGTACAATTTGCAAAGCGAATCATCAGGTTTTCCCAATGCTTTTCATTCCAAGTCACAAACGAAAATTCACATATCTTGACGGTTTTAGGCAACGGAATCTTTTCAGGAAAAGGTAACGGTGTATCTAAATTCAAAGATGTGAATAAATTATCTGACAAATCTGCCGTGTCTGGTGGATCAGTCGCAGATAGGAAGGAAATAGTTTCCAGATTGCCACAATGTTCCTTAAGATGCGATAGGATATCATTGCTTACAACCTTAAGGTAAATAGATTTCAATGAGCCACTGGTGTACTTCTTCAGGAAATCCAGGACAGATTCTTGGTCATTGGGAAACATCCAAGTCTTACTGTACCTGCTGGCTATTAATTTCTTCCCTGGTATTGTCATCTGTTGTTGTTGCCAGAAATCAACATGTGTCCAGACTTGAGGGTTAGACAGTATACTATGACATCTCTTAGAAACTCTGTGAAATAAAAGACAATACAAAGGAAAATATAACATTCCAATAAGAAATTATGTTCCACAAAATTGACAAGTCATCCTTCTAAATATGAAGGTTGGTCAAGTATTAACCTTATTTTGTGACTTTCTTTCGTTGCCTCCATAATGGGACTTTCTCTTAATCAGTGGACTTTGGGTATATCTATAAATGCGCATATATAAATGCGCACGTGACATCTACAAGTCGCCATACCGTGTTCAACGATGTAAGGTACCCGGATGTGCACAAATTCCACACGCAAAAGTATAGGCGAAAATGACAGGTTACAAGGAAAATTGGCTTTGCAAAATAGTGGCATTGATTGCAAAGGGCAAAATAATTTGACCCGAAACATAAACTCTTAATTTGGATTTTCCATTATGGAAAAAAAATTATGACGGAAAAGCTAGATATAGCTGATTTAAAAAGTTATATTTCATTATTTCCGTGCTAAATGGGCGTGGCAATTGGCCATATTGATGACGAAATGTGATTTTTACTGGCATTAAGGTCAGAACTGGGTAGCTGCCGATGATGTTATTTGATAATGTTTGCACGTAGGGAACGTAGGGGGCTGTCATTTTCTTCGGAAGGAAGGGGTCATGGATTTATTTATTTGGGAGTCAAGATAAGTATCCCCCCCCCGTAGTGCCGCCAATGAACATAACTCTGACCCTAATTTTAACTCTAATTATAACGTAAATTGAGGAAACTATAACTTTAGCCCTTTTCGGCATAATGACCCTCTCAAACTAATAGGCTAGATGTCCCCGCCCGACCTCCTCAACTCTAACTTACTCATTCGCTCGCAAATGGACAAAAAACAAATTCAAAATGTGTTTTTAAGCACCTTTTTGTTTCCCCCATGCTAAATCGGTAATCTGTACACCCTTTGTCACCCTTTGACGTACAATTTAGAGTATAAACACGTAGATGACTGTACATGATCTAATCATCCCGGCTGGAAGATGTTGAGGAAGACTCGTATACTATACATCACGCTCATACGTTATATGACAATTTGACGTACAATCACGTATGTGATGCATGGTTTGAGGTTTATTCAGCTAGTAAGTTAGATCCGTCATACACATTATTGTCATGGTATTATATTGTAATAGTATACGTCAATTTTGTTCAGTTTGATTCAACCGGCTTATAAAGTTTTACTTTACACGGAAGGGGAAAGTTAGCAAAAAAACAATTAATTTATGAGTGTAAAAGGGGGAGGGGTGGTTTTGGGGGAAGGGGGGGAGGGGACAAATAATATTTATAAAATTGTAAGTAAGGCGAGAAAGAGAGAAACCCTGTCCAACGGGCGAACGGACCTTTCAAGTAGGGTCGGTCGGTCGGTTGGTGTTTTTTAAAAAAATTTTTAAATAACCCAAAAAATCACAAAAATCTGTAAATAAATTTCAATTTCATTCATTTGTACAGGAAAAATTTGTTTCCCAATTTGTTCAAAATAGAACAGGGTTTTTGTTTTTCGTCGCATGCATAAATAAATAAATAAATAAATAAATAAATAAATAAATAAATAAATAAATAAATAAATAAATAAATACATAAATAAATAAATAAATAACAAGGTCACAACTGTAGCCACTCCTTCAATGATCGCCATTTCAGTGATTGACGGTGATGTAATGCAAATATGGCGCTGGCCATCTGGTCACGTGCGCATTTATAAAAGCGCATTTATATATACAACCGAAGTCTACTGTTAATTTTGCTCTACGTGTTTTTGTATTTGAGATTTGTTTTGACCCACAAAAGAGTACTATAGTAACCGTATTTCACTGGATCAACCCCTTGAGAAACAACGCGAGTTATTTAACATCAAATAAGAGGAACGTGGTTTTTTTTTCAGGGATGTTTTGGGTATATGTACCACGGCACACCCTAGTTTACACCAGGGGCGTAGCCAGCTTTCTTGGTGGTGGTGGTGGGTGGGTGGGTGGGGGGGGGGGTAAACATTTTTGGAGCACTGACCAAAAAAATACGCGGTTGCATTATTTTGGCCCGGTATTATCATGATTATATTTATGGGTGGGATATAAAATAGGCCTACATATACCGGTTTTTTTAGAGAAACTGTACATGTTAAGTCTTCGAGCTTCCAAAAAGGCTTTATTTAGATAATGTGCACGCGTAGCGCGCAACAATTTTGTATTTTACAAAATATTTGCCCATGATCAGGGTAAAAAGGGCTTTTTGTGAAAATGTGCGCGAAGGGCGCAAAAATTTGGCATTTTACACTATTTGGGCCCATGATTGGGGTGAATTTTGGTGGAAAATTTGCTCCTTGCCCCCCTTTTCTTTTCCTTTGCCTTCTCGATTTTCTCTTTCATTTTTTGTCAGAAGGCACTTCTCTTTGTTTTTTTGTCAAGGGGTACTCTACCCCTGTCCCCACGCTACTGGTTTACACCCTGCCACACACCCCCTCTTAGCCTACTACTAGCTACCTACCTCATGACCATAAGACGTTCATATAGAGTGAGGAATGAGAAGATGATAATGATAGCATCATCAGTGAGGAAGTCAATATGGCATTCAGCCGATGACGTCATCACTTGACCCATTTTCCAAACGCCGTCTATTCCAATCTGATGGAAAATATTTGAAGATAATACAAATGAATTTACAAAACTCCTCCTTGCATCCGGTGATAGAATAGTGGAACGTATATTTTGGCATGACTTATATTGTTTATTCTTTGGTGCATGTTGGGGCGGGGCACAGTGTCATCGCCCCGATATCTTCATGGCAGAAATCGCCATGGTAGGTTGAATCCACCGCCACGCATGGCCATTTTGTATCGACCTGTTTAATAGTTTTGAGTCGCATATTAGGCCGAAGGACATCTGACTAAGGCTACTGACAATAGCCCCAATTAGCTCGGTTACTGACCTCGCTGTGTGTGAGTCGTGCATAGTACGCCATAGGTCATATGGTTTTAGACATACCTTCACGATTGGCCTATACACTGCGCTATATAATTCTGTACATATAAATTGAATTATTGTCAGTTTTTGACTCAAGACGCACGCTACTTTCTCAAGACGCAAGCTAACGACTATCATATCTGTTCAAAATATATATTCAAGTGCAAGGAACCACATCTGGTTTCTTTATACGAAATCATTTACTGGAGATATTCATCATTTTCTACCCCGGTATTGAAGATTTTCTTCTCATATCAAACTCGTGCATAGCAAATTCACGTGTATCGATCCCGGGTATTTATTTTAGTATCTCTGCTGACAAAATAATTATTAGCCAGGCGATGTCGGTGTGTGGGGCTACAAAACAAATTGTTAGTTTGCCACCATATTTTTTGTTAGTAAAAACGCGAAATTTTGGGTTAAGACCAAATGGTGGAATTATTTTTGCTTAGTTGTTTCATTACATTTGTTAAAAGCTACCCGTTCAGTTTTAATTTCAGTTCCACCCAGGCAAGTTGTTCAGAACTTGCTTTGAATAAACTTATCATAAAATAGGAGTCTGATCATCATTCTCAAACTTGAGAGAAATCGGATACTCTGTTAATATCGAGAAAGAGCAATGAAATGCTTAATTTTTATTTTGTTTAATCTTACCACTAGTTCAATAAAATTAATAAGGAAAATTGCTAATAAGTGGTAATGACTTAATTTTCTCCAAAAACTATTTCATGAATAAACCTTCATAGCAAGTTTATAAGTTTGGTCTGAAACTTTAGTCAAATGATTCCAAATGACCTCTAGTAATATACTTTTAATTTGATTAAGATGGCAGCTAGAGTCATTAGAATCATTCTGATTCAGTTTGTTTAAAGGAAGAATGCTGCCAAATTAAAGAACTATAAACATGTATGCACAATATTTGTAAAGAAATGAATATTCATGAATATTCAGTCATGTTATCTAATTAATTCCATTAGTTATTCATATAAACAGTAAAATGCATAGAAAAAATCTTCGTATTATGAAAACTGTATGTTTAAACAATAGGAATTATTGTACTTTGCCCCACTCCATTAATCTATTTAAATCGTACTAATTTCCTTATTTCAAGAAAAAGCCTATCGAGCTGGAAAACATATGAGCTGGAAAGAATATAAACTAGAGCTACTGTGGCTCACAAGCCACGAATGTCAGACGGTGGCTGCTAATTGACCTCATTTGACCTTTGACCTCAGGGAAAATTCGGGTTGACTACTCATGCTCTCTCAAATCAAGGATAATTTGCATCACATTTAAGCCCAATCGGGCCTATTTTAACATTTGACCTCATTTGACCTTTCCTGACTTGTGACCTCGAATGACCTTACGGTGATATATTCCCCAAGTGTCAGGGATCATTTTCCGCAAGTTACAGCCTCGTTGGAGCAACTTTCAATTTGCCCTGACCTTTGACCTTGGATGACCTTTGCGGTTTCATACCCCCGAAGTGTCAGGGATCATTTTCCCAGAGTTTCAGCTCAATCGGAGCAACTTAAAATTTAACCTGACCTTTGACCTCCGATACCTTTGTGGTTTCATACTCCCCAAGTGTCAGGGATCATTTTCCCTAAGTTACAGCCCGATCGGAGCAACTTTAAATTTTACCTGACCTTTGACCTCGGATGACCTTTGCAGTTTCATACTCCTAAAATGTCAGGTAAAATTTAAAGTTGCTCCAACGAGGCTGTAACTTGCGGAAAATGATCCCTGACACTTGGGGAATATATAACCGTAAAGGTCATTCGAGGTCACAAGTCAGGAAAGGTCAAATGAGGTCAAATGTTAAAATAGGTCCCATTGCCGCGAGTTGCAGCTCAATCTGAAAAACTTTAAATTTGACCTGACCGTTCACCTCAAATTGCCTTTGCAGTTTTTTACTTCTACTCCTGAAGTGACAGGGATTGTTTTCCCTGAGTTGCAGGCCGATCGGAGCAACTTTAAATTTGACCTGACCTTTGACCTCAGATGACCTTTGCGGTTTTATACTCCTCAAGTGTCGGGGATCATTTTCCCAAGTTACAGCCCAATCAAAGCAACTTTAAATTTGACCTGACCTTTGACCTCGGATGACCTTGCGGTTTCATACTTCCCAAGTGTCAGGGATCATTTCCCCAAGTTACAGCCCAAACAGAGCAACTTCAAATTTGACCTGACCTTTGACCTCACATGGCCTTTGCGGTTTCATACTCCCCAAGTGTCAGGGATCATTTTCCCCGAGTAACAGCCCAAGTTTTAGCCCAATTGGACATATTTCAAAATTTTGCCCCCCCCCAAGTATTCATCATTATTGTACCATATAGCATTTACCATTATAGCCTTAGTGTGTATGTATTGATTTTCATAAATTCATCATGAGAAGGAAAATATTTTTTTTGCTATAAAAATATTTTCTTGTATGTAATGTGTATTACATGTTTGACATGTTTTAAAGTGCAATATACACTCCTCAAAAGAATAAAGGATATCAGTTGAATATAATCAGCATTTTTTTAAACATTTGATATAATATTATTGATAATTGTGCTTGATCATTCATTACATACCTTGTTCCCTAAGTTGTAAACAAAATTCACTCATTAAAAATATCCGCTATCACCCACATCCTAAGGGGAGGGGGGGCTAAAATTTCGATTTTGAAGCCATTTTTCAAACGTCACCACGGTCAAGGTCAAGTCACATGTTGAGATGGGTTTGTGTATGTGATGTGTGTTTGAGTCTATACGTCACATTTGTGGGTACTATGTACGATGCCCTCAATGTATCCACGGGGGTGGGGAAAGTCATTAATGTAACCGCACAAAAGATGATCTCCCGGCCCCTTTCTCACATAGCTGAGGGTAGGGGTCATAATTGAGCTCCCTAAATAGTGCAACGTAATGCATGAATGAATACTCTATATGTTCTGTCGTTCTGTACCATTTAAGGATCACGATTAAGACCCCTACCCTCAGAGAAACGAGGAGGGGGCCGGGTGGTCATCTTTTGTACGGTTACATTAATGACTTCCGCCACCCCCAGGGATACATTGAGGGCATCTTATACCCACTAATGTGACGTATATAGGCCTACCCACACACACGTCACATACAAAAACCCACCCCATATATGTGACTTGACCTTGACCGTGGTGACGTTTGAAAAATGGCTTCAAAATCGAAATTTTGGCCTCAATTTTTCTCCCTCCCCTCTCACGATCTGGGTGATGGCGGATATTTGTAACGAGTGAATTTTGTCTGCAGCTTAGTTATAACAAGTGATGTAATGAAAGATCAAGCACAATTATCAATCATAATATTATCATCATATCCAATGTTTTCAAAAATGCTGATTCTATTCAACTGATCCTTTAATTCTTTTGAGGAGTGTATATTCAGATGCTAGGCGGGGAGGGTGGGTGCTGTGAGATGTATCTATGCATGTTTTCATGTGAGTTAGTCATTGTTAGTTGCGAGTATTTTGTTTTGTATTACTGCATCATGTATGTTTGTGTGTGTAATATGTAGGCCTATGTAGCTCGTTTGCTTGTAGGTACGTTACAAGCGCTTGAATTATGTATATAGTGAGTCAGAGTGAGTGAGGATTTCTAATTTGGGTGGTTTTATTTGGGGGGGGTGATTAATTTTAAATGGGTTTGGTATGTTGTGGCAATTAGAGTGCTTGAATCTTGTGCAATGTATTTTATTTATTGTATTAATAAGTGTTTTCTATTCCTGTTGTGATTTGTTTAGGCCTATACATATATTGATTTTGTATGTTTTTATAGGCCTACCATGTAAAAAACAAATTCCGCAATTTGGCCTTTGGGCCACGAGGTTATTTTTAAATAAAATTGAATTGAATTGAATCCCCGTTATCAAAACCCTGGTCAACACGATCACGAAACACGAAGCGCGGAAGTATGATCTACACTGCGTGATGATAGGCCTAGTATTAATCAGGAATAGCTCTATACTATAAAATAATTGATGGTGCATGCATGCCACTGTTTGCACTGTTTTCTACTATTTCATTATATCTGGCTAACGATATATAGGCCTATCGCGGTATTAGACATGATAACCACGCACAATTTGCAATAATGAACTTACCCTGTAAGATCGAGAAGTGAGTAAAATTTGTTCATTTAGTCCATGTTCAGTGTAGGCCTACAATGCATACCCCGCGTTTGAAATCCGGGTTGAAATCATTGGAAAGGACTCAGTAACCGTGACCATGAGCTATAGGTCTACATCCGATTCATTTTCCTTGATCAGTGACATCACTAATAGCTACATTACACAACCCTCTCTTGTACAGAAACACCACTGTAAGGGACGCACCATTAGATATTATCGGGGGGGCTAGGGAGTTTGGGTCAGGCAGAATTTTTTTTTTTCGCTGGCTTTGGAGGCAAAATTTTTTTTTCGCCGCCTTTGGCGGCGAAGTTGTATTTTTTCAATTTTAATGTATACCTTTATACTACGGAAGCATATTAGTGCCAAAAAAAAAAAAAAAAAAATAGAAATATTATTGCGAATATTCGCAATAATTATTGCGAATATTCGCAATGTTATTGCGAATATTCGCAATGTTATTATGAATATTCGCAATAATTATTGCGAATATTCGCAATAATTATTGCGAATATTCGCAATAATTATTGAGTATAAAACTATCGACAGTAGATAGCTGGTGCAAAGTGTGAACATAAGACTATCTAGAGTAGATAGTGTGTGAGTAAAAACCTTTCTAAAGTAGATAGCAAAGTGTGAATAAAACTATCAGTAGATATCAGGTTATGAGTATGACAGTAGGCCTATATATAGCAGATATTATTGCGAATATTCGCAATAATTATTCAGTAATTATTGCGAATATTCGCAATATTATTGCGAATATTCGCAATAATTATTGCGAATATTCGCAATGTTATTGCGAATATTCGCAATAATTATTGCGAATATTCGCAATGTTATTGCGAATATTCGCAATATTATTGCGAATATTCGCAATGTTATTGCGAATATTCGCAATAATTATTGAGTATAAAACTATCGACAGTAGATAGCTGGTGCAAAATGTGAACATAAAACTATCTACAGTAGATAGTGTGTGAGTAAAAACCTTTCTAAAGTAGATAGCAAAGTATGAATAAAACTATCAACAGTAGATATCAGGTTATGAGTATGACAGTAGGCCTATATATAGCAGATACCAGTGTGTGGGAATAAAAGTATCTTCAGTAGATAGGAGAGTGTGATATAAAACTATCTACAGTAGATAGCAAAGTGTGAGTATAAAAGTATATTCAGATAGTAGGGTATGAGTGTAAAACGAGCTAAAGTAGATGGCAGGGTGTGCGTATAAAAGAATCTTAAGTAGATGATAAGGTGTCAGTGTATATATATCCACAGTAGACAGCAAAGCGTAAGTATAAAAATATGTAGAGTAGATAGCAGGGTGTGAGTACAAAACGTTCCAAAGTAGATTTCAAAGGGTGAATAAAAACTCCCAAGTAAAAATCGGGGTGTGAGTATTTATAGTAGATATTAGAGTTTGAGAATAAAAGTATCTTCAGTAGTAGGCTGTGAGTATAAAAGTATCTTCAGTAGATTGGAGGGCGTAATTATAAAACTATCTAGAGTAGATAGCAAAGTTTGAGTATGAATGTATCTTCAGTAGATAGCAGGGTATGAGTGTAAAACGAGCTAAAGTAGATGGCAGGGTATGCGTATCAAAGAATCTGATGTAGATGACATATCTAGAGTAGATATCAGGGTTTGAGAATAAAAGTATCTTCAGTAGATTGCAACATGCAAGTATAAAACTATCTTCAGTAGATAACAAAGTGTGAGTATAAAGCTATCTATGAAGTTATAGAAACATTTGCAAAGTATCAATGAGAAGCTCTGTCTTTCTGTCTTTTCAATATATATCTCATGATCATAGCACCTAAAATAAACAAGAGGAGTCTTTCAAAAAGACACAGTTCACGGATCAGGTGTATAGTAATTTGTTCTAACTTTTCATTTTAATATCTAACCTACTCTGCACTGATCTTACAATAAATTAGTGATTTGACGCATAATGATACCTACATCCTGACTCTAGCTTATATAACTCTCCATCCAGCAAGAAACTCATTGAAATAGAAACTTTCAAATCACTTACACTATCATAGGCCTATTGAAATTCAATAAATATACCATACAGATAATAACCTTGGCCCAATAATTATTAGGGATCCAATTATGATAAGCAAACACCACTGGGTAGATAACAGGAACTAGATTTTGTCAGTTGGAAGGAATTGAGTAAATCGCCTGTATCAAAATAGTAGTGTATTTTTCATGCAGTAATATGCTCAGCCTTATCACAAAATAAACAATAGCATTGACCTTACCCACCAATCAGTAAAGCCTATTATAATCATGTGATGGCTCAATCCAATAGTGAACATGCTTAGAAAAAAGCAAAAAAAATAGTCTTGGCTGCCATTGTCTCAATACAAGATAAGATGTGCTAAAAAGTCCTTATCATGTGGGGCAGGATTAGATAAAGCCGGATACAAACCTGGGTATGAGACATAAGGAAATATTTCCTAGCCTCTTAACCACAGGGTTGTTGGGCTACAATAGCTATTTAACACACAGTGTAGGCTATATAAGGGATAAACTGTGCATATGAGATATGGGTTCAAGTGGGGAAAATGTTCACTCCGTGAACAAAAAGCGCCAAATAATTGGGCGCCAAATCCAAAAGTTGGTGACCACCATGTGAGATCCCTTGTTATAAGCTTTTATTGATATACGTATCATCCTCACAGCAACTACAATAAAAGAGCGCCCCATTGGGAGCCAAATCAAAAAATGTGATATGATCAAGGTGAATGAGTCACATGTCGGCAATTTTCAATTAGAAGTTTTATTTTTACATCATTTTCTGGCAGTTTATGAATGCTACATTTTGGTGCAAACCCCATCAAAATCAGACATCTGGTTACTGAGTTATGAACAATTTACCAATGGCTGAAAAATATAAAACAAATGAATTGGAACACTGTTTTTGCCAATATCTCAAAAACAATATTAACGACATCCGACTCATTCACCTTGATTATGTCACAAATTGGTGACCATCATGTCATCTCTTGCCCACCGTGACAACCCTTAACCCACCCTAAGACCCTTAAAGCAACCACACCCCTTGACCCACCATGGCAACCCGTTGATGTTGTCCCGGGATGTTGTCAAAAAAAAGAAAAGCAACTAGATGTCACAGCTGTGTTTGAGCAAACACGAATATATATGCCCGTGACCCCCAATGAAAAAAAAAAAAAACTTGGTGACCATCATGTAAAAGCCCTTGTTAAAAGCTTTAATTGATATCAGAATCATCCTCATAGCTCTTAGAATAAAAAAACGCCAAATTGGGCGCCAATTCCAAAAATTGGTAACCATCATGTGAAAGCCCTTGTTATTAACTTTAATTGATATAAGTATCATCCTCATAGCACCTAAAATTAAAAAGCACCCAATTGGGCGTCAAATCCAACAGTTGGTGACCACCATGTGGAAGCCCTTGTTATAAACTTTAATCGATATAAGTATCATCCTCATAGCACCTAAAATAAAAAAGCGCCCAATTGGGCGTCAAATCCAACAGTTGGTGACCACCATGTGGAAGCCCTTGTTATAAATTTTAATTGATATAAGTATCATCCTCATAGCACCTAAAATAAAAAAGCGCCCAATTGGGCGCAAAATCCAACAGTTAGTGACCACCATGTGAAAGCCCTTGTTATAAACTTTAATCGATATAAGTATCATCCTCATAGCACCTAAAATAAAAAGCGCCCAATTGGGCGTTAAATCCAACAGTTGGTGACCACCATGTGGAAGCCCTTGTTATAAACTTTAATTGATATAAGTATCATCCTCATAGCACCTAAAAAAAAAGCGCCCAATTGGGCGCAAAATCCAACAGTTAGTGACCACCATGTGAAAGCCCTTGTTATAAACTTTAATCGATATAAGTATCATCCTCATAGCACCTAAAATAAAAAAGCGCCCAATTGGGCGTTAAATCCAACAGTTGGTGACCACCATGTGGAAGCCCTTGTTATAAACTTTAATTGATATAAGTATCATCCTCATAGCACCTAAAAAAAAAAGCGCCCAATTGGGCGCAAAATCCAACAGTTAGTGACCACCATGTGAAAGCCCTTGTTATAAACTTTAATCGATATAAGAATCATCCTCATAGCACCTAAAAAATAAAAAAGCGCCCAATTGGGCGTTAAATCCAACAGTTGGTGACCACCATGTGGAAGCCCCTGTTATAAACTTTAATTGATATAAGTATCATCCTCATAGCGCCTAAAAAATTTAAAAGCGCCCAATTGGGCGCCAAAACCAAAAGTTGGTAACCATCATGTTGAAGCCCTTTTTATAAGCTTTAATTGATATAAGTATCATCCTCATAGCACTTAAAATTTTAAAAAAGTGCCCAATTGGGCGCCAAATCTAAAAAAACTGGTGACCACCCCCTTGCTCACCCCCTTACAAACCTTGACAACCCTTTACCCTCCTAACACCCATTAACCAACCACACCCCATGTCCCACAATGACAACCTTTTGAGGTGGTCCAAGGCACCAATATCAAAATGCCTACACATTCCCTTTTAAGGGAGTTTTTGTCAAGTGATCAATTTCCTTGACGTACGATTCAGGCCGTTATCATTGTAAACCCATGTAGCTAACGAAATGCTACCTATTGCGTTACACTGTGTTAATATGTCGTACCTATTTTGCCTTTTAAAGCCTTTGAACTTTGACCTTTGGGGTTGCAGCTACCATAGGATACATCTGGGGCCATGGGCCATCATTGTACCAAGTATGAACCCTGAGGGCGCTGTAGTTCTTGAGCTAGAGCTGTTTGAAATTTTACACATATTGGTCCCTGTAGCCCATGACCTTTGACCTCTGGGGTCGGGGCTACCCCAGGAAATTTCTAGGGGTCATGGGCCATCATTATTCCAAGTATGGGCCCCGAGCCTACTTTAGATATTGTGCAAAGTTATTGCGAATATTCGCAATAACATTGCGAATATTCGCAATAATTATTGCGAATATTCGCAATAACATTGCGAATATTCGCAATAACATTGCGAATATTCGCAATAATTATTGCGAATATTCGCAATAATTATTGCGAATATTCGCAATAATGTATGGGTGGCCGATAGCAACAAAACACGTCTAAATTATACGCCTGATCAAGATGCAATCTTGGACGTCCAACAATTTCGCGGCAGACATAAATCGACGAATCACAGTGTCAGAAATCTACTGTAGATAGTTTTATACTCACACTTTGCTATCTACTGTAGATTCTTTTATACTCCCACCATGCAATCTACTGTAGCTCCTTTTATACTCACACCCGCTATCTATAATGTTATACTCACACTTTCCGATCTACTGAAGTTACTTTTGTAGTAACACTCTGGTATCTACTGAAAATTGTTTTATACTCACACCTGATATCTACAGTAGATAGTTTTTATTCGCATCCTGCTATCTATTGTAATTTTATACTCACTTAAGTAGAGATTAAAGTGCGACAGGGTCGGAAATCTACTGTAGATAGTTTTATACTCACACTTTGCTATCTACTGTAGATTCTTTTATACTCACACCATGCAATCTACTGTAGCTCCTTTTATACTCACGCAAAATGCCATCTTTTGCACTATACTGTGTTAATAGGTCGAACGTCTTTGCTATTGACGTACGTTCAAATCCGTCATCATTGCAAATACAGGTAGCTACCAAAATGCCATCTTTTACACTACAATGCGTTAATAGGTTCAACGTACGACTCGTATTTGATATTGACGTACGTTCCAATCCGTTATCATTGCAAATACAGGTAGCTAGCCAAATGCCACCTTTTGCACTACACTGTGTAAATAGGTCGCACGTTTTTTGCATTTTAAAGCCTGTGAACTTTGACCTCTGGGGTTGCAGCTACCATAGGATACATCTGGGGCCATGGGCCAACATTTTACCAAGTATGAACCCTGAGGGCGCTGTGGTTCTTGAGCTAGAGCTGTTTGAAATTTTACACATATTGGTCCCTGTAGCCCATGACCTTTGACCTCTGCCGTCGGGGCTACCCCAGGAAATTTCTAGGGGTCATGGGCCATCATTATACCAAGTATGGGCCCCGAGCCTACTTTAGATATTGTGCAAAGTTATTGCGAATATTCGCAATAACATTGCGAATATTCGCAATAATTATTGCGAATATTCGCAATAACATTGCGAATATTCGCAATAACATTGCGAATATTCGCAATTATTGCGAATATTCGCAATAATTATTGCGAATATTCGCAATAATGTATGGGTGGCCGATAGCAACAAAACACGTCTAAAATTATACGCCTGATCAAGATGCAATCTTGGACGTCCAAAAATTTCGCGGCAAAAATAAATCGAAGAATCACAGTGTCAGAAATCTACTGTAGATAGTTTTATACTCACACTTTGCTATCTACTGTAGATTCTTTTATACTCCCACCATGCAATCTACTGTAGCTCCTTTTATACTCACACCCCGCTATGTATAATGTTAATTGTTATACTCACACTTTCCTATCTACTGAAGTTACTTTTGAAGTAACACCCTGGTATCTACTGAAAATTGTTTTTATACTCACACCTGATATCTACAGTAGATAGTTTTTATTCGCATCCTGCTATCTATTGTAATTTATACTCACTTAAGTAGAGATTAAAGTGCGACAGGGTCGGAAATCTACTGTAGATAGTTTTATGCTCACACTTTGCTATCTACTGTAGATTCTTTTATACTCACACCATGCAATCTACTGTAGCTCCTTTTATACTCACGCAAATGCCATCTTTTGCACTATACTGTGTTAATAGGTCGAACGTCTTTGCTATTGACGTACGTTCAAATCCGTCATCATTGCAAATACAGGTAGCTACCAAAATGCCATCTTTTACACTACAATGCGTTAATAGGTTCAACGTACGACTCGTATTTGATATTGACGTACGTTCCAATCCGTTATCATTGCAAATACAGGTAGCTAGCCAAATGCCACCTTTTGCACTACACTGTGTAAATAGGTCGAACGTTTTTTGCCTTTTAACGCCTGTGAACTTTGACCTCTGGGGTTGCAGCTACCATAGGATACATCTGGGGCCATGGGCCAACATTTTACCAAGTATGAACCCTGAGGGCGCTGTGGTTCTTGAGCTAGAGCTGTTTGAAATTTCCCACATATTGGTCCCTGTAGCCCATGACCTTTGACCTCTGCCGTCGGGGCTACCCCAGGAAATTTCTAGGGTCATGGGCCATCATTATACCAAGTATGGGCCCCTGAGCCTACTTTAGATATTGTGCAAAGTTATTGCGAATATTCGCAATAACATTGCGAATATTCGCAATAACATTGCGAATATTCGCAATAATTATTGCGAATATTCGCAATAATTATTGCGAATATTCGCAATAATGTATGGGTGGCCGATAGCAACAAAACACGTCTAAAATTATACGCCTGATCAAGATGCAATCTTGGACGTCCAAAAATTTCGCGGCAGACATAAATCGACGAATCACAGTGTCAGAAATCTACTGTAGATAGTTTTATACTCACACGTTGCTATATACTGTAGATTCTTTTATACTCCCACCATGCAATCTACTGTAGCTCCTTTTATACTCACACCCCGCTATCTATAATGTTATACTCACACTTTCCGATCTACTGAAGTTACTTTTGTAGTAACACTCTGGTATCTACTGAAAATTGTTTTTATACTCACACCTGATATCTACAGTAGATAGTTTTTATTCGCATCCTGCTATCTATTGTAATTTTATACTCACTTAAGTAGAGATTAAAGTGCGACAGGGTCGGAAATCTACTGTAGATAGTTTTATACTCACACTTTGCTATCTACTGTAGGTTCTTTTATACTCACACCATGCAATCTACTGTAGCTCCTTTTATACTCACGCAAAATGCCATCTTTTGCACTATACTGTGTTAATAGGTCGAACGTCTTTGCTATTGACGTACGTTCAAATCCGTCATCATTGCAAATACAGGTAGCTACCAAAATGCCATCTTTTACACTACAATGCGTTAATAGGTTCAACGTACGACTCGTATTTGATATTGACGTACGTTTCAATCCGTTATCATTGCAAATACAGGTAGCTAGCCATATGCCACCTTTTGCACTACACTGTGTAAATAGGTCGAACGTTTTTTGCCTTTTAAAGCCTGTGAACTTTGACCTCTGGGGTTGCAGCTACCATAGGATACATCTGGGGCCATGGGCCAACATTTTACCAAGTATGAACCCTGAGGGCGTTGTGGTTCTTGAGCTAGAGCTGTTTGAAATTTTACACATATTGGTCCCTGTAGCCCATGACCTTTGACCTCTGCCGTCGGGGCTACCCCAGGAAATTTCTAGGGGTCATGGGCCATCATTATACCAAGTATGGGCCCCGAGCCTACTTTAGATATTGTGCAAAGTTATTGCGAATATTCGCAATAACATTGCGAATATTCGCAATAACATTGCGAATCTTCGCAATAACATTGCGAATATTCGCAATAATTATTGCGAATATTCGCAATAATGTATGGGTGGCCGATAGCAACAAAACACGTCTAAAATTATACGCCTGATCAAGATGCAATCTTGGACGTCCAAAATTTCGCGGCAGACATAAATCGACGAATCACAGTGTCAGAAATCTACTGTAGATAGTTTTATACTCACACTTTGCTATCTACTGTAGATTCTTTTATACTCCCACCATGCAATCTACTGTAGCTCCTTTTATACTCACACCCGCTATCTATAATGTTAATTGTTATACTCACACTTTCCTATCTACTGAAGTTACGTTTGAAGTAACACCCTGGTATCTACTGAAAATTGTTTTTATACTCACACCTGATATCTACAGTAGATAGTTTTTATTCGCATCCTGCTATCTATTGTAGATAGTTTTATACTCACTTAAGTAGAGATTAAAGCGTGAATAAAAACTTCATCAGTAGATATCAGGGTGTGAGTATGAAAGTATCTATAGTTCTATAGTAGATATCAGAGTGCGAAAATAAAAGTATCTTCAGTAGAAAGCAGGATGCGATTATAAAACTATCTGCAGTAGATAGCAGAATGTGAGTATCAAACTTCTAAAGTAGATAGTAAAGTGTGAATAAAAACTATTAACAGTAGATATACGGTTGTGAGTATAAAATTATCTACAACCAGATTTCGCGGTTCTCGGGTTGGTTGGTTCTCGTGACAGGACTATCTCTAATTACCCAACACCCGTTACCCATATAGGCCTACCTACCCTGACCTTTGAAACTACTATGATAATATACGTCTACTGTATGGCTTCTGTACGTGTGCCGTATTGAAATTGGGGAAAATAGGCCTCCGATGAGATGCACCTGCACGGTTAACCACACTGTTTGCAATGTTTGCCGATGCTCGCACTCCGCCCGTCGGTACCCTGCGCTGTAGTTGAAAGCCATCATATATAATATGTGGTTTTCTCTCCTTCATGATCTGCTTTATTCCTGGTTATAAGCCATCTTCCTTGTATGTGCCGCCCCATAAGCCACCTTAGGGCCTTTTATGTAGTGCCGCCCACAAGCCACCCTCCTTCTATGTTTCACGACGTAGGCCCATTACAGTAACACAGCGTGATATACCGTTTTCCACTCCCTCTTTTCTCCTGGTTAAAAAACAACGTGCCGCCATTGATATGCGACTGACAAGCGTTTTTCTCTCCTCCCTCCCTCTACTTTTGTCCTGGTTACAAGTTATTCATAACGCCTGTTGTATTTTTCCACCGCCCCCTTTCTCTTGGTTACAAGCCAACATGTGCGGCCCTATAAATAGGTGGCTGATAAGCTTTTTCTCTTCACCTCTTACTTTTTTCCTTGTTACAAGCCGCCTTCCTTGTACATGTATGTGCCGCCCAAAAGCCCCCATACTTCTGTGTGCTGCCCCACAAGCCACCCTCCTTGTAGTGCAGGCCCATAGTTAAAACGTGTGATCTATCTTTTCCTTCCTTGTATGTGCCGCCCGTCACAAGCCGCCCTCCTTGTTATAGGTCACCCTGTAGGCATATTACGGTATAGTTATAACGCTTGTTGTACTTAACCATCCCTCTCTTTTCTCTTGGTTATAAGTTTACCATGTGCCGCCCTTTATGGGTGACTGACACGCGTTTTTTCACAAGCCAGCCTCCTTGTACCGCTCTTCTTGTGAGTGCACACCATGTAAATACAAGTCTCCTACACCCTGGGAGGAAAAAATCAGTGTTTCAAACGAGGAATCGTGCCAAAACGACTAAATTAAATACATTAGAAAAGGCTTAAAACCCAACTATTAGGCCCTGATTCATATTTAATCCTCATTTAGGCCTTGACTAAACTTTCAAAATGTGTTACATTTCAGAAACACCAAGCTATTCGTAAGGTGGCGTAGGCTGCATGGGCTATAGGGTGATCTAGTCGGCATTTTTCTGGGGAAAATGCTGGACTCATATATAATTTCTACAATGGATGTCTTCATCTGACCTTCAACTTGCAGAAAGGGTAAGTTTTGAAGAACTGAGTCGCTCTGGAGTCAGTGCACCCTTGTATGTCGCCCCATAAGCCGCCCTCCTTGTATGTGCCACCCTGTAGGCCTAATAGTGCTCTCTCTCCTATTATTGCCTGATTACACACCACCCTACTTAAATGTGACACCAATATAGGTGATATGCGTAATTTTCTTTCTTCTTTTTCTTTCCTTCTGTTTCTTTTTTCTCTTTTCTTCTCTTCTCTTCTCTTCTCTTCTCTTCTCTTCTCTTCTCTTCTCTTCTCTTCTCTTCTCTTCTCTTCTCTTCTCTTCCCTTCCCTTCCCTTCCTTCCCTTCCTTCCCTTCCCTTCCCTTCCCTTCCCTTCCTTCCCTTCCTTCCTTCCTTCCCTTCCTTCCCTTCCTTCCTTCCCCCTTCCTTCCTTCCCTTCCTTCCTTCCCTTCCTTCCTTCCCTTCCCTTCCCTTCCTTCCTTCCTTCCTTCCCTTCCTTCCTTCCTTCCTTCCCTTCCTTCCTTCCTTCCCTTCCTTCCTTCCCTTCCCTTCCCTTCCCTTCCTTCCTTCCTTCCTTCCTTCCTTCCCTTCCTTCCCTTCCCCTTCCTTCCTTCCCTTCCTTCCTTCCTTCCTTCCTTCCTTCCTTCCTTCCCTTCCCTTCCCCCTTCCCTTCCTTCCTTCCTTCCCCTTCCCTTCCCCTTCCTTCCTTCCTTCCTTCCTTCCCTTCCCTTCCTTCCTTCCTTCCCTTCCCTTCCTTCCTTCCTTCCTTCCCTTCCCTTCTCTTCTCTTCTCTTCTCTTCTCTTCTCTTCTCTTCTCTTCTCTTCTCTTCTCTTCTCTTCTTTTTTTGCCGCTCCGTTTTTTTACCCCGGGGGCTGGCGCCCCCAAAGCCCCCCCCAAAAAAAATATGCCTAATAGTATGTACTGGTCCATATGGGACATAGCCTAAGTGTGACATGGCCTAAGTGGGACGTGGTCCTAGTGGAACATGGCCCTAGGGACATGGGACCTAGTGGGACATGACCCAAGTGGGACATGGCCCTAGTGGGACATGACCCAAGAGGGACATGACCCTAGTGGGACATGGCCCTAGTTGGATTGGACGAAGTGGGATTGGACCAAATAGGATTGGACCAAGTGGGAATGGATCAAGTGGCATTGGACCAAATGGGATTGGACGAAGTGGAATTGGACCAAATGGGATTGGACCAAGTGGGAATAAACCACCGTGACAAACGTTTCTAGAACTTTATGCGATGGTAGTTTTTATACACAAATCTCTGCTTAAGTGAGTATAAAACTATCTACAATAGATAGCAGGATGAAAAAAAAACTATCTACTGTAGATATCAGGTGTGAGTATAAAAACAATTTTCAGTAGATACCAGAGTGTTACTACAAAAGTAACTTCAGTAGATATGAAAGTGTGAGTATAGGATTATAGATAGCGGGGTGTGAGTATAAAAGGAGCTATAGTAGATTGCATGGTGTGAGTATAAAAGAATCTACAGTAGATAGCAAAGTGTGAGTATAAAACTATCTACAGTAGATTTCTGACCATGTGATTCGTCGATTTATGTCTGCCGCGAAATTATTGGAGGTTCAAGATGCAATCTTGGACGTACATGATTAGGCGTAGAATTTTAGGCGTGTTTTGTCGCTATCGGCCACCCATACATTATTGCGAATATTCGCAATAATTATTGCGAATATTCGCAATGTTATTGCGAATATTCGCAATAACTTTGCAAATATTCCAATAGCTTTTCTCAAGATCAAAGTAGGCTCGGGGCCCCATTGGTATAATGATGACCCATGACCCTAGAAATTTCCTGGGGTAGTCCTGACCCCAGAGGTTAAAGGTCATGGGCTACAGTGAGCAATATGTGTAAAATTTCAAACAGCTCTAGTTCAAGAACTACAGCGCCCTCAGGGTTCATACTTGATAAAATATTGGCCCATGGCCCTAGATGTATCCTATGGTAGCCGCAACCCCAGAGGTAAAAGTTCACAGGCTTTAAAAGCAAAAAACGTTCGACCTATTTACACAGTGTAGTGCAAAAGATGGCAATTGGGTAGTACCTGTATTTGCAATGATAACGGATTGGAACGTACGCCAATAGTAAACACGTTCAACCTATTAACGCAGTGTAGTGCAAAAGATGGCATTTTGGTAGCTACCCTTATTTGCAATGATAACGGATTTGAACGTACGTCAATAACAAATACGTTGAACCTATTAACGCAGTGTAGTGCAAAAGATGGTATTTTGGTAGCTACCTGTATTTGCAATGATAACGGATTTGAACGTACGTCAATAGCAAATAGTTTGATACTCACACTTTTTGATATACTGTAGATAGTTTTATAATTACGCCCTGCTTTCAACTGAAGATACTTTTATTCTCGCACTCTGATATCTACTATAGAACTATATATACTATCATACTCACACCCTGATATCTACTGATGAAGTTTTTATTCAATCTCTGCTTAAGTGAGTATAAAACTATCTACAATAGATAGCAGGATGCGAATAAAAACTATCTACTGTAGATATCAGGTGTGAGTATAAAAACAATTTTCAGTAGATACCAGAGTGTTACTACAAAAGTAACTTCAGTAGATCGGAAAGTGTGAGTATAACATTATAGATAGCGGGGTGTGAGTATAAAGGTAGCTACAGTAGATTGCATGGTGTGAGTATAAAAGAATCTACAGTAGATAGCAAAGTGTGAGTATAAAACTATCTACAGTAGATTTCTGACCCCGTGATTCGTCGATTTATGTCTGCCGCGAAATTCTTGGACGTCCAAGATGCAATCTTGGACGTACATGGTTAGGCGTATAATTTTAGGCGTGTTTTGTTACTATCGGCCACCCATACATTATTGCGAATATTCGCAATATTATTGCGAATATTCGCAATAATTATTGCGAATATTCTGCAATGTTATTGCGAATATTCGCAATAATTATTGCGAATATTCGCAATGTTATTGCGAATATTCGCAATAACTTTGCGAATATTCGCAATGATTTTGCAAATATTTCAATAGCTTTTCTCAAGATCTAAAGTAGGCTTGGGGTCCATACGTGGTATAATGATGACCCATGACCCTAGAAATTTCCTGGGGTAGCCCCGACCCCAGAGGTTAAAGGTCATGGGCTACAGGGACCAATATGTGTAAAATTTCAAACAGCTCTAGCTCAAGAACTACAGCGCCCTCAGGGTTCATACTGGGTAAAATGTTGCCCCATGGCCCCAGATGTATCCTATGGTAGCCGCAACCCCAGAGGTCAAAGTTCACAGGCTTTAAAAGGCAAAAAACGTTCGACCTATTTACACAGTGTAGTGCAAAAGGTGGCATTTGGCTAGCTACCTGTATGTGCAATGATAACGGATTGGAACGTACGTCATTAGTAAATACGTTCGACCTATGAACGCAGTGTCGGGCGCAGTGTAGTGCAAAAGATGGTATTTTGGTAGCTACCTGTATTTGCAATGATAACGGATTGGAACGTACGTCAATAGCAAATACGTCTGACCTATTAACACAGTGCAGTGCAAAAGATGGCATTTTGGTAGCTACCTTTATTTGCAATGATAACGGATTGGAACGTACGTCAAGAGCAAATACGTTAGACCTATTGACACAGTGTAGTACTGGTAGCTATCTATATTAGCAAAGATAAAGGCTTAGAACGTACGTCTTGATATAAAACTTATATAAAATTCCCTTAAAAGGGAATGTGTACGCATTTTGCTTTTCTTTCTTGGCGTCCAATTGGGCGCTTTTTTATTTGAGGTGCTATGACCTTGAGATATAAGAAATGAAAGCTTATAACAAGGGCTTCCACATCGTGGTAATCAAGTTTTTGTTTGAAGGCAGGGCAAGGGGGGGGGGGAGATAACGGATATTATATTCGTGTTTGCCTAAACACAACAGTGCTTTCTCGTTATCTTTCTTTTTGTCTTTCACATCCTGCTATCTGATGTAGATAAATTTATAGTTATTAGTTTTTATACTTCACCCTGATATCTACTGTAGATTATTTTTTATTAACATCCTGCTATCTGATTTACTCAGACCACACTATCTTTAATTTTATACTCTCACTTTGCTATCTACTGAAGACATTTTTGTAGTTACACCCTGGTATCTACTGAAAATGGTTTTCATACTCACACCCTGATATCTGCTGTTGATAGTCTTTATTCACTCTTTACTATCTACTTTGGAAGTTTTACTCTCACAAGCCTGCTATCTACTGGAGATAGTTTATACTCACACTTTGCTATCTACTGTAGATAATTGTATTATCATACACTGATATCTACTGAAGATAGCCTAATTTAATCTCACACTCTGATATCTAGGCCTACTATAGATACTTTCATACGGTTGATAGTTTTATTCAAACTTCGCTTATACTCACAGCCTGCTATCTACTGAAGATACTTTTATTTTCAAACTCTAATATCTACTATAAATACTCACACCCCGATTTTTACTTGTTGGTAGTTTTTATTCGCCCTTTGAAATCTACTTTAGAACGTTTTGTACTCATACCCTGCTATCTACTCTACATATTTTTATACGCACGCTTTGCTGTCTACTGTAGATATATTTACACTAACACCTTGTCATCTACTTAAGATTCTTTTTATATACGCACACCCTGCCATGCATCTACTTAAGCTCGTTTTACACTCATACCCTGCTATCTTCTGAATATACTTTTATACTCACACTTTGCTATCTACTCTAGATAATTTTATAATCGCACCCTCCTATCTACTGAAGATACTTTTATTCCCACACACTGATATCTGCTATATATAGGCCTACTATCATACTCATAACCTGATATCTACTGTTGATAGTTTTATTCACACTTTGCTATCTACTTTAGAAAGGTTTTTCCTCACACACTATCTACTGTAGATAGTTTTATGTTCACACTTTTGCACCAGCTATCTACTGTCGATAGTTTTATACTCAATAATTATTGCGAATATTCGCAATAATTATTGCGAATATTCGCAATAACATTGCGAATATTCGCAATAACATGCGAATATTCGCAATAATTATTGCGAATATTCGCAATGATATTGCGAATATTCGCAATAATATTGCGAATATTCGCAATAATTATTGCGCATATTCGCAATAATTATTGCGAATATTCGCAATAATATTGCGAATATTCGCAATAACATTGCGAATATTCGCAATAACATTGCGAATATTCGCAATAATTATTGCGAATATTCGCAATAATATTGCGAATATTCGCAATAATATTGCGAATATTCGCAATAATATTGCGAATATTCGCAATAATTATTGCGAATATTCGCAATAATCACACCACCCGTTTGATTATGTAGGCCTACTTATTAATGCAATCGGTGTTTCATGCTTCGGCGTCACGGTTCTATAACTTTATAGATAGTTTGATACTCACATTTATTACCTACTGAAGATAGTTTTATACTTGCATGTTGCAATCTACTGAAGATACTTTTATTCTCATACCCTGATATCTACTCTAGATATGTCATCTACATCAGATTCTTTAATACGCATACCCTGTCATCTACTTTAGCTCGTTTTACACTCATACCCTGCTATCTACTGAAGATACATTTATACTCAAACTTTGCTATCTACTCTAGATAGTTTTATAATTACGCCCTCTAATCTACTGAAGATACTTTTATACTCACAGCCAACTACTGAAGATACTTTTATTCTAAAACTCTAATATCTACTATAAATACTCACACCCCGATTTTTACTTGTTGGGAGTTTTATTCACCCTTTGAAATCTACTTTAGAACGTTTTGTACTCACACCCTGCTATCTACTCTACATATTTTTATACTCATGCTTTGCTGTCTACTGTAGATATATTTACACAGACACCTTGTCATCTACTTAAGATTCTTTTACGCACACCCTGCCATCTACTTTAGCTCGTTTTACACTCATACCCTGCTATCTTCTGAATATACTTTTATACTCACACTTTGCTATCTACTCTAGATAGTTTTATAATCACACCTACTATCTACTGAAGATACTTTTATTCCCACACACTGATATCTGCTATATATAGGCCTACTGTCATACTTATAACCTGATATCTACTGTTGATAGTTTTATTCATACTTTGCTATCTACTTTAGAAAGGTTTTTACTCATACACTATCTACTCTAGATAGTGGTATGTTCACACTTTGCACCAGCTATCTACTGTCGATAGTTTTATACTCAATAATTATTGCGAATATTCGCAATAATTATTGCGAATATTCTCAATAATATTGCGAATATTCGCAATAATTGTGCGAATATTCAATAACATTGCGAATATTCGCAATAATATTGCGAATATTCGCAATAATCACACCACCAGTTTGATTATGTAGGCCTACTTATTAATGCAATCGGTGTTTCATGCTTCGGCGTCACGGTTCTATAACTTTATAGATAGTTTGATACTCACACTTTATTACCTACTGAAGATAGTTTTATACTTGCATGTTGCAATCTACTGAAGATACTTTTATTCTCAAACCCTGATATCTACTCTAGATATGTCATCTACATCAGATTCTTTAATACGCATACCCTGTCATCTACTTTAGCTCGTTTTACACTCATACCCTGCTATCTACTGAAGATACATTTATACTCAAACTTTGCTATCTACTCTAGATAGTTTTATAATTACGCCCTCTAATCTACTGAAGATACTTTTATACTCACAACCAACTACTGAAGATACTTTTATTCTCAAACTCTAATATCTACTATAAATACTCACACCCCGATTTTTACTTGTTGGGAGTTTTATTCACCCTTTGAAATCTACTTTAGAACGTTTTGTACTCACACCCTGCTATCTACTCTACATATTTTTATACTCATGCTTTGCTGTCTACTGTAGATATATTTACACAGACACCTTGTCATCTACTTAAGATTCTTTTATACGCACACCCTGCCATCTACTTTAGCTCGTTTTACACTCATACCCTGCTATCTTCTGAATATACTTTTATACTCACACTTTGCTATCTACTCTAGATAGTTTTATAATCACACCTACTATCTACTGAAGATACTTTTATTCCCACACACTGATATCTGCTATATATAGGCCTACTGTCATACTTATAACCTGATATCTACTGTTGATAGTTTTATTCATACTTTGCTATCTACTTTAGAAAGGTTTTTACTCACACACTATCTACTCTAGATAGTGGTATGTTCACACTTTGCACCAGCTATCTACTGTCGATAGTTTTATACTCAATAATTATTGCGAATATTCGCAATAATTATTGCGAATATTCGCAATAATCACACCACCCGTTTGATTATGTAGGCCTACTTATTAATGCAATCGGTGTTTCATGCTTCGGCGTCACGGTTCTATAACTTTATAGATAGTTTGATACTCACACTTTATTACCTACTGAAGATAGTTTTATACTTGCATGTTGCAATCTACTGAAGATACTTTTATTCTCATACCCTGATATCTACTCTAGATATGTCATCTACATCAGATTCTTTAATACGCATACCCTGTCATCTACTTTAGCTCGTTTTACACTCATACCCTGCTATCTACTGAAGATACATTTATACTCAAACTTTGCTATCTACTCTAGATAGTTTTATAATTACGCCCTCTAATCTACTGAAGATACTTTTATACTCACAGCCAACTACTGAAGATACTTTTATTCTAAAACTCTAATATCTACTATAAATACTCACACCCCGATTTTTACTTGTTGGGAGTTTTATTCACCCTTTGAAATCTACTTTAGAACGTTTTGTACTCACACCCTGCTATCTACTCTACATATTTTTATACTCATGCTTTGCTGTCTACTGTAGATATATTTACACAGACACCTTGTCATCTACTTAAGATTCTTTTATACGCACACCCTGCCATCTACTTTAGCTCGTTTTACACTCATACCCTGCTATCTTCTGAATATACTTTTATACTCACACTTTGCTATCTACTCTAGATAGTTTTATAATCACACCTACTATCTACTGAAGATACTTTTATTCCCACACACTGATATCTGCTATATATAGGCCTACTGTCATACTTATAACCTGATATCTACTGTTGATAGTTTTATTCATACTTTGCTATCTACTTTAGAAAGGTTTTTACTCATACACTATCTACTCTAGATAGTGGTATGTTCACACTTTGCACCAGCTATCTACTGTCGATAGTTTTATACTCAATAATTATTGCGAATATTCGCAATAATTATTGCGAATATTCTCAATAATATTGCGAATATTCGCAATAATTATTGCGAATATTCGCAATAATTATTGCGAATATTCGCAATAATATTGCGAATATTCGCAATAATCACACCACCAGTTTGATTATGTAGGCCTACTTATTAATGCAATCGGTGTTTCATGCTTCGGCGTCACGGTTCTATAACTTTATAGATAGTTTGATACTCACACTTTATTACCTACTGAAGATAGTTTTATACTTGCATGTTGCAATCTACTGAAGATACTTTTATTCTCAAACCCTGATATCTACTCTAGATATGTCATCTACATCAGATTCTTTAATACGCATACCCTGTCATCTACTTTAGCTCGTTTTACACTCATACCCTGCTATCTACTGAAGATACATTTATACTCAAACTTTGCTATCTACTCTAGATAGTTTTATAATTACGCCCTCTAATCTACTGAAGATACTTTTATACTCACAACCAACTACTGAAGATACTTTTATTCTCAAACTCTAATATCTACTATAAATACTCACACCCCGATTTTTTCTTTTGGGAGTTTTATTCACCCTTTGAAATCTACTTTAGAACGTTTTGTACTCACACCCTGCTATCTACTCTACATATTTTTATACTCATGCTTTGCTGTCTACTGTAGATATATTTACACAGACACCTTGTCATCTACTTAAGATTCTTTTATACGCACACCCTGCCATCTACTTTAGCTCGTTTTACACTCATACCCTGCTATCTTCTGAATATACTTTTATACTCACACTTTGCTATCTACTCTAGATAGTTTTATAATCACACCTACTATCTACTGAAGATACTTTTATTCCCACACACTGATATCTGCTATATATAGGCCTACTGTCATACTTATAACCTGATATCTACTGTTGATAGTTTTATTCATACTTTGCTATCTACTTTAGAAAGGTTTTTACTCACACACTATCTACTCTAGATAGTGGTATGTTCACACTTTGCACCAGCTATCTACTGTCGATAGTTTTATACTCAATAATTATTGCGAATATTCGCAATAACATTGCGAATATTCGCAATAATATTGCGAATATTCGCAATAATTATTGCGAATATTCATAATAACATTGCGAATATTCGCAATAATTATTGCGAATATTCGCAATAACATTGCGAATATTCGCAATAACATTGCGAATATTCGCAATAATATTGCGAATATTCGCAATAACAGTGCGAATATTCGCAATAATATTGCGAATATTCGCAATAACATTGCGAAATTATATTGCAATAATTATTGCGAATATTCGCAATAATCACACCACCAGTTTGATTATGTAGGCCTACTTATTAATGCAATCGGTGTTTCATGCTTCGGCGTCACGGTTCTATAACTTTATAGATAGTTTGATACTCACACTTTATTACCTACTGAAGATAGTTTTATACTTGCATGTTGCAATCTACTGAAGATACTTTTATTCTCAAACCCTGATATCTACTCTAGATATGTCATCTACATCAGATTCTTTAATACGCATACCCTGTCATCTACTTTAGCTCGTTTTACACTCATACCCTGCTATCTACTGAAGATACATTTATACTCAAACTTTGCTATCTACTCTAGATAGTTTTATAATTACGCCCTCTAATCTACTGAAGATACTTTTATACTCACAGCCAACTACTGAAGATACTTTTATTCTAAAACTCTAATATCTACTATAAATACTCACACCCCGATTTTTACTTGTTGGGAGTTTTATTCACCCTTTGAAATCTACTTTAGAACGTTTTGTACTCACACCCTGCTATCTACTCTACATATTTTTATACTCATGCTTTGCTGTCTACTGTAGATATATTTACAGAGACACCTTGTCATCTACTTAAGATTCTTTTATACGCACACCCTGCCATCTACTTTAGCTCGTTTTACACTCATACCCTGCTATCTTCTGAATATACTTTTATACTCACACTTTGCTATCTACTCTAGATAGTTTTATAATCACACCTACTATCTACTGAAGATACTTTTATTCCCACACACTGATATCTGCTATATATAGGCCTACTGTCATACTTATAACCTGATATCTACTGTTGATAGTTTTATTCATACTTTGCTATCTACTTTAGAAAGGATTTTACTCACACACTATCTACTCTAGATAGTGGTATGTTCACACTTTGCACCAGCTATCTACTGTCGATAGTTTTATACTCAATAATTATTGCGAATATTCGCAATAATTATTGCGAATATTCGCAATAACATTGCGAATATTCGCAATAACATTGCGAATATTCGCAATAATATTGCGAATATTCGCAATAATTATTGCGAATATTCGCAATAACATTGCGAATATTCGCAATAACATTGCGAATATTCGCAATAATTATTGCAAATATTCGCAATAATATTGCATATTCGCAATAATTATTGCGAATATTCGCAATAATCACACCACCAGTTTGATTATGTAGGCCTACTTATTAATGCAATCGGTGTTTCATGCTTCGGCGTCACGGTTCTATAACTTTATAGATAGTTTGATACTCACACTTTATTACCTACTGAAGATAGTTTTATACTTGCATGTTGCAATCTACTGAAGATACTTTTATTCTCAAACCCTGATATCTACTCTAGATATGTCATCTACATCAGATTCTTTAATACGCATACCCTGTCATCTACTTTAGCTCGTTTTACACTCATACCCTGCTATCTACTGAAGATACATTTATACTCAAACTTTGCTATCTACTCTAGATAGTTTTATAATTACGCCCTCTAATCTACTGAAGATACTTTTATACTCACAGCCAACTACTGAAGATACTTTTATTCTAAAACTCTAATATCTACTATAAATACTCACACCCCGATTTTTACTTGTTGGGAGTTTTATTCACCCTTTGAAATCTACTTTAGAACGTTTTGTACTCACACCCTGCTATCTACTCTACATATTTTTATACTCATGCTTTGCTGTCTACTGTAGATATATTTACACAGACACCTTGTCATCTACTTAAGATTCTTTTATACGCACACCCTGCCATCTACTTTAGCTCGTTTTACACTCATACCCTGCTATCTTCTGAATATACTTTTATACTCACACTTTGCTATCTACTCTAGATAGTTTTATAATCACACCTACTATCTACTGAAGATACTTTTATTCCCACACACTGATATCTGCTATATATAGGCCTACTGTCATACTTATAACCTGATATCTACTGTTGATAGTTTTATTCATACTTTGCTATCTACTTTAGAAAGGATTTTACTCACACACTATCTACTCTAGATAGTGGTATGTTCACACTTTGCACCAGCTATCTACTGTCGATAGTTTTATACTCAATAATTATTGCGAATATTCGCAATAACATTGCGAATATTCGCAATAACATTGCGAATATTCGCAATAATTATTGCGAATATTCGCAATAATATGCGAAACATTGCGAATATTCGCAATAACATTGCGAATATTCGCAATAATTATTCGCAATAATTATTGCAAATATTCGCAATAACATTGCGAATATTCGCAATAATTATTGCGAATATTCGCAATAATATTGCGCAATATTCGAATATTGCAATAATATTGCGAATATTCGCAATAATCACACCACCAGTTTGATTATGTAGGCCTACTTATTAATGCAATCGGTGTTTCATGCTTCGGCGTCACGGTTATATTCGCAATAATATTTGAATTTTTTTTTTTTTTTTTTTTTTGGCACTAATATGCTTCCGTATTATTATACAGAGCTGGGTAGGGGAAATTTTTTTTTTTTTTTTTTCATCAATGAGGCAAATTTTTTTTTTTCTCATCAGTGAGGCAAAATTTTTTTTTACTCATCAGTGAGGCAAAACTTTTTTCTTCAAAAACTCCCTAGCCCCCCCGATAATATCTAATGGTGCGTCCCTAAGCTACTGTACAGAAAGTTAAGTCAGCATAGCGCCCTCTTTTGCATTTTTAGAAAATAAAGCCACCATAACGTGGCAGGAAGTTGGTGGCAGGAAGTTCATGAAAGTCAAACGTTTTCAAATTCTGATTTTGTTAGTTTGAGACCAAGACAGATGGCTGTAAGAGTACACCTCCTACTTGTAAGAGCATTTTGGTGGGTGCTACTAGTTTGTAAGAATATTCGCGGCTCACGCCGCTCATACTCTTACTACTACTAAGAAATAGATCAACTTAGAAAATTTTCTCTACAACCTTTTGTTTCAGAGAGAGAGGCTGTTGAAAGGAATCACCGTACACCCACATTTTGACAGTAATAAACATGTTTGCAGATTTGGAAAGAGAGAACGGATACTAAAAGTTACTAAAACTGCAAAATGAATGACTCTCTTAGGGGCTGTGCAATAATTATGAACCCTGGGGAAGGGTAAACTTGGGGGGCAAGAAATTTTGGGCGAGCCAATTTTTTGGCAAGCCGAGGGGGGGGGGGGGGGGCAAGCGATTTTTGGCACACATTCATGGAGCGCCTTTAAAATAAAAACGCTCTAAAAAGGCTTAGGAAAACAGTACGGGAACGCTTTAATATGCAAATTTTCCTGCTCGCTGCGCTCGCAACATATATCTAGACCATTTAAGGTTTGAAAATTGGGAACCTAAAAAATTGGCATGTGTAAATGGGGGGCAAAGATTTTTTGGAGGGCCGAGACTAGGAAGTTTTGCCTAATTAATAGAGGTTTTAGGTCGTTCGCCTGTTTAATACTATTACAAGGGAAGTACTTGTTTAGGTTCTTCAGTTCTGTTCATCAGGATGACTCGGATGTTGTACTTTCGATTACATGCAGATACTTGGAAATCCAGGCAAAAGTACTATATATATTATTCAGGGTGATATCATAGGCATTTAGCTCTGAACAAGGTATTAGAAATGACAACTGAACTCAAAATATAGTGAGAGTAGCGGGGGGGGGGGGGGGGGCTACTGCACTCATCAGCATGTCAATGAACGCAGAGAATTTGAAAGTATCCGCATTATTTAATGGCATTTTGATGATGATGATAGAAAAGGGTGTTATACCGGGTATCCGAACCTAATAAAGGATCATCGGGTATAACTTTTACAAAAAAGGAGGAGTCATCGGGTATATTCGACTTTAAAAGAGCGCCAAATGACAGGAACATACCCGTCACTTCTAAAGGAGAGTGCCCCCCCCACCACCACCTTTTCCGGGAACGCAGATATCTTTGTAAACACACAAAGCTATATAGCTCAACAAACACTATGTTTTACAGAAAAAAAATCTTTTAAATGTCGTGTTATATATGGTATATAAACATTTTTAAACTTGCTGCAAAACATTCTGACATAACCTACCCAGCAAACACAAAACGTTTTCGACATCATTCGCAAAAGGTTATAAAAGGTTGTCAGAAAACGTTTAAATGTCGGGTTATATAAAGGATACATTAATGATATAAAACGTTTTCATAACATTAAATAACATTTGTTGGTAATTTACTGCAAAGCAAACATAAATGTTTTACAGAAAACATTTAAATGTCGGGTTATATAAAGGGTATAAAAACGTTTTAATAACATTCCAAAAACATTTTTGAAAACTTGGTACAGATCATTCTAAACAGAATGTTATTTTGGGGTTGAAAAAATATTTTGCAAAAAATGTTTGCCCAAAATATTTACAATAACGTTTTTTAAAATGTTTTCACGACCTTTATATAACCAGACATTTAAATGTTATTAAAACGTTTGGTAAAAAACATTTTAAGAACATTTCTGTGTTTGCTGGGTGCAAATATTTTAACATAATGTTATTTAAGTGTTGACAAAATATTTGGCCAAAAATGTTTGCAAAAATAGTTTACAATGACATTTCGAAAACATTTTAAAAATATTGTTGTAGTGTGTTTCCATACAAAACGTTTTAAAACGATTCCATGACATTTATATAACCCGACATTTTAATGTTATTAAAACGTTTTTACCTAAACCAAAACCCAAAATATAACTTATTTATAACGTTTTAAAAACGTTTTTGTGTTTGCTGGGTATGTTATTTAAGTGCTGACAAAATATTTTGCAAAAAATGTTTACCATTAATATTATTTTTAATTATTAATATATTTTTTAAACGTTTTAACTTATAACCTGATATCTACTGTTGATAGTTTTATTCATACTTTGCTATCTACTTTAGAAAGGATTTTACTCACACACTATCTACTCTAGATAGTGGTATGTTCACACTTTGCACCAGCTATCTACTGTCGATAGTTTTATACTCAATAATTATTGCGAATATTCGCAATAATTATTGCGAATATTCGCAATAATATTGCGAATATTCGCAATAATTATTGCGAATATTCATAATAACATTGCGAATATTCGCAATAACATTGCGAATATTCGCAATAATATGCGAATATTCGCAATAATTATTGCGAATATTCGCAATAACATTGCGAATATTCGCAATAATTATTGCGAATATTCGCAATAATCACACCACCAGTTTGATTATGTAGGCCTACTTATTAATGCAATCGGTGTTTCATGCTTCGGCGTCACGGTTCTATAACTTTATAGATAGTTTGATACTCACACTTTATTACCTACTGAAGATAGTTTTATACTTGCATGTTGCAATCTACTGAAGATACTTTTATTCTCAAACCCTGATATCTACTCTAGATATGTCATCTACATCAGATTCTTTAATACGCATACCCTGTCATCTACTTTAGCTCGTTTTACACTCATACCCTGCTATCTACTGAAGATACATTTATACTCAAACTTTGCTATCTACTCTAGATAGTTTTATAATTACGCCCTCTAATCTACTGAAGATACTTTTATACTCACAGCCAACTACTGAAGATACTTTTATTCTAAAACTCTAATATCTACTATAAATACTCACACCCCGATTTTTACTTGTTGGGAGTTTTATTCACCCTTTGAAATCTACTTTAGAACGTTTTGTACTCACACCCTGCTATCTACTCTACATATTTTTATACTCATGCTTTGCTGTCTACTGTAGATATATTTACACAGACACCTTGTCATCTACTTAAGATTCTTTTATACGCACACCCTGCCATCTACTTTAGCTCGTTTTACACTCATACCCTGCTATCTTCTGAATATACTTTTATACTCACACTTTGCTATCTACTCTAGATAGTTTTATAATCACACCTACTATCTACTGAAGATACTTTTATTCCCACACACTGATATCTGCTATATATAGGCCTACTGTCATACTTATAACCTGATATCTACTGTTGATAGTTTTATTCATACTTTGCTATCTACTTTAGAAAGGATTTTACTCACACACTATCTACTCTAGATAGTGGTATGTTCACACTTTGCACCAGCTATCTACTGTCGATAGTTTTATACTCAATAATTATTGCGAATATTCGCAATAATTATTGCGAATATTCGCAATAACATTGCGAATATTCGCAATAACATTGCGAATATTCGCAATAATTATTGCGAATATTCGCAATAATATTTGAATTTTTTTTTTTTTTTTTTTTTTTTGGCACTAATATGCTTCCGTATTATACAGAGCTGGGTAGGGAAATTTTTTTTTTTTGCACATCAATGAGGCAAATTTTTTTTTTTTACTCATCAGTGAGGCAAAATTTTTTTTTACTCATCAGTGAGGCAAAACTTTTTTTTTCAAAAAACTCCCTTGCCCCCCCCCCCCGATAATATCTAATGGTGCGTCCCTAAGCTACTGTACAGAAAGTTAAGTCAGCATAGCGCCCTCTTTTGCATTTTTAGAAAATAAAGCCACCATAACGTGGCAGGAAGTTGGTGGCAGGAAGTTCATGAAAGTCAAACGTTTTCAAATTCTGATTTTGTTAGTTTGAGACCAAGACAGATGGCTGTAAGAGTACACCTCCTACTTGTAAGAGCATTTTGGTGGGTGCTACTAGTTTGTAAGAATATTCGCGGCTCACGCCGCTCATACTCTTACTACTACTAAGAAATAGATCAACTTAGAAAATTTTCTCTACAACCTTTTGTTTCAGAGAGAGAGGCTGTTGAAAGGAATCACCGTACACCCACATTTTGACAGTAATAAACATGTTTGCAGATTTGGAAAGAGAGAACGGATACTAAAAGTTACTAAAACTGCAAAATGAATGACTCTCTTAGGGGCTGTGCAATAATTATGAACCCTGGGGAGGGTAAAATGGGGGGGCAAGAAATTTTGGCGAGCCGAAGGGGGGGCAAGCAATTTTGGCCCGCCGAGGGGGGGGGCAAGCGATTTTTGGCACGTTTGGAAATTTTACCCCACGGGGGCCTTTAAAATAAAAACGCTCTAAAAAGGCTTAGGAAAACAGTACGGGAACGCTTTAATATGCAAATTTTCCTGCTCGCTGCGCTCGCAACATATATCTAGACCATTTAAGGTTTAAAAATTGGGAACCTAAAAATTTGGCATGTGTAAATGGGGGGCAAAGATTTTTTGGAGGGCCGAGACTAGGAAGTTTTTGCCTAATTAATAGAGGTTTTAGGTCGTTCGCCTGTTTAATACTATTACAAGGGAAGTACTTGTTTAGGTTCTTCAGTTCTGTTCATCAGGATGACTCGGATGTTGTACTTTCGATTACATGCAGATACTTGGAAATCCAGGCAAAAGTACTATATATATTATTCAGGGTGATATCATAGGCATTTAGCTCTGAACAAGGTATTAGAAATGACAACTGAACTCAAAATATAGTGAGAGTAGCGGGGGGGGGGGGGCTACTGCACTCATCAGCATGTCAATGAACGCAGAGAATTTGAAAGTATCCGCATTATTTAATGGCATTTTGATGATGATGATAGAAAAGGGTGTTATACCGGGTATCCGAACCTAATAAAGGATCATCGGGTATAACTTTTACAAAAAAGGAGGAGTCATCGGGTATATTCGACTTTAAAAAGAGCGCCAAATGACAGGAACATACCCGTCACTTCTAAAGGAGAGTGCCCCCCCCCACCACCACCTTTTCCGGGAACGCAGATATCTTTGTAAACACACAAAGCTATATAGCTCAACAAACACTATGTTTTACAGAAAAAAAATCTTTTAAATGTCGTGTTATATATGGTATATAAACATTTTTAAACGCAAAACATTCTGACATAACCTACCCAGCAAACACAAAACGTTTTCGACATCATTCGCAAAAGGTTATAAAAGGTTGTCAGAAAACGTTTAAATGTCGGGTTATATAAAGGATACATTAATGATATAAAACGTTTTCATAACATTAAATAACATTTGTTGGTAATTTACTGCAAAGCAAACATAAATGTTTTACAGAAAACATTTAAATGTCGGGTTATATAAAGGGTATAAAAACGTTTTAATAACATTCCAAAAACATTTTTGAAAACTTGGTACAGATCATTCTAAACAGAATGTTATTTTGGGGTTGAAAAAATATTTTGCAAAAAATGTTTGCCCAAAATATTTACAATAACGTTTTTAAAATGTTTTCACGACCTTTATATAACCAGACATTTAAATGTTATTAAAACGTTTGGTAAAAAACATTTTAAGAACATTTCTGTGTTTGCTGGGTGCAAATATTTTAACATAATGTTATTTAAGTGTTGACAAAATATTTGGCCAAAAATGTTTGCAAAAATAGTTTACAATGACATTTCGAAAACATTTTAAAAATATTGTTGTAGTGTGTTTCCATACAAAACGTTTTAAAACGATTCCATGACATTTATATAACCCGACATTTTAATGTTATTAAAACGTTTTTACCTAAACCAAAACCCAAAATATAACTTATTTATAACGTTTTAAAAACGTTTTTGTGTTTGCTGGGTATGTTATTTAAGTGCTGACAAAATATTTTGCAAAAAAAATGTTTACCATTAATATTATTTTTAATTATTAATATATTTTTTAAACGTTTTGACCAAAACGTTTTAAAAACATTTTTTGTAGAGGAGGGGTGTGCAGTTATGACTGCTGGAAATCCAGACATTCAAAAGTGCCTCATACGAACAAATCCAGCAAAAAAATAGCTGACAATCGAACATCCTTAATGGGAGGGGGGCTCATTTTGGACAATTCCTTGATTGTTTATACATTTTATTTCCAAGCTTTTTCCAATAACATTGGCAACTGAAATTCCAGGCGTTTTCAGAAAGCAAACCTGGAAATCCAGACCTTTCTTTTATTGAAAATGGACTCAAGTCTATTATATACTTTGCTTAACCTTCATTCTTCTTAATAATATCAAACATCAAACATTGTTATAAATTGTAAGAAAACATGTCGAATAAAGGTGTTTGTTTGTTTGTTTGTTTTTTCGCAAATGTTGATTCAACATCTAAGTTGTAGGCCTATCCCTTCTAGCCCATAGGATTGAAACGAGCTAAAACCCAGTGCAGATTTGTTAAGTGTAAAAAACATGTGTATATTGCCTAAAAGTGAAGAATATAAATTATGTCATTACAATTAGGCAAAAAACGAGCAAAACAGCGTATATTGACAAAGCTGCAGTCCCATTGTAGCTATAGGGTCGGTAACCCACCTTTGCAGATTATATTTGTGGGACCTGGGAGCACATCACCATTATTGATACGAGGAATATTTTTCTGATATGAAGTAATTTTGATTTTTTTTTTCAAACTCGCGATAATTAATAGGGTCTATAAATTTTATGGCAAATTATTAAAAATTGATATTTTTGACATTAACAGTCCTCGAAGCCCATATCCCTGCTCGAAGTAAACTTTATAAATCTACTGATTAATACAAAGCCGACCATCGTTTGAAAATTTTGACCTTTCGTGTTGATGCCTAAAAATACACTTTTTACCCCAATCAAATTGTTATTGTCAACACCATGGGTGTAGAACTAGAAAACACTTTTTCCAGTAAATCTATTTTACTTATATATTTCAATATATATATTCAATTTATTTGGTGGTGTGTCACAATATTTCCCGGCAATAGAAGGCGTTCTCATCCATGCCAATCAGCTGATTAATGAAGTAGGGAATCCGGTCAAAACCAGATTTAGTCATGATAAATTTTACGGTTTGAATAATTTCACAAAAGCAAATAAATAATACTTGTACTATTAAATAGTAATATTATGGCATTTTGCCTTGCAAATAACCACAAATCACAATGGTGTTGTTCATCACATGATATTATATATGAAACTATACAGATCGTAAGTATTCGTAACAATTTAAACGTAATTGCATTTTAAAAAACGTCGTATGAATATTAACTTTAAAGGACAATCCAAATCTGTCAGGTAGCCAAGCTTGGGACATCCCCGGGCATGACGTCACATGTCACGTGGTTAGTCCTGGTTGAACAATGAATAGCTCAGCTGATAAACAATTATTTTTGCAAAGGTCTGTGCCCTGTGTCCGTAATATGTTAGTAGGCCTGTGCAATTTGAAAGCATTTGAAACGAAACAGCTGATTTTTACTCCTCGGTGCAGCAAATATTAATTTCATGATTGAAGCAGAGTACATTTTGTAGTCTTCCACATTGTATTAACAACGATCATCTTTTCAAAAAAAGTTGCTTCTCTATTTGCGCTATTTGACTATATTGCACATCGTCCTGTTTGGCAAAGAAGACAAAGCGTCGGATCGGACTAGAAATCAAAAATGGGCAAACCAAGAAGTTGTGAACATTTCATGGATATGTTGGAAAGGACAAAGATGTGGCTGAAGGAAAGATGGGGTTGGATTGTGGTCTTTACGTCTTTCTGTAACTTTTCACTGGTTTTGGAATGTTATATTCATATGGACTTTTATATATCGCGCTACAAGAAGAATTCAACAGTGCTAGCGCGGAGACAGGTAATTATTGAAATTTAAAGAGAAAAAAAAATTCTCGATTACGATTTGGGACTTTTCTAGTTTATTTCAAAAGAAAATATAGTAATACTGGTATTTTTAAGTATGCTTATGGTATTGTTTTGACTATTGACCATGTTGAAATTATTGGGCAATGCGAAAAGTCATTGCGCAAGGCTTTGATTATAAACTGTATACTATTTGCTAGTCTAAATATAACTTGATGTAGATAGTATACGCCATGCAGAAATTCATCTTCAACTTCATTTCATCATAATATCATCACTCATCAGTCTATTCAAAATGACAAACTTACTGTTTCATCTGAATTGCATGTTTGCATTCAGCTATTATGCATGCAGTAATTCACGTTTCATGTTCATGGTAATAGTAATACATCTTTAACAATAGATTAGAATTATGACAAACATGATGAAAGCTCTCAATGACATGTACTTGACTTGATTAAAGGACCATTCAGTGATTTGCTCATATGTCTGGCCGAGCGTAAAAATCATCAAATTCAGGTTTTGGTATCTTTGTCACATAGATGTGCTAACATAGCCTGCTAGTGGTTCAGCCGAAAGCCGTATTAAGAAAAAAAGACAATTTACATGAATCTGTACATGTATTTGAATGGGGCTTGTCAACACTGCTGTTTTCTTCGTTTTTTGCCAAATTTTTCATTTCAAAAATACCAAATGACAATTGAATGACATATTCTTCACTTCACAAAATTTATAAACAATTTTAATTTTTTGCGCTGGGATCACTGAATAGGCCTTTAATATTATAATCAGCATTGATTGTTGCAACACAAAAGTAACATGAAGACAAACATAATATTATTATTATTTACTTAATATTTCTGACGCTGACTTTATCAATGAGATCAATTATGAGATATTTATAGTCCTAATCTGGACGATTGGACTCGGATTATCATGATCATTAATTGATTTAAAATCGAGCATCTGGACTCACGTTATTCAGGTAGATAACTGTAGATTCATAAACAAGATAAGTGAGATCACAGTTCAAAAAATTTGATATTTTTAACAGAATCGGTAATCAAACTTTCATGGATGCTTGGCATCACAAATATGATGGCATACCATTCCGATCATAGACTGTACTTACAGTCTATTTCATTTTCCTCTCAATTTTCTTCAAAATTCAGTTTTTACACCTTTATTTATAGTAATAAACAAATACTGAATTTCAATACATGAACATGCTACATTGACCAGGGGTTTCTCAGACGAATTTCTTTTGTTCGAAATCAGCTGATGCATTGAATAATTGAAAGTATTAGTCACGGCAAACAACAGACTTGAATTTTGATTATACTTGTGCAATATTATTTCCATACAATGATACCAAGCGATGATACGACCCAACGACCGTAGCAACTGCGTTGTGATTGGTGGAATATATCATATCGTATGCGTAATGAACTATTGGCCAATCAGAAAGCGTTTACTGGCTGTATTGGGTTTATTGCTATGGTGTTCATCGCGGTATAAATAGCGAATTAATTAGCCAATTATGACAGATGGGAAGAAAATATTAGGATAGATAAGTAACCAGGTTAGATAATTGATATTTTTATCCATGTTCATAAAGCTTTATAATTAATTTCAATATCAATGACAATCTTCACATCGTAAATATCAATTTGTATTTTTTTTTATTGAATCATGTCATGTCCAGTTGCAATTTTAATAGCCCCCTAACCTGACCATGCTTTAAAATAAAAAATACAAAAATACAAAATTGACAAAGAATAAAATGAAGAAATAAAAATTACCGGTGCTTGAAATATAAGAGGTATTACGCAAGGCCAATTTACTATAGCCACGTCCCTCTATGGGAAGTGCCTATTCTAGCTGAAAATTATTGGAAAACATTATTATAATACCGGCCCGGGTTTATTTTGTTGGTCTTTTACGTCGTCTTCATAAACATGAACAAAATTCAAGTCAACACTTGACGCTAACTACGGCTCATTGCGCAACTATTAAAACTTGTAAAATTCAGTATATAGTTGTCAAAATAGCATGAACATGGTAGGTACTTTAAGGTGGTATTGGAGGCATTTTCTAGAAATTAGGAAATACTTTGAGCATGTTTCAAGCAGATTAATTGTGTTCATTTAGCGTGTTATGATCAATTGAAATTTGCGGTCAAAAACAATGAAATAAATAAAGAAAAACTGTACAACTTGAAAAAAAAACCATTCCACAGATTCATTACTCATATGATACATGAATCAGCCCTATATCACTAATATTTGATGAAGATACACTCAAGACAAGTTGCCAAAAGCATCGAAAATTGACTGTGTCCTGTACTTTAACATGCCCTCGCATCCACCTGCTCCGCATCCATCTGCTCCGCCACCCCTTTATGTTTAAATTTTAAACTGTTGCCAATTCTAAATAAATTTGTTTTCAATTTTGCACACCTAAAGACTGGGTTCTCAGCAAAAGGACACCTCAAATTAATTTGTACGATATTACGAGGAGAAACTTTTTGTAACCATGGTAACAGTGCTGATCAGAAAAATGTTCAGCCGTCACCCTTTTTGCAGACATGCGACCATGAATTCATTTTTTCTTCAAAAACAGTGTAAATTGTGTGGTATATATGGCTAAAAATCAGGGCAAAAAACGTGAAAATCACTGCGGGCCCGCCGATAATTTAACCTTTGGGCCCACAGGGCCCGGCGTGAAATTTGTCGCATGCACTGCGGGCCCGCCGATAATTTAACCTTTGGGCACACAGGGCCCGGCGTGAAATTTGTTGCATCACTATCGACGGACTCAAAGGCTGACTTCAACATCTAAACTGTCAGAATGTAGACCAGTTGGCCTATAACATTACATTTTACATGCCCATAGCTTTCAAACACAAAAGGCCCGAATGGCCCGTGAGGATTTTGGCTTATTTCAAGCACTGTATCCGGGCACTGTATATAGGCTAAATTGTAATGCAATATACCGTACTACACCTCTAAGGGCTACTATCATACTTTTATAACAACACGCTCTTTCCAATATGCTTATCAAAGGCGTTCCAGATACATGGCTTGGTATGTATCTTTGACAGTTGAAGTTGAAAATTTGACACGTATATCAGTATTTGCTGTCATGATAAAATATATAGAAGGAATTACTTGTATCTTATCTCAAAGGACTGGATTATATGATAAGATGATGCAACAATGTCATTCACCCGGCAAACACAAAAATGTTTTTAAAACGTTTTAAACTTGGGTTTTAGTTAAGGTAAAAACGTTTTAATAACATGTCGGGTTATGTCATGAAAACGTTTTAAAACGTTTTGTATGAAAACACACAATGACAATATTTTTAAAATGTTTTTAAAATGTTTTCAAAATGTTATTATAAACCATTTTTTTGAAACATTTTTTGCCAATTATTTTGTCAACACTTAAATAACATTATGTTAATATATATTCAGTAGGTTATCAAAAAATGTTTTTGAATGTTATGAAAACGTTTTATACCCATAATATAAATATAGCCTACCCTTTATATAACCCGATATCTACACGTTTTCTGACAACCTTTTGCGAATGATGTCGAAAACGTATTGTGTTTGCTGGGCACGTGCATTTTTAAAGTAAAATGCGCACACAAACACATCACATCCCGAATTGCAAAGACCTGCAACCATTATTTTTTTTACCGAAAAACACCCGACCAACCGCTTTTTACAGTGTACACCCCTCCCCTATCCAATGCCATCTAAAGAAACGTGGACAATTGTTTATATGGTGAATTACTGTTTTTCATCCTCACTAATTCTGGCAACGGTTGACGTCCTCGGTTGCAGGTGCCCCCTCCCCCATTTAAGTGGTCAATAAGTGGCCCAGCCGTAGCTGGCGCCCTAAAAAGGTACACGGTTGCATGCATGGTCTTTAAAACGCCCAGACACCCCGCCCCCCCCCCCCCCACACACACACCCCAACACGTTACCGACATTGCTCACGCGTGAACACACACCCCTACACTATTAATACTCCAACATCTACTCCACCCCATATATCGTATCCACCACACTCATCATTATTATGTTAGGGCTAACCAATCATCCTTATATTAACGAGTAAGTTTATGGTCATAGACCATTCCTTTTATTGGCACTTTTCTGACGTTGATGGGGTGATCATCGTTTTCACGCCCTTCTTGCCCCTCGCTGTTGTTTTATATATATATATAAATACGTGATATCGATGTTTACCCCATCGCCGGCAGGAAAGTGCCAATTATATGAATGGCCTTTAAAGTGTCTTAAAATGTAATACATGTTTCAATGTTTCTGCAGTAGAAATGATAGAAGGAATTACAAAAAAAATGTCTTAATGACGGATGATGTACCTACCTGGCTGGCTAAAGTTGGCATATTAAAATCCCTACTAATTATGTCCTTAATTCTTTTAATTTCTCCCTTATATGAAGTGGTGCCAAGTGTCTATTATTTCTTCCGAAAATATTGCACTTGTTTCACTCTCGTCTCTATCCACCAGCCTGGATCGGTTCCATAGCAATTGGACTTCACACCCTGGCGACGTTAGTATCCAGTGGTCTCGTCCAGAAGTTCGGCAACCGGACGATATGTGCTGTAGGCTTGGCGATGACATCAACAAGCTGCATCACAACATCTTTTATGCCACATCTTATACCAATCTATTTCACTTTTGGCATCCTGATGGGTGTTGGTATCAACTTCACAATCATCTCATCTGTAAATCTGATCCTAAGGTACTTCCCAGAGGAGAATACTTCCAGAGCAACAAGTCTTGCTTTGGTTGGAACGACTGCAGGTTAGTTTCAGAAATCTACCGTAAGATTTCGATAATAAGCACCTTGTGTCTATTAACGAGTAGCTCAGACAAGAATGAATTTTAGGATAGTTTGTTAATTGTTTTTTATTGTTTTTAATTTATAAATATTTTTAACACATATATTTATAAATTAAAAGAAAAAAATGAAAAAGTCTAACAAATTACCCTCAAAATTCGTTCTTGTCCGAGTAACTCATTAATAGGCACATATGCTTATTATCGAATTTTTACGGTATTTTATCTAATCAAAAGTGTAAGCAAAATTAGGTGCAACTGGTTTTAAATTCTCCTACTGCAGTTATATTCACTTTAGAACATTTCCTCAAATGGGCTAGTCAAGAAATTAATGACCCCCCCGACAAGGCGTTTCATTCCTCCTCCCTCTCGTGAGAATTTCCCGGTCATAATGCAGTTGAAATGTGTTCTGAATAAGAATTCCCGTGCAGTTTTAGAAACAAATCTGGAAACCCAAAGTACATGGCCCTAAAAATTGGATATATTTTTGACAATAATTGCCACTATTTTGAAACGCATGTGATGATTTCTTTAGAGAGTGAAAATAATGTCTGGATTCTGGAATAAACCTATGCCAATGTGTTCTTGGAATAAAAGAATCCTTAGAATTATTGAAGAATATACCTATGCAGCTGGGGAATAAAGAAGAACCCTTTTGGCACTTTATTTTGCTTACATCAGACCATTTGCATACCTTATCAAATGTGTACAATAAGTTCAATAACAGAATTGGAACTTCGTTTTACAACGTCCTTTATCGTGTTTATTCGGACCAATATACCGAGGCCAGCTACATAATTTACGAAGGGTGCTCCTGTTACATAAGGAATCTACTCACTTCTAGTGTGTTGCGTTCACAGAATTAGAGATTTTAATTCTGTGGTTGCGTTATGGTGAATACGCCAAAGAAATTAATACGCAGGACTATCTACTAACTTATATAAAAACAATGTAGCAGGTACATTTCTACAATCAATAATTCTACAATACAATACAATACAATACAATACAATACAATACAATACAATACAATACAATACAATACAATACAATACAATACAATACAATACCGTACAATACAATACAATACATAGGCTATTGTCTTCTTGGTTTTCGTTAGCCCTACTAAAAATATACTATTAGTAATTCGTCGTTGGTAGGCCTATTTGTAACATGTGCAGTTTTTAATAAAAACAACTTCCAGAAAGTCAAAGTCCATTTGGTTCAATCTTACTCCCACTCTAGCACCCTTTATCTGATCCTTCAATGCCACAAATACATTGTATAAACAAAATTATTGTTTATTCCTGGTTAGGGCCTACTTAGTTTTGTTTTCAATATATTTCAATAGTAAGAAAATAACTACATTGATTTGGTTACATTATAAGCTGATCGTTTTGCAGAAACAGCCTCGCACGCGTGTTCATTGCGCACAAAACAACGTCGCTTTCGCACATAGCGCATGCGTGCGATTCGGCTTTCTGCAAAAGCGATCGAGTATAAATTAATTTAGCTTTAGTAAGTTCTGGTTCAATCATGGTTCAATATTAATTTATCAAGACCAAAGTTCAATTAAGCTCGATCGGTCCACGATAATCGGTGATAATGTTTCTATTGTTCTGTCACGTTAGTTCGTTTAACATAAGCCCTTTCACATTAATTGCGACATATAAACATCATTACATTATAAACTTACACAGATAACAAACGCAAATAAATATGGAAAGACGACGTGCGTTCTTCAAGTAAAGTATCGGGATGTACATGTATAAAATTTACAATATAGGCCTAAACTAGTTGCGATTTGATTAATTTAGAGTACAAATCTCAATTGTTTCACGTTTGACAACCGTAATTTGAATCACGAAAAGTCTCTTGATTGCTGGACATCATTTTGTTTTCTACGACACGATACATTCATTTATATCATTGTCAGTGGCGGCACTACGGCAATGTACCGGGGCATCTCCCACCCACTTTTAATGCCTAATCAGCCTTTTAAGGTTTAAAAAAACCCAAATTACAAAAATTTCAACTTTTTGTGGCAATTTTACGCAAAAGTATAAACATATTCCCAATATAATGTAAAAGAGTGAATATGGTGAAAACCACTCTTTGAAGAGCAAATTAATGGACAAGTCTTGTTGGAAAATATCAGTAGTTATGCACTTTTTTGAGAGTGTGATTGTCACTCCATTTCACTTCAAGCTCTAAACTACACTGACAATAAACATTGGCCAAAATTAAATTCTACTCTCTTAATATAAACGAGTGAACCAACGAAAACGAGTAAAAATCGCTCAAATTTTCACCTCAGAAGAGTGAATTTCACTCTTTCACAGAGCCATATAAAGGGCCGCTTTTGGTTGTCTCTTGTATGGCTCTTAAAAGAGTGAATTTCACTCTTTGGAGTGAAATTCACTCTTTTAGTTTGGAATGAAAATTGGACTCTTTTGGAGTGATTTTTACTCTTTTTGGAGTGCATCATCACTTAGCTCACTATTTACATTAAATAAGAAAGTAATCAACCATGTCTTTCATAATTTCAGGTATGTTAGCTTTCAACATGATAACCCATCTGATGATCACTCACTGGGGATGGCGAAACATGCTCCGTGCCATGGGTTGCCTAATTCTACTTGTCGGTATCCCATGTTGTGCCACCTACGTCCAACCCCTCCTAGACCCTTTGAATCCACCCATCAAGAAGAAAAAGAAGAAGAGTAGCATCAAGGACCCTGTGAAGGAGAAAGGAGATCAACTTGCACATTATAGAAAAGAGTCCAACACAAGAAGACCATCTCGGAGGGCATCGGAAGTTGTATTTGACAAGACATGGCGAGAACAGATACAGGTGCTTCTATTCCCGGAGATGTGGTTCATGGCAATTGCGTTGTTGGGGTGTGCAATGACTATGAGTTTCTACTATATCAGTTTTGTAAGTATCTAATGTACTCATAGGCGTAAATCCCGGGGATGGGGGATACCCCCTCCCCCTCAATATTTTGCCAGGGGGATGGTCCATAAAATCATCCCCCCCCCCCCCATGTTGACGCCTATACTGTGGGTTTCTGACCAAAATAACCTCATATTTGGCTATTTTAGCCCACAAAATGCATTTTCTTTGCGCGCTTCGCGCTAATTTATTCCGATTTACACCATATTTTAACAGATTAGCTTCAAAATGACAAACATTTTCGCGCGCTACGGATTTCTACCATAAACGTATTATGTCCCCAAAAGGTGCTGGATTCACTACTGGTATACTTCCAAGAAATTTGTTCCAACCTCATCCCCCCCCCATGTCAAAAAGAAATCTACACCACTGAATGTACTTTGAAGTTTGAAGATAGTTTTAAGTTAAGTCATTATTATCATCAAAGTAACAGATAAACATGGATAAACATGATAAAGGGAATTTCCGAAAAGGTATAGTTTTGTAGCTAATGTACTTTGAAAATAGTTTGGATGAAAGTTACAGACACATGCTTGGATAAGGAAATTTCCGAAAAGAGGTATCACCTGTAACGCTGTTATCTGAATTTGCGAAATAACACTATAACCATGCTAACAGGCTCAGATTTAGGTAACATTCAAAAATACGGAAATTCATCCTCCTAAAGCTGTATATTGTTAGGGTTCTGTTTTAGAGCTAATAGAATAGAATAGAATAGAATAGAATAGAATAGAATAGAATAGAATAGAATAGAATATATAGTATATAGTATAGAATAGAATTTCTATTCTAGCTTGCACCATCCATGGGTACATTCGCGAGTTGATTTTGACAAAATTGGTAGTCGGAATTGAAAATGGTGCAATTAAAACCGACATTCTGACATAACTATGACATAGAGCTTTGTATGATGTGCTTTAGAAAGTTGTAAAATATCTTTCGTTAACGAATATGTTATTTTGAAAAGCAAAAACGGCGACCCAAAAAAAGCTCGTGAGGCAAGTTGAAGCCTGTGAAAATCGAAAATCTTTCACTAGAAGGGTTTGAAAAAATATACAGTACCAAGCATTATAGTTTTCTTCTGACATTTACTGATAAAATGAAAACTATTGCTTTTCATTTGGCCGCGAAAATTAATTTTACATTCTAATGTAACTCATATCAAATGACTGAGTGAGCCTTATACAACAATAGCCATCGGTTGACTAGAGTACTGAGTGTGTATATTGCTCAAGTGATTTGTGTCACTTGGCTGACAACACAAACACACACCCTCCACACACCCACTGACAAACCAACACAAGCATTATGATAAGTAAAAGCAACAACAATTATCTGATTAAAGTAGATGATAGATGATGTTAAGTCTCGCACGACTATTTCAGCTTATTTCCATGATCAGTCATATCTCCAGAAAGACTATTATTCAAACAAACAGTTGGGTCTTCCTAAGATAAGACTATCAATTGAATTTAACAATACGCTAAGACCAATATCAAATTAACGAGCAAAATGAAGGACATTGTCTGATCAAAATCAAATTACAACAAAAATGTAATAGCAGTCAAGTTAGCTCAATCGATAAGGCGTTCGACTATATGGTGCGAGATGTTGCGGGTTCGAACCCTGGCGGTGCCTAGTATGTTCTCGTGGAAAAATTGAGTTAGCGTGAAATTCTCCTGGACAAGGACCTAACTGCTAATTGTCTCGTTGTAACCCGTACGAAACTCGGGGAGCTGGTTGCGATGGTTATTTTTGGAATGTCTAGGGTGTACGCTCTCGTAGCAGCAAAGTCCCTGGGCCGTAGTGGTCAGCGACAACCTGTAAAGTGTGCTGAGGCTTGTGGATCAACGTCTATAGGCGTTGTGCCTGTGCGTAGCGCACTATAAATCACTGTGTTTTTTCTTCTTTTTAATAAAATACAGGCCTATCAACAATCATAGTCAGGAAAGAATCTCTTTAACACAAAGTGGACAATAATCGTTTGAATAGAATTTCAAAATCTTTTGGTAGATACAATGATGGTTTCGAAAGATCCGGATTAAAGGACTAACAACAATTGAGGTTAATGACATGATCTGCTCCATTTTGTGACACGAACTTTTCCCACCTTATAATAATTATTATACCTATCAGCCTATATCAGAAATTTAAATGATTTTGGAAGCAGGTTGTTGTCTGCATGTGTCACAACACTTTTAATTTGCCATTGTTGTTCTTGTGAGGAAGTACCAATGCTACCAATAGCTTCCGACAGGTTTATTAGATTTCGGTATTAACCCGGAGTATTGTGTAATGTTGCAGTAGTGTGTTTGTATATTCCATACTGACTGTTTCTAGACTGAGGTCCACCAACAGTAAGCCCTCTCCCATTGCCCCCAATAACACACATTGCAGAGCAGAGGGCCCATCAAAGGTAACAACGAAATTGCCCTTTGGATGTAAAAATATTCTGGGGGTATTTTGAGAGGTTTTTTTTAATGGTTGATGTGTCTCATAATTGAAAACATACGTACGTGGCAGTTCCTATCCTCCACGTCCATTCCTCAGCCAACATCTTTGACTAGGGAAGAGCTGAGAGTAGGTCCTCACCATAGACCCTATGTCCTCACTTTAAGCTGATCTTCTACAGTACAGAAAAGTTAAATATTCTTGTCAACATTATAAAACCCAATCATACCAACAAGCCACCAAAACACACAAATAGCACGGACACTATACAATATATTATTTGTTACCTAGCTGGGGGGTTTACACCCCCAGCTAGGTACTGTAATGCTCTCCGATTCTTCTTTCTTTCTTCTTCTTCTTCTTCTTCTGGCAACAAACTTCGAAATGCTTCTCCTCCTACATGTTACACCCTACAATTACGTAACTTGCACATATGTACCGCCTATATCCAGTGCCCATATGGTGCAAACAGAATTGGGATCAAAGGTCATTAAAGGGGCATTTTCGGTATATAACCAAATATCTTCAAAATGCTTCTTCTGCCACATATTACATAGCACACAATGACGTCACTTACACATGTGCATCGGCTTTACCCAGTGCCCATACCTTTCACACAGAATTGGGGTTAAAGGTCATTAAGGGGGTAAAATCTTACAATTGCATTATCTGGACATCTGTAAGGAGTATGGGGCTCAAACTCTATACAATAAATCTCATGACCAGGGGAACATTTTGCGGGGGTCAGGTCAAAGGTCATGCAGAGGTCAAATTTTAGAAACGCATTTCCTGGACATCTGTAAGGGGAACGGGGCTCAAACTTGGTGACAACAAACTTAATGATCAGGGGAACATGTTGGAACACTTTGCAGGGGTCAGGTCAAAGGTTATCTGGGATCAAATCTTTATAACTTCATTTTCTGGATATCTGCAAGGGGTATGGGGCTCAAACTCAGTGACAACAAATCTCATGACCAGGAGAACATTTTGCAGGGGTCAGGTCAAAGGTCATGTAGAGGTCAAATTTTCTAAATGCATTTTCTGGACATCTGTTAGGGGTACGGGGCTCAAACTCCACAACAACAAACTTACTGACCTGGGGAACATTTTGGAACACTGTGCATAGGTCAGGTCAAAGGTCATCTGGGGTCAAATCTTAGAATTGAATTTTTTGGACATCTGTTAGGAGTACGGGACTCAAACTCGGTGAAAACAAACCCCATGACCAGGGGAGCATTTTGGAACATTTTGTAGGGTCAGATACCTCCACAACACCAACATGCCCCAGCTAGGTTTGTGGTCTATGACCACCATTTGCCACTAGTTTTTATCTGTATTCAAATTTTGATACTCATCTGATGAAGTGATAATTCCTATTGACTATACGTGGTGATCTTGACCTACACCTTCAATTTCCGGAATTCAAATTCATTGTCAGTAAAAGCAGATCAGCCTTGATCTAAATTTGGATCAAATACGAGATATGATTCCAAATCAAGTTTTTGTAAAATCTGGAATCCTATAAAAAAACATGATAAATCTAATAATAAACTTATCATATATTCACAATTGATCTGAAATGGCTCAAATTGGCGGCAGAACTATTAATCAAATTGACCTGAAATGGTATAAATTCAGATCCACAGTGAAAAATAGTCGAACTTGAATTCAAGATTTTTAAGAGGGAGACCTCTTTAAGGTGGTACTACACCCCCTGATAAATTTTGTGACTAATTTTGCATTTTTCTCAAAAAATAACTACACACTGGTAACAAAATTTTGTATATTATTTTTTTAGGGGCAAGGAAACCAATTACTTCATTGTAATTTCCGTGATTCAAGACAAGTGGTTCACTGGCATTATATATGTTAAGAAATGAGGTAGGCCTACATCCTAGCGGTACGGTACCTCTTTTCTTATCATAAATAATGTAGGGCCTACCGCTTGTATTGAGTAACTGAAATTCCAGCGTATAGTAACTGGATTCCTTGCCCTATAATAATACTTAACTTTTGTTACCAGTGTGTTATTATTTTTTCAGAAAAATACAAAAATAGTCAAAAATTTATCAAGGGGTGTAGTACCACCTCAAATCTCTTTTGGTGGATCTAGATCCATAGGAACCACGGAGATCACGACGTAGTGATGCGCATCGCGTATAGCTCGCAGAACCGTACTAAAATGTGAACGCATCCGGTTCACACGAATTCGCACCATTTCGGGACCGATGGCAATCCATTGTTTTTACAAACCGCCCTAGTATTGCCTAGACAACACCATTGTTGGTAAAACAGATATCCTTCTTTTGTTGAAGAATCATGGTCATTTTATTAACCTTGTGCAATTACATTTTGTTCAAGTTTCAACTTCCCTTCAAGTCTAGCTTCCATTAAGGCCGCTACAGACTTTTAATAGATGTAAAATATACGATGTATAGTCTGGTTGCTCTATGAAAAAGGAATTACTATCAAAACCACTAATCTTTCCAATTAGCCCCTGCTGATATAGCTTTCAACATAGTGTGAAAAGTGTGCCATAATCCCATTATTACATAACAAGTTTCTATCTTTTGGCTTGTCTTCTGTGGTTTATCATTGGGGTGGGCTTGTCCAGCTGGGAGTGGATTTGACCAAAGGGGGTAATAACTAGTAATAGGTCCTAGATTTTATTCCTTTTTCGTAGAGCAAGAGGACTATAACTTGTAATAACTTCTAACGAATGTTTAAAGACGTAAAATTGATAATATGATATTTATATCTGGTGGAAATATATTAATCAAGTTATTATTGATTTTACGTCATTAAACATTTGTTAGAATGGAGATTATTATACGTTCCACAACTGTTTGGACCATGGAGGTAGTAGAGATGTTTGTACAAACCTTCATTTTTGTGCTGATTGACTTTATTCCGTTACTTATTTCGGACAATGGTCGAGATCTAATGACCTTTAACCTTTTCCCAACACTCCAATGTATTATGAAATCAATTAGAATAACGAAGTTACATCGAATATTCTACTTCGAATACTTGGAGTATGTATGGGCCTTATTCTCTCATGGTTGTTTTGTGGCTAAATGTTCGGAAGTAAACATGCACGATACGATGATCTGTAGGCCTATTATAGCTTAACTAAATGTTTTGGTCGGAATGTTGGTCAAAATGTATAGGCTACGGTATGTGAATAATAAAGTCATCGAAGTGATTTTTTTTCAACAAAAAAAAAAAACGCTGTCCGGTTTTGTCTGAACCGTAATACGGTATATTATTAGAAGTAAAAATTCTTCGGTATTTTTGGAACAAATATTGTAATGTATAAAAAACCGTGCAAATGGCAACTGTATCATAATATTAAAGCAATTTCGAAGTCACAATGTGAAATTTTAAATCAAATACGGATATTACATTTTTCTCTTGGAAGAGGCAGCTGAAGCGGAAAATCATGCTCAAAAGTGTATTTCATCATGTTTTAAATGGTCTATGATTTCATTATCCACAGCCTCAACCATTTTCTCAAAAAACGGAAACATCTTGCTGCATGTTTGTGTGTAAAAAAAATTCTTGCACATTCTTTTGTTTGGCAAAAATATCGTCACATTAATTTTGTATGTTTTGTTAAGGGTCGGTCATCCACCTTTGCACACTTATTTGTGAGGCCTGAGAGCACATCAGACATACCAAAATGCATTTCTAAATACGTAAAATGTCCTTCTGATATCAAATAATTTAGATTTTTCGAAATTCGCGATATAAATAATATAAATGTTATGGCAAATTATCAAAAATTTATGTTTTTATATTTTTGACATTTTAACAGTCCTCGAAGTAAACTTTATAAATCTAATGATATGTACACTCTTAGAAATCACCGGTAATTTACCGTAAACTGAATTACTATTTCTCTACAAATAGGCATGTTAGTACCGTTAAATTTGATTATTTTGTAATGTGTTGCATTGTCCACATTTTTCAATTAGGAAATAGCCGTATTTGTCTTGACAGATTGTGTTTAAAGAATAGTTCACATAAAAAAATATCGTGTATATATTTACGCGCTACTGTAATTTTAACGGAAAAACTGCCAGGTTTTTTACCGTAAATATTACGGGCTTTCTGCCATACATTATACCGCATATCGTATATTTTACGGCAATATATCGTAAATATGCTCATTTTACGGTAAAATACTTGTTAAATCGTCGTTTTTACGGGAAAAGGTTGGCAATAGAACTGCCAGGTATTTTCCCGTAAAATTTACGGAACATTTCTAACAGTGTACTTTAAAGTGTTATGTGGCTGGGAGGAAAAGCCGTTCATCATTTGAAAATTTTGATCATTCGTATTGTAGATAGGCCTATACATACATTTTCCAAAAAACCTAACAATTGGACTCAATTAAGGGATCTAGAATGAGCGTTTATTGCGTTTCGACAGTATTTTTTGTGGGACATGAGAGCACCTCAGACCTATCGAATTGCATTCTGAATACGAAGCATGTCTTTCGGATATCAAATAATTTTCATTTTTGAAAATCACAATATAATACAAATTTTATGACAAATTATAAAAATTTGATATTTTTCAAATTTTTAATATATAACAGTCCTCGAAGTTAATTATATAAATCTAATGATATATTCTTAAAGTGTGTGTAGCTGGGAGGAAAAGCCGACGATCAATTGAAAATTTTGACATTTCATATTGAAGATATGGATTTTTTTCCCAAAAAGACCTAACTTTTTTTGGTGTTTTGGAAAAAAAATCCATATTTTCAATACGAAAGGTCAACATTTTCAATTGATCGTCGGCTTTTCATCCCACCTACATACTCTTTAAGTATAAATCATCAGATTTATAAAGTTTACTTCGAGTACTGTTAGATATCAAAAATATAAATTTTTAATGGTTTGCCATAAAATGTGTATTAAATTGCGAATTTCAAAAAATCAAAATTATTTGATATCAGAAAGACATTCTCCGTATTCAGAATGCAATTCGATATGTCTGATGTGCTCTAATGTCCCAAAATAAATACTGTCCAAACGTTCATACCCCAGCCCTTATAAATAGATCATTGTCTAAATATGTTTAATTAAAAAGTGATATACTCGTTGTCTTTATCAAATTGACCATGTTTACTTTCAAACAAGCAAAGGGCATATTGCAACCGAAATAGTTCTTGGAAAAATATTGGATTTCACAATTTCTGTGCTGATATTCGGATGAGCACATTTTCAGTATGCTTGCATGCTACCATTGGCTATTACCGCATGCTATTAGGGACGCACCATTTGATACTCAGGGGGGGGGTAGGAAGTTAGGGTCGGGGAAGAATTTTTTCGCCGCCAAAGGCGAAGTTTTTTTTTTTCGCCGCCGAAGGCGGCAATTTTTTTTTTTTTAATTTCATGCATTATACACAGTTAGGTGGGGAAGGTTTTTTTTTTTTTTTTTTAGTGTTGGTGGGGAAAGTTTTTTTTTGCTCATGTAGTGGGTGAAGTTTTTTTTTTTTGAAAAACTTCCTACCCCCACCCTGAGAATCTAATGGTGCGTCCCTTACGTACATTAATTTGCTTTCGTCATTTCTCTCCGCACGATATGGAAACGAACACAGCGTGGATGAGTCAAGGATTGAAATCAATATCTTCATTTCGTTTCAGTTTTTGGGTAATTTTTTTAGCTAAATTATTTAAATGGCACGCGAGGACGCCCTGCTATTTGATACTAGTTCTTATATACTAGACTGCTTGCATAATTCTCAGGCCTTGACATAGAACTTCAGCACAGAGTCCAGATCGCACTAGGCCTACTTTTTGAAAATGTAATTTTTTGAAATATATTTTTATGAAATATGAAGCCTGATAGGCCCTACTCAATTTTAGCGCCATATGAGATTGGTAGTAAAACAGGTTAAGGTTAGATAAACACGGACATGTCCAATTTACCTATAGTATTGATAATTTGTTTTGTGAAAAACAATCTTTCTCCGTAGCCAGGGGGTGCGGGGTGCGACCTCCCCCCAATTTGCAAAAGTATACAAAAAGTGCCAAAGTTTAAGAATTTGCCATAGCGAGCCAGAAAATAATTTTAAGCTTTTTTGTCTAAAAAGGTCCACATTTGGGGAAGAACGTCCACTTAAACAAAAACCACACAAAATCCTGGCTACGGGCCTGATCAAGATCCGCCGTTTTGTATTCATTCAAAACAACGTGCAACTATTTTCAATAATTTGGGCATAGGGGCCTAATGATTTGGGTATGTCAAGAAACAACAAACAAATTTATTTACCATGGAAGGGGTTTGGTTAAACATTTTCATTATAGTTTGGGACCCTTTTATTAATGATTATTTATTAATATCTAGTATCAGTTTGTGTATTTGAGTTTGAGTACATGTGAGAGGGCGCGTGTCTTGTTCGTCGACTTGTTCTAGAATCAAACAGACGGTATAGGACATTCCTCGTTCAATGCGGCAACATCCAATGTCGTAAGTAAAACAGACATGAGACGGCAATACAATACTACCCCGGACGTTGAACATAAGTGTGGGTTCATTGTTATTTTCTAATCCATGCACGTTTTTCCTAAATATGTGACACGCATCATTACTTTACTTTTTTACACCAAAAATACAACTTTTTTCCTGGGCATGTTAGTTTTACCCTTTCAAGAGTTTCAAATTTGCGAAACAAAATCTTTTACTTTCACGTTCGTTTAGCCTATAATGAAAGTTTTTGAAACTCACGGCATCAGCATTTGCAAATATAAAGGTTAATTCAAGAACCTTTCGCATTCCCTTTTTCCTTGGTTAAGGGGTACTACACCCCTGCCCAATTTTGTGCCTATTTTTGCATTTTTCTCAAAAATTATAGCGCATTGGGGACAAGTAAGATAGGCCCTATGTATATTATAGGGGCAAAGACTACAACTACTGCACTGGAAATTTTTATTTCAGCACAGACAACAGTTGTGTAGTTACAGTCAAAAATGAGGGAAAACCAATATTTGATCAATAAATCAATAACTACTTGTTTGAGTTGCTGAATTTTTAGTACAGTAGTTGTAGTCCTTGCCCCTATAATAACCATATCATACTTGTCACCAAGGTGCTATAATTTTTGAGAAAAATGCAAAAATAGGCACAAAATTGGCCAGGGGCGTAGTAGGCCTACCCCTTAAGGTTTTGTTTTTATTTATCTTTTTTTTTCAATATAAAACTTTGCTGTTCACGTGTTTAATATTTTTCAAACATTGCAGGTGAGCTTCATGACCACTAACGGGTTTGCGAAGCATGACTGCGCCATGGTGATGACAGTGGTTGCATTAGCTGAAATTGGCGGGAAATTCCTCTTGTCTGGAGTTGGTGATCATTTACCATTCCCAAAGATCTTCCTCTTTGATATCGCTAGCGTGTTAGGAATTGGAATCATGTTCACATTGTTCATCGCTAAGGCCTTATGGATGATGTATTGTCTTGCTATAGGTAAGTTAACTGAATTTTAACTTTTGAAGTTTAGGTGAAAGTTATGGTAGGCCTACAATTACTGAATAGTGCAACAACTTGCTAGACTTGAGTCCAGTCCTTATTTTGGGTGTCACGGTTCCCAAAGTGTACTTTGTACCCGGGCTTTGTATACTGTACACTGCAAGATTCCTATTTGGGCCGGCTGCGCAGCCTACACCGTCTGCCAAGGTACCTGTCTGGTACACAAAGGGTATATCTACAAAGTACCAATGCTGCTACTGCACAAGACCCATGCACCAGCAGTGGTACTGCACTGGTACTACACCACCACTGCACTGGTACTGCACAGTACCAATCCAGTACCTTGGCGACGGTGTAACTCTGCAGGCGGCCGTAATAGGAATCTGGTCATGTAGTTTTAATCGCTCCCTGTATTATATTGAAGCTGGTACACATTTTGAAAAAGGATTGGAGTTGCCTGAATAAACAGAAGATTGTTACGGCAACATGGAACAGGTAGGAAAGGTGAGAGTGGCAGATGAAGTTTCAAAGAACCCAAGTGTAGTTGGGAGAAGCGTGTGTCAAGGATGTCTACTGTTACCAGTGCTCTTCTGATTAATGATAGAGGCAGTGGAAAGAATAGGAGCGTGTGTACCGGTTGGAAGGGTGTTCGATTTGCAGATGATCAAGCAATGATAATGCAAGTTCTACAGATATTTTAGAAGACCACAAATATGCAGAATGCTGAAACCCAAACTTTTCGGCATATAGTGTTCACTATTTTGGCAGCGAATTTTTAGTCTGGTCTACAGTGTCAGGCCCGGTGTCAGTATTACTATTATATGAAAATGCCAAAATGTTGGTATTAAATGAGCCTATTTCGATGTAACACCGAGGAACATCGAGTTCAGTCCCCCGGGTTGTGGTAATTAAGTATAATTGTTTGTTTCATCTTGTTAATATTTGGTCATTCCCTGATATCCATTCCCACAGTTACCGGGCTTATCGTCATGACGGTGTTTGACGCATTACCCTATTCAGTCTGCGTTGAGGTGTTTGGACCAGAAAGAACCATTGAGACGTCTACAGTACTTCTTATTGCAAATGGCCTCGGTCTTATCTTAGGATCATTGTTTGGTAAGTTCAGAGGAAATCCTAGAGTATATGTACTTAATTGTCGCCTAAACAACATGTGGGTGTATACATTGATGTGACACCGGGATGTGACAGCATCCTTTTGATAGTGACGTCGCGCGTCTTCAGAGTACATTATACATGACTGTGTCTGAATCCGAAAGTACAATGCTTTCTTTAATGAGATAACATGGGCAAACAATCAAAATTTGAGTCTGGCAAAATATCAAACACGATAACTATAATTTCCCGTGTCCTTTATATTGCTTAAGGTAATGCCGATCTGGATTTCAATTTAAAAAAGAGCTTGCAAACATCCAGCGAGACGCCCGGGGGCACTCCAACTTTGGAGGTGACGCATATGTATGGCTGTTAAGACCCCTTTTTCAGCATCGCTGTCACCCAAAGACCCCATATTTTTTACGAACACATGCTCTGTCACCAAAAGACCCCCTATTTTTCCATTTGATCTGTCACCCAAAGACCCTTACAAGTTCAATTTGAACAGCAACTTTCATTTATCACTGATTTTGTTACTTATTTTGAAAAAACAATGAAATTTGAAGCCATTTCGAACTAGATTTTCGAGGTTTTTGTCGCGCTATTTCGGCTCTCACCCAAAGATTCCATTAAAAAAAGATCATGTTCTCACCCAATGACCCCATATTTTTTACATTTTGCTCTCACCGAATGCCAATAATCATGCTCTCACCCAATGACCCCATATTTTTTACATTTTGCTCTCACCGAATGCGTGCGAAAGTGCCAGCCCTACACCTATATCCATTTCATATTGAAGTGCCCCCCCCCCCCGGGGGCGAGACGTAGACTAATGTATATCAGACATTGGTTGAAGACAACAGAAAAAGTGCATCTTTCTTTTCCTCCAGCACTGGTGGAAAAGACCGAAACTACTAAGGGATGAAATCAAAACTCGACCGGCGGTTCCGTCCGGTTAAGGTTAATGCTTAGAACAACAGCAACCGGGCGGAACCGGTGTTCAACCGCCGGTCGAGTTTTGATTTCATTCCTAACATTGCTACTTAACATTGAAGAAAAACACCCCCTCCCCTAATCAATTCACGAAAATCTTTCAGGCTGAATCAAAAAATTAATTTTATGTGGCCCAAGCAGATTTTAGTTAGGCCTACACATTTTAGTATAATTCTAGGATGGAGATGGCTTGTCATATAGACGAATCCATCGAGCCAAGTCATGGTCAAGATTTGGTCGGCCATATTTGGTTCCCCGCATGCACCTAACAGGCGTTGTGAGTGCCCAATTGGGTGGATTAAACCCGCTTAAAATTCGATGTTAGATTCTTTTGTGTTGTAAACTGTCATCATTCTTTTGTCTACGTGCAACACGGGTGATAGAATGCAGTTTAAAATACCCTTCAAGGCCGCATCATTTCACATTTTAGGTGAGATAGCTGGGTCCCCGTTGTGGCTATGGCTGCCATTGAGGAGTAGGATGTGTGAAATTGGATTCGTCTATACCAAATACTCACATGCATGTGTGCTTAAAAGTGATATATTGTCCCTGTTTAAAAATGCAGGACATGTCCTCCAAAATCATAGATGTTTCAAATAAGAGCAACACTTCAAACTTTAATTTATTTCCAATGTTTTATCATTTACAGGTATGAGCGTGGACGCATCTGGATCGTACGATTCGGCGATATACACGAGTATTGGTATTTATGTGTTCTCATTATTCCTATGGACAGGGGTGCCAATATATCAGAAGATCTTTGCCAAGGATAGATATATCATGGCGGAATTCAAACAAATGCAAAGAGAAATCAAAGAAGAAAAGAAACAAGACAAAATACTAGATTTAAAGCAGCAATATTTGGACAGAACTTTCACTCCGCCTGCATCTCTATTGCCTGAATATGTTTATTATGAACAAGTCAGCACTGTATAGGCGAGAGTTTCTGATGATGAACCGAACCTTTTTTTTACATATTTTTGTGTATATTGTATACATATTTGTTTCATGATGGATGGTGCTAAACTTCAATTACGGACGGCTCTAAGAAGATCTCAGCGTGATGATGCTTTTAATATATAGGCCTAGGCCTATAGCTGAGTTTACACTCGATCGCTTTTTTTGCAAAAAAACGAATGCTTTGTATGTATTTTGGCGTCGTTTTTACACACTGAGCATGCGCGTTTATTGTTTTTTCTACAAACTAGCGATCAAGTATAAATTCAGCTTCAATGATGTGTGTGAAATCTCTCTTCCTAAATTGTGTCAATTATTTACTAAGATGCCGTCTTTTTATGATGTCCATGATCATGATGTAACATATACCATGCTGGCACGGTATAATAGGCTATTCCAGTTGAAAGCCACACTGTGGAACATTTTAGAAATATCTTCCATAGAGGGAGTATGTTTTTCAAATGTAATTGGTCAGGGTTAATCATTTTAAAACCCATCCATACTCCCTCTGTATATGGCTTTACCTATCTTCCACAACTAGAGTGGGTATTTCAAATTACCCAATTGTCTATTCTATTCAAAGCTATGGTTATCTGTTCCAGGTTTTTACATTTTCGTGGCTTGTCTTTTTAAAGACAGTTCTTGTTATATTTGACTCATAAATGTATTTTGTGCGAATGTGCGTAATACTCACATAATGTGCACTATTTTAAAGAAAAAATATATAGATTTTCTGTATAATGTGTTGACCGCCATTTATATGTTCTAAGAAAGTATAAAGTATAGGCCTAGGTAATAATGTTAATGAATACAAATATTTTATCTGTCCTTACACCCAGAAAACATTTAAATGTCGGGTTATATAAAGGAATGTATAAAACGTTTAAATAACATTCAAAAACATTTTTTGAAAGCTTGCTGCAAAACATGATGTTATTCAAGCGTTGACAACATATTCTGCACATTGTGCACATAATTATGTTTGCCAAACAAACATTTTACAATAAAATTGTGACAATATTTTAAAAAAAATGTTGTATAGTATAGTCAATGATAAAACGTTTTAAAAACGTTTTCGTGAGATATATATAACCAGGCAAATAAATGTTATTAAAAAGTTTTGACCAAAACAGAGACATGCAGTTAATATAAAATGTTGCGCTACAATTGCAGAAATGATATAAGTTTGAATATTTTGACACATAATATACAAGTGCAGAAAAACACCCATTTATAGTCATATTTCATTGTCATTTCAGGTAAAAGGGCAGATATTTTAAATCACAAAAATCGCACTTACGGTTCCCAACAAACTGCAATTTCAAAATGAAGCATCTTGCGAGATCAAGTGTATTATTTATGTATTGTATTGTTTTTCAAGCAGTGGTATTTATTATGTATTGTATTGTTTTCCAAGTGGCGATATATTATTTCAAAAGTCAAAAAGTTAAAGTCTCAAAAAGCAAATAAGCTTTTATCATGTTATCTTCACAACAAATTATAATAAATCAAGTGCCTGCTTCTTTTACATGTTGCATGTAATAAATTGTCATCTAGTGGTGTTGCTAGATGTTTCAATATAGTACCAGGAGGCCATTTTACAATGGATTTGAATGAAATTTTCACAGAATGTGTGTTTTATTATTTGTAAAAAAAAGTATGGAAGTAGATTTTTGAAGGTTATCTCTGAATAATATTAAAACATCAATTAACACCTGTCAAATTCAGAGAGAACCGTGTCACTGATTAATATGATAACCAGGCAGGTTTGGTTCACCCTAGAAGAACTGCTCTGGCCGGGCTTCCTTTTTTAAAGTCGCATTTTCGGCACTCGGCAGCAATATTTGTTGTCCGCTGTGACCTTTTTTATTCTTCGCTCAATAAGACCTAATCAGCTTTGTTCGGAGCGTAGACAAAATTATATAATGTTGCAATACAATAAATTGCATATCAATTATTATGACCTACCTCAAGAAAATTTGAAGATATAAAATAGTTGTGAATGGTGCTTAAATAATGAGAAAGTTTAATGTGTTTGCTTATGAACTGTTGATATTATTATTATAACATAAAAAAACTGAAAAAAAATGTACGGAGCTCACATAGATAGATGAATACAATAACAAGTTAATCACATTGACGATCACCAGAAGGGGAGGACGTTTGACCTTTTGACCCAACGTCATAAAATTATTTATTACGATTTCAAAAAATATATATTCAAAATTTTTGTTTATTGCAGAATAAAAGATAACTTACTGTTAGTTTTGTTTTATTTTTAATTCAAATTGGTGCAATTTTTTCAGAATCCTTAAAACAAAAGATTCATGTAATAATTATGACGAGAACGATATGGGTCAAAAGGTCATCCCAATTAATTTGCATAATATGCACATTCTCGTTACGATTACTACAAGAAACTCTAAGGATTCTGAAAACCCCGTTCAATTTAATTAGAAATAAAAAAAGTAAAGTTATCATATTATGTTTTATTCTACAACATAAATTAGAAAGACAAAAATTTAATTTTAAATTAATTTTGTAAATCGTAAAAAATAATTTTCATTTCGTTGAGTCAAAGCGGTAAAAGGTCCTCCTCATTTGTCATTGGGATTTCATGAACAGCAATGCTAATCAATGCAACATTTCCTCAATTGGTATAGAATTTCAATTAATAATATTGGAAAAATAGTGATTTTTATGATGTTTTAATTTATCCGCACATGTACTTTTTGTTTACTTATGTAAAATAGTTAGAATTTCTTCAAAAATATGTACTTTTGGACTTCTTCCATTATTGTTTTGTCTTAGACGCGAATGATTTTCATTAAATGGCTGTTATAGGGCCTATGATTGTAAGCTGATCAGGGTCTGCGCTGAGGTAGTTGCATTCCTGAATGATGCTGATATGAATGATGTATGGCATTAAGTCAGTGGCGTAACCAGTGGGGGGGCCAGGGGGGGCAAGCTGCCCCCGGTCACAAAAAACTGGGAAGAAGAGCTAAAAATTGGGAAGGGGAAAAGGGAGAAGGAGAGAAAAGAGGGAAGAGAAAGGGAAAGAAGAGAAAAAGAGGGAAGAAAGAGGAAGAAAAGAAAAGAGGGAAGAAAAAGGGAAGGAGAAGAGAAAGGGAAGGGGGAAGAGAAAAGGAAAGAAAGAGGAAGAAGATCTATACTACTTTCATTGTGAAATTTGTACTCTGAAACACTGATTTTTTAGCTTCTAATATATGCCAAAAACCAGGAGCTTCAGAAAAAAAAAAGCCAGGAAAACCAGGAGCCCCTTGACCCCCGCCGGGGTTTGCCCCTGGACCCCACCGGTTTATCACTTCGTGGCAAGCCGCTGTAACGCTTCGCGGCAAGCCGCTCGCTATGCTACAACTTTTGATCAGAAATTGGGAAATTTTTCAATCTTGCCCCCCCGGAAGGTCAGGTCTGGTTACGCCCCTGCGTTAAGTTATAATTGTACCAGCTTATTTGTTCTTTTTTGTACCGTGGTAAGGCTAAATAGCTCACAAACAAAGACGAACAAAGTTATATATAAAAACAGTTTGTGTACAGCTTTGTTAAAAGTAAAATAACAACAATAAAATCTTAGTTTCGTAAGGCTTTTGTTTTTCTCGTTTATTCGATACTCTGATTCATCGGTGGAGTTTAGAGTTGTAAAAGATCATTATAGGCCTACAAACCTGGTGCTTAATTTATCTTTACAATAATGATGTGTGTTTAGAGTAAATATAATTTTTTCTGTATGACATTAATTGTATCTTATTGTTCAACTTTTATCACTCATCTAATATTGTAAAGATATGCAAAAAATATATAAAATTGTATTACCCAACACACTCAAAATGTTTTCAAAAGGGTTTAAAACAATTTCTATAATCAAAACGTTTATAACATTAGATATCGGGTTATATACAAGTAATGAAATGTTTAACATTTTTTTAAATGTCAAAATGTTATTGCAAAATAATACGGTTTTTTTTTCCAAACGTTTAAAACAATACCAATTAACACTAAGGGACGCACCATTAGACTTCAAGGGGGGGGGGGGCTAGGAAAAGATTTCCCCGACCCCAACTTCCTACCCCGCCCCTTGAAGTCTAATGGTGCGTCCCTAAAGTAACATTATGCGAGAATGTTTTGCAGCAAGTTAAATAAATCAATGTTATTAAACGTTTTGTACACTTTATAACCCGACATTGAAACGTTTTTCTGGCAACCTTTTTTTTTTTTTAACCCTTAGCGAATGTTTTCGAAACGTTTTGTGTTTGCTGGGAAGACCTAATATATTATAGTGGTAATTTTTCTACTTCAATAAGTTGTAAGATATGTATAATATGTACATAAAATGGGATATATTGCTGTAGCAATTATTAAAAGTTTTGCGTTCTTTTTAACTTCTGTGTGACAATGTCTATTTCATTCATTCATTGGCTGCATGAAAAGGAGACGTTTTATTTATTTTTTCTTTTAGTAGATTTTTTCCCTAAAAATACGAAATTATTTTAGAAAAAAGTAAGGGTATGTACATGATATATCTTATAGAATGTTTTCGAGTACTTCGAATTCAAAACTTTCCTTGAAAGATCTTATCAAGGTGTTTCGTTGCATTACTGTTGAACGCAGGAAGCATAGTCAATAAGGCCGATGAACTCACTAACGTAATATTCAATTTGAATCCTATACCAACGATTATTGGCATATCCGAATCGTGGCTGAACGAAAATATTAGTGACTCTGAACTTTCTATGAATAACTGTTATCAAGTTTTTAGACATGACCGCCCGTCTAGAGGCGGTGGCGTATGTCTTCTTATTCATGACTCTCTTAAACCAAAGTTATGTTCTAATTTGATTGATGAAAATTGTGAAATGGTGTGGGTTGAGTGCAAAGTTGGCAGTGTCCATATTAAGATTTGTTGTTATTATCGCCCTCCTCGTCGTAACATAAACACTATTCCCATATTGAGCAATAGCTTAGCTCTTACTTCTGGATCCGGTTTGCCCATTGGAGCTAGCCATAAGATTATTGTCATAGGTGACTTCAATGTCAACCTCTTGGACCAATCCCACTATCTGTTCAATGATATCTCTGATTTTATGTCTGCTCATAACCTCCATCAATCTGTCTCTGAGCCAACTTACCACGCACCCAACACTACTCCCTCTCTCATTGATCACATATATTGTAATGATCCTGATTTGATTACCAATGTCAATCACCTTCCTCCTGTTGGTGCTTGTTATCATTCTGTTATTCACTGCAGTCTTGATATTCAGCTAACCAAACCCGACGTTGTACGCCGCAAAATCTGGCAATACAGCAAAGCCGACTGGGAAAAGGCCAATTATATATTGTCCACTTACCAACTCACCAAATGGGAGGATGTTGATAGTGCATGGAATCATTTCCATTCTTTTTTCATTGACGTTATCACAGAATGTGTCCCTCAAAAGACTGTCTCATGCAAATCAAAAAATCCACCTTGGTTAAATGGGGACTTGCGAAAAATGTGTCGCAAGAAACATATTCTTTTAAGAAAATGGAAAAAAAAAAAAAATGATGCACTCTATGCCAAATACAAAACTATCAGAAACAAATTAAGTAATGAACTTAAGTATGCTAAACAATCTTTCTTTGACAATCTCCTTGACAATGATTCTCCTAGCAAACGTTTTTGGAGTTATTGCAAGTCCAGGTCAGGTAAATCTCCAATTCCTGATAGTGTTCACCATAACGGCACTTCTGGTACCACTTCGGCTGAGATTGCCAATATTTTTTGTAATTTCTTTTCCGAATGCTTCAATGACTCCAATATTTCTGACATTCCATCTCTCCATTATGACATTTCTTCCTTTATCTCTCTTTGCAGTTGTTCCAGCGATGACATCCACCCCTTAATCTCCAAGCTTAACAACAACTCAGCCGCTGGGATTGATGGAATCACAAGCCTCATGTTGAAACACACTGTGGTTACTGTCTCGCCTATTCTTTCTGATATTTTCAACTTGAGTCTCATAACTGGCCGTATTCCTGATGCATGGAAACTGTCTCGAGTGATCCCTGTTTTCAAGTCTGGGGATCCTCACGCTGCCTCTAACTACAGACCTATCTCTTTGCAACCAATTTGCAGTAAGCTTCTGGAAAAGGTTATTCATAGTCAAGTTTTGCAGCATCTCATCAACAATAATATTCTCACAAACAGACAGTTTGGTTTCTTACCCAAGTCTTCCACCACGGATGCACTCTCAACTGCTCTTTATGAATGGTACAATCACCTTGAGGATCGCAAAAGCATCGCCATGGCTCTTTTGACCTATCCAAAGCCTTTGACCGCGTCCCCACAGCCCTCTGCTCCATAAACTCAGAGCTGTTGGTATTTCCGGTCCACTCCTCTCTTGGTTCAGGTCTTACCTGTCCAACAGGTCCCAGTTGGTTGCTATCCGTGGTGTGGACTCTCAATCTGTTCCTGTGCTTTCTGGAGTTCCCCAGGGCTCTGTCCTGGGGCCTCTGTTGTTTCTTATCTATGTTAATGACTTGTGTCTTTCTTCCTTTTCTTTAAACAGTTCTCTTGTTCTTTATGCAGACGATACTACTCTCTTCAAGCCTATCTCTGCTCCTGATGACTTGGTTGATTTCCAATCCGACATTAATTCCATCCATTCTTGGTTCTCCCTTAATCACCTTTCTGTCAATTCCTCCAAAACAAAAGTCATGGTCATTTCCACTAAGAAGGACCCTTTTCCGGATCTCAATCTCACTCTTAACAACCTGCCTATTGAACGTGTGTCATCTGCGAAATTTCTTGGTGTCTGGCTGTCTGACAAGCTTTCCTGGAATCTTCACATTGATAACATATGCAGAAAAGCTCGCAAAATCATCGGCTTCATTCATAGATCTTTCCAATCAGCCCCTTCAGCATCCGTCGTTCTTTGTACTTGGCCTTGGTTCGCCCCATTCTGGAGTATGGTTGTACTACTTGGCATCCTCTTAACATAACCCTTACCAACCGTCTTGAGTCTACCCAAAGATTCGCCTGTCGTGTCATTCTTCAGTCTTGGAACCTCTCCCATGAGGACCTTCTATTGGATTCCGACCTGCCTCTTCTTAGTAAGCGTCGTGATGTTGCTTCTCTGTGTCACTTATTTAAAATCTTTGCCAATCTTTGTTCTTCTCCCAACCCTTTCCAGCCTCATCCCAGACCTGGTCTACGAAACCTCAATTCCCGCGCTGTTCAAGTTCCTTTCCGCCGGCTTTCATTGTCCCAGAGATCATTTTATCCGTTTGCCTCCTCCATCTGGAATTATCTCCCTGAAGCTATTGTCAATGCTTCTTCCCTCCAGGCCTTCAAATTGGCCATCCAGTCCCACCTCCTCTAACCAGTTCACTTAATTTATGTTTTGTTTTATTTTATTCTGTATTGATTATATGTATTTTCTAGTAATGTTTCTGATTTTAATGTTAGGGCAATCCTTCAATTTATTGTGTAATCAATATTGGATCTGCCTGGCCTTGTGCCAAATGTTATAAATAAATAAATAAATTACTGTGTATACAAATGGTATAATCTATACTCATATAGGCCTATTAATGAAAGTTTTGAATTTGAATTCCTGGAAAACATTTCAAAACTTACTTAATACTTACTTAAAACTCACGAGTAACTCAGATTCAGAGCGAAACTTGAAACTTCTTCAATCTTGAAACAATAACTGATAAGTGTTGAACACCACACCACACAAACATAATAACATAGCAGCAAAATAACTGATGCCGTCACACACAACAGATTGATGTTTCAACTGGAGAGATGGAATCACTGGACTAGCTACGCATACGTTACAAACTTTTTGACTATGAAATAAAACGCAAGCAGAGGGCGGTTGTTGACGGAGAGCATTAGCACTAATGCGTTCGGGTGTGCCACAGGGCACGGTGTAAGGCCCACCAATCGTTTTGCTCTTCATTAACGACCTGCTCACCATAACATCATCAGCCAGGCTATATTTGCAGATGGCTGCAATGTATAGAGACATCAAAGGGCAAAAGCCTGTGTAAGGTTTAGAGACATTAACATTTCACAATATATAATGGTAATTGAAAGAAAAAGTGCCAATGTTCGTCAAATGACGTCATGGACGTAAATATCAATCTCCTAATTTGCGTATTGCCGCCATTCCTCCAGCTAGCTCTTCCAAACAGGGCCGGATTTACCCATTGGTAAATGTTCGCAATTTTGGGTATTTACTGGGAAAAACTGGGGGCGCAAGAGTACTGACATCCCCCCATAGGCCCCATTCCACCCCACCACGCCACTGACGAAAGCATGACTGAATGGGTCCCGGTTGAAAGGCATGCATTTCGTTGAACTACGTACATGTATACATATAACAGAAGTGTATCACGGCCTACTCCCGGGGCCTACTAGACCCTAACATGAATAGGCCTATAATTGAACTCTAATGACAAATAAAAACCATGACGTCACAAGTTTTTATGAACTTAAGTTAAATGTTTTTTATCCTTACAAGTTGTACGTACATTGCTCACATAAACATTGTGATTAAAATACAGTGTCTTACCCCCTCTGGTTGCTTCGGCGTAGCCATGAAGTTCAGCATCAATGCACACATCAATGGTACTAATTCTGTCGGTCCGTGTCACGTCACTTCCGGTTGATGATGTTCGAGTGAAAACAAGTCCCTGATTCGATTTTTGTTGATGATTTCTGTCATTGGTGTTTTGTAAATTTCGATCACAAATAGTCAGTGGAATCAAACAACCGTTTCTAAGTCTTCAGAGTGAAAGAAACTTACTTGATTTACCGTTTATATAGCAGTGTTGTAGTCGAGTCTTCGTCATCCGAGTCCGAGTCCTTGGTGTCCGAGTCCAAGTCCGAGTCCGAGTCCCTGCCAATTTTTGATGTCCGAGTCCGAGTCCGAGTCGAGTCCGAGTCCGAGTCCGAGTCCTTATGTATCAAATTCAAGCCCCGCGATTTTCACCAATTCTTTATCAACGTAGGTACATATACTTAACCAGAATTTTAGTTCTATTATAATATTTTCTTGTAAATACATAATTTGCTAGTCCCACCTAGCATGCCTAGTATTGTTTTGGGGCTGTGCAATTATGCGGAGCCCAAGGAGGGGTGATATTGCAAAAAATGCTTATCCCTCTTGGCCCGCTAAAAATCGCTTCCCCCCTCCCGGCCTGCTAAAAATCTTTGCACCCCCTTTGCGCATTTGGGATCCCAATTTACAAACCTTAAATGGTTTAGATATAGGTATATGTTGCGAGCGCAGTGAGTAGGGAAATTTGCATATAAATGTAAGGGTTTCCGTACTGTTTTCTAAGCCTTGGAGCGTTTTATTTGAAAGGTGTCCCATATGTGCCAAAAATTGTTTGTTCCCCCCTCTCGGTTTACCAAAAATTGCTTCCACCCTCCCTCTCGACCGGCCAACAAATCCCGGCAACAAATAGGCCTTAGGTAGCAAACCTTGGAAACAGAGTACCATCACAGGCTCACAGTAATTTATTAGGCTTGTGTTTTAAAGAGGCAAAAGATGCAATATGACAATCAAAATATTACGTCACTACCAAACTTCAGGTGCCAAACTTAGGAGTGTTGCATCTGGCTGTAGGTCTATGCAGTATTATTCCGGGGGTGGGGGACACTCGTATGTAAAGGTCGTACGGGTATGTGCGGCGGTCAAGGGTCCCTTTTTCAGGCTCTCCGGCAGTTCCATAAGACCCACATTTGCAATCATGCTCCAGTTCATTGAGCCTGGGCCTAACACTAAATTGTAGCTCTTTAGCTCAAATTTGGAAACATTTTGAATTTGTTAGCTCCAATAAAGCCTATAATTTGGCCTAATTTCAGTTCACATACCTTCACAAAAATGTTGAAATTTCAGTTCATCAAGCCCCTATTACCCACCCCTTTGCCCCCAAATCAGTTCTTTGTTCCCAAAGTTCGGCACAGCCCACCCCTACCAAAATTTAACTTGAGTGTCCCAGGATATTATTATTTATGTACATTCTAGACTTGCGTCTAACAAAGCAGTCATGTCAAAACAAACGATTATGATTAAAATCCATTTAAACCAATTAAAGATATAGGCTAACTGAAAGCAATCTTGCTTTTTGGTTGTACTTTTATTTACAAACTGAATTTATTTGCATACAAAATTACTTAAATTAATCATGTGATCATTGATCAAGCATAAGAAGAAGTTTGCAATGAACGAAAATAAAAGACCTAAAAAGACCCTATTTTGCCGGACTCGAGGAGGACTCGAAGCCGAGTCCCCGAGTCCTTGAGGTCCGAGTCCGAGTCCGAGTCCGAGTCCTTAGCTTCCGAGTCCAAGTCCGAGTCCGAGTCCTTGAAAAAAGGACTCGAGTCCGGACTCGAGTCCGAGTCCGAGTCCTGAGTCCTCCAACACTATATACTGACAAACTTCAAATTAAATTCCATGGTCGAGTGTTGTTTTTTCCGAAATTGAATGCCACTCCAGCAACATCGCTATGTAGCCTCCTTCACAGCCGGTTTCTGCTGTTCACAACAAACCGTGAGCCACATGCAGTTTGGGCCCGAGACTAGAGATAGCCCGGATGTTCGACCGACAGAATATAAGAAATTTTGTTTTCAGCTATTTACATATCAGTTTGGATTCAAAATGTTTGATGGAAAATAAAGTCACTCTATCAAGATCGAGAAAGCTCATGAGCTTCCAATCACGATTAATCATGAGCTCATACAACTGTATTATTTTAAAAATACGAAACAAGTATTTTGTTATGCAGCTCAGTAGGCCTATTATAAGATGCATGCGTACCATATTTTAATATTAATCATTGATGCATACTCGTGATTCTAGAAAAATACAGCACTAATTTTTTGGAATTAAAAAATGCAATTTGAGGTAAAATGAGCATGTTTTCTTACAATTAATTGTATAGTCACACAAATATTCTAAGCTCAATTCTAAGCATTAAAAATTTGCCCTATGAAGGCTAAGACGTTAGCTCAGAATTTATGTTATTTTTTTAATAATTGGTCATGAAAAAGATTATCATGTTTTCAAAAAAAAAAATAGAACGCATAACTTGAAATAAGTCTTTGTCATGGCATACGAAAAGTTCACTAAAACCCCGGCCTAAAACGCATGTTTTTGGCCCTTATTTCCAGAAAAGGATTAAAAATGGACTTCTACATGTCTAGTCTGACCTAACAAAATGATAATTGAGCTATGCATGGCGGTTACAAAGTAAACACATGCGCATTTACTTTCTAAACACTATGAAAGTAAACATGTTGAAATGTTTAGAATCTAAATACTCTCATGTGTTTACTCTTTGTGTTTATGTGTTTACTTTGGTGTTTAGGTGTCCTATACCTTTACCGTGTAAATGAAAAATTAAACACCTTGCAGTGTTTAAAAAGTGTGACAGAAACCCTAAACACTTGTATTTACAGTGCCAGCTATGCTTCATTTGGAAAACAGGATATTTTTTTAATCCAACAAAATTAGTGCTGTATTTTTCTGGAATAGGAAATATGAATATCATTATTAAATTTATTTATCAATATTACTTCCTTATTCTATTCACACTTCAACACCGTAAACCGACCACGGGAAAAGAATCAGTGTTAATATACGGGATAACACTTTTCAACACTTCAACACGTTTGATGTACGTAAAATAATATACGACGCGTTGCTAGAAAATTAACACTATACCGTAAACGTTCGCCTAATGGCGCTATGGAGTGCATGGAAATGAGAGAGCGCCATCCCTGTAAAAGCCGACTATTATCACTGATCATTAAGGGTACGTGTAGTTACTAAGGGTGAAACCTATCGACACATACAATTATGAACAAGATCGAACAAACTTGTTCATGATAATGCGGTAATCATTCACCTGATACGTTGTGGCCCAGTGAGCAGAGCATTAGACTATAGTGCGAGGATAAAGAGAACTTGTGGAGAAGATTGTTGGTTCGAATTCTCATGCAGTAATTTCTGACAGATTATGATGTCTGTCAATGTTTTTTTTCTGATTTGAGGAAATTTTATTCTCTATTTTATCTTTAACATTGTTTATATAATTTTATTATTTTATCTTGTATGTGTCTTTTTTCATGCTTTGTTTTTATCGTTTCATTTTAATCAAATGTTGTAATGAACCTATTTGATTGTATAAGCATTTGTTATGTGTGTGAGACGAACTGTCGTAGTCGGGATTATGCACTTTCAGTTTCTCACGCGTTTGAACGGGAATTGGATTGCGTACTTTTTCGATGTCTAGTGAGCAAATTTCTTCAATATTTTGAGAAAATGATGTCAAATTTTCTATTCTATATTGTTTGGTAATAATGTCTTTTGCCAATAGTATGTTTAAAGTTGTAATTTTGTGGTTTTGATCGCAAAGATCGGATATTTTCGTTCCCGATTCGAATTCTGAACCCTTCGCAAGGGTGCCGATTTCGGCAGAACTTTGACGATAATTTTGCCTTTTTGACACTAAAATGCATTCGATCCTTAATTTTGTTTCAACCGAGTCTTAAATTAGCAAGCACAATAAGGTTGGTACCACTTTTATATACATTGATAAAATTTTTAAGATTTTTTTCAAGTTTCTAACTGGCGCAAATCGTTAAGTGTGTATTTTCCATTGACATCCAAAATGGGAAATACGAGTCTGATGGACATAGGAACGGCGTCCATGAGACTCAGCGAGTCTAAACTGTCGTGTGCGACAAGTCTTTCAATTCGCGCGAGTGTCCTTGCCTATGCATCAGTGGTCATAAGAGGTATATCATTTTATTCGAAAGGGGGGGTCCCAAATATACGGGGGTCATAAAGTCTTGGAAAGAATAATATGAGGGGGTCATGAAATGTTTTATGACCAAAATGTAGGGAGTCACACGATGACCACAGAAAGTGTGTTATTTTATTCAAAAAGACTGATTTCAATACAATTTTGGGGTTTGGGATCATAAAATTTTTGTTGCCGAAATAGGGGTGCGCAATTTTATTGACGCAGACTTTTGTAAATTTGGGACCCCCTTCCGAAAAAAAAATGATAGCCCTCTAAGAGGATTCAAAAGATAACCCTCTGCCCCAATAATCCCTAGCTATATTTGTTTGAAACTGTTCCACGGAGGATGTATCATAATAGGCTCAGTCTTCAAATGATATAAATAAAATTTGAATGAGTGAACGAACAAAATCATACAACGACCAACTGAATAGAGGCTGTGCATATGACGTATCATCCCGTAAATATGGCGGGTAGGGGGAAGTGGGGCAAATTGGTCCACCTAATGTCCCATTTTGCCCCACCAGATTTTACTCGGCTATAATACTAATACCCGACAACTTGCCACAAGTGACCACTACAAAACAAAAGGTACATCACCAAGTGTCTAGTAGACTTACGTTTCACAAAATTGGTGCCGGTCGGCCTCCGGCTTCATTATTTTATTAAGGTGTCTTTAAGGCGTCCCATTTTACCCCACTGCAAGATTTTTCTGTAACAGAGGCTGGGGTAAAATGGGACAGCTGGGGTAAAATGGGACGCCATTGATTTACTATGGGACTTTTTTTGTTGGGGCAAAATGGGACAGTTTGAGTTAGCACACAGTAAATCAATGGCGTCCCATTTTACCCCAATTTGGCATATTTCTAAAAGAAAGCTTTTCTTATAATTTTCGAAGAAAAAAGTTACAATTGTTGTCTTATTTAATTGAAAGGGTAGCTTAGAAGTTATTTTTTAATTTGAGAAACACTAATCCGGACCATTGATTCAGATATTGAGCCACAAGTCGTGACCTCTGCTTAGACGTGACAAAAAATGGAATACTTATTTTGATGTGTTAAGCTTACGGCCCTCAGAAGTTCCTGTTTAATGAAGAATGGTACTTTTAAACGGTTTGAAATATAAATAGACATTATATCAAAGTTTTGGTGCAAAAATGGGCAAAATGTGACTATTTTAAGGTATAAATGTATTTCCGAAATCACTGTCCCAAATTACCCTGTGTCCCAATTTGCCCCAAGTTACCCTACTCAAATGCATTCAACAAAAACATGATTGCATCTACCGCGACAGTTTGTCTCACACACATAACAAAATGCACTACGATCAAATAGGTTGATGACAACATTTGATTGAATGGACTGCACTGCGCCATGATTACGGGGAAGAAATCGGTTCAAATCCTTTGTTTGGAGCCAATCGATAAACGCAAGGCCTCTATAGCTATCATTGAATACTGGCTAGGATTCCACAACACAATGAGAACATGTTATAAGGCGCTTTGGAAGGCACACAATATCCCAATGGCTTTCCATATTATATGCACTCAACAACTATTCAGTATCGAAGCCCGGTATCGAAGTTACGTAATGTTACTATGTCAACGGGATCACGCGCTTAAAATATTAAGTAATGAACCACGATCGAAACAATCAGTACAGAAAAAGGCATACCAAAATAGCGTGATCGTAATGATCGCCATACAAACAGTGCTTGGTTCCGATACCATCACGGAGTTACGTAACTACTTCGTGGTCTGATAGAGCCTGTTTATAGTGAGCCAGATTATCCGGTATTTAGGGTATAAGTACATCTTATACGGTATTGGTCGCCACTATAAACAGACCAATAGCGCTATTTGCCGCACATATTATACGGAACTGATATCCTTCGAAATCGATGGATATTGCAGTATATTCATTCCGTATACGGCCACTATAAACAGACAGGGATTAACGATACCGTTATTCAAGGAAGTGGAGCAGGGTAATATAACTCTCCGAGCTCAAATTTGTCACTGCAATAACACATCACCTAAAAATATAGTACGGTACTGTCGCAATAATGTTTTAAAAAATGGCCGGTATGGTTTCGACGGTAAACTATTTGAAACTGGCACCATATTTGTGTCTCCCACATTGCATTGCGGTGACCTCGAACACGCTGAGTTCAATCACCTCGGATTCAGAATAGCGCTATTGATTGCCACTATAAACAGCCGAGATAACGGATAAGTCACATTCTATCCTAATCCCATATGCGTATAAGGATACCGTATAAATACCGTACACCACTATAAACACGCTCATAGAGCGTGTTTATAGTGAGACAGATTATACGGTATTTAGCTGGACTGCCACGCAGTCTATATTTGTTTATGTTTTACTAACCATTGCAAATCTAGACTACGCGGTAGTTTAGCTAAATAACGGAAAGATTGTCTCACTATAAACACGCTCATAGTTATATGATCAATGATCAATGGTCTGATCTACTTGGGTTCGATCCAAAAGAAAAAATAGCTGATCATTTATAATGCATAAATAAATAAAGTAATGCGGTTACACAATTTGAAACATTGAGGCCGTTCTATTTTTCAAAGGTCATTTAACTGTTAAATGTAGTGGAATATATCACGCATTGATAGGTAGCAGGTGGAGCAAATTTTGTCAGCGGTTTTTGTTGCAGTTTGTTCGCAGTGCCTATTTATCTAAAAAAAAAAAAAAATTGAAATTAAATTAAAAAAAATTCACAATATTCATTCTTAAAATGGGGACAAAATCCAAAAACATTTCTTGACCCTTCTTCACATAAAAGTGGGAGCAGAAATCAAGATTCGAACAAGTACCATTCACCATTCAAGGCGCACCCTCTACCGACTGAGCTAACGGGTCAGACAATAGCAGGGTGTAATTTTCAACTGAAGAATATTAAAAAATATGAAGAAATTACAATGTTATAAAAAGATTTACCAAAATGAGTTAGGTATAACGTATGAATCGATTTACAAATTAAGTCAAATGGCACTTTGAGAAAGAATACCTGAAGAAACCCCAAAACATATGCTGCTCTAGCAACTAACCTAGTGACCTAAAGTATTGGGTCATGTCACGATATTTTTTTCTGATGCACTATGGCCAGGTTGCTCAATTTAACATACACGTATCCTTAATGCTGTTGAGATTTTACAAGGATGGCGCTCTCACATTTCTAAGAATCCAAAAGCGCCATTAGGCGAACGTTTACGGTATTTAACACGTTTACAGGGGTATTTTTATTGTGAAGTTTTGATGTTTCTAGAGTTATATTCTAGACTACACTGTTAGAAAATTTTAAACAACCGCTGTTTACCATGCAGGTGCATCGCTCAACCGTGTTTCAACAACTTGTTTAAAAGTTTTAACAACTTGTTTAAAAGTTTCAACAACTTGTTTAAACGTTTCAACAACTTGTTTAAAAGTTTCAACAACTTGTTTAATAGTTCAAGTAACATTTATTTAAATTTTTAAAGAAGTTGTTTAATTTTACTTTTAAACAAGGTTGAACAATGCACATGGTAAACAGTAGTATTTGTTTAAAATCTTGCAAGTTGTTGACACAACTATAAACAACATTGTTTAAAACTTAAGACAACATGTTATAACACAAACCTAAACAATATTGTTTAACTTGTTTAAAACTTTAAACAACAACACTTTAAACAACGTTTTTAAACAGCAAAACTTTAAACAGTGTTTTAACAGTGTATTTTGATACTTCCCAGCCCATCCATTTACTTTTTGCATATATTTAACCATTCCCTTTTAAAAAGGTCTTTTATCATCATTGGCGGAACAAAAACGCTTAGACCCAAAAAGTGGACTTCACCCGTAAAAATTAATTAACCTTTGTAACGAGGACCTTCTTAATCTTTGGTATATATTTTACCCTGAAAAGTGAACCTTTTGACATGTTAGGGACCGTTCACAAGCACTTGTTAGGGGGGGGGGGGGCTGATGCAAAAATAATTTCATCGCGAATTTTTTTTCTGAATAGCGGGTTTGTTTAAAATGACCCGCTTACCAGAAAACCTGCCAATCAGAAACCCGCTAATCAGAAGGCTACTCAGAAACTGTTTTCTGAGTAGCGGCCTTCTGATTAACGGGCCATTTGCAGAATCACACCCTCTATTCAGACAATCCGCCACTCGGAAAACCCAGTTCTCAGGATTATGGTTAGGGCTAGGGTTAGGGCTAAGGTTAGGGCTAGGGCTTAGGGTTAGGGCTTAGGGTTAGGGCTAACTCAGTTCTTTCAAATGATTAAAACAGCCCACTATTTTTATAGTCGGAATTCTGAATAGCAGGTCTGCATGCGAGGTAAAAAGGGTACCGTTTTCTTGTATTAAAGAGGCGACGGATATTTTCACTTTACATAAAAATTCCTCATAGAACCCCAAAGTTGATCTCTGAATTTAAAAGATTATACGAAACAGTAATCTTTAGTGAGAAGTATCCCCCTCCCCTTTGCCCCATGAGATGCTGGTAGCCCTGCTATTAAAGATATTTAAAACATTTTTTATACTTCCATTTTGACAGTTTTCGTCAACGTTTTTCCCAGTGAAAATTGCCTCCCCCCTTGGAACCCCCCCCCCCCCCCCCGAGTGTGAGTTAAATTAACATTTTGCAAAGCATGCATTTTGGCACATGAAAACCGCATAATTTTTGTATGTTACTAAATTATGTGGTTTTGCACGCATCACCAGTGCCTGATTAATTTGTATGATGACCCGTATAATGATGAGCTTAAAGAATTTCGCAAGACCAACCATACGTGTTAATTGCTATAAAATAATGATTCAACTTTTAATCACATAAATTACACCTCAAACTATTATGTCATGACTCCGCGAAAAGGCCTTATAAAATTAATATTTTACTTCTCGTCCAGAGGATTTTCATGAATTGATGAGGGAGGAAGTTTTTTTTAATGTAAAATTAATACCATTGTGCTCGTCCCGGGTGCTCGTCAGTGCTCGTGCTCGGGGAAACATGGGAAAGGAGGAGGCCATTTTTTTTAATGTGAGATTCTGAGGGATAAAACCCCATAGAGTACCACGAAAAGTCTTGGAAGTGATCCATGTTCTCTAATAAACTTATTTATATGCAGTAAGTTTCTTCTTAAGTATTCCGAAGTCTTTTTTTTTTGCAAAATCTATAAAAAAAAAAACCAATCTGACAAATTTAAAGGAGGGAGGGGAACCAAAACATTATTTTTTTCGGCTTAAAATGTTTACATACAAGTCTCACACCTCGCAAATATAATATTTGTTAACAATTCACCAGACAATGAATTAATGAATGCATGAATAACTAAGAGATCAAGGTTCAGTTAAGTATATTTAACACAAGGAAATCGGTGAACCGTTTCAAAAATAAATTCCCTCATTCTTTTCGTATAGTGCCACAATCGCGACCTGTAAAAGGCCGACTGGATCACAACTTCTGAACTGAACCTTTATGTTATTATCGTGGCACGCACGAGAACTTGAACTTGTGTATTTCGCCATTTTGTATTCTCTATTTCCGTGTTGGTTTCTTTCTATTCCACTGCGGTTTCTTCATGTAGATATGGCTAGTTTCGATGCCGGGCAGGGTTAAATTTTACTATACATATTCCACGAGAACAACGGATAATTTTCGATAGCAGAGTAAATAAACGCAACTATACAAAAGTTTTGTGCCTGACGGGTATGTATTAATATCGTGTTAAAATCATAAGAATTTTAAGCTGTCAAAGTAACAGCTTATAAATAATTCCTTAAATATTATAAAGATATCGAAAAGCTTTCAGGCCTATTATTTATGTGTGATTATATTAGTTTCTATATATCTACCACGTATAGGTCTATGTAAATGTAGTCTATGCAAATGTAGTCTATGCAGTTATGTGTTAACGATCATGACATTGTGTGCATGCATTGTAATTATGAGCGACAAAATAATTGTTTTTACATATTGTTCTTGTCATTTGGCAACTTTGTGGAAATTGGAAATTCAGATAAAACTATACATACTATTGCTCCGGGCTTTTGATTGTGCTATTATGTTTAAAACAAGAACATTTTAAGCACGCCGGGCTGTGTATCCTATGCTTGGTTTACTTTGGAAATTAATTGCAATATGTTGTAGCCAATCATTCAATTATAATCTCAATTGTTGTATTGATTGATATGAAAGAAAAAACATTTCATGTCAATGTTATTAAAACCGGGTTTTAATCTTACTTGTCAATATAGCCATGACATCATACATGTGGAATAGGCCTACACTCTTATACGTGTTTTAGAAGTTTTAAAGTAGACGGTAGTACATGTACTGTATAAGAAATGGAAAGTTGATTATAGCGAGTCAACTCGTTAGGCCCCTACTACACTCTAAATAAAAAATATTCAATATTGAGTAAAAAGGGAACTGAGCAACCAAATGAGTGAATAGAACCCATTGCTGATTAAATTGTACTCAAATTGAGTAAAAATTTAATCATTGTTATGTTTTGAAGGATCCAAGTGTGTGAAAAATATTAGATCCAAAACATAATATTGATAAAATTGTATGCTTTACGCCCAATATTTATTGGTCTCGCTATGAGTTTTAAAATATTGGACTCGACTATGTCTCGTCCAATATTTTTAACTCATAATTCGACCAATAAATATGGGCTCAATGGATCCAATTTTATATTAATAATGAGATCCATTTGACTCATATTCTTGCTCTGTTCCCTTTTTACTCAACATTGAGTAACTTTTACCATTTTTTGTTTACAGTGTAGTAAAACATGTTAGTTGAGGGGAAAATCTTCATATTATTTCAGTCCAATTCCAAGCATAATATTACATTTCATTACATTGAAGGCAAAACATTACACCGTATTATGACGGTTCTCCCACTCTATCTCACGTTTTTTGTGTGGTTTTCTGTTACTTTATGCCAACTAATTGTTCCCTTACTGTGTATACTAGTATTCGGTTCTCCAATATCCGACTCTTTTGCTATCTATACACTCTTAGTAAAAAGGTCTCAAAAGTGTTCTTTATGTGTTCTATCGGGAGAACCCATGTTGGTTTTTAACAGGAGCCATCATGAAAGGATCTGAGGTAGCTTTTGGTCGCTCTGAGCCTCTGAGGAACTTTTTTTATTCTCTAAATAGGCTGCTGAACATGTATTAATGGTACTCTAAAGGATTTTCAAGAACCTTTGTCAGGATTCATGTGTGAGGGTTCCTCAAGAGGACACCTTAGAACCCTTTGGAACACTCTTAGAAAAAAGGGGTTCTTGGCTGTCCTGTATGTAGAACCCTCAAGAGAAAATGGTTCTTGAAAATTTTAGAACCAAAAAATGGTTCTTTCTGGCCTTTCCAGAACCCTTTTCAGGCCTAAAATGGTTCTTTCTGAACTTTTTATGTTTTTGAACCATTTTATGTTCTACGTTTTTTTCTAAGAGTGAACCATTTTTTTCTAAGAGTAACTTATATCAGAAATACCATCTTCAGTAGATAGCAAAACGCGCTTTCTGTCTTTGGAGATGAAAATAGGACTGCTTACATAGAGACTATAATTGAATAACAACAATAACAACACGATTATAGCTTGGTATTTCTGTTATACAAGTGTTCAGATACGCAGTTTCTGACAATAAAACAACAACAAAAAGCCAAAAAAAAAAAAAAACTTTTGTTTTCTACGAGTAAATATCATCTTCAGTAGATAGCAAAACGCGCTTTCTGTCTTTGCTCCCACTATAAACAGAGACTAAAAGAAATGAATAAGAACAATAATAACACGATTATCATGATTATAGCTTGATATTTCTGTTATACAAGTGTTGAGATACGCAGTTTTTGATAATAAAAAAACAAAAACTTGCTCCCAAACATCCTTTTGGAACGTTGTTTTCTAAGAATATATAATACCAGAAATGTCATCTTCAGTAGATAGCAAAACGCACTTCCTGTATTTGGGATGGCAACAGTCCTGCTTACGCCTCCCTCTAGCTATAAACAAAGACTAAAAGAATTAAACAACAATAATAACAACACGACTAGCCGTATTTCTGTTTTACAAGTTTTAAGATACTAGTGCAAGTTTCCGATTAAAAAAAAAGAAAGAAAAAAGCTGCTCCAATTCTCAGCTCATAATATAAGAAAAATATCAGAATTTATAGTGGTTTGGTTTGCCAACAAATTGTGCTATTCCGTTTGAAATCCATAGACATGACCAATCTCCCACACATGGGGTGTATATAGATTCCAATTCAGGTAACTCCATTTGAAATTCACACTCATTGTGTGGAAGATTCAGGTAATGTCTTCCATAGGGGTGTATGGATTTCAAACGGAATAGCCCATATATGGGTTGGTACATCTATTTACATAGCAGGCATAGGTATAATCGTATAACGAACACACTTAAAAATAGGGTTCTGACTGAGGTTCTATATACAGGGCAGATAGGGTTAGAGGTTCTTTCGTTCTGGCATTTACAGAACCCTTTTCGTGTCTAAAATCGTTCTTTCTGACCTTTACAGGACTTTTTAGTTCTTTATAGAACTATTTCAGGTTCTACTAACAGAACAGTTTAAGAACCTTTTAGTTTCTCTAAGTAGCTAAGTTATAAGCTTATAATCAGATTTGTTTGGAATAAAATTATTAAATTTTTCGTTCCAAATTGAATCTGGAATGATACACAGAGTATGGTGTTTTTAATAAACGCTATAGGTAAACCATGTTAGTTGCAAAAAAAAAAAAAAAAAAAAAAACATTCTCTCAGGTGTGAAATTTATTGAAATAATTTAACTTCTTGTTGTGCCATTTTTGGCCATAATCATCATTTTCAGGCACTTAATTTCTCAAATTTGCATGTTCTCATAGTTTTCCAAAAGTTTGTTTATATAGCTTGAAATTTATATAGTTTAAATACATTTAAAATAGACTTGGTGATTTATTAAAGCATTATTTACAATATTGTTTCATGCAAGCCAGCCGAAGCCGACCTACACTCGTCAGAATATGCTGATCACTGGAAACTGATTTCTATATCTAGCGCGGAATGCTCACGCCGCGAAGTATAAATATAAATATAAATGTCCATCACGCATTGGGCAGATAATATTGCAGATAATATTGCAGATAATATTTGCTTCTTTTTCTCTCTGTTGTGATTTTAACAAACCAAATTTGATACAAATTTGTTTCATTTCAGAATAAAGCACCACCAAAGTCATGGGGTGCATGCAAAGCAAGGAAGCCAAGGGGGGCAGTAGTCCTCCAGTTAGTCCCGGTCCGGGTGCGAATCCTCAGACAATGGCAACAGAATCCCGAGTTTTATGCTTCCAACCAATCAGCAAGTCATCATATCACCAGTTAAGAAATCAAAAAAATGTAAGAATTTCATTTTTTACACTGTTAAAACGTTGAGTAAGTTTTACCTGGTTCAAATATGAACCTGTTGGTTTAAATTGATTGAGTTATTTTCAATGGATTCTAACGGATTTTAATTTCAAGTTGTAAGTTTGTCCCTCATCACAATCTTAATAATAAATAAATAAATCTTAATTTTAAGAATTTAATTTATTCATGTTTGTTCATTGTCATGGTTAGATCCCAGATATGTTGCTTTATACGATTACGAGGCTAGAACAAAAGACGACTTGGCATTCAGGAAAGGAGATATTCTTCTACTGAAAGAAAAACCGTAAGTTCATGAGTTACATGTAGGTATACATAAAATTGGTAGAATTTTGATTCAACTCGTCATGATATATTTTTACCACTATTTTCATCACATCACCGTCAGTGGAATCGTATATGATACTACTTTCATCAATACAATATTATTAGGCCTAGTTGGGGCTATTCCAGAAAATAGATGCACACCCCTTGAGGAGTTCGGATTTCCGGACTTTAGTCGCGATTGTTGGAAATCCAGACTTTTAAAGTGTCCAAAGGCGAATAAATCCAGCAGAAAAATAGTAATAGTTCAAAATCAAAATCCTCATTTTGAGAGCTCATTTTGGACATTTCCGTGATTTTCATTCATTTAAGGGGGTACTACACCCCTCGATAAATTTGTGTCTATTTTTGCATTTTTCTCAAAAACTATTGACACAGTGGTAACAAAAGTTATGTATATTATAGGGGCAAGGAATCCAAATACTACACTGGAATTTCAGTGACCCAAGACAAGCGGTTCGTTATTTATGATAAGAAATAAGGTACCGCTATGATGTACCTCATTTCCTATCATATTTACTGAACTGCTTGTCTTGAGTCACTGAAATTCCAGTATAGTAATTGGATTCCTTGCCCCAATAATATACATAATTTTTGTTACCAGTGTTTTATTATGTTTTGAGAAAAATGCAAAAATAGCCACAACTTTACTACAGGGGTGTAGTACCCCCTTAATTGCATTTCCAAGCGTTTTTAAGAACATTTGCAACTGAAATTCCAGTCGCTTTCAGAAAGCAAACTTGGAAATCCAGACATTTCTTTTATTGAAAAGTTTCTCCTCTATAGGGAATGTGCATTATTTTCTGGAATCGCCCCTTACGTGCACAGGGTTTGACTCTTCCTGTACACGGGACCAACGGCTTAAATTACATGACTTCCGAACCACGAGACGTTGCATTATACACTACCTATATCTGCACATGCTTAGCTGTGTATGGTGGTGAGAAGAAATTCTACAATTTTATTCTGTAAAGTAACTGAACACAATAAGGATTTCCGACCTTACAGTAACATTTTGGGAGAGGAAGAGAATTCTCACCTCGGCCATCTCACCCTCTATACTATAACCCTATATCGGCTGTTATACAAGTAACTCCCTTTCTACTGTAGCTTACTGTTAAGTGTTATACTAAAACCCCGCAAACTAGTGTTCATTTTTTCTAAAATGTGACGTATCTTAAATATTTTGAATGCAGTGATGGCGATTGGTGGTTAGCAAAACAAGAAAGAACAGGGGCAGAGGGCTATGTTCCTAGCAACTACATTGCTGTTGAGGAAACTATCGATCTCAAAGAGTAAGTTGAATTTCTTATCTGGTATGAACGTTTCGACAGTTTCGAGAGCACATCAGACAAATCGAACTGAATTCTGAATACGAGGAAATCTGATATCAAATAATTTAGATTTTTACAGATTCTACATACAGAACCTTTTTAGGTTCTAATTGGAATCCTTTTTTCTATAAGAGTGTATATGATCTTGCTTAATAGGTGGTACTTTGGAAAAATATCAAGAAAGGATTCTGAGAAGAAGTTGCTGGTTCCTGGTTTGGACAGAGGATATTTCCTGATTAGAGAAAGTGAAACAATGAAAGGTAAAATATTAAAGATTTCTTTGGTTTCTCAACATTGAAATAAATGAAATGCAATGAAAATATATTAAAAGATACATTGTTGAATTATTATTGTCTACTTGGTCTAGAGACAAGCGAAAAGAAAGACAGATATCAAGTTCCACTGATGGGTTTCAAACTTAAAAACATGCTTAAAATGGAAGCCCACCACAGCAGTTCTTCTGGGGTGAACCAAACCTGCCTGGTTATCACGGGGGCTTCCCTTTTTTTAGAAAATGTTACCAAACAAGTGACCCTGGAATGGTATAAATATAGGCATAAGCTAAGTCAATTGTCACTGATTAATTTGATAACCAGGCAGGTTTGGTTCATCCCAGAAGAATGTTCTGGTGGGCTTCCTCTTTAATATAAAATAATTTCCATTATAGGGCCTACTGATGATGCAATAATCCCGGCAATAAATTAAAGGTCTTTGCTCTTTGATTCGTAAACCTGGTATTGGTTTGTTCCAGTTGAAATCCATACACTCCCATAGAAGACATGACCTTAATCATCCACACAGGGAGTGCGAATTTCAAATGGGGTTACCTGAATTGGTGATTACCCCCATTTGAAGTCTGCATCCCCTGTATGAGAGATTAAGGTCATGTCTTCCATTGGGGTGTATGGATTCAACTGAGAGAAGGAATAACCAACCTATGGCAAGGAGTTACATTCAACTAGACAACGTAATGCATATAAACGAAATCCTAGCCGGCCCGTAACCAACTTAAAAAGCAAGGACATGTACCGGCGCTGGACTCGAACCCACGACCTTCCGCTTTTATAGTTGTGAAATACTAGCAAACGTTTAATGTGATTGCTTTTGGTTATTTTTCTAGGTTCTTATTCCCTATCAATACGTGATAATGATGATCAGGGTGCGCCCGTGGTTAAGCACTACAGGATTCGAACCATGGCCAATAACCAGGGATTTTATATCACACAGAGAATAAGTTTCTCTTCACTTGATGATCTTGTACTGCATTATAGAAGTATGTATACATTTTGAGATGATTGAGATGAACATTTAAAATCATAATCTTCACGTCGTGCACTTCACGTGTTATAATATATAGGGACGGTTTATAGTGAATTGTTATTCGGTATTATGCAACAAATAAGTATAATATGCCCCTTCGCCCCCATTTGCCATAGTCGCTACCTGCGCTCGGCGAATCACGAAAAGCACTACACGTGTTATAGAGGGACGAGTTTATAGTGAATTGCTATTCGGCATTATGCAACAAATCAGTATTATGCCCCTTCCTCCCCATTTGCCATGATCGCTGCTCGCGCTCGGCGATCACGTGTTATAATAATAATAGCTACGGTTTATAGTGAATTGTTATTCGGCTATATATTCAAAATCACAACAGATGATGTATTCGATGAATTAACGTGTTTTCGTTGTTTACATTTTTTTTGTTTAGTTTTCTCTTACTTGATTGGTTGGTTGTTTATTTGTTACATAACAGACTCAGCAGATGGCTTAGCCGCTCAGTTGTCCAATGCTTGTCCTAAACCTACGCCGAATACAAAGTCTATTGCTCCAGATGCTTGGGAGATACCTCGAGAGTCTCTGTCATTTGATAATAAGCTGGGTGCTGGCCAGTTTGGAGAAGTATGGAAAGGTAGGCGATTATATAGGTTAGGGGTAGTATTTGGTTAAAGGTTTTGGTGTGGTAAAAGAAGTCGCGGGTTCGATCCACGGTAGAGGCAAAATCATTAACAATATTATCCGCTCACTTCATTACTGCATTTGAATTGTGAGGCAGATGCAATAGATGACAAATATCTCGCTGTAAGTTCCGACCAGGGTAACACATGACTGCGTAATCTGTAATCTGCGTAACCTATACACATTACTCTGGGCACCATGGGAGAACAGTGGATGGTGTGTGAACATTTGATCCACCCAGGTTAAAAACTAAACATACAAAAGATGATGGTGAGAATGCGAATTTATAATGCTAATTTTGTTGTGAAGTAGGCCTATTTGCATCATGCTCGGCGTCGGGATCGGGTTAATTGGGTTAAGTTGCTTGAATAAAACCTCAAGACTAGACTATTATATTATTATGCTCATATTTTAGTTGACAGAAACAAATGTTGACAGAAACAAATAAAGAGTAGTGTAACAACTCTAGAATTCTAAGCCGCAGCAGCAGCAAGAAATATAATATACCTATTGCAGGCCCGGGGTGGGCACTAAAAACAATGACCATATGGGTATATTCCCCCGGAAAGACCACCCTTTTTGGATTTCACAGCTCCGAAAGATCACCTCAATTTGACCAAAATAGATCTCCGAAAGACCTTTGATTTTGATCATTTTATCTTTAAAAGACCCCGAAAGTACTCTTTCCTTGTAAAGTATTATAAATCTAAAAAAACGTGTTAACCGCTTAATCTATTCGCATGTTACACAAGTACACTTTCATGTAAATGTATATCATTGTTTTTCTAGGAACATGGAATGGCAAGACCCCGGTTGCAATTAAAACATTAAAACCAGGGACAATGACTCCGTCAGCCTTCTTAGCAGAGGCGACCATCATGAAGAAACTCAGACACAAGAATTTGGTACAACTCTATGCTGTCTGCTCGGACAGGGTAAGTCATTTCAAAACACTTTTTGGGCAAATAAGAGCCGAAAATAAAAGGACTGTGTGTCACATCTTCTGGGTTTCTTTGGTTAACAAATGTGTTATTCTTATGATTAATAAATTCTTCAAATTAATAATATAAATGGCCATTCCTTGCCCAAGAAGTACGTAAAAGGAAGTCGATTCGTCTGGTGCCTATCAGAGAAAAGGAATCGCAGAAAATGGCAAAAAATTACGTATGTACAAGGCAAAAAAACAACTTTTCTAGGCATTGTTGACATGGTGCCTTCGGGAAAGAAAATGTCCTACTATACAAGATCTAACTTTTGAGACGGGTTATATATTTAACGCCCTTTAACGGTGCAAAATTAACATTAAGGGGCCCGGTTTTACCGCCGCGTTCAGCAACTCATCATCACGACACTAAACAAACCGTGCTCTTATATAATGTGTTCTTTTATATTATCTATACAGGAACCCATCTACATAGTAACAGAACTTATGACAAATGGTAGTCTTCTGGACTTCCTAAGAGCAGGCGAAGGCAGCAAGTTTAAGCTGCCGCAACTTGTAGATATTGCAGCACAGGTTAGTCTTTCAAAGTATATTTAGCTTGGGTTAGGTTCGAAAAGAGTAGGGACTCTCTAACCCTAACCCTAACCCGACTTGTGGATGTTCATGATCTGCCCCACGGCAGTGATTTTTAATCAATATACCAATTCACTTGAATAGCAACACTGCTTTCGCAAGCGACCATGATATGTATAACATCATAAATTAAGTTGTTTTCCCCGTAAATGGGTACTCAATAATGTGTAACATCATAATATTAATGTTGTTTTTCCGCGTATCTGGGTGCCCAGTAATGTGCAACATAATAAGTTAATGTTGTTTTCCCTTACTTGGGTGCCCAACAATGTATAACATCACAGATTAATGTTGTTTTCCCGTATCTGGGTACCCAATAATGTGTAACATAATAAATTAATGTTGTTTTCCCATACTTGGATGCCCAACAATGTATAACATCACAGCTTAATGTTGTTTTTTCTGTATCTGGGTACCGAATAATGTGGCACATCATAAATTAATGTTGTTTTTCCCGTACCTGGGTGCCAAAGAATGTGTAACATCATAGATTAATGTAGTTGTTCCCGTACCTGGGTGCCCAATAATTGTGTAACGTCAGAAATTGAAGTTGTTTTCCCGTATTTAAGTGCCCAATTATGTGTAACATCATAAGTTAATGTTGTTTTTCACGTACCTGGATGCCAAAGAATGTGTAACATCATAAATTAATGTAGTTTGTTCCCGTACCTGGGTGCCCAATAATTGTGTAACGTCAGAAATTAAAGTTGTTTTCCCGTATTTAAGTGCCCAATAATGTGTAACATCATAGATCAATGTAGTTTTTCCCGTACCTGGATGCCCAATAATGTGTAACATCATAGATTAATGTTGTTTTTCCCGTACCTGGGTGCCCAATAATGTGTAACATCATACATTAATGTTGGTTTTCCCATACCTGGACGCCAAAGAATGTGTAACATCATAAATTAATGCTGTTTTTCCCGTACCTGGATGCCAAAGAATGTGGAACATCATAGATTAATGTAGTTTTTCCCGTACCTGGATGCCCAATAATGTGTAACATCATAAATTAATGTTGGTTTTCCTGTATATGCCAAGGAATGTGCAACATCATAGATTAATGTAGTTTTTCCCGTACCTGGATGCCAAGGAATGTGTAACATCATAGATTAATGTAGTTTTTCCCGTACCTGGATGCCAAAGAATGTGTAACATCATAAATTAATAATGTTGTTTTTCCCGTACCTGGATGCCAAAGAATGTGTGACATCATAGATTAATGTAGTTTTTCCCGTACCTGGGTGCCCAATAATGTGGAACATCATAGATTAATGTTGTTTTTCCCGTACCTGGATGCCAAAGAATGTGTGACATCATAGATTAATGTAGTTTTTCCCGTACCTGGATGCCCAATAATGTGGAACATCATAGATTAATGTTGTTTTTTCCGTACCTGGGTGCCCAATATTGTGGTACATCATAAATTAATGTTGTTTTCCCGTACCTGGGTGCCCAATAATGTGTAACATCATAAATCTATGTTGCTTTTTCCCGTACCTGGGTGCCCAATAATGAGTAACATCATAGATTAATGTAGTTTTCCCGTACCTGGGTGCCCACTAATGTGTAACATCATAGATTAATGTAGTTTTCCCCGTACCTGGGTGCCCAATAATGTGTAACATCATAGATTAATGTTGTTTTTTCCGTACCTGGGTGCCCAATAATGTGGTACATCATAAATTAATGTTGTTTTCCCGTACCTGGGTGCCCAATAATGTGTAACATCATAAATCTATGTTGCTTTTTCCCGTACCTGGGTGCCCAATAATGAGTAACATCATAGATTAATGTAGTTTTCCCGTACCTGGGTGCCCACTAATGTGTAACATCATAGATTAATGTAGTTTTCCCCGTACCTGGGTGCCCAATAATGTGTAACATCATAGATTAATGTAGTTTTCCCGTACCTTTTCCTCTATGAGTTACAGGCATGGAATTGATCTTTAAAGCTCTAAGACATTTCCAAACATCAGGGTTGATATGAGTGGATTTTCCATAGTCTTTGAATTCAAGTAGTTTGTCACGATCATAAGTAATGCGATGGCCAAAGTTCGACGTTTGGGATGGTGATGGACATTGGTCAGGTCCGGGGTTAGGGTTTACATCACCAGCAACAAGGAGGCGGAGATGAAAAGTAGCATCAGAGTTATGGTGGTATGGAATACGTGCTTTTAAAAACCAGAAGTTGTTATGCTCTGATGTATAAGGGTTGGAAATCTGGGATGAACATAACACAGATCATATTGCACAGTATATTGTATAGGAGTCAAAGGACACCATAGTTCATCATATGTTGTTGTTTGTACATATTGACAACCATGAGAAACTGTCAATAGAATTACAAGTACTTGAAACCAGCAGGTCAGCATGACTATTGTAGTTCTTGTAAACAGTCACTTTAAATAATTGATGTTCCCATTAAAGTTGGCTTACCAAGCATGAGTAGAGTTTGAAGTGGCTCTAGTACAGTGCAGAAAGGGTTAACAGTAACTGTATGCTATACTGTAGACTAGGTAGTTCTGAGGTCCATCCAATTTTAGAAACTTTAAAAGACAATTTCTAACTTCAAAAGCAGATCCAGTTCAAATAAATATCCTCAGTAGATGGAGCAGTCTATAATAAACACTTGTACATAGCAGAATACCAACAATACTCCACAAAAACCATATAAAACAGCACAAAATTACAGAGGTTGAGGAGGCGACCTGCTGGTGCACAACCTCTTGATGTAGGCAGAATCTTCCCGTACCTGGATGCCCAATAATGTGTAACATCATAGATTAATGTAGTTTTCCCGTACCTGGGTGCCCACTAATGTGTAACATCATAGATTAATGTAGTTTTTCCCGTACCTGGGTGCCCAATAATATGGCACATCATAGATTAATGTTGTTTTTCCCGTACTTGGGTGCCCAAATTAATGTTGTTTTTCCCTTCCCTGAGTGCCCAATAATGCATTATACCGTACCTAGGTGCCCAATAATTTGTAACGTCACAAATAAATGTTGTTTTTCCCTTACTTTTTCACGTACCTGGATGACAAAGAATGTGCAACATCATGGATTAATGTAGTTTTTCCCGTACCTGGATGTCCAATAATGTGCAACATCATAGATTAAAGCCTTAATGTACGATCTTTTTAAATTTTTAGATTTTTCTTTTTTTCTTCTAAAATGATAATATGCAATCATTATGAATGTTTCCAATACTTTTGGACGCGTAAAACATTGCAAATTTGCAAAGAAACAACATTATTTTCTTCACCTCTATCACTCGAAATATCTCGCACTATTTGGATTAGGACAGCGAGTGCGACCTCAGAGTTAGTCTCCTACGCGGCCAGTTTGGTTACGCTCCCTCCACATGTGGAGGGAGCGTAACCAAGCTAGTTTTGTACGAGACTACGGTTTGCGATCGTGGCCGACATAAAGTCATAATCTAAAATTAGGCCTATGACTTTATGTCGGACCAACAGAAAATCGTCCCGTTTTACTACAAATAGGACGAATTTGACAGTTTGCTCATAGATTTAAGTTAGAACATGTGTAAGTATTACAAATATCCCAAAAAATCGGTTTTGAAAAAAATAAAGGTAACACATAACTTCATAAATTAATGTTGCTTCCCTGTATCTCGGTGCCCAATAATGTGTAACATCATAAATTGATGTTGTTTTCCCCGTACCTGATGGATGTCCAATAATGTGTAACATCTGGTATTAATGGTGCACTGGCGCTTCATATCCAATATATATTTATTTATTTATTTATTTATTTATTTATTTATTTATTTATTTATTTATTTATTTATTTATTTATTTATTTATTTATTTATTTATTTATTTATTTATTTATTTATTTATTTATTTATTTATTTATTTATTTATTTATTTATAGATTGCATGTGGTATGGCCATGTTAGAGAGGGAGAATTTCATTCATCGAGATCTAGCAGCACGTAATATTCTCATCGGTGAGGAGTTCAGTGCAAAAGTAGCGGACTTTGGTCTCTCAAGACTCCTTGAGAATGAAGACATCTATTCACCGAAATCGGGTAAATAAAACTATAATACTAACTACGTGCGCGCTGATTGGTTACATGAAGACTTCTATGATTTATTGAGCCAATCAGCAACATGGTAAGAATGGTGGTCGGGCTGAAGAGGGTGAGCTTATAAATATTTAGAAGCTGTCACGCAGACGCATATATCGTGCAATTAACCAATCACAAACGCTGTAAGAAAGGCAGTTAGTTCTCAGTCTTAATGACTTTGTTGAAACGAAGTGTAGAAATAAGTAATTTGTCAATAATACAAACATCAGGCATTTATTGACAAAAATTGAACATTGTTTAATATCTTTGTTTTTATATCTTTGTAATGCAATATTCAAGAATAATATTATGCAATCGGTTTTCGGCAAAAGTAAAATAATTCGTTGCACTGTAGGCCTGTATTATAGCCTACATCTTCTAGATTTAATTCTATGCAACACTTCCACATTTCCAGGTTGGAAAATAAGTATCTAGTTGTAATGGGCTACTCTAGTTGAAACCCACACCACTATGAAAGACATGGCCTTTTAAGGCCATGTCTCTCACAGACGGGGTGTAGATTTTAAATGGAGTCACCCATTCAGGTAACGCACACAGTAAGCCCATTTGAAATTCACCGTCCTTGTGGAAGATGAACATGATCAAAGGCATGTCTTCCATAGGGGTAGATAGATTTCAACTGAAATAGCCCAAAACTCCGTATGCATACAAGGTTTTTTGCAGCATGTTCACCGTGTATTTTTTTCTAGCTTACTTTGAATAAATGTATTTATTAAGGGATCTGGAATGAGCGTTTTGAGCGTTTCGGCAGTATTTTTATGGAACATGAGAGCACCTCAGACGTATCGAATTGAATTTTGAATACGAAGCATGTCTTTCTGATATCAAATAATTTTCATTTTTTGAAAATCACGATATAGGCCTAATACAAATTTTATGACAAATTATAAAAATTTGATATTTTTCACATTTTTGATATATAACAGTCCTCGAAGTAAATTTTATAAATCTAATGATATATTCTTAAAGTGTATATAGCTGGTAGGAAAAGCCGACGATCAATTGAAAATTTTGACCTTTCATATTGAAAATATGGATTTTTTCCCCAAAGACCTATTTTTTTGGTGTTTTGGGAAAAAAATCCATATCTTCAATACGAAAGGTCAACATTTTCAATTGATCGTCGGCTTTTCATCCCACCTACATACACGTTAAGTATAAATCATCAGATTTATAAAGTTTTCTTCGAGTAGGCCTACTGTTAAATATCAAAAATATAAATTTTTAATGATTTGCCATAAAATGTGTATTACATTGTGAATTTCAAAAATCAAAATTATTTGATATCAGAATGACATTCTTCGTATTCAGAATGCAATTCGATATGTCTGATGTGCCTACTGTCTACTGTCCAAACGTTCATACCCCTTCCCTTAATGCTGTTGTTTTTGGTGTGTTTTTTATTCAGTAAACAAGTTTCCCATCAAGTGGACGGCACCAGAAGCAGCTTTGTACGACAGATTCTCCATCAAATCTGACGTATGGTCATACGCTATTCTCTTAGTAGAAATTACGACGCTTGGCAGAGTGCCGTATCCAGGTATTTTTCAAATCTTGTGCTCTTTATACTCAACGTCATGACATCGTCAGTGGAAAATATTCAAAGTTGCAGACAATTGTGAATATTTTCTTAAGTTTTGTGCAAGTTTGTGATGTTTTCAGTAAAGTTAAAGGGGTATTTTGTGACCCTAGCATCCTCTTTTAATGACTTTTTTCTGTAGCTATCCACAAAAAAGCACATTCCCCAAATTTCATTGATTCCTATTTTGCGTGTATTACACTGTTCCATAGGCTACTGTGTTGTAATTTTGTTCTGTTATCTGAACGTAAATACAAATTTGACGATATATTTTTGCTAGACGAATTATTCTGCAAGAAATTGTTTGTATAAAAGCCTTAAACAATGTGTAGCCTGAGGTTTCCAGTGGTATAAAAATCTCAACTTTTTTGAGAAAAGTGAGGGGGTGAGATGAGGCTGTGGATAACAAAATGCCCCTTTAAGGCAATTGTGTACGATATTGTGAAATTATATGCAATGTTGACATTTTTGTTCAACTTAAAATAGTTTTCCTTATGACTAAGGCACGTGTATAACAAACATGAGGTCCCGGGTTTAATTCCTCAGCACAGCAGGATACCCTTTCTCGTTTGACTAAGGCACGTGTATAACAAACATGATGTCCCGGGTTTAAATATCAAGAGCTATCTCAAGAACTACTGAAACAATTAGGGCGTGTTTGTACTCATTTTAATACAATTTTCATGCTAATTCCAAATATGGTCATCAAAATGTAAAATTCTGAAATTTCTGATTTTTTAAAGAAATTTGGTACCTGTCGTCTGCAGTCGATACCCGCGTGGAGTTAATATTAATTTGTTTGTTTGTTTGATTGTTTACTCCACACAGGTATGACAAACCAGGAGGTTCTTACCCAGGTTCAGATTGGCTACCGTATGCCATGTCCAGAGGGATGCCCAGACTCCATGTATGACATGATGAAGAAATGTTGGCACCAGGACCCACAGAGCAGACCAACCTTTGAGTTCCTACACTCCTTCATGGATGATTACTTTGTAGCAACAGAACCAAACTACAAAGAACCTGACGAGATTTGAAAAGGATTCAGAAAAGGGGATTTAATGCATGAGCTTTGATGATTAAAATTAATCGATTAAAATAATCGCAGCTGCCGCCATAACAAGATCAACTATATAATTATTCAGTTGACTGATCACTATACATAAACAGATACAAACTTTTCAGATTATCCAAGATACTTTTTACATTGTTACATGTTATCAAGAACTAAATTTTGAAAGTATTTACCGACAGAAAGGAAATTTTATAGACGGAATCTCTTATTTACAATAACATTATTTAGTTGCAAAAACATTTTACTGCGAAATCGGCCATGCTTGCTGCCTTTCGACCTTTCCATTCAAATGTACCAACTGTGCTGAAGATCGCTTTCCATGTTTCATATACTTCCTGTATAGAAACTGTAATGTCAGCGCCTATGTGTATCACGTGACGATATCATTATTTTTAATCGAGTAGTTTTAATCGCTATAAGCTAACTGGATGCTGTGTCATGCTGTGGTATTCGGTAATATCAGGCTACACTATAAGAAATAAAGGTTCGACTTTGAACCCTTTTTATCCTCTATATTTGAAACCCACACTAACCATGGTTGTAAAAAAGGCTTTTAGAGGACAAAAGAATTGTTTTTGGTTCTTTAGAGAACCTTACAGTTTGTACAGAGCCTTTTAGGGTCTTAAAATAACCTTCTCAGATTAGAATAGTTAAGAACTTTTTGGTTCAAATTGGACCACCAAAAATATTGTGGACTATTCTGTAATACTGATAATGGTTCTTAGTTATTAAAATGGTTCTGTATAGAGAACAATAAATTCAAACCTTCATTTCTTAGAGTGTATCCTGTGCATGTGCAAGATTATACACTGTAAAGTGTTAGGGAATTTTTATCAAACGGTTGGCAAAATTTTAACAACTTTATTCTTTGGTAAAAAACGTTCAATTGAAGATAAAGAGAGACGATTTTACCAAATTGTTAGGTTAGCCATAGTTGGCCCAACATTGAGTAAAAATACCCGGTATTTTGACAGTGGATAGGTTTAAGGGATGCTGGTCATCTGTGAAACTATTATAGACTTTGTTGTTCATATCTTGTGCGAGATTTGTTACGGGAATACAAGTCGCAAAACTATTGATACTCTTCGTTATTTTGAGACTTAGAATCGATTTTAGAAATAGGCCTAAGATTTAAAAATTGGCTTTTGATGCAACATCTCTTCATATAGCATAATAATAATAATAATAATAATAATAATAATAATAATAATAATAATAATAATAATAATAAGACTAATAATAATAATAATAATAATAATAATAATAATAATAACAATAATAATAGAGGCTGATCGCGGGAGGGCGATGAATTGCCGAATTTTGAAGCTCAAGCTCTATGTTGTTGATAAAACTTTTTTATGGATTGCCGACGCCAGCGCCCTCTCCGCAGCCTCCCTGATCACAAAGCATCTACTCTAGAAGAAAGCAAAGTACGTAGGGCCTAAGGCTTCTTATTTTTATACTCAGTGTAACTATTTCTCATAATTTTGAGAATTTAGTCAATTATCGTGCCGTTATTTATCAGTCATTTGTGTATATTGCGTATATAAATCTGTAATCAAAAATCAATACATTTCCCATAAAATGGGAATGTTTATGATGAAGGTGTATATTTTATTTTTTTGAAATATTAATATTTAAATTGCATTTGTGATATTCAAGAAAATACACTGTAAAAAAAGATTTCCTGTGATTATATGGAAATTTCCATAAGCAAAATTGTTGAAAATATTTCGTAAAAATCTTCTGCTATAATAAGGCAAATATTTTACCGTATATACGAAACTGATTCTTACGTAAAATCAAGTACTTTGCTGCCGGGAATTTCCAATCCGTGTTTAATTGTGAAAGTGTTGAGTGTAAAATATATGTGAAAATGAAAGAAATATCTCCAAACAAAAATAACTTGAATAAAAGTAAGGTCTTGCAATGATCAAGTGCCTTATAAAGTTCGCAGCTCCAAAAGACCCCCTTTTACCGATACGCCGTCAGCTCCGAAAGACCCACCACTTCCACAGTTTCACGCGGCGCCTATCCACCAAAAATTATGTGGGCGCCCAATTTTGACACATATTTTCCCTTGTTTGTTTGCTATAACCCAGCAAACACGAAACGTTTTCGACATCATTCGCAAAAGGTTATAAAAGGTTGTCAGAAAACGTTCAAATGTCGGGTTATATAAAGGGTATTTTTAGAGTATAAAACGTTTTCATAACCTTAAAAAACATTTTTTGATAATCTACTGCTCAGTAAACAAAAATGTTTTATAGAAAACGTTTAAATGTCGGGTTATATAAAGGGTATAAAAACGTTTTAATAACATTCCAAAAACATTCTTGAAAACCTGATACAAAACATTCTAAACAAAATGTTATTTTGGGGTTGAAAAAATATTTTGCGAAAAATGTTTGCCCAAAATATTTTCAATAACGTTTTAAAAACGTTTTCATGACCTTTATATAACCCGACATTTAAATGTTATTAAAAGGTTTTGAAAAAACATTTTAAGAACATTTCTGTGTTTGCTGGGTTAAAATATTTTAACATAATGTTATTTAAGTATTGACAAAATATTTGGCAAAAATGTTTGCCAAAAAGTTTACAATAACATTGTTTGAAAACATTTAAAAATATTGTTGTAGTGTGTTTTCATACAAAACGTTTTAAAACGTTATCATGACCTTTATATAACCCGACATTTTAATGTTATTAAAACGTTTTTACCTAAACCAAAAGCCAAAATATAACTTATTTAAAACGTTTTTAAAACGTTTTTGTGTTTGCTGGAAACGCGCATCACACCCGGTGGGTTCAGTTTGTATTTTAAGGTAGGACGTATGACCGTTCCAGGATTTGAAAATGACCCCTATTTCACGGGGAATCGAGGACATTTGCAGCAATTTTACCCCCAATTTTGCGTGAAATCAAGGAAAATTTGCCCCCAAATACCTCCCCTATTTTTATCATTTTGAGGACGCATTTTCATTTCACCCCCTTATCACGAGGAATCAAGGACATTTTTTCGAAATAAATACCCCTATTTTTACCATTTAAGGACGCTTTTGAATTTGTACCCCTATTTCACGGGGAAATGAGGACAATAACGAAAACTGTAGCGGTAAAACACGGACGAAAGTCCTAGAAATATACCCTATTTTTCATTTCAAGGACAATAAATAATTTATTTATTTTCCAATTTGGAACCATCATGCGTACACATTGTCAGTGAAGACTGAACCCACCGGGACATCACAGGGCGTCTGTGAACCAAGTTTGGAATGGGGTTGACCTGCATTCGCAAAAAAATGGGAGCAAGGATTGTTTTGGCACACCCAAGAGGAGCAAACAATACATTATCATGATTATTAGTACATGTACAGCTCGAAAACTTTCTTTCATTATATGCTGCTTTTGTAAAATTGTACAAAATGTAAAATAAAAAGAAGTTAATAAAATGCACAAATGTCTTCGTCGCATACATGTAGGCTAGTTAGAACAACCACCCCCCCCGGACACGTATACACCCCCGTACTGGCGAATCCGCGTCACCACGAGTGGGATGCAGTGGCTATAGCCTTTTTTTTTTCAGTTTTAGCCTATAAACCAAAACACTGCATCATGCAGTGTACTTCTTAATATTGATATACATTCCTTGTATATAGGAAATGAGTCAATGAAGCCAATAATCGCATTTATATTTCCATAGGTCTGGTCGTTCTTAGATAAAGGACAATAATAGGCCTATATCAAAACGAAAGTTTTGGACGTTTTCCCCTCCTAAGGCCGTGTAAAATTAATATTTTGGTTCTCGTCCCTCCCTCCTCAATTTCTGGGATTTGTCAGATTTTTTTGATTTTTTTTAGATTTTTCAATTTTTGTAGACTTTGGAATGATTTAAGAAATCTTCATACATATAAATAAGTTTATTAGAGAACAAGCATCACTTCCAAGTCTTTTTGTGATACTCTAGGGGTTTATCCCTCAGAATCTCACATTTGAAAAAAAAAAAAGAAGGGCCTCATCGTTTCCTCGAGCACTGTTGGAGAAGACCGAAAACTACTGACAATGCTAATTTTACATTGAAAAAAAAAAAAAAAAACACCTCCCTCCCTCATCAATTCATGAAAATCCTCTGGACGAGAACCAAAACATTAATTTTATACGGCCTAAGGAAAGTCATGGACATGTGGCAGAAATAACACCCCTGACACCAAGCCTTGGGATCTCCTTTATAGAAACCATCTCATCCCCCTTGTGTGTCAGCTTTATTAACCTTTGGGTCATGCTCCCTCCATCCCACCTTAATGGGTACGGCACAGACCAGGCGGTGATGGAAGCGATATCGCCAATTTTGAGGTCGCCATTGGATTAACACATAATCATGAAATCTTCACAAACAATTCTAAATTTGTTATGTGGTGTCAAAGCAAAATTATCTTACTCTAAAACCGTCGGGGTTCGACAAAGTACCCCACTGCAAGTATGTTAATTTTCCATTTGTAATTGCTAACCGTGTATTTTGAATGGGGCTGTCAGCCCTGTATCTTCGCCAGCCTCGTACGTCACGTGTTGCGCTTCCTATGCCGCCTGGCACAGACCGGGAGTACGGAAGGGCTGGGAATATGGATGGCGGAAACCTTTAAAATACGCCTAAGCATACGCCTAAGAATACGCCTAACCTTAGACGTCTAAGATGCAATCTTAGACGTCTAAGATGCATTCTTAGGCGTCTAAGATGCAATCTTAGGCGTCTAAGAAATTCGCGGTAGACTTAAATCAACGAATCACAGGACTAGAAATCCCAAACAACCAATCATCTTAGGCGTATTCAATTATTGACCAATGAAATCTTAGACGCCTAAGATTGTACACGCCTAAGAATTCTTACACGTCTAAGATTGACCATTTGACCGTGACTAGTGATGGACGCATCGCAAATTCGATCAAAACGTACAACGGACGCTGTGCGTTAGAGAATATTTCGCACAATGGCTGGGTGGCGTGTTTTTAACAAACTCCGTTTCTCTCCATAGCCACCCGCGTCAATCCCAAAGAGAAAGGGGTGATGGGATGGGAGGGGATAACACGTATGCTATGACTGAGCCAAAATACACAGTTAAGAGACCTCTATCCCTCCATTCAACAAGAAAGTTAACCTGACGGTGTAGGGTATGATGTGTTTATATCCAATACGTTCAGAGGTCAACTTAGTTATTACTGCACACACATTATAAGGTCAACCAACTATGTCTTTGTAATTCGAACAGCGTGTGACATATTTTCGCCAAGGTCAAATCGTCTTTTATATCGTTATGAATACGGCAGACGGCCGAATCCGGATTCGTCTTTTGGTAAATTTATTTTACGAATGCATTACATTTGAATTAGAGAACAAGGGATCAATGCTGTACATGATAGAGGGCAGCATATCATTGTTTAACGGAGATCAGATGATAACAGCACAATAAGTAATCAAAAGAGGGCGGCATACAGGGCTACGAAATCACCGGTATCGTGGTACCGGCGCGTTCCCAGATAAATGAAGCGCTTATTTCCAAACCGTGTTAAGTCCACAAGATTCACTTTGAAGAAAATCAGGAATTTTCTTTATGGCAATGAAAAAAAGTTCGATTTCTATAAAATTACAGTGAAGTGAAGGTGACATATATAGGACCATAAAAACATGTTAAGTTTAAATCTAGAGACTTTTGATTTTTTTAAATGAATTAATTTGTTTTAAAAATAGCATGGACTTAACACGTTTTGACACAAAACGCAATTTCTGGCATGGACTTAACACATTTTGACACAAAACATAGTATCTGTAGCACAGAACTAACCATATTTTTCAAAAACATACAAAATGTGATTCTCTCTACTATAAAATACAATTTTGCCACAAAACACCTTGCATCTCGAACCCCCTCCTGCTGCCCATTTTTACCAAAATTCGACGTTTAAAATAGTTCAAAATTCAAAACTTAGTTGAATTGCATTTCTCAGAATTGAATAAACATCATTTCACTGACAATAAGTGATGACCTGAAATATCCACTTGTTTTATCACATTATCACAAATATTTCCCCCTCCCTCCATGCTGCCACCCTAATCTCATATTGACAGTCGTAAGTTTTTAAGTCCTAAGTGTTTTTATACCTTTAACTTTAAAATTATACCTTGAATTTAGTAGCACATTTGATAATCATACAAAATAATAATATCAAAAACCTCTAACATTAATTTCTACCATCACAGCCTCTCCCTCTCCCCTTCCCACCCTATTCATGTCTTTCTGGAGGTATCTATCAAATATTTCAGAAATCCCATACAAACTAAGCCTACTAATATAAAACAAAAACAACAACAACAACTTTTTATGCAGACCAAATTCATGTATACTAGTCTCAAGACCAAACAAGAACTTTGGCGATTAACTATTGGAAGCCCTATGCCGTGCTACTTGCCTACAAGCTGCCCACAAGGGCAGTGTTCGTGGACTTAACACAGTTTGCTACAAAACTGGATTGGACTTAACACGTTTTGGAAAAAAATTGATACTTTGTGCGTCAATATTTCGAAACTTGACTAATTTTGGGAAAAAACAAACACATTGCTGGATAGCCCTAGTTACTCACTACCCATTTTCATGAAAATCTCAATTTTGAAGGTGATAAGCTCTTCAAATATTCAGAGTCGCAGAAAAAAATCAAGACGGGAAAAATAATCTTTAATATCATTTTTCTGAAGCTCTGAAAATATTCTGTGAACACGATCACTCGTGAAATATTTTCTGCGAACTTTCTGCGACGATAACTGATAAATAAAACTAAACGCCAGTGACAGGAATGAATATAGCATAAGTAGGATTCGTTCCCCAGAAAAGCAGGTTTTTCATTGATTTGCCAAGGAAATAATTTTTGTTGTTGCATATTGTTTTGGAAAAACTTCAACTGTTCACATCTTTGGAACTAAATTAATGTTCAATAACTAGGATTTTGGGTCCTAAAAAGGGGGGATCAAAAAAAATTCAGTCCTTAATAGAGGGGGATCAAAAAAATTCGAGGGTAAAATTCCGGAGTAAAATGTACAAGAAGGCATGTACATTCCAACAATTTTGCACGCTCCGCACGCACGAATGTTAAGTATTCAATTTTGTAATCTCAAGCTACAAATCAACAAAATGTGCGCACTTTACAATTTGGGTGTAACACTATGACTCCAATGAGTAATAACTCCAAACAGTCATTTTTAGCTAATGACATAGGGGTAGATCCGGGTGGGAAGGGGCATAAATCCCCCCAATATATTGTTAGGGGATGGTCCATACAATCAGCCCCACAAAATTGACGCCTGTATATGGGTTTCTAACCAAAATTAACCCCATATTTGGTCATTTTAAAATAAAAAGTGCCAATTTTTGTGCGCTTCGTGCAAATTAATTCTAAGACTGCGCTGGGGCTTTGCCCCTGGACCCCACCTGTTTAATAATTGTGTTCATACTCGCGCTCCGGCTCCACGCTCGCAGAAAATATTTCAAACAACAGTTCACGTTCCCAGAAAGGAAATTATTTTTCGCTGCCCTGGCGGCATACAAGGTTAGTTGACGGTGCATGCATCACAGTACGGTCACCGACGGCAACCGTTAAAAAATCGATATGCTGCCCTCTATAGATATAGCATTGATCCCTTGTTCTCGAATTCAAATGTAATGCATGTGTAAAATGAATTTACCAAAAGCCGAATCCGGATTCGGCCGTCTGCCGTATTCATAACGAATTATTATTGAAGGGATCAGATATGCATAATTTCAGTCCGCAAAGTGCAAGAAGACAAGAGGTCAAATTTTCCATGTTAAAAATAGAATCATGGAGGTATATAAATATATGCTAGGCATGTTTGTTCCTCTTTGTTGTTTGTGTATTAATTTTCATCATCATCATCATCATCATCATCATATCATCATCGTCGTCGCCGTCATCATGCTCATCAACATTAATACCTGACTACTACTAGCCACACCAAAACAGCACACCAAACCAACGAAAATAAAATCAAACCAATTAATCAATTTTGCTGCAAGTCCTCAGAGAAAACCACATTGGTGATACCGTCCATCACTAAAATATCAATCTTAGACGTGTAAGAATTCTTAGGCGTGTAAAATCTTAGGCGTCTAAGATTTCATTGGTCAATAATTGAATACGCCTAAGATGATTGGTTGTTTGGGATTTCTGGTCCTGTGATTCGTTGATTTAAGTCTACCGCGAATTTCTTAGACGCCTAAGATTGCATCTTAGACGCCTAAGAATGCATCTTAGACGTCTAAGATTGCATCTTAGACGTCTAAGGTTAGGCGTATTCTTAGGCGTATTCTTAGGCGTATTTTGAAGGTTTCCGCCATCCATATGGGAAGGGGCGCCGAATGACTAAAAATTTGACCTGTAAAGTTCGCATGTTTGATGCCATTGGTCAATAGTTTGATGCACTCGTGAGGGCGCACAAGCAGTATCGGAAATATTTTCAGGCCGTGTAAGTCGCGTAATTATATCATAAATAAATACAATATGCTGATGATCATCGTTTCTTTAAACATGTACAAAACTCGATCTTGAGCCGATATTTAGGCGTGCCATTTATTATCTCTCTGTCGCCCCCTCTCCCTTTTCTCTCCTTATTCCTTATCTCCCCCTCTGGTGTCTCCTTTTCCACTCAAAGCCCACACTCCTTATACACCTCAACACGAATACACACATTTGATCAGTCACCGGTACATATAGGCCTATTATACGAGCTTCTATACGGTTTTATCCACACAAAAAATAGCAATTTTCTGTGGCATAGGCCTATAAATGTGGTTATCATGATATAGGGATTTCCCCGTTTATTTCCGTTAAAATAGGCAAACAGGATTAGATAATAGCCAAAAAGTCGATGCATGAACTTTGTACCTATTATGATGGTATGTTTCGATATGTTAGGCCCATTGCATACTTTTTATTAGACGTAGAATATTTAATGCAATATGTCTTCGTTATTTAATTTATTCCCATTCTATTTCCAGTCATTTTTAACGAATGTTTGATGACGTAACTTCGATAACGTATTTCCAAGACATTCGACATCATACATGTCATAAATAATTGATTTTATGTAAACACACATTCGTTAGGACTAGGACTGGATGTAATGTCAGAGAGGGTCTGTCATGGTCCCAAGCACTGAACAAGTGCTATGTTATGGAGGACTGATAAAGAAGATCATTGTTAAAAGGGCCCAGCATTGCTCCTTGTCCATGGGCCGCTCGGGCTCTTGCCACACCCCTCGCCGAAAGCTTCTTACTATAAAAGTCGCAGCCTGCACAAAACCTAATTTCATATTGAAGTACCCCGCAATGTCAAGTTATTTTTTGCTGAAAAAGTTTGAAATAATATTATAACTTATTATGTTGGCTGCTTAATGGTGTTCTATGGGAGATTTTATGTATTGAACATGTCGAAAAAGACATTAATTGAAAATAATTTGGTCTGTTTCCTAAAAGCACAATCAATATGGCCGATTCCAGTTAGGTATTAGGTGTAAGTTGGGAATTGAGTAAATGATTACAAAATAATTATGCCAAAATATCAGGTTTGAACAATTAATTAACTAAATTCACTTTCAACAGATCGTATATGATGCATTGTGCTATATTGGTCACCGTTATTTTAAATTATATGATCGTTTATTGTGCAAATACTAGACAAAAGTGAGTCTCCAGCATTTGAAAAAAGGAACAACTAACAAAGATATATTAGTTTCAATGACATTTGCTCACAACACATTTCAAGCTTCCGGAAACACAAATCGTTTTACAACCGTTTGAATGTCGGGTTAATCGTATAAAGGGTCTAGAAATTGAATAACATTCAGAAAACATTTTCGAAAACTTAATGCAAAACATTCCAACTTTATGTTATTAAGTGTTGACAAAAATGTTGCCGAAATGTTTGCCAAAATATATTTTGCAATAACATTTTGTCAACACTTTTAAAATGTTTTTGTAATGTTTTTTCAACAACAAAAAAAGAGTTTTAAAAACATTTATATAACCCGACATTTACATGTTCTTAAAATGTTTTGACCAAAACGAAGTGCGTTTATAACACGTTTTTGTGTTTGCTGGCACAGTGCAGTAAATAATAACAAAATCACATTTTTTTCCTTTCCCAATTTTCGGTACATATTCAAGTAAAGTGTCAAATCATGGGAACATGAAAAGATTGCTTCTGGTTGAGTCTCTCGCCGCCTCTAACACCAAAAAAAACCCCTAGGTTAAAAAACGGCGAGAAACAACAACCATTTATAGTCAACAACAACAACAACAACAACAACAAAGAGCTTTCAACAACAACAACAACAACAAAGAGCTTTCAGCAACAACAACAACCACAAAGAGCTTTCACAGAAGGCTTCCACGCCGAAAAGGGGCCAAGTTGTTAGGGACGCACCACTTGAATACCAGGGGGCTGGCCCGGGGGGCTGGAAGTTTAGAAAAAATAAAATCTTTCCCCACTATCACTAAAAAAACTTTCACCGTTATCCCCCACAATAATACATGACTTATGATAACTAGCCCCCCCGGAAGTCAAATGGTGCCTCCCTTATGTAGGCCTAATGTTGTTACTGGTTGTTAATGTTTTTTGTATATTTTTTGGAGGGGCTCAAATTCTTGTAGTTTGTTAGCTTTTGTTTGTTTCTTGGTCTTTCCCTGCCATCATTCGGAAATATCACCTTCTTTTCACAAAAATGTATTTAGATCTACTATATAAAATTGCATACCCTAATACCCCCTTACTTTCCAAGAAAAAAAAGCTTAAACAGGAATTATTTTGACAGCTTTCTTTTAAATACAAAAATTCCTTCATAGTCACACACTATCAGAACAGAGAAAAATGTCAAAAGGAAGTTAATCATTCTTTTTCACTCTTAATTTTTATGCAACTTCGCTAGGGTCGTTCAACAGGTCGTCACATGCAAGCAGAAACCTTTTGACTATAATTTTCTATTGATAATATTCACTCAACCGGCAATCACAGACAGATCTAAATTCAGAAAGTTTGCGGAATACAAATAATATTACGCCATTTTGAACATTTGTTTCCGCGTTGAACTTTTCACATGAGTGAGATTGAGATATCGATGCCTGGGTCGATTTTCAATGAAACATAGATGCAGGATTTGAGATCATGTTTTATCATTTTATAGCACCACTTGTCCCCTGCCAGTAACAAGGATCCAATTTGAATACAATATGATATCGGTTCAAATTCCAGATATATTTTGGAAAATTTATTGAGCACTATAAATACAAGTGAAAAATTCCGTTTGACAAAAATAAAGCGCAAATATAAAGTTTTTCCCAAGTAACCTTGCAACAAGTGAACGATGAAAACGTTAAACGACCGCGCATTTGTTGCAAACATGCACTACAGACGGAAGTCATTCGAGTAAATCAGATAATAATACACACAAATTCTACAGTACAACACTGTTCTATATACCATATAGCAAGTTCCTGCAACTTTTGGAAGTACAAATTCAACTCAACATGACATAAAAATATATATAAGTTGTAAATTTGTTACTTCTTATTTCATCGAAGTGCCGATCACCGGATCCAGGGATTGAATCATGGGGTGTGCTGGAAGCACAGAAGATGAAGTTCAACCTGCAGCGACCACTCCTAATAATAATCACACTAATCTTGATCCTGGTAGGGTGACTTCATTCGTACATACACACACAAATCCACAGATGGTCATACCAGGCGCTAGCCCTCATACCAAAAAGAAACGTAAGTATATATGATTATGTAATAATTTTTCACTTCATATATAAAAATTATTGATAAATAGGCCTATGAATACTTAAGAGCGAATGCGGCCCTCGCGGCCTACCATAGTTTCACCATGTGCATTAAGTTTCGTATCTGACAGTCTGTTTGACATAATGTTAAAAGGAAACAGAGGACCAATTTTATCCAATTCATATAACAATGTACATAATGTAGCCTAATGCTAATTATTTGATCATTTGGCTTTAGAAGGGTAAACCTGATTTCTCTTTTGTTTTTGAAAAGATACTTTTGTTTTAGTTTTCAATGTCTTTAAAACATTTTTTTTTGGTTGAAATTATCAAACTCCGTGCAAAAATTATAATGTTATTGAATCTGAGGTGTTTAACATGCTTATGAATAAATAAACACTGATAGCAACTTTAATATTGTTAGATATTATTTATAACTTCAAAATATTGTATGGTTTTATAATGCAATTTAATTACCCTAGATTAAAAAATACACAATTACAGTATTATTTTGTAAAGTGTGCCACCAGGTAACCTATACCATGTGTACTGAAATATCTCATCTTCCGTTCTTATCATGCTTATACCTCATATCCTTTATGTCGGCTATCATTGAAGATAATAGGCTATAGGCCTATTCTGTCGATACCATGATAACATCCGTCTTTCCTTAAAGACCCATTCAGTGATCCCAGCGCAAGTGTAAAAATATTAAAATTACTTCGAAATGACTTAAAAGTGAAGGATAAGTCATTCAAATTTCATTTGGTATTTTAGAAATGAAAAATTTGGCAAAAACAAAGAAAACAGAGTATAAGTTATATTGTCGAAGTTGAAGCCCCATTCAAATACATATAGCTAATTTGTCAGTATATAAATTACAGTTTCATGTATAAAATGTCCTATTTTGTCCTATTAAAATGTCCTATTTTGTCCTATTAAAATACACAGGCTATGTTAGCACATCTGTGACAATGACAACGATACCAAAATATGGATGATTTTTACTATCATCCGGATGAGCAAATCACTGAATTGGCCTTTAATAAATCGTGTTCATTGTCCGACTGATACTGAGACATTTTGTGCACATAATACTTGACTCACTAAAACATTTAGTAAAATGTTACAATGTTGATATTTACTTCAGTTCCTTTGTTTAAAGGTTGCCTTTTTTAATCACAGAATTGCAACATATTTTGACCTTGTAAGATTATATGATAACATGATATGAAGCACGTTTTATTTGAATGTTGCCACGAAATGTTTATAACATATTGCTATTTCAATGTCAATGTCAATGCCGGGTGTCATTGTTGGCAAAACAATATATCGTTTTTCAAAATATTATTACAATTTTCATTTTGTAAATATTATTGTTATCGCGTTTTGATAATAACTGGTTTATAAGCGTTTAGGACTGCTTCGAAAGGTTATCACAACATGAAAATGATTTTCAAGTCATGTTTGTGTTTCCTTGAACATTTGAAAAGTGAATGCTTACAAGTTAAAAATTTTCAAGAATATAAAGACGTTTCTATACCAATAAACCTCGTCTATACAAGCATAATAGCCTATTGACAAATTTATAATATTATGGAGTTTGAGCACATAAATTACCGATACAAGCATATACAAACAAGTATTGTAAGACCAATCTATTGTATTGGCATATTTACGGCTGTTTCGTATTAATTTAGCTTTCATCAAAAACACTCTATATGCTTGTAGGCGAGGTTTTACGGTATATAGTGACGCATTTGACACATTAATTAGGCCTAAAAATTGTTTGATTGGCGTAGACCGACCTTAAAAATAGGCTCGACCCTAAACTTTTTTCCTTATTTTTGTGCAATTTTTTTTTCAAAATTAAAAGGGCATTTCGTGATCCACAGCCTCATCCCCCCCCACACATTAATTAGGCCTAAAAATTGTTTGATTGGCGTAACCCGACCGACCTTAAAAATAGGCTCGACCCTAAACTTTTTTTCTTATTTTTGTGCAATTTTTTTTTCAAAATTAAAAGGGCATTTCGTGATCCACAGCCTCATCCCCCCCCCCCCACTTTTTTCAAAAAAAGTTGTTTATACTACTGGAAACATCATGGCTACATAATGTTTATGTACCAAAAATTTCTTGCAGATTAATTCGTTTAGCAAAAATATCGTCAAATTTGAATTT